>NC_136813.1:30128288-31328288 GCF_951394365.1 Tetrao urogallus | reverse complement strand
ATTTTTATAGCCTTATTGCAAACAAATTGCTTTTTTTTAAAGTGAGACCAGTTCCCTCGCCACTGTCATGGTATTTTAATAATAGTTATATCTTAGCGTCTTTACTGAAGATTAAGGCAGGCAAATAGTGCTCATAAGCAATTGATAGACTCCACCACTGTTATCTTGACAGAGCTCAGAGAGCTACTTCATTGCTATCTGCCTTCATGGAGATGAGAGAATAGATTTCTTTCTATCAAAGTTTCCCAAGAAATTATTAGCATTTACTGTGGTAACTAGACTCAATTCAGTTTAATTAAAAAAAAAAAAAAAAAAATCAAAGCCTATAGTTAACTGACCCCCCCCCCCCCAAAAAAAAAAAAAAAAAAAAAAAAAGTAAAGATTACATCACCAAAAAAAAAAAAAAAAAAAAAGCAAAAACTTAAATATATCTAAAATGAATAACCTTAAAAACATCATTACCTAGAAATAAGCAGAACTTAGCGTTTTTCTTTGGAAAATACAATCTTCAGTAGCTCCAAAATAGCTATTTTAACTGGTAAATAATAAGAATAAATTTCTGAAGACATAAATGGAATTGTGTGAAATAGTAAAGAGAGGGCTTTATTCACTTGGAGGTAGAAAGCAAGCAATAGAAGAAAAAAGGAAAAGGCAATAAAAAGGCAAGAAAAGGCAAAGCATGGAAAAGGCAAGGGAGAGGCAGCAAGGGCATTCTCAGTCTTCTGGACCTTCTAATGGGATTCTAATGCACATTTATACATATAGGAGGATCACAGATGAGGCTAGAAAGGAAATCACATCATGCATGGCAGAAAGAGGGAGAAACATTTTCTTGACACTAAATCCACTGCCTAGTTATCCATAGCTGTATGTGTGATTCAGTATGGCCATGAGAGATACTAAGATACCAAGAGTTTGTTCCTGATGTTACCAGCCTATAGGTCTTCATTAATAAATAGATAGATAGATAGATAGATAACAAAAATAATTAGAAAATCATCATAGACAAAACTAAACTATCCATAAGTGACATCTTCTTTGTTCATTACAGGCTACTACAGATGTTCTGAACTTTAGTAAAAGTGCAATACTTTTGAGATCCCATCTCCTTCTTTGATATGCCAAATCCTTTCTTGGCAAAAGCATAGCATGTCTCCATTATCACTCTAGAATAAACTATTGTTCAGAAGAATACTTTTGGTGGATTTAAATCTCTTGTGGACTTGACAGCAATGAAGCTGAGAGATATTAGGCAGAAGCAGAGAAATATCTTGTTTCCCAATGAAAAGACAAAGGAAATTTCAGAGAAAAGGATACCCTGGATCGCTCTAGAAAGAAACAGAGCAAAAGAAGGAGACACACAGACTCCCCAGGAATAGTGGCATGAGGTTTATCCTCATGGAATAGGTAGTTCAGAAGAAAAGCAGACGCCTGGGGAGGGAGGGGGCACAAAGTGCACAAACCATACCTCATGGGTCTCCAAGGGAGCTCAACCAGTGTAAATGAATGTCAAGCTAGCACAAAATATTTGATTTTAGTTTTCTCAATGGAGAAAAAGCAAAATCAATATTTTCAGGTAGGAAATTAGAAGAGAGCAGGGAAGAAGAGGACATAGACCGATGGGAAATGGTTATTTGCCTGGACTTTGTTCATTTACCCTGGAAAGCATACTATTTCTTTAATTTAATCAAAGACCAGTATTAAACTGTTGTAGAAGAAAAGGCAGACTACAGATTATCATAGAAACTGAGGCATAACCTCAAAAAAAAGAGAAAAGAAGAATTTTTTCTTGATTATCTGCCATTTCGGATTAGATTGCTCAGATTAGGAGACTGATTAGATTAGGAGGATTGATTAGATTTAAGATAAATTGATTCCCTCCTGCTCTCAATCTGTACCATTCTCAATGCTTATCCTAAACTCCTCTGCCTGACCACAAGCTCTTTTTGAAATGAACACATTGGAAGAAACTAAGTCATGTGTCCAGGGATGCTTAACTTGCTTTACTCCTAGGGGCAGTATGAAAAAGAACAAAACAGTCTTGACTTCCTGTGTCCTGCACAGCTATCTAGACATGTTTTAGAAATATGCCTTTGAATACATGTTCATACCTCCATGGGCCCCTTCTGAACACACAAAATGTACCCTCACTGTCATGTGGCAAAACTACCATGCCGTTTACTGCAGTACAGCCTTCACATTATTTTGGACGCTGGAAATAAAAAAAAATCAAACAAACAAGCAAAAACCTCCATCTTATCCCCTCCGTTGATAATTGTGCCTCATAGACATTTGCCATTATTTGGGTCCCATTTAAGAAAACAAATCCTATAAGCAGTGTAGGGACACTATAAAGGCAGACTGAAATGAGGGGAAAGGGAAAGGGAAAGAGAAGAGAAATAAGGAAGGGAAAAGGAAGAGGAATTAGGAGGTAAAGAGGAATGGGAATGGGGAAGAGGAAAGGGGAAGAGGAAGAGGGAAGAGAATGGGGCAGGGAAGGGAAGGGAGAAGGGGGAAGGGGAAGGAAAAGGAGAAGAGGTCACTAGCAATTATGAAATTTTAGATGAAAAAAAAACCCTAAGATCTCAATATGGATTGGATTGAAATTATCATCAAAGTTAATTGTTGGCCTTTTGATTCTTTGAAAGTAGTACTCAAAGCTTTAAGCAAGTAGTCTAAATCTGTCTGAAAAAATAGTTCTGCTGAAAAATATAGTTCTTTATCTTCAAGGTAGATCCATTAATATCAGTAGCTAGAGAATCTCAGATTATTTAGATGCACAGTCAAACTTTCTCTGGTCTGCAAAACCAAGCTTAAAATCTTACCAGTATTCATAACATTAATTACCTATATTTGTGAATACTGGAATTATCCTTTGGGCTACAATTTTTTCCTGAGTGCCATGAAAAAAAATTGGATATCAGCTGACTTCTAGTTTTAATATGAATGCAGAAAATTGACATGACGTGTTAGTTTCAGTCCTGTCAATGGGATAAAATAGTACAATCTTAAGCTTGTTGAAGAGGAGCTATAGTTAGGTTCACAGACAAGATTTAGAGCCAGACACAGCTTAATTTATAAATGGCTGATAATTTGGAGGTTTAAACCTGGTCATATCCAGCACTGAAATCTTTCCATTAATACTGCTTAATTCCCCAGTGGAAAAAAGAACTAGTCTACTGCAATTTCCTATTATCTGCTGAAATCCTGATGTTCTTCATGCTCTGCACATTCAAAATGGGACAGCACAGACGTGCCAGAAAGTTTTGTATTTTAAATTACTATCTATGTGGATGTATCAGATGTTCTATGGCATTTCAAACAGTAATAGATTCCTATCTTTCAGTAGTTGAGTCAAGTATTTAAAGGCTGAATCTAGCAAAAATGTGAAATAGAGGCTATAATCAAAGTTAGATTTTTTTTTCCTTCATTTGGATTTGTTCTCTCCCATGCAGCACTGATGAGGTAGGAAAATGCCTAACACCTCCAGAATGGGGATGTTACTGAGGTATATGAAATGATATTTAGAGTGATGTCTATGTAAATTGTGTCTGTGATAATTCAAGACATCGAACTAATGCTCTTTGGGGTTCTGTTTGAGAAGTCCTAGTGATTTTTTGCTTGCTTGTTTGTTTGTTTTGTTTATTCATTTGGTTTTATTCTGTGTTTCTATGCTTATCTTTACTTGTTTGGTTTTTTTTTCCTCATTCCACGCCTTTTTAGAATATGGAAAATGTATTTTATCAAGATGAAAACATGGAGAAAAATAGCCTTAGTTTTCCTCACATAATCTGTAAAACTGCTGGGCTAATTCAGCAGTGTTTTGCACTATGTTTAGTCATGTACATAATATGTGAAGTAGGATAAATATCAACCACTTCAGAATGACAGTATTTTACACCAAAATATCAATGACTCCATATCAATGTAAATTACAACCATGGCAAAAAAACAGCAGAAAATCTCACTCTGTAAATAATTATATGGGCTTAAAATTGCACCTATCCTTGAAAAAAATAACTGCATTGGAGATAAAGTCTTTTCGGTGTTACATACTCTACCTAAAAAGCAGATGAAATCTGAAGTCTCTACCAACATTAACTATTCATTGGCCATAACACTGACTAAGTGAATTTTTTATAACTATGCTTCAAAAAAAAAATTTTCTATACAAGCTAAATGAAAGAAATAAGAATTAGATATAAAGCTTGGGTTTATGCAGTAATTCTTTTTTACTTGCTGATAAAAATAACAGATATCAAGTCTGCATTTAAATGTGAATTTTTTATTTGTACTTATTTTGGATCCATATATATAATATATGGATATGTACAGAAGAATATGTGTGCATATTTACTTCTTTATTTTCTTAATATTTCATTTTTATCAAAATTCATTTTACTTTTTAAAAAATTAAAAATGGAAACAGTTTTGCTTACGTACAAAGTTTTCTGTTTTAAAATCATTCAGGGTGGAATACTTTGACTATTTCTAAAGTGTTTTTCCAAACTGGGTATGAAAGTAGATTTGTGAACCAAGCACTGTGAAGAGAAAATCTTCTTATCTCTTTTGTGTAAATATATCTTCCAGACTCTTGTTGATCCCTGGTTGTCAGCAGGTGAATAGAGTGGGTTTTTTTTGTTTGTTTGTTGCTTTTGTTTTGTTTTTAAATATACTTTTAAAATAATGATTAAAAAGAAGAGATTTCCGGAGATGTAATGAACAAGAATATATTAGGAAGGAATGGATACAAACAGTGAACTGAATTTAAAAGAGTTACTAAGAATGCTAAGTTCTAAAATTACTCTAACAGGGACACTTGCCTAGGGCAACAGTAACGTGGAATAACTTGAAAGAGGAAAAATAAACAGCAACAAGAACAATAAACAATAAATAAATGCCATTTGAGTGTTAGGTCTAGTGGACAGAACACTGAAGGTCATTAGCGAGGAATGGAAACCCATCTCAAAACATTCAGTCACATAATGTGTCACATTCAGATGCCACATAACCAAAAGAAGAAATACATCACTCACAGGAGCTGGTGAATGTTTGATGAGAGTTTGTTAAATGGACAAATTGTGTCAAAACCAAGTGCTTATTGTTTTCTTACACATATTTGATTCCACACGTATCACATGTATTCATTCCACTTGTCTTACTTCATTGCTTTGTAGTTGATTTAAGTTTTGCATTTACTGGACAAAAAGAACAATAAACTATTTCCAAACAATATATATTTTTTTAAGTTTTTTATGTTTGCTGTCAGTCTGTATCAGAATCAGAATAAAATCAAAATCTCCCTCCTTTCAATTGCAGGTCAAATGTATAAACCCTAAAGTCTACATATCTATTGTTATTCACTGACTGGAGACTTCAACACACCCAAACACAATACCCTACATTATAGCCGCTCAACAAAAGGTGGGATTAATCTGACAACCCTTCTGATAGTTCTCTTTGGAACTAAACTTTTTTTTTTTTTTTTAATTACATAATCATTGGACCAGAAGAGATCCATAGGCAGCTGAGAAATTTGGTGCAGCATAAGTCAAAACATTGCTGCTCTAAATTATATCTGATATCCTTTTTAATTCTTTTAAAATGTGGACTCTCTCATATATAAGATATTCCATCAACGACTCAAGAAAATTTTACTGAACTACATAAATATCTTCTTTTTTCTTACCCTTGAGAATGTTTTGTAATCTGCTGGTTACTGCTGCATAAAAATTCACTTCACTTTACAGACGTTTCTTTTCAAATCCAAATTCTGAAAATTCCTTTGTATTCTGTGTACTTCTTTGAAGAATTTAGCAAAGCAAAAATCAATATTTATGTATGATACTAAAAATGAGCAAAATAATAATGACAAAATCTGTAGACTAAAGGATGTTGTCTATTTCAAGCAAATGTTTTTTTCTAGGAGGAGATGAAGATATTTCTCACTGTTCACATTTTGAATTACAATGAGTAGTTAGAAATGATGACAGGCTGATTTAATGCAGAAGAAAACAAGTGAAGGTTTAGTTGCACTTTTTGAATGCACGTAGAATTAACTAATAAATTCTATTTCTTTGAAAACTTTCAAGCATACAGATCTAGCATCAATCATCCACAGAATGGGAGGAATATGAAGCTTTTTAATGTTGTGGTATATATCTGAATAGATAGAAGACACTTGCATATGAACTGTAGCAATGTCAGTGGAAGTTACAAAGCAAGAGAGCAGAAGAGTCATATTTTCTGAGTTTAGTTTGTATAAAGATATTATAGTAACTCAACTACTTCTACACTTTAATCCAAGTTTCATAAGCCTCATGGGAGAAGACATTAAATACTGAGCAAAGAGAACAGTTATTGAGTATTCTTCTCTAATGTAGTTTTCTAAGATAATAAGTTAACAATTTCATCTGCTTACCTGTCTGCCAGTTTAGTACCACTTAGTTTTGAAGGAGTTTCATAATTTCACCTTTTGCAAGTAACACCTGCTTTAATTCAGCTTAAGTAGTACATTCTATGTATGCAGATGAGCCTAACAACATGCAACACACCACCTAGTTTTAGGTGTAATATAAGATAGTTGTAGTTAATTACACTGTGGGAGTGCTGTCCTATTCAGAAGGCTAGATAATAATTCAGACAGCTAGCTTGCACAAAGCTATAGTTAGACAGTAAGTTTTTATCCTAAATAAGGAGACAAAAAAATATAGGGCACCATTTACAACGCATTCATGAAGTCATCCTTTACAAGCACTTAGCACTAATGCAGTGAGAACTGAGCATTGTGGTATTAAAAACAGTGTATTCATTTATCAAGGCAATTGACATTTTGTGATGAGGGTACATGCCAAACTCATATTGTTAGTGACAGGTGGTATAACAAAGGGCAGTGACCACAAGCTGTGGCTTAGGATGTTCAGATCAGACGGTAGGAAAAACCTTTCCAGTGGGAAAATAACACAGTAATAGACCAGACTGCCAAGAGGAGGTGTGCAGCCTTCCACCTCAAAATATCACATCTTTGGGAAGTTGGAAGAGATGACTCCAAATATCCCTTCCAACCAACATTTTTATGGCTCTACAATTGCTTTTAAGTTTGGCGTCTCAAAAATGATAATATGCAAATACATAAATTTTCTATTTCACAAAGATTGATTTTACATTTGATTAAAAAACAAGCAAAACAAATCACCAAGGTAAAAGAAACAAATAAAAAGACAGCTTGGCTGTCTTTTTAGAAAGGTTTCCTGTATTTCTTGCAGAAGAGACAAAGGAGAGTTCAGTGCCTGATACAGCAATGTTTCTTAGCAGTGGATGTTGGACTGTAGGTATTTTCTTCTCCCATGTGAGCACTTTCTCAGCCAAGTCATCTTTGCTGACTGGGAGACTATATAAGGGATAGTTCACACTCATCGTTATCACAATCTTTTGCTATGGTTCATTCAGCACATAAGAATATTTCTGTTTCTCATCAGCAGTTCTGAGATCAACCAACCTGGAGATGGTTGACTTCCGATAGGTCTTGGACATAAGGTGAGTATCAATGCGTATCCACCGGGGACTAATGAGAACTGCTCTTTTACTGGAGGTTTTCATTAATGTTAACAAGGCTCTTCATCTCTACTTGAGATAAACAAACAAATAAATAAAAATTTAAAAAGACTAGAGATTTTAAAAAATCTTTAAAAAATATTTTCAGTTCTTTACCCACCAGGGTATTTTTGTAAGCGGTTAAGAGATCCAATGCTATTAAGAAAAATTGGAGTGTAACAGAGACATAGAACTAACATGTTTGTTTCTTTTTGTTTTGTTTTGTTTTTGAATAAATAGTCTATAGGAAAAATGCACTTTTTAAAATACAGAAGTTAATTCTTTTTGCTCATGTTCTCATTCCTATTGCAGCAGCTTTTTGTCATTCATAGCTCCAGCCCTAGGCCTCCAGCCCCATGAATGTCACACCCGCCTACACAACTAGCTGACATTACTGCACAGTTTTTGTTCTTGCCATAAAACTCTGCATCTCTTCCATCTCCCCGCACGTGGCTCTTGCTTCTCTAAACTTTCTGTATTTAGACTATTTATTTCCTAACAAAACACTTTACTTTCATTCTAGCGCACTTCCCTTTTATACTGTTGTTTTCTTTTTTTCCTTTTCTACATCATTATTAGATTGGACTCATGCACTGAGCACTGCATCTCATTTCTCTATTATCTTCTCTGTTCCTCAGCCACCTTCACTCTCTAGCAGTGCTGACAGGGGGCACTTTCCTCGGCTAGCCTTAACAGATACTTGCTGTACCTCCCATTCCTCTCTTCCCTCTGCTAATGACCAGGAAGTGAGACAAACAAGATTGCCAGTTTCTGAAGCATGGAAAGTGCCATCTGTGTTTTGTAGATTGAAAATCTTATTAGTTGTGCTTCCAGCCAAGTTGTGCACAAGGAATAGAGCAATGAGAGTAAGGAAAACTGCAGACTGGTGGAAGGGGAGAACCAGGAGGGAACAATAGAAGTCACTAGGTGAAAATGCAAATAAAGAAGACAATACAAGAAAATAAAGGCAAGGAGTTGAGAGAGTGTTTACTATCTCATTTCATCCTTCCACGCTGCATCCAATTCTTCCACAGCCCATACACTATGGCAACGTCCAGACCAGATATATTAAGTGAATAAGGCTTTGAAATCTCACCACTGACTGATAGTAAGTAGCTGACCAAAAGATCAAAAAAAAAAGTCTTCCTGAGTTGTTTGGGTGCTTTGGCACAAAGAGGCATCTCATAGAAGAAATAGATGAGAACCTGGATATCTACTTGCTCTCCAGAGTTGTTAGGAGGCACCATTTCCTGTCTGTCTAGGGCCTCCCATTCTGCAATATGGCTGAGGTGTTGGCTAAGCAGGACAAGGCTTCTGATTTGGTACAGTTTGCACAGGATCCCAGAGCAACACGGTTGGAAAGCAAAAGATGCCTCATCTTCTTGAGGCCTCACCTCGGTACTTCAGGAGATTACAGTGAACACTGGCCATTCCCCTGTGTTACTATCTAACTTTGGCATCAGCATGGTTTAGGTTTAGCTTTCCACCTGTTCTTATACAAATGTCTGCCTCCCTGCGTGGAATCTATTCATGTTTCCATTATAGTTTTGCAATTCCAGTGACAAAATCCCTTCAGCACTCCATTCCTGCCTTAAGTATAAATGATTCTTACTCAGATTCTTACTTAGGTGATCTCCCTCTGCATGAGGGACAAAGCAGCAGCACATCACTGCCAGCAAGCCTTTTCCCTGCCTGCCTGCCTTGAAGACATTTCAGAAGCACACAGAGACAGGGCAGGAGCTGTCAGGACAACATGTGCCCTGGCTGCACTTACACTGACAGACTCTTCAGCATCCCATTGCCAGCTGGTGCAAGCTTTATCAGCCCCACAGCAATCGTAATTTTTGCAGATGCTGGAAGCACTCTGAAGAATCAGGAAAGCTGTAATCCAAATGCACTAGCTACAAAAATACTCAGTATTAGAGATGGAACCAGGCTGTTCTGTGCTAAAATTGAATTTCCCCCCAAAGTCCTGTCTTTCTGTATATATTTCTTATGGGCTCATAACTGTCATCACAATTACATTTCCACTGCTTGGCAATGCATATGCTAATACTGCCTTTGCAGACATACCTGATAATTCTGGTAGAGCCTTGCAGCCTCAAATCTGGCTTAATATATTCATTCTCATTTATATTTTTCCCTTAATCCTTATATTTCTTTTATGTATTCTTCATACAAGTCAAACAAAACTGCAGAATTTTAAAGCTTACATAGTTCTTTCTCCTTCCTTGTTTTTAAACCCAATGGATGAAACAAATACTTCTTTCTTGGAAACATCAATTACAACATCATAGCTCTTTAGTCAGTGCTTATAAATCTTCTCCCATCCTCCTCCCAAACTCAGTGTGTGTCTGTCAGACAATGCCACTATGGGTTGGTAGAGGAAAATGGCAAGGGTAACTGAGTCAGTTCAGTTTCTGAATCAGCACAAAGTTGGCAATGGTCAGTGACTCAATAGTTTCATTAAATTCATAGACTGAAGACGGCATCATTGATGAACACCTCCCCTACGAGGACATGCTGGGAGAGCTGGGGCTCTTCAGCCTGGAGAATAGAAAGCTCTGAGATGTCATAGTGGCCTTCCAGTGCCTGAAGAGGGCCTACAGGAAAGCTGGGGAGAGACTTTTTAGAAGGGTTTTAGAAGAGTGGGTAGTGAAAGGACAAGGGAAAATGGCTTTAAACTGGAAGAGGGTAGATTTTGACTAAATAGTCAATAATATTTATATAATAATAATAATAATATAATAATAATAATTATATATAAATATAATTATTTATATAATAATAATAATAATATAATAATAATTAGGAAGAAATTCTTTACTGTAAGAGTAGTGAGACACTGGAACAAGTTTCCCAGAGAGGCTGTGGATGCCCCCTTCCTGGAAGCTGGATGGAGCTTTGAACAACCTGGTCTGGAGGGAGGTGACCCTGCCTATAGCTGGGGGCTGGAACTAGATTATCTTAAAGGTCCCTTACAACCCAAATCATTCTATGATTCTGTGATGTCAGATACATTATGTTCTGCTTTGCTCCAGACTGGAGAAACTTGTTTTTCAAATATCATAAAGTTTCTCAGTGACATTAAGGAATGTAAATAAAAGTGCTGTGGTGGCAGAGAACAGTCTTCTTTCAGGCCCAATTTTACATCTTAGACTTTTCTTTCAGGGGTCACCTTAAGATTGTGATTATTGCTACAGCAACAAATCAGCCTTTCCATTACTTAGTATCTACCTTCCACTTTATCTCTTGCACTCCTCTTGTTTTACAAACCCATTTTAAATAGAATGGGCAGAGCACAAGCTTGTACACATCTTGTTTGTAACCTCATTAGCAGATTAGCTCCAAAGCCCAGTAGGCACAAAGGAGTACCAAATGCATACTACAGGACTGCCAAAGCCCTCAAGCTCTCACACAAGCTTTGCATCCTCTTCCATGCTGCATCTTCTTAGGGACGTTGGTATTCACTGGGAGAATTGGTGTTGTGTGAGAACATCCTGTTGATAGAGCCTTCTGGGGAGAGGTTATTCATCTTCTCTCATGCACTAAATCAGAAGAGAGATGAAGGATACTGTAGGTACCTGTGATTCATCAACAACAACATAAAGTGTTAAGAGTTTTTCACCAACAGTGTAGTAGTCTTAGGTACATAGATGGATAAGGAGATGTTTTTAAAGAGGGTTCAAGAAATCTTGTTTGAAATATAGAGAGAGAAATAGAAAGAGATACGTTCGGTCCTCACTTCACAATCACAAAGAAGCTATGGTTCAGCAGCTTTGTGTAATTATATTACATGACACCATGCCACCCAAATGCAGTATATGTCACAGTTTACATGACCATAGCTGGACATTTCCAGCTATTTCAACATGCTGGGCAAAATACGTGTATTTGACTGCACTTATCCATGCAGACACGTCTTTAAGTGCTTAGATATAAACAAATTACAATTTAGAATTTATTTAAGAGAGCCTGAATCAAGCCTAAGGTAATAATCATCTCTGCTGTGATTAATGAGAACCCAGTGCTTTAGGACCTGGCAGTGTTCAATCACCAATCAAAACTGCATCAGGCATTTATTCCTATGAATACAGATACATGGAGTTCTGGCTTCACAGCTGGTGCAAATTGGCTTAGCACCACTGCCTTCATGTAAATAGGTTTTAACAAGGCCAGCTGAGGAACTGGCTCAGAAATCTTCAGCCCACCCAAAATACAGGCCCTGTTTCACAAGGACAGGAAGCAAAACCCATTTAAGATAAAAATGAGTAAGAAAAAGTGGGGAATACTGTTATTATTTTTTTTAATTGCTTTTACTTTATTAATGAGTAGCATGAAGTCTACTCTAGGAATACAGCCCCATTACACAAGTCGCCAAAGACTTTTCCTATTATTTCCTGTGTTTTCCTCTGTGTAAGCACCAGCTGCAAAAACATGCAATATAAAAAGATGCTTTTGAGCACATGTTGTTCAAAGCTGAGCACTTATTTGATGATTGTGTTTTTAGTGGTAAAGCTCTGAGACAAAGACTGCCTTGCCACCAGCTCTGCTGACTTACAAAGAGAAAATGCCTAAGGCAGAGGCCCCACCTGGATATAAAGCACAGCATCCTTCTTCCAGGCAGCTCTGTAGGGTTTTCTGCTTCTCCTCCGTGTTGGGCAATGTTTGTTTTTATTTCTCCACCAACCAAGAGCATACAGTCACTACACCAAGATGGAGCAGGTGACATATGGAACAGAGATATTTACTTTCATTTTTATTTTTTCCTTCCCCAACAGGATAAGAGAGAGTACTCTCTGGGCTAAAACTTTCCAGAGATCAAGTAGACTACAGCTTACCAAAATGGGAACTGCACACTGAGTGTGCCCTTTGCCCTTCTCTTGTGCCCTTTGCACCAAAATCCACAACCAGCATAGAGCAACATCGCCTTTATTAAATAGTTATGATTGGTGATAAAAACAACAGCAGCATTTATTTCACTTTAATTTTTAAAATATTAATACTGTTAAGTTTAACCATGAGGCAGCTAAAGCCTGTAATTCCTTTTCCCACCTGCCATCTGTTCTTTCTCCTGTCAATTCTCTCCCCTTCTCTTTGCCCCACTGCTACAGGCAGTGCTGTTTGCAGGTAGCTCAGAAGCTTTGAAGTTTTCCATCAGAAAGCTGATTATACAAACGCTAGTATATCTGCAGCTTTAAAGCAGGTGGATCATCTTAAAGTATTTTACTAATTTTTCAGAAGCTTTATACTCTTCCTTTTTCAGTGGGGATTTTTCTGAGATTATAAGGGGAAAAAAAAGAAAAAGAAAAAAAAAAAAAGAGAGGATGAAACCAGGAAGAAAGCAAGACTGTCAATAAAAGCCTTTTTTTGATGCAAGTGGTATACTGTGACAGGATGTCATAGTCAGATCTAGGCTGCACCCATGCATTTGCTATAAATACCAATTTTGCTAATGTTGTGAATAGTAAGTAATTGAAGGTTTGTTCACCCATTGTGCTCGGAAGAATAGCAATGTGAATAAAGTTTCTGAACAGATTTTATCCATATTTCTAGAAAGAAGTGATAATAAAGCTGTGAATATCTTTCCTTGAAAAAGTTCTGG
This sequence comes from Tetrao urogallus, assembly GCF_951394365.1. NCBI lineage: Eukaryota > Metazoa > Chordata > Aves > Galliformes > Phasianidae > Tetrao > Tetrao urogallus. Next base: position 31,315,090 of record NC_136813.1, on the reverse strand, counting down.
GAGATAGAGGAGGATTTTTATCGGGGGATAAAGTGTTGGGGGGAATTATTTATTTGTTATGATTTTTATGGAAATATCCATTTTGTTACACTCTCCCACAGCAGGATGCTGCCTTTTTTTTTTTTTTTTTTTTTTTTGTTTGTTTGTTTTTGGGTGTGAGGATTGTGGTTCTGAACATAATATTCTTCACAGACTACGCAGAGGATTTTTATGAAAAAAAAAAGTTTTGAAAGAACTGTCATTACTTAGATCTTTTACAGTGTGTTTGAAAGCTTCTGCTAGCTCTCACACTATCTCCTGGAAGGATTATAATATATTAGGAAGATGCCATCTATCTGAAGATACATTTTAAATACTTTTACCAAAATCATTCTGGATTATTAAAATGGTGTTTATGGAAAAAATCATACTGTGCAATAAATAACAACACCATGTAAAACAGACACACTGAAATCACCTTGAGTACTGCATCCAGATGTGGAGCTCTTAGAACAAGAGAGACATGGACCTGCTGAAGCAAATCCAGAGGAGGGCCATAATAATGATTCATGGTATGGAATACTTCTACTCTGAGGGCAGGCTGAGAGAGCTGGGGCTGTTCAGCCTGGAGAGGAGAAGGCTCGAAAGATACCTGAAAGTGGCCTTTCAGTATCTAAAGGGGAACTATAGGAAAAAAAAAGGGGATAGAGTCTTAACCAGGTTCTGTGGAAACAGAACAAGGGGAAATGGCTTCAAGCTTAAAGAGGGCAGCTTTAAGTTGGATGTAAGGAAAAGGTCTTTTACAGTGAGAGTGGTGAGACATTGGAACAAATTGCCCAGTGATATGGTTGATGAGCCATCCCTGGAGACTTTCAAGGCAAGGCTGGATCAAGCCTTGGGCAACCTGATCTAGCTGTAGATCTCCCGGTCATTGCAGGGGAGTCGGACTACGTGACCTTTAGAAGTCCCTTCCAACTCTAAGGATTCTATGATTCTAAAGTAGGCACAAAAATAAGAACAAGACTGTGATTATTCTCCCCCTTTACTGCTTCCTAAATCCTAACAGCATCTGGGGTCACATGCCCTAAATAAGGCTGAAATCCCCTAAAATGCCAAAGCTAGATCCTCTAAATTATCCAGGTACTCAAATCCCAGCCAAGAGAAGTCAGATGTTTAATTTCCACTTGAGTTTGTGGATTACTCGTGTTCAAGCCCCCGATCTGTATAAAATTTTACATTGAATGCCAATTAACTTTTCTAGCTAATGCAAAGCACAGCCCAAGATTTAGTGGGTGTCATCTGTCACAGCACCAGACAGTAAATTCTAGGACAAAAGAATGGCCAGCCAGGTGGTTTCAAAACAGGAAAGGATGTAGAATTAGTTGGCGTAGCTGCTGCTGTGTAGCAAACACAAACAACTAAAAACCTCCAGTTTTCCCAAGATTGTAATAAGCTCTACTTTATAGACATTATTCCACTTGTTTATGTTTTATTTTCTTTTAGGTAAGTAAAAATCACTGTACTGACTATCATCAGTCTTTCATATACTCTAGTAATCACACCTTTCTACATTTGTTGAGTGGTCTAGTGCCGACATCAAACAATGTACTGTAGGTGATTATAAATTTTCTTTTTTTCTGTTCAGTGAGAAGATAAAAATAATGTAGATAAAAGGAACATATCTTTTATAAGACAGAACTCAAGTAATTTGGGGTGGAAATCCATAAAAATATCACAAGTGTTGTTGAAATGATGAGTCACTTTAACAGCATAAAAATAATCTATTTATCTACATTTTTACCAGAGTCTTTGAAGTTCTGTATCTTGGAAAATAATATATATATATTAAAGTGCTTTGAAAAGAAAGTTCAGTTTTACTTTGAAATGTGAGCTCTTTCTTGCCTGTATTTTCTCTCCTTGCATGCAATGTCATTTAGGTTTATCTTTTACAGCAACTCGGTAGCATATACAAATATATAAGTTTATAAATATGTATGAATTTTTTATGTTAAAAAAACATAATATACTATAAGCAGCAGTTTAGATTAGACGGCTTTCAATAAACATTGTTTAAGATTCATGCTTGAGTCTTGCAGATGTTAAATTAGAAAGCTTAGTGACTAACCCAAATTTATCCTGAGCTGATCACCAATATCTCCTGATGCTAATATAATTCCAAGCTTTTTTTTTTTTTTTTTTTTCTAATTTCTAATCATCGCTTTCACTCAAAGCACAGAATTCTATACACAGGTTTCCTGTTGTTCTTTTCAGCCATATATCTTAATGTGAAACACTATTCTCATTTTAGAAATTGAGGCACTGCAGCACAGAACTTGAAAAGAACTTGCAGCACATTCTGTTAGTTATTGAGAAAACTGAGGACAGAATGCACCTCTGCTAAGTCTGGGTTAGCACTTCCAGTCACTGACAACTAATACATCTGCACTAAAAACTGATTTAAATAATTAAATTGATTAATTAAGTAATGAAATAATCCCACATCCATTTTACAGTTAATAGAAAATAATTTCAAACACATTCAAAAAACAGGATTTGGGAAATATGACTTTGTGTGTGCTTATTTGATTTCTTCACTATATACTGCTATTTAAAATCTGTTAGCTCTGAAAGCAAAGAAGAAATGGTTTTGCCTATAATACTTGGCCTATATCATACATTCATAGCACTATCAATATCGTACCTTGATTACCAGGTAAACGCTGGCTGCTGTCTCCTCTGAGATCTTTTCACTTTCAGCAGTATAATTTTATGTTAAGGTTTAGTGACACCACAAGTGAATTGTATAAATCTGTTCATTGTGTCATTTAAAGTTTGAATTTCTGTTGCAAGCTAAAGGGGAAGTGCTTATATCAACTGTGCAGTCCACATACCAAAAAAAAACAAAGAAAATACCATCCTCATAAGACCAGATATTTTGATGTAACATTGGGTGTGTAAAAGTACACATTATTCTTTTTTTTTTCTTCCACATATTGCCCTGCAATTTTCAATTTAATTAGATATGGATTTTCTTTCCTAGTTAAGTCTCTCTGTAGATAGGTGTACTAACTAGCTCATAATCTTTTGATTCTCTCCTTCCATTTACACCCTAAAATGAATATACCTCTTTCTGAAGTCTAATTTATACCATATGCATATTTTATTCTCTTTCCACACTCATATAGGGATTGAGAGGTGCTGAGCTATACTTCTCTGCTAACTATTTGAGGTTTCTAAGAAAATAGAAATATTATACAGTAAGCCTCCTGAAGCAAATTACAATGGGGAGATGAAATTATATCCATGAATTGGGAAAAGAAGAGGATTTGTGTAAGAATGATCCTTAATAAGGTGGAACAGACGTTGTCCAACCTGCTAAAGAAGTATTCGTCTCTGTATGTGAGACTAAAGGATAAAAAACAGCTCTGAGCTAATGCTCTGCCCTTCAGATTTAAAGTAATTCTGTCCTAGCAGAAATCAGAGGTTGTTGCACTTTCATGCCAGCCTGCATGTGACATGTTTGCTCATCTGAGTTTGTAACTCATTTGCATGCTTCTGCCATTCATCCTGGAATTTATTGTGGTAGGATTGCATCTCAGACTTGGCCACCAGCCAGAACCTACTTCTTCATTCCCTTTTTATAGCTAATACAATATGAAAGTCACTAACAAAAAGACTTTCATGTCAAATTACAGAAAAAAAAAATCTGAATTGCCTAATAGGATTTTAAATTCTTATCATACTGGTGACTTTCTGTAAGTAGTAACATTTGAAAAGAAAGGCTGAGCGGATGTTTTCTTCAAATGCTGTCTGTGCATTGTGAGTTTTTTTTACAAGCTGTGATACACAGCTATTCAGTCACTACAGAGATGATAGGACTATGGATCACAGCTATGTAGCCCTTCAATTCCCATCCCACTTGTCTTAACATTTTATTAAAAATACTTGCTAAGGCTGTGTATAGTGAAAAATATCCATCTGATATAGATATAAGGTCTATTTTTTCCACTTAAAGGAATGTGGTTTTGTATGGGCATAAATGTATGTGTTTGTGTGTATTTACCCATATTCAGCTTTATCCACAAATGTGTGTGTGTTTGTACATAAATAAATGTATGTATATATACACAGAGAGAGAGAGATTTTTGCTTTTGGTATTATTACAGTTCTAAGTATATATAAATGTAATTTTATATAATTCATGGCTAAATAAAGCCAATAAAATTAGGCTTGCAACTATGTCAATAACATGGCAATAGCAGTTTTTGACTAGATTTATGTCGAGCATTAGTACCCAGATTCACTACACGTCTGTAATGGTCATTTCCTACACATCACCTCTACAACACTCCATCATAATTCTACTGCCTCTCTAGGCAGATATTTGGGTAAACAAAAGATGAAGCCAGGCTGTGGTGCCTCTCCTTGTCCCCACACACTCACGTTTCTCATTTACTTCACCAAAGGCTCAGACATCAGCAGGACAGAAAGGACCATAGATGCTACAGTGGTAATCCGAACTCTCAGATGCTGATTGCCTCCTGATTATCATCTCAAAAAATTACCACTTTTTAATTATGTCTCAATAATTTCTGATAGCATGATTCTTCCAGTGGCAACAGTAACAGCAGCAAGAAAGACTGAATTCAGGTAGCACTATTTCTGATAGCATAGTTCTTTCATGGGCAACAATAGCAGCAACAAAGACTAAATTCACATAGGATTATTTGTCAGTAGTATATAATAAGCTGCTTGTGACATATGTCAGTAGAAATAAATGGAAACCAAATTAATAAACCTTTGATTCTATCTTTCTCATTGAAATCAGATCCCTAATGAAAACTGCCTCTTCCATTTTGAACAAAATAGAACATTCTTCAGTTGTACAAGGTATCATTATGAACGTTTCAGTTGAAATTATTGATTAAAAGTACTAATATCAGCCAGAGAAGCTGTGTATATAATTTTTTATTATATATCAAACTATAGGTGTAAACTCTCATTTTGTACATCTAGTATAAGTAGTGGAGTCTCCACATAGTACCTCAGAGGACAAAGATGTACTAGACAAGGAAACTAATCATCAAAAGATGGTGATGAGTGGTATCCCTTAGAATCTACAGTGCAGTGCTCTTTAATATCTTAATCAGTGACTTCAACAGTGGTATTGAGTACACCCTCAGCAAATTTCTGGGTAACACCAAGCGGTGTGGTGCAGTTGACACACTTGAAAGACCAGATACCATCCAGAGAGACTTAAACAGGCTCACATAGTGGACCTGGGTGAACCTCATGAAGCCAAATGCAAGGTCTTGTACTTTTTGATGGCAACTCACCATCCATACAAGCTAGGGAACAAATGGTTGAGTAAAGCCCTACAGAAAAATGGCCTGGCACTACTGAGAGATGGTAAGCTGTACATGAGTAAGCAATGTGCCCTTAAGTGCCCTTACAGCCCAGAAAGCCAACTGTATCCTGGGCTGCATCAAAAGCGTGGCCAGCAAGTAAAGGAAGGTGATCCTATCTACTCCGCACTGGTGAGGTCTCGCCTTGAGTGCTGAATCCAGATGTGGAGTCCTCAGAACAGAAGAGATATGGACCTGTTAGAATACGGTCAGAGGAGGTCCACAGAAATGATCCAAGCGATGATGAAATGCCTATCCTATGAGGACAGGCTGAGAAAGGTGGGGCTGTCTAACCTGGAGACCTGAGAGTTGCCTTTCATAACTAAAGGGGGGCTATAACATAGAAGGGCTCAGACACTTCAGCATGGTGTGTTGTGATAGGACAAGGGGAAATGGTTTCAAAACTAGAGTAGGGGAGATTTATACTAGATGTGTACTAGATATATACATATACTAGATATTAAAAAAAAAAAAAAAAAAAAAAAAAAAAAGATTTTTATGATTAGGGTAATGAAGCACTGTAATAGGATGCCCAGAGAGGTGGTGGATGCTCCATCCCTGGAAACATTCAAGGTCAGGATGAATGCGGATCTGAGCAGCCTGTCCTAGCTATAGGTGTCCATGTTCATCACCAGATGATTTCTCAAGGTCCCTTCCAAATCAAATGTTTCTATGATTCTACGAAAAAGCCTTTCCTTAGGTAGTGGTTACTAAACAGAGGTCCTACCTTGTTTACAGGTAGATGCCACCTCCTCCAGTCACCTTTGCGTTATCCACTAGTGACTGCCAATGAACAAGGATGAATCTTCTGGACATCTCTCTAATATGGTATTTAGCTAATGAAATGAAGATCTAGTGATACTGTATTAGAGTAAGACAGATCTGAATTTCAGATTAGCCCTTTGCTAATGGACTAACAATATCAATTGTTACACATATTTTGCTATAATTTAGAAAAAAATGAAAAATCAGATCTTCTTATTTTTATCTAAAATTTATTCAGAAAAGTAAGTAGCAATAAAGAGAATAGATCTTTTACTCTATAAAGTCACCTACTTCCTCACAAAAATGTGATAATTTCAGAAGCATTATTTCTTCTGTGTATCTAGGCCTGATTTCTAGTATCACTTTCTAGTTCATTTTATAATAAAGATTATAAAGGTTCTTTTTACCACCTCAAATGAAAGAGTTTTAATAATGATATATTTTGCATAAAAGTAAGTCTCCCCACACCTCGTGAAACTTCATCCAAAACTCTTTTCTTCCCGAGCATCCCAACAGTATACTGACATGTGAAAATCACTGATCTAAGTAACAATTAATTTAAATGAAATTAAAAACTATGAAAAAAATAAGCAAACAAATTAAATACCACAGTATATAGAAAGCTGAATACTCTTAAAAGCCCTGGAGACTCTCAAAATAAAATGATGTACATACAAAGTAAATCCCGATTCCTATAGGGAACTAGTAATGAAAACCAAATCTAACGATAAAACCCGTAAAACAGAAGCTACAGTGATATAATTGAGTACTATACCTCCCACTCATTTTTTCCTTTTTAAATTTAATGTGTGTTGCTAGAAAACTGTTACAGCACCATGATGGGTTCAAAATGAAAGCCGTATGTTATAGTGATATGTACCTATAATAATATCCAATATAAAATGTTGAAGTTATATTGCAGTATGATTAGCTCGGGTAACAGTAAGCATTCTCCTACTGGCAATAAAAGATAAGACTGTCATGAACTGTTCTGCTTATTTGCCTTCTAATTTTAACATAGAATAATGGAAGCCAAGGATAGAAAGACCCTGTTGGACTGCCTAGTTCATGTCACTGTAAATGAAGAACCGATCATTAGACTATTTCTTATATGTTGATGATTTATTTACAACATCCTTTTGGAGTGTTTTCTATGTTATCAGACGTATAAGTGTGAGGAAACTTTTCATGCTTTTCAAACTACATCTGTCTGTTCTTAATTCCATCCCATTACTTGTAATCATGACTCTTTTTACCTCTGTAAATATTTTCTTTATGTCTTAATGTGAACATCCAGAGATGGAAAGCATTTGTATGGAATATTTCACATTTTAAGGCTTTCATATTTCAGATTTTATGAATTTTAAAGGGGCATCCTAAACAGATTTTTTAGAAACATAAAGAAGAGTTAGAGGCTCAGCTGTTGTGTTTTAAAATTCTAAAGGGCAGCAACAAAAGGGGACTGTGCCCTCCTCGTTTTAAACCACTGAAATATATGATTACTCAAGAAAGAGAGAGAGAGAGAGAGAGATGGGAAAGATGGAAGGTGATTCTTTTCACCTGCATTTCTCTCCATTCGCTTAATGTTGTTTCCTTACATGAGCCTTCATTTAAACTGGTCATGAGACATTTCCATAGAGCCAGAATTTTCCATGTAAGTGGGGGGTCATGCCATCTTGTCAGTCCTGGGAGTCATCACTCTTTCTGAGCTGATTTTGGTTATTTACTTCATGTACTGACTTACAAAAAGCTCATACATAAGTACTTCTCCGGAGGAAAGAAAAAAAATAGAACAGGAAATAGGGCAGATCAGGGGTGCTAGTTAATCAAGCCTCTTTCTCAAGATCAGTGCTCGAGAACAATGGATTGAAAGTGTAAGAAAGATGGAAGGAAAGAAGGAAGGAAAGAAGGGAAAGAGATAAGAAAGACAATCAGGAAGGAGAAAGAATGACAATGAGAGGAAGAGTAGAAGGGAAGGAGGGGAAGGAGGGAGGGAAGGAGGGAGGGAGGGAGGGAGGGAGGGAGTGCAGAGGAAGAGATAGAGGAGAAAAGGGAGAAAAAGACAGAGAAAAAGAAAGAATGTGACCAAAAAAAGAAGGAGTGAAAGAGACCGAAGCATGTTTTTAGGAGAGAGTTTAGTGCTTGTTGGGTGTTTTATCTGCGCATGAAATAATTCAAGGCAGTTCTGCCTGGGAAAAGAAGAACACTCTATTCCTCAAATATTACTTTGCTTACAGAGGGAAAAGTGTAACTGTTCAGTCATTTATATATGTTTCCTACCTGAGACAGTACCAGATGGTGCCATGTAGTCTCAGGTTAATCATTGTGTGAGAGACCTGGGCTGGGAGCCAGACCCACTTCACCGTCAACTGTGAGAACAAGCGATGCTGAACCTTACATAAGATTCACAAGCAAAGCCCTTGCATTTTAAGCAGACATCTGTTATGACATTTCATATTTATCTGCTATAAGGGTTCAAACTGAGCCAGAATGTGGCATTATACTATGCCAGTCTTCTCTAGTATGCTTATCCATTTCTGAAAAATGTAAGCTTTCATGAGAAAGAAGTCTTATATTCTTACAGTGAAAGTGTTCCAGATAGGTAGCAATGTTGGACTGAGTCTCCAGATAAACTGAAACTGTGCTTTTGGGAACCAAATGTCCTTTTTACCATGTCATACAAATAAAAAGCAGGAAACATAATGGTGTGACTCTATTTTCCAAAGGCTTGGATATATGAAAGGACTCCCCACAAACATATTTTGTGGCAGAAAAATAATTGCTTTTAGAACTACTATTTTGTGTCTGCAGAGTTCTACTGCCCCCACAAAATAGTAGTAGGAATGATATGATCTGTTGCTAAAGCATGTAATCAGGTTACATAGCAAGCATGTGTATGCCCTACGAAGGTGTAAGAGAGACAGAGATCTGGTTTGACATTTAACTCTTAAGAAGGGAGAACATTCTTCTTTCACATCAGTAGAAGTTGACTATGAAAATAAGCAATATTTTAGACAGCATTAGTGTATTACCAATGACAAAAAACAGATAGGTTTTGCCCGGACTTTTGAGATTACTAAAGAACTGAGAAAAGTGCCAGCGGCTTCCCTCTCACTCACATATGAACAAACACTAATAGGAATATATCAACCAAACGAAGAAGAGACATTACAACCTAAGAATAATAATACCTTTTCCTCAGTACTCAGTACAGCGCATGACTATCCAGGGGAATTCCACAGCACAATAAATTCAGTAGACAGAGTACTATACATCACTGAAATGAAGACAATGCACATAATAATAAAATAAAATCTGAGATTATTATAATTTAAAAGGTGGATTCTTTTATTATTTGGGATTAAAGAATGATTTTGCCTTCTTGCAGATGAAGTTTAAACATTATATTTTCTCCATACTTTATATGAGAATTCCATGGAAGTTGAAGGGTCACCAGTATCAGGTGTTCTATAAGAACGATCTGAGTTGAGCTTTACTTTTTATGCTTCATGTAATAAAATTCGCATACTTACTCTGATCACTGTGACTATTAGGCAGAACATCATGTTGAGGAGAGTAAAACTACATTTCCTGAGAAAAAAGGCTATCATAGGAATTTTCTTTTACAAATTATTATCAAATATTCATTGTTGCATCCCTTCAGCCATGCAGAATTTCCTTTCTTTCTTTTTTTGAGGTGTCTATTGAGTCAGTCTTGTAGAAGAGAAAACTTCTTACAGAATTCACAAGCATCTGATTATGTGCTCAAGTAGCAGATTACAACTCAACCCAGAGTTTTATGCTCATATGCATAAACAGAAATACATATGTATGTATATGTTTATGAGTGTTTATTATTTTAAAAATATTAAATTCCCTCTAAAACATTTCTTCTGCTTTGACCATTTGACTGCTCTTAAAATGCTCTTAAAATGTTGTTATTCTTGATAACAGCGACTTGACAGATTTTACAGTACATATTTTATTTATCCACAGATTAGAACCTTTAAGAAGCAGATAATAATAGTAGTACTAGTAGTAGTAATAATAATAATAATAATAATAATAATAATAAAATCTTGAATACATAGCAAAGATTTGAAATAATTGCATTCATAAGATAACTGTTTTATTAATGGAGATATTCCACGTAGAATGGAGGCCCCATTGCATTAAGTGCTGTACAGTTGTAAAGTCAGCCAGGCCTTGCTCTTGTAGCTAATAAGAGATAACAATAGGACATTACTTATTTTCACTGATACATGGATACTCAGGGCCCACTCAGACTCCCATCAAGTTTAGTTGTAGTACTCCCACTAACACCAATAGCCTTCAAAACCCATCTCCATTGTGAATCAACTAATTCTTAAACTATAAAGCACACAAGCAAACATAGTGGGAAGAAGGAAAAAAAAAAAAAAAAGGAAAAAATGATAGAGTATCACAGAATGCACTTTATTCATTTATTTTGACAAGGCTATTTTAAATAATTGATGAAACTTCATAGTAACACTAATGAATTTAGCATTCAAGTAATGAAGACTTGGTAATGTGGGGTCTTCATTATAATACTCTGCCACTAAGCCTTTGATTAAAAGATTAAAAGAGTTGAAGCCTCCATTTCACTTATTTCTCTATTTCATTCATTTATTTTGTTTGTAGATTAGTAAATTGAGAATTTCTATTGTAATGTATTGCCTCTGGCTTTGTAACATGAGACTTGACACACCAACACTATATTTAATACATTGTTTTACATCCTTACAGTGAATGCTTTTTCTACTCAACTAGCGAGGAAAACAGAATTAGATGTCTAAATTTCATATAAAAACTTTATTTTCCAGCTGTGTTTGCAAATGAGTAAACTACACCTTTTCTCTCTTTCTAGTCCCCAAACCTCACATCCCTGTATGCATAGTGGTATATAAGCGGGTAGATGAGGCAATACAATTGACCAAGCCAATAACCTGATGTTTCAGATACGGGCTTAAGATACCTGGACTACAAAGGTTTAGTGTTCTATGGCTACATAGACTGAAACTATTTCCTCAATAAATGCTAAAGTTATTGAAGTTATTATGTGAAAGACAAAACCTATGACAAGTATTCCCTAATTTTTTCTATCAGAATATCTGCATGGTTCTTAATATATTACATGCCTTAAAACAAACAAACAAACAAACAAACAAACAAAAACCTTTAAAAAAAAAAAAACTTTAAAACAAAACAAAACAACATTGCAAACAGTTAAGAAATTGGCTTCCAAACCAGATAATTTTCAAAATAATTGTTTCTGTAACTAATCTTCTTGGAGATCTGTTCTTTACAAATTAAATCTTTACAGATTAAAAAAAAAGCTAGCACGTTTGATCCTGTTTGAATTTATGGATCTTCTCTGAGTTTAGATGACAAATCAAATGTATTTGTACCAAGCAGACAATGCATAAATGGGAGCTAATGTGTTAACTTGAAAAGCATCTGTTCAAAAGCACATCTGTAATGATGACTGTAAGCTTCTAATAAGCGAAAGAACTGTAAAAGTAAATGATCCATACATGTTCTTGAAGAAACCCTGCTGTCATTAAGATCGGCCTCTGCATGGATATGTCAATAGTATAGTTACAAATTCTGTTGCAGATCACTTCATCTTCTAGGTTATGTGATAGAGAAAGACAGATCTTATCCTGGAATGTAGGGTAAAATGATTTCACAGGGGAAGCCATCATCTAGCTAGATTTCTAAGGGGAGAAAAGGAAAAAAAAAAAAAAAAAGAAAGAAAAGAAATACCTTGTAGTTTTGTAATCCACTATTATAATAGCTCTAATTATGTACATACAGGGATTATTTTAATGAGCTATTTCTGTACACAATCATAATATTCTAGGTTAGTCTTACTAAATGGTAGTCACTGTAAACAATCACTGTATTTTTGACACATGTTGATCAGTTTTCAATGGGAAAGAGATTTTGACAATAAGTTGGGTTTTTTTCTTTATTACTGAAAAGTTCCGTAGAAAAAAATAAGTCTTGGGACAATTTCTTTTTAGCCCTGGAAATTTTTTTGTGGTAGCACTTTTCAGAAATTTTGGAATTTTGCAGTTTGAGGATTTTTTTCTCCCTCTATCCAGAGTTTCTGTTTTAGCTATTACATTTGTGGTACATTGCTATAACAATATGTTACTGAATTTGGCAGCCACACGGCAGTGATTAAAATGCTGCATTTGTTTTTAAAACAGTAGTAATCTGCCTCTGACTGAATTTTTATATCTTTTGTTTCTGTTTTAATGAAAGCGTTGGCATTTATGATATTTATGAAATTTAAATGGATGCTGTTAAATGTGTCAATATCTTACTATGACCATAAACTGCTATAGGCAGACACAGTTATGACCATAAACTGCCATAACATGCAGATAGAGACATACTGTCAAAGCAAAAGCTTTGTTAGCTTCATATGGGGCATCTAATTGTAAGTACTCTCAAACATACTACACTGTGCTGTATCATAAAGTGGGGAATGATTCTGCATTTGATGGAGGAATTAGCAAGCAAGTGCTAATGTGAGTATTCTAGTCATTTTGTTGTATTGAAGTCATTTATCTGCAACCATTGAACAGTTAAACTTCTAGTCAAATTGAGTTATCTAATCTCCCACAAAAAGGCAGTGAAGAGAGACGAGCACAAACATAGAGGGATTCATCATAGCCTTAAAACAGTTGCCTACCGCATGTCAGCAAAATATCTGATTGGGGTGGTTTTTGTCCCCATTTGGATGTTGAGGGAGCCTTGAAAAAAACACTATCTGCAAAATCCACATTCAAAATTGACAGTCATTTAGTCTCAGGACTTTTAACTACTATAAATAATACTACAGAAACAGACATATTATTCTGGGATGACTTGAAGTGTAACCTTTGCTATTTATTCTCAGTCTCCCTAGAGACAGAAAATGTATCATGCACAATCCCTTTTGACATTTACTAATATCTCCGCTGATCTTGCTAATTTTGCATCTTGAAACATTACATCAGTGAAACTAACGAACTAAATAGAATAGAGTTACAAAATTGGATCCTAAATGCCATGTATCTTTCTCTAGTGTGAGAGAATGTGAGAGAGGGATGTACAGCCTGCTTCCTTCATAAGTGTATCTTCAGGATGATCATTCCTGTGACTATTAGATCTGCAGTTTTGATGTGCACTGCACACAGATACACACTGGGAGCCATCTTGCCTTAGGACAGGTGTATTCAACCTGCCTCCCACAGGCTGTGTGTGGTCTGGCATAGCTCCCTGCCCCACATCATCATGGCAGTAGTTCTGCCCCACCAAGCAGCCCAGCCTAGTCCCAGGCACACACCCTTTGCTCAGCAACAACAAAACATCACTGTGCTATTAATGCTGTCTGGGCTGAAACCAGGACACAGGGAAGCCACAGTGCACTGTTAAGTTATGACATACCATTTTATGCATTTTGATACATTGGCTAAACACAGTCCTGTGAGCAGCAGAAAATATGCAGCTGTGCTTTCTGCTGTGATAAAGGAATTTGTCTCCACTGGTCTTTTTTAAGAGCTATCTTAACAGAGAAAAATAACCCTCGCTTCACAGTCATGCCTTATTCATTTCATTGCTTTTTTGCAGTACATACGTTTGTGAGCAACCTTCTTTAAGGATGAAATACAGGAAGAGTAAAATTTTATCAAAAATCTCTGACGAGCACCTTGAGAACTGAAGAATGCAATCACTTCGATTAAAATAAGAATCATGCATTAGTTTCACAAAACCAAGGTCAATTGTCCCACTAGTTTTATGCTTTTGTTGCTCTTTTTTTTTTTTTTCCTGCTTTAATTAAAATAAATAAATGAATAAATTTGTAGCTTAGATACATTAACTGTACTACATATGTGGGCTGCTCCAAAAGTAATATCTCCTATGTTATTATGTTGGCCCACACCATCAGAGATGGATGCTGGTGATAACACAGTAGATGTTGAACCTTCCCACCAATGCTCCATTACGTTTTGTTGCTGTGCAACAGACAGCAGCAGGGCTCGGTGTCTGACATGCAAATGCATATGAAGCAAAGGTATATCACTGAATGCCTCCATGCCTAGGGAAAATGACACCCATTGGCTTGTATTGATGCTTGCTGAATGTTTATGGGGACCAAACAGTGAATATCAGTGCAGTGAAGTGGCAAGTGATGCATTTCAGCAGTGGTTACATCCGCTGATGCAGATATTTCTAAGCATGGCATGCAGGCTCTTGTTTCGTGTCAGTGAAAATGCAAAGCTAATGGTGGGTAGTATGTAAAAAAATAGTTTTTTGTAGCTGAGAAATTGGTCTATCAAATAACGTTATTGTGCTCTTTGTATCTATTGCCACTTTCATGGAAACAAATAGGAGCCATTACTTTCAGAGCAACCTAACTAGTTCATATGCAGCCCATGGCAATTCCTCTTCACTCAGTAAGGTCCAGGCAAGCCAAAAGGTTAGACATCCATGCCATAAGATCTTTGACAAAAAGTAACTCCAAATTATAGAAATGAATGCACATGTTGCAAATGCATTACAAAAAAAAACTGGACTAAGGACAGTTCTGCTTAAATAACTTACTCAGATTTCAAAATTTTCTGCTTGATTTTGAAGAAAAGAAAGGAGAGAATGTCCCTTGAAGCAAATTGCAAAAGTGAACACTGCTCCAATGACTGAAGAGCACTTGCTGTAAACAGATCTTGAACACTTGTCCCTTACTGCTTTAGCTTACATATGTCCCTTTTATTTACACTTTTTCTGTTTTTACCCGTACTCCTGTCCTGAAGCCCCATGCTGATTTCTGCTGACATGAGTGAGTGCATGTAGCATCCCCACAGCTTTCTGCTTTCAGTGGCTCATATGCTGTAAATGACTTGCTGTTAGTCAGACAGGGACTCTGGCAAAGGCATTTCAGACTCTTGCCTACCATTACTGGTTATCACAGTAAATGTGTGTACAATCGTTGAGAGATATCTATTTATGAGGCTCCTAGCCCTATTTCAAATATGTACTTCTGAGAGATGCTTAACACTGACAAAGTCTGTGAAGAGCAGCACGGCATGCAAGTGGACTTTCCTATTTATTTACTAAAATACCTTTCCTCCTATGTCACATACAAATAGAAAAGGATGGCTTGGCAAAGCTGCCTTACAGATTTAAATAGCCAGTGACCAAGTGGTTGTTGCTTGTCTATTCTAAAAGGAAGCATGCCTTCTAAAAAGCAAACACAATCTCAATTCCAGCTCTATTTTTTCAGTTACAAATAGACCCATTTACTGCGCTCCAAGGACTACAAAATAAGTACCCACCCAGGAGCAAAGTACTTTTAATACATTTAATTTCTATCTCAGGATCAGAAGGTACTATAAATGTTTATCTTGGGTCTAATATGGAATAGTTGAGTACAACCAAAATTTTCTAATCCCCACTTAACTTTTTCACTTTAATGGAAGCATACTGTATAAAACTAATACTTTTAGGAGATAAATATTTTGTTTCCCATATGCAAAAATAATTGAAAATGACAAACATGCTATGAGTCTGTACAATATAAAGTAGTATGTAACTTTATTTGATAACAGTATATAATTTTAAAATACATTAAATTCCCCTTCTTTTAACATTTATAACATAATTCTGTCTCCTTTCTAGAAATAATTTCATATGAGATTATTAATTTAGGAGTCTGTTGCCTTTTTCCAAGTTTCAAAATACATTTTTCCTAAAGGCTGACATTTAAAATTCCAAAACCAAAATCACAACAATTTTCTTCATATCCACATTGCAAGTTATGTCAGAAAAGGTTCTGCAGTAACATAGTGCGATATGTCTATATTAAGAGATCATTATGATCATTTATTTTGTGGAGAAATGATGAATCCTCTGCTATAATCACATTTTTTCCATATATCACTAAAAGGATAGTCAAAAACAATCCTCCTTTAAGATTCAAAATGATGATGAGAAATTTGCTACAGTGATAGCTTAAAAATCATTTTGGGGTAACCTTTACTTTTGCTCCTTATCACTAGATAACAGCAGCACATATCAGAAAATACCCATAAGAGAAGACCAGGATGTTTTGATCTGCAGAAGCTCTCCTACAACCAATCAAGAAGAAAATGGGATAGTTACAGCCTATGTCATCAGTTGTTTTGTTTGTTTGTTTGTTTGTTTTTAAAAAAGGTACAAAATTCAGTAATTCAGTACAAACACTAAGTTGAGATTATCTCTTTTTCCAGTGACCAGAAAGAACAATACCACTGCAAAAAGGATCACATGACTCCTGCTCTACTGATCCTAACTACATAAAATGCAGGAAGTCCATGGGGAGATGTTGTAAAGGGGGAAGACGAACTTAGAAGACCAGCATGGCAGAAAGAAAACAAAAAGGATTCATCCTGTTAGAGTTTTGGCTTGACAATCTACTGAAAGATGTTTTTTTGTTTGTTAACTTTTTTTTTTTTTTCACTCCTGCCTCTTCTCTGGAAGTTTCCTTTTCTCAGATGGCTCCTAGAGCAAGGTACAAGTCTGTAAAATCACCTTATCTGTGTTGGGAGTAATCTCCCCCTAATTGCATCCATCTGAAAGCTTGGTTTTTAGTCTGGCTCAGTCACCTGGGCTTCCTTGATACATACCTCCTATGGCAGTTCATGTCCTCTTGAGATAAGCAGCTGAAATAACTCAAGTAAGTTACTTTACAGTGATGCCTGTTAGCAAGAACATGATAGATAAGACAGCCAGAGATGAGATAGAAACTGCAGAGTTAGTCTCACCTACATGGCTGGAGAGGAGATGGGTGGGACAAAAATAACCTGTGATTCTCAGTGATCTCAGACAAATATATGTCCTAGATGTATGTGATAACAGGATAAATTCCAGGCAAATTGGAGGACTTCATAAGCATTTCCTTCCAGTTCTTTGTTTTGAGAGCTGCACTGTGGTATAGAATGATCTGGTGAGTATTCACTACCTAAGAGGTTCATGAATCGTGTAGAGAACATACCCAGGACTGATGTTTTTATTTCCCTCTAAGGTAGTTTGGAGTAGGGCTGTTATGAACTATGCATTAAAGGACAAGAAGCAGTTCAGAAAGATCTCAGTCTGTTTTTCTGAGATATCCAAATTGAGAATGAGATATGAGTAGAGTAAACAAGACAAAAAAAAAAAAAAAAAAAAAAAAAAAAAAAAAAAAAAGCCTTTCTATTCACTTCAAGGAAAGTGTTAGCAGTAAAGGAGGAGTTAATTTTATCTTATGTAAGCAAACCAACAAAATTTCTCAGATATCTATGTGCTGAAATTTCACCATGGACCTTATTGCTGAATTTCTTTAAGCATTATTTTGCTTTGGAGCTTGCCCTCATTTTCGGTGATATCCTTTTATTTGCCTTGCTGGCTACAGCAGGGAGTTATTTTAAACACAGACCTAAATGCAAAAAAAAAAAAAAAAAAAGAAAAGCAAGTAAGTTCATCTTCGGGTGCATACATTTACTAAGTAAGTACAGGATGCTTAGCATCTTTCCTTTTGGCTTTATTTATAAGACATTCATTCTCTCTCCACAGGTGAATGAAAACCAATAGGCTCACACAACCTGTTTACAAATGTGTCCTGTTTTTATCTATGATTACTTCACAGCACTGCTGTGCTTCTCTGATGCGCTGGGCTTCAGTTGTAGTCCTGATATAAGCAATGTGTTACTTTTCCAACCAAAGAAAATGTAATTTAAACAAGCTTGTCAATGGTGGGGCCCAGCAGGCAGGTGAAGCAAGGAATCCAAAGGTGGGTCAGGTTCCCTGGAATTTCTCTGCTACCACAGAAGATTAGAAGATGATGCTTCTCATTTGGAAGAAACAAACGAAATCTGAAAGTGTAATGCATCCTCAAAAGTTTGTAGTGAGAAGGAGGTATTAGCTTGACATCAAACTAGTGCCAGCTGTGTGAAAGTTATGTGTTTCATGGCACAGTACACATTGTGCTGTTCTATTACCTGATAGTCAGCCCCAGGCCTTTTGTACAGAAATGTTATGAAATTCTTACAGCTCTATCCCAGCAAAGCCTGCTCTTTCAACTTCTTTTCCCCATCTGCTTGTTTCCTTTGTTGGATGGGGCAAGTATACTTGTTTTGCTGCTCCTTGCTCTGAACAAATTATCAATCTCTCTGCCACCCCCTTTCTAAAGAAGGTAATGAACACTGGGCAGACACTGTTGCATATCAATTCATTATTGCTGCTAGAAATAGAAATAATCTATTTTTGTTGTTGTTTTTCTCACAGGAATAATTTGTCTTGTCAGACTTACAGACAATATCAACAGATCCCTAAACTTTAGCAGAAGCATTAACTTCATGTTCTAGAAATTTATGGCTGAAGGCTTCATCAGAAAACTTCCATGAGATGGCTCAGTCCTGAGAATTGCTTACTGAAAGCGAAGTTCATCTAAGCTCTGTTTTTGCCGTCACCTCTGTGAGTGGCTGAAATGTTTAAATCAGCATTCATCTTACAACATAATGCTCTGTTACTGTAACTATGTGCATGTAATCCATGCTGAATCAGGATTTATTTTTTTTCTGTATTCTGAAATGATGAATGAAAAAATAAGGCTCGTTCAAGCTGTTTCCTTTTTCTTCCTTGTACCCCTTTGTTTAATTCTAAATGTTTGATCCAAATTTTGCCATTCTAGGGTTTTGCCAGGCTAAATATATTTAAGAGATTTTTTTTCTATTATAAAGAAATAAAAGTCCCACTGATTGATTGATTATTTATCTATCTATTTATCTATTTATTAATTAATTTATTTGTTTGTTTGTTTATTTGTGGGAGTATACTACTGAAGCTATCAGACCTGGTGGAGTCTTGTTCCCATTCTGGCTGCTGGAGCCCAGCATGGTGTGTGCTGGGACATTGGAATTCTCTCCATATCACTTCTGTGTGGCTGCTGCTAGTCTCATTTTCAGTGATGGCCAGAGGTAGGACTGAGCACATACGCCAGAGACATGTGCACAGACCCACGGCATAGAGGACAATATGGTCACACAGACTGTCATAGGAAACACTGTCCTTAGCATCGCTCACATACAGAATCACCAAAACTCACAGAAAATAGAACAGTTAATACCAGCCCTACTACTTCTTTTGTGAAAACTCTATAAGAGAAAGCACACACTCCCGCTCTCTGAATTGCCATGTACACCCACAATCACAAACTCAGAATGGTCTCTGTCTAATATCCATTCCTGGACAATTGGGTCCATTTGCTACCTGCTGGCACACAACCTGATTCCTTCCAGATGGGTATTCCCTCCTACTCTCAGCTAGTTTTGTTCACAACATTTAGCCATCTCGCAGATATATAATCACCTTTGTTTCCCCAGTTGCTGTCACACAGGTATATTGGTCCTTTCCACCCACTGACATAGAAGCTTTGCAGCAGAGAGGATAGAGAGAATGCACGGAAGAATACAGGTGGTAAAAAGATTCAGTAATAAGATAGGCATCTGACACCTTTATTCCCTCCTCTCTATTTTACTGAGCTTATCTCTTTACAGTTTACCCTGACCCTTCTCTTTCTCTGTCTTTGGCCCTTTTCCCTGAACATCTTACAGAAACTAACTTTAATATCTTATAATACCGATATTAATCTTATTTCTCCTTCTCATCAATTGCAAAGTACAGGATGATTCATTTCAAGACTATGAGTGCTGCCTTTAACGGCTTGTGGACTGGCTACTGAGGAGTTCTTCTCTTTGCTATTTATTGTCTCTGCTATTTTTTAATTATGGGCCATTTCTTTCGTACTTGAGTCCTTAAAAAGGTAGTTCAATGAACAGCTTGTTTTTTTTACCCCATGTAAATTCATGAAGCCCATGCAATTCATTTCCCATCCGGGATGGGCAAGGAATGGGGCAGGTTTGAGAAACACACAGCTGTCATAGAATTTTCCACCTTGTGCAGCCGCCCTGCGAGCTTTGGGCGCTCAGCAGTTTGGCTGTGCACAGACTGTCAGCTTTCCACCTGATCTACACGGGATGGAGCACCTGTGAGCTGCAAATGTGGGGTCCCCAGAGTGTGATCTCCCTCCACGCACAGTGCTGCTCTCCTCTTAGCTCTCCCAGTGTAAGCAGCAACTGCGAGCAGGGAAACGGTCTCTATGGTCTCACTGCTCCCTCTTTTGGAGTTTAGCGAGAAAGAAATGTGGTGGCAAGGGAGAAGAAATCTGGTGGAGGCAGAGTGGTGTGAGCAGAGAAGGAGCAGGTGGCTGAAGCAGCATCCAAGAACAGAGCGCACTCACTGAGAGGATGGGTTGGGGCAGGAGGACAGAAACAAAAGAGGGCTTATAGGGGCTGACAACAGGGAGAGAAGGAGGGGAATGTCAGGGTGGGGGTGTGAGCAGACTGTAGCAGTGGCAGTAAAAAAGGACAGGCGCAGGAGATAGAACTGATGCTGAATTAAAAGCTGGGGAAAGAGAGAGAGATTTAAGCTGATAGCAATGTAATATAAGAATTTGAGCAGAGAGGGACATCAAAGGAGACTGTGGCAATTTTGACCTGGAGAGTGTGAAATCAATAGGATAAATTCCCTGCTTTGGTGAGGAATTATATTTATTTTATTATTTTATTTTATTTTATTTTATTTTTTCACCATTGCTATCTGGGAAATAGCTATATAATTCAATCCATGGGTGAAATCCTGATCTCATTTGGTTCTCATGGTTGATCCACATGTAAAGTAACAGCCTTACACAATCATTAGTCATATGCAAAACGTTCTTAATAATCTTTAATGCAGAGAAATGTGCCAAGAGTTTCACAGCCCATATTAGCAGATGTGTGTGTGGTGTGTCGCAGTTCTAGCTTTAACTGGAGTTTTTCTCACTTTTCCTTAGCTAGAAATATTTCTCTTGGACATATTTCTTTTTTCTCATTTTTAAATAAATGTCTGACAGTTCTGGGCTCACTTGCAGTAGCTGTTTTTTGTTTGTTTGTTTTGTTTTTCTCTCTTACAAATACTTCCCCTGATGCCATGCTGACCTTTTGAATTCTTTCCATCTCAGCAGCTTCATCTTAGGAAGACAGTCCTCCTAGGCTTCCCCCTGCTACTCTTTCTCCTTTTAACCAAGTGCTACTGGGTAAGTAGATCTGTATTATCAACAACAATGCACTGCAATTCACTCACTTTTAGCAGGAGCTGCCTATTAAGCATTTTTTGCTCAAGAATTTCCAAGATGCCACAAGTAAATACTTGAACTAAATGTCAAGCTTTCTTTCAACTTTCAAGAAAAAAATCAGGGAAGATTTCAAGAACATTACAGAGATTTTTATTTAATAATATTTCATATCCCATACTACATAATAGCTGAGTTCTACTAGTGTGGGGTTATTTTTCAAGGAGATATGAATTTACCTATAACTGTTCTTAAACATTTTCCTCACATTCTTCTCCTTCCTGTTACCTTAATTATGATGTACATGCTACAACAAGCATCATTCAGCAAGCGTTGATGAATGTCAATGGGTGCAATTTTCCTTACAGTGGAGGAGTTCAGTGGCACACTTTTGCTTTCATACACAGTTCTATAGCAATCTGCATTCTGTCAGGCTGCCCCTCTGCTGTCATCATGGCAAAAACGTGACAGAATATCGGCAGAAAGGTTCAGCCTCTGCTGAGATACCACCAGCTTATGATGTGCACCAACATAAGAAAATAGGAGGCATTACTTTCAGAGCAGCCCTCTTATATTTGTATGTGGTGTGATTTTTATTACTTTTGAATAGCATAATTAATGAAAAGAAAAAAACCAATATAACTGTAATAGAATGTATATGCATCAAGGTAACATAATACAGTCCTCTTGTTGTAGGATTTTATCTGTATGTTACTGATTTAGAGATAAGGATGCAAATTTTTTTCCTTATAGTTAGGAGGTAACCTCTTTTTGGATAAATATCACCTTTTTCATATCTCGGTTAATGGTAAAGTGCTGATTACACATACTGGAGTCATTTCATTTCAGTAACAAAGGGGAAAAAATAAGAGAAGTGCTGTTAAAAGAAAAGTCTATTCTTTACACATTGGTGTTTCAAATTCATAGGCTTTACTAGAATTTTATATCCAAATCTTGAGTTTTCCTGAATTACTATGGTAGTACTTGTTTCTCATTCTTAAAATACAACCACCCTTTGCATAAGTTAAGATTTATTCCACTTAACTGTCTCAAGTAGAGTATAGAGATTCTCTTACTAGTCAATCGAGAGATAAGCAAGTCTACTAAATTTAGATTAATCCCACAAGATAAGCAACTCTAATAAATTTAGATTAGTTCCACTTATTTTAGGAAGGGGTAAAGATGCCTCACTCTCCATTAACAAGAGAGAAGACCTAAATAATTCACCCTAATTAGACAACTGTCTTCTAGAAAGCTGAAGTTAGATGAGATGAATCCCAACTTTAAATCTTCTATGTCTGTTGTTTTAGCTGAATCTAATGCCAAGGTACAAACTAAGGACTAAATTGGATTAAAATACAATTTAAAAAGAAAATCTACCATTACATCACAGTTTATGAGTTGACTTTTCGGACATATCCTCTCAGAGAAAACTCTTTTTTCCATCAACTTCTTTTCTTTTTCTTTTTCTTTTTTTTTTTTTTTTTTTTTTTTTAATAATGAGATACAGAGACAGTCTGACCTGCATCTCTATTACATTTTCCTTTCTCTGTCATTTCACCTTAAGACCATGATGAAAAAACACAATAGAATTCTCTTTTATTGACTTTTACAGAGCATTATATACTTAGATATTAGGATCAGAATCTAGGCATAAACTACTTCACTGTTTTTACAGAAATTTCTGCCTTTGTTGCTGCTAGATATTTATATGTAAATGTGAGGCTTTGGCTTAATCTTTACATTGTTTTCAGTGTTTTATATTAATATATTTTTTGCAAACAAATTTCCCTAAGAGAAGTAAAACATCAGTGCTCCTTTAGTTATCAGTGATTCCCTGTCAGAATAGAAGTAGTTTGATATTTCTGGGGAAAAGAGGACTGAGAAAGGATTTGATTAATGTTAATAAATATCTAAAGGGAGGTGGGAGGCAAAATGGATGAGGCCAGGCTCTTCTCAGTGATGTGCAGTGATAGGACAAGGAGCCTAAGACTTGAACATAGGAAGTTCCATACTAACATGTGGAAGAATTTCTTTATGGTAAGAGTGATGGAGCACTGCAACAGGTTGTCCAAGGAGGTTGTGGAGTCTCCTTCCCTGGAGATATTCAAGACCCATTTGGACACCTACCTGTGTGACCTATTTAGGGTATCTGCTTTAGCAGAGGGGGTGGACTTAATGGTATCCTGAGGTACATCCCAACCTTACAATTCTGTGGTGCTGTGTGATTCTTTCTGTGGCCAGTTCTGCCAAAATGTTTTATTGTTGACTTAGTTGACAGTCCTAAAGCTGGAAGGATCTGGAATAACAATGAAGAACAGGACTTGATGACTCAAAATGGTTTTGGCAAGTGGGAGAAATACTGTAGGGAAAATTAAGTACGGTCAAATGTAGTCAAGGCAAATACAAGGTTGACACCATAACACTTCTCTGGAAAAGGATTGTGGAATTAAATTTAATCACAAGCTGAAGACAGAATAAGGCCAGCACTCTGGTTGCAAATGAGGGTCTGGGAGCTCTGTCCAGTGAAGGACTCAAATCACTGACCAACACAGCATCACTGGCAGAAAGAAGCAAGCAGTGGTAGTGGCACACTGCTGCACTGGATAGAGGCTCCCATCTGCCCCCATCTACAAAGCTGGAAGGATTGGGTGATGCAGCTGATGGTTGTGATGCCATTCAGAGGAATCTTGATTAGCTGGAGAAATTGGCAAAGAGGTAGTTAATGCACTTTACCTGTCACTATGACCTTCTCCTATTGTTTAATTATTTTAAAAATAATACTCTCCCTAATCACTATTTTACTTCATCTGAAGTAGAGTATTCCATATATTTTCACAGACATGTAAGGTTTTTTTTCTTATTAATATTCATCTTGTGTTATTTATATAGCTCCTTTATTTCATCGTTGTTTCCTAATTTGGTGGAAAGCTTACATGCTGATTTACTCTATTGCTTTAGTTTTAGTCCTGGTACTTCTTTTTTTACATTTTGATTTTCTAATTGCTTGAAGAGATTGGAAGGCCATAGCAAATCAATTGAAAAATTATTGCACGGTCCTATTCTTATCAATGTAATTTTTCTTGTTTCTTTTTTTTTTTAATTTTAATTTGATCTAAAGTTCTTAATTATGTAAGTTACAGTTGTGTTTCATTGCCTGTGTACAAATACTGAAGAGGTTTAATTAACAAAGCAGGTGAAATTAAGCTGTTAGAAAAGACAAAAATGCGAAACTAAGGACAATATATTAAATAAAATGTAGGCTAAGTACTAGAGAAATATTCTCAAATGGATGATTATTTAAATTGTGCTGACCCAAAGAATGAAATGGAAGCTAAGTCTCATGGATTATTTCAGACTATTCTATGTGATGTACCATATCAGAAAACAAGGGTTTGGAGGGTGCCTAGAGTATATCAGATAATTTTTGCCAAACTATAAATGGGCATTATTGGCCTTTTTTTTACTACTGATGAATTATTCCTATGTCACAGTGCTAAAATTTAGTTAAGTTCTGCACACTTTGTTTGTAAAAAGACAGAACCAGAGTTAGGAAATAATTTCCATCTCAACAATTTATAACTTCTGCAGTCTATAGAAATATAAATTGCTGATTCACAGGACACTTCTGTTGTTTCAAAGGGCATTATTATATGTCAAGATCAAAAGGATCCCCAACTTCAAAAAAAAAGAAAATTAAACTGTAAATTATTACTTTCCTTCCAATGTATTAAATTGAGCTATTTGTCTATATTCAACAAGAGAGCTATAAATACTGGTCCAATTGTTAAGTAGTTGCAAGAATTTAAAGACACCTGGTAGATAAATAATAATGGAAGGTTTTCTTCTGAATGATGCTAGATGTTAATAGCAGTAGCAACCTTTCTAAACTATTTTATATCAGTACTATCTTATGAAAGAGTGCCATAATTTTTGGCATGCTTGGAGAAATCTGTAAAACATATACTTCGATGTTAAATATGCATTCAGAGAGGAAAAAAAAAAAAAAAAGTTCTTAAATTCCTGCTGTTTTGCATCCCACAGATTCAGCTGTCTACACTGAAATGGCTCTTTGACTTCCCATGCACAGGCATCTTTGACATACACTCATTTTGTCTGCTGTACTGTAATGTTTTGATTGCCTTGGTGTAACTCTGGCACAAGACTAGGGAACATTATTGTTTGCAGATGTTCATAGGGTTCGGTGCCATTTTCTGAGGGGCCGTGTCTTTCCACTCTGCATGGGAATTCTATACCTGTAAATAAAATCTGAAACATTCTTTGGGGCAATACTTCTGTTCCTTTGTTGTTGTTTTGAATTTCGAATGTCTGTGTAAACACTGTTACTGTTATTTTCTCTAGCTTGTACAGGGCAAGATACTTTTCTTCAAGTAGAGGGAGAAAGAACATACTGACTTGATACCAGATTCCCTCTGAACAGGACAAGCTGACTGCTAGCACTCATGTCAGAGAAAATTAATCCTAAAACATATCATACTGATCCATCTTTAATATTTTTTAAAGCAATGCATAAGGAGTATCCTCAATACTCACTCAAGCCTTCTGGTGATTTCTCTTTACATCTGAAAATCCACAATATTGAAAGAGTTAGAAGCAGGTATTACACCACAAAGGGATCCCTAGCAAGACAGGGAGCATGACAACCTGGGTCATACATACATCACAGGACATTAGGCAGCACATTTTTACACCCTTCAATCTAGCCTAGGAGTACCGTTACTGGCTAACACCACCTCTGTGTTTTGATTCCATATGACACAGATATTGACTGTGGAAGTTCCACAAATGTGTGGCTATTCTTCTGTGCTTTTTATATTATTATTTTTAACAGAGCATTGTTGATCTCAATCAGGTCAGACATCCTGTCAGAGTTCAATGTTGACACATCAATGACAACATAGTTCAGAACAGTCAAAAGTTTACAACATATAATAAAAACTGAATTGAAGTCAAGCATGCTATTCTCTTGTGGCCTGAATGGGACTGGAGGCAACCAGTGATTTGTAGGCACCATTACTTCCCAGATGTTCACCGTATCTAGCCTTTGGCAAGGTGTCAAGGACAAAGACTTATCAGTCTTTCAGATATCACTTTTGAAATGCTATGCCCTATGCTTCCTTCAGGTGACTCATTCTTTCCGTGTTGTCAAGAACCACTGATTAAAGGTGACTACATCCAAAGGCCTCTGACAAGTGAGGCATCCCCAGTACATGGGAAAAATGATACTGTGCAATCAGTACTCACAGAACATACCACGAGTGATGAATGAGTTACTGCTTTGGCAATATTTTGGTGAATGTCCATATTTAAGACCGAACCAGAAAAAATCTTGGGCCCAGGAGGAAAATGATCACACTTGGAAGAGACTTGAGGAATTTTTAAGCTGATTTCAGAGTTCCCATAAATTTAGCTGCTGTTTTATGGATGGTGACAATATCCTATCCTTACAGCAAATCTGTGCATTTAAAATAGGATAGACATACTGCAGGAGCATGAAAATGATGTGAAAATCGATTGCACTAATGCAGGGCAGTGCTCACAAGGCAATAGCTATTAAGAAGGCATTTCTGTTTTAATACATTTTTTAATCCTTTGTATAAATAATATATGCACTGTAATAAAACATTACTAACCAAAAAAAAAAAAAAAAAGGGGGAGGGGGGATTTAAGATGCTTCTCACTCCCCTTTTTGACAGCACTGGCTACCTTATTCTTTTCAGACAATATGAGTAAAAAATGTAATGATATTGCTTAAAATGCATAAACCTGAATTCAAATTCAGGGGAAGCCAGATCTTCAGAAATTTGAAGGTTTATGTTTCATACTTCATGTCTTGTTCATTTCCATAATGTTCCTGAACATTTCTAAACTGACAATGGGCTTTCTGGTGTCTATGCTTTGCTGCCCAGTGTGATTTTTTTTCCTTATTTTATCCAAGAACAACAACAACAAAAGCTAGTGAGTGTCTCTCTTGATAATTCTCTTTTATGTTCAGCATAGTATTCAGAACTACAATGTGAGCAGAGATAAGTATGATCAGATCTGAATAAGGGATTTGGAAACTTAGGGCGAGTTTTAGGAATCCTAAAACACTGTGCATATGTCCTATATGAACACTTCAGTTTTCAGATGAATATTTTTATTATTTATAGAAGCTAAAAAATACTCTCTAGCACGCCTGATAATATTTCTGTTTTGAAAGGGCTTATGAGCAGACTGCTTATTTGTAAGCAGCCACCTAGGGAGTCATTCCTATAGGCATCCTCAAGGCTTTATCTAACACATACTGGTACCAATCAATTTATTCAAAAACAAGTACAGAGAAAACAATGTACTGCTTGTGTTAGCATAATGGTCAAAGAATTCAGCCCAGAAATGTAGGGTTTAAAATATCTTTTGCCTCCAAGGGTTTGAACCCCATTGTAGAAAGTTCATGGTGCTTCAGGCCTTTTGTTTTGAAAATAGGCCACTGTTTTGGAAGAAATGTAAGACATGAGGCCAGAGACAAAGCATGCAAACGTAGTACTTCTCTACTGCTCATTCACCTGTAATGAGATAGAATAGAGCTGCATGTGCTTTTCCTGTTCTTTTTACTATGTCAATTTTAAAATGAATACAGATCCTCTTTTGTATATGCACAGTGTGGGATGTTCAGGCCAGAACATATGAGGAGCAATGCAGATATAGTCACGCACAACATTTGCTAATCCAACAGGACAGAGGACCTCAGGTCAAATCTCCTTTGCAGACATGCCCTCTAAAAGCTCTGACTGTTCTCCTGGCAATCCAATCACTGTTCCTAGGCATCAGTGTGCCAGTGTGCCAGCCAAAGCACAACTCTAGATATTGCATATTTCTGAAGATCTGTGTTTACTTGCAACCTATCTTCAAAGTGAAATTCCTTTCTCTATCCTGCGACTATGCCTGTGCTGTCTCTTCAGATTAAAACTCTTATCACACATTTTGTATGCAACTCCTAGAGAAACACAATTATGTTGAGGAATCCAGTTACCTGAGGAGGCAATTATGTTTGATTTCTTTTTTTTTTTTTTTAATGAAAAATAAGTTGAAGAACTTTTTCCCCACTTTTTCTCTGTATGTATATAATTTAAAAATAAAATTTCTTCTTTTCCAAAGTCTCAGTTTTTTCAACTTTGAGGATGCACAAGAATCTGTGGGAAGTCCTAGAGAAAGTGAAAGTGTCTGTGAGTGCAGCTGAGCACCTTTTAAACTAGGTAACGTATCATCCAAGAAACAGTTTTCACCCAAGCACTTGATCAGTAAATAGACATATGTGAGCTGTTGTTGTTTCGATGTGGTTGCACAGTATATGTTTGCAAATGTATGTCTAAACCATATGTCAACATTTGCTTTAATATACTCCGGGAGGCTACCTACCCAGGAATCAGCCAAATAACTTCAAAACTGCTATAAATACATGTACCTCTCATTACATTTCACACAGTTATGTATATGCTCCTATATGCACAATGGTTGCCTTGTGTATTGGGCTCAATTTACATATCTTGCCCTTTTCGAGCTAAACACAATTTGGTACACTGTTTTATTATTCTAGTATTCTTTGATGTTCTAATTTACTTTGTGTGCCAGCATTTACTTTACTACTAATCTTTTAAAGAATTGAGTAAGGATCACGGTATCCTCTTTCCGTAAAGACTTCTGTAACAAACTTGGGTGATAGCTTAGCTTAACAGGAAGGTAGAGTTGCAGTTCATTAGTGAGCTCCAGCTATATTGAATTACTGCCAAGAAATATTTACAGGCTACAGTCATAGACATTACCCTTCAATCAATGGTAGTCTACAGGAACACTTCCTGAAGTTTGTTAATGCATTCTGTTAGCCTGACAAGTGGGTGTAAGGTAACTCTTCCAATTCCACTACCTTCCTGAGTGCTGCTTTGAGGACAACGAAACATCCAAGTATTTTTCGTAAATAAACAACTCATCAAAACATATGAGAACAGAAGTTTTCAAACATAGTAAAGCAGTTGGCATAGTCTTTCCAGAGTTAATTAGAACAATGGCATTTTCTTCAAGCCTCCTAGACCAAAAGTCATCTGCATAACAACATAATATCTCTTATATCCTCCTTACAGCTCTATAGAGATACGTATTAATGAGTCTCCTTTTACTGTATCTTGAAACAAAACGGGAATAGTTCAATAAATGTGAATAGAATGATGGAAAAAAATGCAGTTAATAGAATGCGCTTTTACATTCTATTATTTCTGTCTCTTGCTGCCCTTCACTTTTTTTTTTTGTCTTAACCTCTGTTTATCATTTTGGATTTCACAATTATTATCTGTGCTGAAGACAAAATAAGGGACCAGAGATATAGTGAAGTAGCACTGCTGTAAATAAAAACAAGAGTGGATACTTATCTATTTCTTATTCTGTTACGAATACTGTTTTTTTCTAAAAGATCCTTGGATTTCAGATATTGTGATTTTTTTCTATATATTTTTCTCTCTGTCATGAAAATAAACAACAACAAAAAAAAATTAAAACTCTATGCATCTCTTTGTTTATTTACCTGTGCTGACTCGAGGGTGGAGCTCTGACTGTCTGAGTGGCAGAGCAGGAAATGCAAGGGGTTGAAAGTACCACTCACATCTGCTGGTAGTAAATTATTATCCTCTCACTCCTCAGTACCGTGACTGTGCAAAAGAAAAATAATGAGCCACAGTTCTTTCCCTGGCATGCCCACAGAGTCACAGATGTGGTATAGCTTCCTTCTGGATTGTCTGTATGAGAAAAACTTCAGCTCCTATTGCCTGAGGAAGTTTTAAGAAGAGACAGACTATTGTGAGCCACATGTACAACATGCGCCGCAACAGAGAATCCATTGGTTCTAAACCAGTATCTAGTACTTACAGACATCTGAAAGTAAGATAGCTGGGAAAGCTGGGTAAGGTTTAGTATAAATGTCACAGCAGTATGTTCTCAGAGCCTCCCAATGGGATGAATGTGCCATAAATCTTACTGCTACAGCAGCAAAAAATTTGCTGTAGTTGAAAATGCAGCAACTTGCACTTGGAAATTTTCTTACTGTCTGGAGTAAGACACCCTGACATTATAATGTAAGCCCTTGGATTACTTGTCCTCATTGTATTTTTATTTAGTTCCAAAGACAATTACTGCAATAACTTCAAACGACAAATCCAGTAATCAAGAAATAAATCATACAGGAGAATTTTTTCTTGTAATAATAACACATTAAATCCTGCTAGATAATCAAAATAAGCATCATAGATGGTTAAGTATGGAATAATAATGTGCATATTTCAGATAAGATTTATTTAAATAGAATAATTCAGTCTTTGGAAATGAACAAAAAAGCCAACGAAACAAAAAGCCTCTAAATCATAACAACAAAGGTCTAAGACATCATAAACCATAGTAGTTTAAGCAGAAAAAAATACCACAGATTACTTTTAACGTTTGTATCCAGAATTCTCTTATAAAAATTAAGCATTTTTTCTTCTTAATTCAGTATGTATATATAAAGCAATTGGGCTATTTCTAGCACACATAGCACCACTGATCAGCATACTGTCCTAAGGCAATGCCTAGGGGCCTGAACTAGCTTGTGCTTCCTATTCTGAAAGTCCTACCATCACCTCTATTGATACTTAGCAAGAACAACTTGTTTTGTTGATGTTGATTTTTTGTTTGTTTTTTAATAATTACTTTTGAAGAGAGGAAGGAAGATTGATCTGGTCGTGTTTCAAAGACGTCACTGCTACAATGTTGAAAACTCTTGGTCCATGAAAGCAGGGTTAGCACAAGATTGCAAACTAAATTTTGAGTAAAGTCACTGGAGAACTATAAGTGCTCCTAAGGATCTGAAGAAGGGAAATTGTTGTTATATAAATTATCTTTTGCCTTCTCTCTTGGAAACAAAGGGAAGGTATGATGTAACTGGTTCTACTACACTTAATACTCAGTGTGTATTGACTTGCATAGCTAAGCACAAAAGGAGTTATCACAAATGTTGAAGAATTGTTTCATGGTAGAAATCTACAGAAATGTGCAGAGTTACAAAAACATTATTCTCTTCTTGAGCTATAAGATTTTGTAAAGCAATTCTTTTTTCTTTCTTTTTTTTTTTTCTTTTCTTTTTTATTTTTTTAGGTCTTTTTTAGGATTTTTGCTTTATTTTTTTTTACTGTTTTAGCTTTTATTTTGGGCTGTGTTCTTAAACTTGTCAATTCTACTCAGATATACTTAGAAATAAAATCAATCATATTTACTGAAAAAAAAAATCTAAGGAAGTAGTATGGAACTAGAAATCAGATCTGAAGCAAAGCTAGAGTGAACAATACACAACAAAACTAAAAATCTACATAATTTCTAGTGACAGAGCTGTTAATGCTACAAAGCTAAATATACATAGGTTTAATAAAAGCTTCCATAAACAATGATTTATAATCAACATGCATGGAAAAAGAAGCCTTAAGGAACTGGAGCTCGAGTCTTTGCTTCTGGTTCAGAAGATGATTTATGCAGTTGTCACTCATTCATGTGATAATTTCCTTTCATGATTACTTCTCCTGATTACTTCTTAGGGTAAGTACTCATCAAAAATATGGTGCAGACTAGCTATTAGTAATAGAAAAGAAAGCAAGGTCTCTTACCATAAGAATTGTCCCATTAAGTCCTGTAAAACGCTTTATCCAATATTCTTTATCCAATCCAAGCTGTAATCCAATGTGAACACAGAAATTCTGACCTACTAAAGGTACATTTAACCTGTTTATCAAAAATGCAGCATACATGCAACAGCTTACATACAGCATAGTTTTTGTTTTCTTTGACCTTTTTGAACCCTGAAAATTGTGATCCTTGAGTGCTTTGTTGTGACAAGAGTGATTAGGCAGTGGCTGGAGTTCGTGCTCCTCCCAAGAGTTCTCTGGGTAATAGGTTGTTTTATCCTCATGAAATCAGTCTTCAGTCATTTCATAGCAGTAGCTAAACCACATTAATTTATTTTCACAGCAGTAGGTAAAGGGGAACCTTTCTATTTTAAGGATTTTATGGTGTTGGCTTTTCAGTACACAACAGGAATAACACTGAGCAGTTTCTCAGTACACTCGGGATTTGATACTGTATGAAGTTCTCAGAAAAATGTATTTAGGGAAAAAAAAAAAAAAAAAAAAGGTGTTTACAGGTTGTTCATACTTCAACTTTTATATCTTTTCTTAAGTGCAGTCACCTCCATGGTCCTTTCCTCTACTTAGATATAGCCAGTATGAATATCAATCACAGACCTTCATTTATGTCTTATTATAGTGCAGTATGTATGTCTTGTTTCGCTACCATCCTACAGTAAGCCACATGCCTACATATTTTATTTGCTCATGTCAGTGGAATAAAGGAAGAAAAAATCACAAGAGAGCATGAAGTAACAAATTCATTTATATGTTCAAGGATTTCCTAAATCACATACTTGTCTAAGTCACAGGTAATTCAGAGACCAAATTCCCATGACCTTCACTGTGATTCTAAGTACTTCTAAGTACAATGGGATCAGATTTACAAAGGCAGTAAGGGACTCTGATTTTCATATAGATGCTTGGTAGGATTTTCTGAAAGTGCCTAGCTAACATACTCTCATTGAAATATTTAGTGTCATTGAAATCAATAGAAGTAAAGTGCACTGACATTTCTTAGAAGGAAAAAAAAAAGATATCTAGATATTCAAATATTTGAATACTGAAATACTTCACCTTAGACAGGTTTGAAAATGCTGCAAAGAAGTCAGGTCATTCATGTATTTTTGAAGATGTTAACATAATTTCTTCAGATCCGTTTCAGACTATCAGTGCACAGTTGGTGTTTTGAGTGTGTAGCAGCTTTAGTGAAGTATAATCCAGGACTTGGAACACATTCTCAAAATAATTATTTATTTTTTTAATCATTCTGAAAGTTTATTGTAAGAGATTACAGAACATGTGAATTGTTAGTATGCCATGGCTGTTTTTAATATCACTTATTTCTCAGAGAGTTTTTTGAAAACTTCTGAGGCTTAAATTGAAATCACCATGCATCTCTATCTTTCTTGCCCCATCCTCCTTGCCCAGTATGATCTACTTTCTAGACACAGCTGTTCCCTCAAGAGTGTTTTTTTTCTTGCATGTTTCAATAACTATCATAGAATGTTGTCATTGCTTTGCATACCAGCTACCTCCTGTAAACACTGAAGCCAAAAAAGTAGATCATAACCATGAAACATATAGATTCTTTAAACTACGAGGGTTAAATTCTTAATGTATGTTACAATAGAAGAGTAAAGTGACTGCACTGTAAAAGCATAGCTAAAAACACGTGAAATAATTTAGTCCCAAAGGAATCCTTCAGAATTTTAAATTTCCATCTGTTCATCTCTTCATTAAACCTTATATGCAACAATGGATATTTAGTATATGGATGAACAGAAGAAACTGGAATTGCCGTCCACCTCTCACCATATAAAAATTTTCATCACCAATAGAGATTTTCATTCACCATTTGCTTGGTTTTGTTCCCAAGGGTAAAGTGTGTAGCTAGAAAACCATACGATAGAATCATAAACCTCCAAGATGAAAAGCCTTCAGTTCATCTTGAGTTCATCTTGAGCAATGAAGAATTGCTCTCTATTCACACAGGGGAAAAATTCCTCATTTCACAAGTGTGCAGGAAATGTTCTATGTAGTCTTGCCGAAAGTGATTCAAATGTGCTTCTTTTTGTTTAGGGATTGAATTGAAAAGATGAGGAGAGGGACTAAGTATTTTCATCTTGTTATTTGTGCTTAATGGGAAGCATTTTCATTTAATACGAGATAGTGATGTACCCTAAGTCAAGCGATCTACATACATACTGGTTATTGTAGAGTGAATGATAAGGATCTCTATCCCCTCACGCTGCTATTGATAGTTTTAGTTTATTTATTTGTGTGTTTAATTTATTTATTTACATATTTTAGATTTCATTTTGAATTTTTGTTTCTGCAGTATAGAGCAAATACAGGATTTCAAATTCACCAGATCCGGATTTCTTTACATTGTAACTTTTTCCACTGTATTCTGTAACGAGTATTGAGATCTTCAGTTATCAGGAAAATTCATAATTTTTAGTAAATATTTGCCATTAATGATGAGAGATTTTCTAGATCAAATTATCTTACTGTTTTAGTGTGATGTGAGGATGAGTTTAAGAAGAAACTCTACTGCTGTCTTAGATCCTATGTAATCTATCAAAAAACCTTGTTGAAATTAGAATTGGATGCTGATCTGTTTAAATATTTCTGACAACTCTATTATGCATCACCAAAGTCCCTTTGCTCCATCTGCTCCATTCCTTTCTTGCAACCCATCTGCAATTTGCTACAGTTGTTTTGTCCTTTGATGTCAATTGTCAATGTGTCTGACTCAGAATGATGCTATGGAAGCAAGAGAAGACCCTCATAATTTTTTGTTCCTTGAAGTTTTTTTACTAACACAAAATACGGGCCCTGATGATATTCCTCTTTTTTTTCTTTTTTTTCTTTTTTTTTTTTTTTTTTTACTGAGATTATGAAGAGAAAAAGTTGGGAATACATTTTTCTAGTGCTTTCCTCTTTGAGTATTGTCATATATATAATACACTTCATCATATTTATGATAGTCAGATAGGTATGTCCACAATGGACATAAGCAGTCTCATGATCCTAGAACTAAGTGATAAAGCTAGCAAAATGCACAGTCTAGTAACAGAAATGTATATATGTGCTATCTGGCTGGTGTAGCAAATCATTTTGCAGAATTAACCAACAACATCAAAAATTAGGAAGTTCTTTAGGAGAAACATGCTGCAAGGCAACAGTTCTTGGAGTGAATCAAATTTATTAGCCTAGAAAACAAAACAGAATATTTACTTGATAAAACAAATGCAAAATTCTGGGCAGGAAAATATCTTTTATTTATCACCGTATGCCGAAAGATAATCTAGAAATAGTATCTACTTTTTCGATCACATCAATTACATCTTTGACCCAAAATTCTCAAGTCACATGCATCAAAACATACTTTTTTCAAACTCATATTGACTCCCTGTTGTTCACTGCAGTATCTAAAGTCAAAATCTCTAGTGTTCCAGTACTCTTTCCTCACTATTTTAATTTAGCTTTATTATTGAATCTGCCAGTTGGTTGCTGTTATTTTAACTGAGGTTGAATGTCCTGTTTAGTGCTCATGTAATCAAATGACTCTGTCACTTCTGACTAAAAAGAAATATCATCTGCAGTCATTTCTGCATGGTGAACTGCCTAGGAACACACTGTTTTAAAATGGCAGAGTTGTGCAGGTGTTAATTTATTTTTGTAGCATATTCCCTGCTTAATCAGAATTTTCTAATCTGCAAAAATGAACAATATCTACAAAACTAAAGAAACACTGCGCCTTCCACAAGTCTTTTTCTATTAATTGCTGTTCATTTTTGACCAGTTGGTAAAGTGTTTGCTAATCAGAATTTGAACTGCTTTGTGTATCATCATTATTTTTTGTGGGAAATTTTCATCATGCTTAAAGTATACCATGTGTGTAGCTTAGTTTTCTAAGAGTAATTGTCTAGAGTAGAATCAAACATTTCATCATTAACATTCAGTACCAGAGCTCTGGGAAGATACACAGCAAAGAAAACAAAAATGTGATGATGGTAGACAAAGAATTGTGAAGAGGGGAAAGATTGTCTTGTTTCTTCGGTATACATATATCAGATTCCTGTTCAGTGCAGCCTAATTAAAGCAATTGCTTTTACACCTGAAAAGACTACGTTACATAAACATGTATATTTATATCTGAAAGGGTCTGATGATTTTTCAGCAAACTGCAGTAATGACCTTTCACATATTTATACATATGTTCTGAGGACATATATGTTCTAAAGACATTCCACAGTCTCAGCAACTGAGACAGGCTTCTCAGCTCATTTATGATAGCAGAACTCCGTTGCCTGCTGCCCAAAATGTACTGAGAAGGGAAATCATAAATACAAATAAAAGATTAACAGTAGCAACAAGATAACTTGAAAGAGAGGATGAAAATAGGAAAACAAAATCAGAAAAGGGAAATTTATTTAGGGAAGAGGACAAAATCTAGGGTAAGAGAGATTTATATTGTTTCTTGATTTTAATAGGTTTTTCTACAGCAGGAAATTATGTAGTTGCATGTGGCAATGTTAGAGAATGAGCAAGGAATATGACATTTAACTACAGGCCAGTGAGTCTCTGTGCCTGGGAAGATCATGGAACAGATCATCCTGGACAACATGATTGATCACATGAGAAATGGGTGTGTGATCTGAGACAGCCAGCACGGCTTCACCAGAGGACGGTCATGCTTGACCAATCTGGTGGCCTTCTATGATGGAGTGACGGCATTGGTGGACAAGGGAAAGGCGACCGATGTCATTTACCTGGACTTGAGCAAGGCCTTTGACATGAACCCCCACCACATCCTTATCTCCATAGTGGATTTGATGGGTGGACCACTGGATGGATAAGAAACTGGTGGAAAGGCCACAGACAGAGGGTGGTCATCAATGGCTCTATGTCCAGGTGGAGGTCAGTAACAAGCAGCATCCCCCAGGGTCATAGGACCGGTGCTCTTCAACATCTTTGTCAGTGATATTGATGATAGAATCAAGTGCACCTTCAGCAAGTTTGCTGACTACATCAAGCTCAGTGGTGCAGTTGACACGGTTGAAGGAAGGGATGCCATTCAGAGGGACCTCAACAGGCTTGAAAGGTGGGCCTGGTGAACCTGATGAGGTTCAACATGCCAAAGTGCAGAGTTTTGCACTTGGACCGGAGGAATCCCAGGCATCCATACAGACTGGAAGGAGCAGTCCTTCAGAGCAGCTCTGTGGAGAAGGACCTGGGGGTCTTGATGGATGAAAAACTTCACATGAGCCAGCAGTGTGCCCTTGCAGCTCGGAAGGCAAATGATATCCTGGGCTCCACCAAAAGAGGGGTGGCGAGAAAGGACAGGGAGGTGATTGTCCCCCTCTACTCTGCTCTTGTGAGGCCCCATCTGGAATACTGCATCGAAGTGTGGAGCCCCCAGTACAAAAAAGACAGGGAGCTGTTGGAGAGGGGCCAGAGGAGGGCCACAAAGATGACCAGGGGACTGGAGCACCTCCCCTATGAAGACAGGTTCAGGGAGCTGGATGTCAGGGCGATGTTCTATACAGAGAGAGTGGTGAGGTGCTGGAACAGGCTGCCCAGAGAGGTTGTGATTGCCCCATCCCTGGAAGTGTTCAAGGCCAGATTGGATGGAGACCTGGGAAGTATTAAACTGGGAAGTTGGTGGCCCTGCATGTGGCAGGAGGGTTGGAGATTCGTGATCCTTGAGGTCCCTTCCAACCCTGGCCATTCTGTGATTTTGTGATTTAAATGCTTGATATTTTATGTACACAAAAATGCATCCTACAGTGAAGTATCCAATTTGATTAGCCAATTTAACAGCTATTTACATCATAATAATTCATCTAAAGAGTTGTAAAATCATCTGTCAAGAGCAGAACCCCTAACTTGGTGTTGAGTTACTTCAACCTGAATCAACTTTTGCCTGCTTCAAATATGTATTTGGAACATTCGTCAGCTTAAAGGACTCATGTTGCTGTTTTATATAAAGAATAAAACCCTATACTGCCAATACACAGAAATAACCTTCCTAGCTGGCCTCTGTACTTTTTCATACTGGTTGGTAAATATTAAAAGTTCAAATACTTCTGAAGCATCCCGTACTAGTAAGTTACATGCCTTATCAAATACTGAGAATTAATTTAAAAAAAAAAAAAAAGCTGTGAAAAAGGAAGTAAATCAGTATTACTATTTCTGTAGATGTTTTCATCTTTGGGTGACTGAAGTAAAAAATGAGAAAAATCAGATAACTGAGTTTCTATTTCTCATGAGAGAGAAATAAGTAAGTGATAGTAACAAGATTCATGAACATGGTCATTTGTTTAAATATCCAGGAGAAAAATGAAAGGGCAGAACACTGACAAGATAAAATATTTCATTGAAGGTCAGAAAATACTGTGGGTTTGAGTTAGCTTTCTTTTCTTTTTTCCTCTCTCTTTCTCTATTTGAGCTACTTTACAAAAACATGCAATGCTCCAGGGAGTGTGAGTGGGTTGAGGTCTCCATTCTTTTTTTGTTTCTTACTTCTGAGCAGGGACTTCTAGTGGCTGCCAAGCTGTGTGTGTGTGCCTTTTGAACCAGTACTTGCTTGTAAAATATTCAGTGAGGTAAAACCAGGTGAGTAAGATGAAGATACGGAAATATACCAACTTAAGCTCTGAAGTGATAATGTTCATTATGGCACATTCCAAGATCATTTCAGCATTTTTTTCTTTCTTGCATCAAATTCTCAGTTCAAACACTTTGAATCTCTGATACAAACTGGTGAAAAAAAACCTCCTACTTGTAGACCTCATTGACTTTAGGGTCAAGAGAGAATGTAGAAGAAAAGAAATATGAATTCAAAGTATACTGAGAAAAGTAAAACTGGGAACTATTTTTCAGAGCATTTTAAGAAAACGTGACATAACGATGCACAGTAATGAAAGCTATAAAAGAGAAAAGAGGCTGCTGGCTAAAATTCATTTGCATAGTGTTTGAGGCTTTTGAATTTTTTTCTTCTCTTCCAAAAGGAACAAGATTTCTATCTGTTTCTTCACCTTTTAACCTACCAACTAATATCCAGCTAAATTCAACAGAGGGATTTAAATCTCAATGGTGATTTTTAATTTCCTACAGTTTATAAGGAAACAGGGAGCTGGAAAGAGGAGTTAAATCCTTTCATTGAGGCAGAGATTGTTAGGTGAATGCAATACTTAGCAGATGTGAATGGCTTCAAATAAGTGAAAGTGAGCAAGATGGCCCTGGATATTGGTAAATTTTCAGTTGGAGACCTGAAGATAAGTGTTTCCATATCAAGAAGAAAAAAACAAACAAAAAAAACCCAATCCCCAGTTTATGTGTAGGGATACAGTCACCATACCAGCCTCCTGGTTCCATTACTACTTCTCTGGGCATTACCAATTCCAGTGCTAATGAAGGCACAAAGGAGGAGATAGAAACCTTTATCATTAAGAAATTCAAATTCTGTCAGATTAAAAGGCTTTCTCAACATAAAATATTTCTCAACATTGTACAGGAAGACTCAATTATTTGCTATATATGCACTTCACAGCTAAAAGCCAAGAAACAATGAAATAAAACCATTTTATGACAGCTTATGACACTTTTTCTTTTAATAAAAACTTTATTTTGAAGGATAATGTTTCCATGAGCATTAGTTCTTTTTGTATGGGTTTTTACAATTGAATTACTGCCATGTTGTCAGCTGTTCCAATTTTAATACAACTCTCATAATTTTTGTTGCAACAGCTATTAAGCACAAGCAATTGCACAACAAAATTAACTCAGTTGTAATTTAAAATAATAAAGTAAGTGCTTAACTCTTGCAGAGTGGATAAAGGCTTGAAAATAGTGCTTGAGTTGAAAATATTAAAAATGTATATGTGAATAAACAGACGGAAACTAAACTAATTAAAATTGCATGAATGCAGTCTATGGATACATGGTTACACCAAATAAAATATACAGATGTCCATTAAAATCACATTTTATCATCCTAGTATCACTGTATTCTGGGGTCTGCCCAATGATTTAGTATTGGCAATATTTTTATCAATATAAACAGCACTTCCTTTGCTAAAACACTGGTCGAGAACTACAGCTGATTTAGACTGACCTCCCTTTATTGATTTACATCTAACAAGTATCCAGCCTAGTATTTTAGACTGTTGCTTCTAACTTAGGGCACTTTAGTGCTACAAATTGATTATTCATAACTATACAACCAATTGACTCATTCTGTAGTTTATATTAATCTACTGTTTGTAGCCTGCCAATGAATTTTGTAAAGATCCTTCTCATAGTCCATTAATATTGACTCTCAGATTTAATGAGTTCAATACAATAACCATTACTATATTATTAAAATGCAGAAGGAAGTGCAAACCTCTTTCATGCAAATAAAGAGCTGTGTAATTAATCAAATTATACTTTTATTATTAACACTCTCATCATCATCCAGTATTTAATAGTTCTATTTATGTTTCAGGTTAGAATTGTGCTAGGCACAGTACAAACCCAGAGATCGTATAAACAAGGTAAAAATGAGCATGAGCAAATGAGCAATTTAAGGATATCCTGAGAAGTCATAGATTAGTAAGGTAGGCATTTTGTTCAGTCCAACTCAACAAAACTAATTATAGAATCATAGAATGGCTTGCATTCAAAGACACTTTATAGATCACACAATTCCAACACAGCTGCCATGGGTAGGGACTTCTTCCACTAGACCAGACCACTCACAGCCCCATCCAACCTGGCTTTGAATGTTTCCAGGGATAAAACGTTTACAGCTTTTCTGGGCAATCTGTGCCAGTGCTTTATCACACTCATAGCAAAGAATTTCTTCCTTAAATCTAAATTAAATCTACATTTTAGAGTTGTTTAATTCGATAACTGTTTAATTACCCTTCCCCAATCACACACACATCCTGATAAAGAATTCCTCCTCAGCTTTGCTGTAGGACCCCTTTAAGTACTGGCAGGCTACAGTGCTGTATCCCAGAGCCTTCTCTGCATTAAACAACCCCAACTACCTCAGATATTTTTCACAGGCTCCAGCGCTCTGATCATCCTCATGGCTCTCCTCTGGATTTGCTCCCATAGAGTCATGTCTTTCCAATGCTGAGAACCCCAGAGAGCTGAATGCAGTACTCCAGGTGGGGTCTCACGAGAACAAAGGGGGAGAATCAACTTCCTCAACATGCTGCTGGTGACATTTTTTTGATGCAGCCCAGGATGCAGTTGGCTTTCTGTTCTGCAAGTGCACATTAAAAGCTCATGCTGAGCTTTTCATACACCAACAATGAAGAATAGAATCGCTCAGGTTAGAAAAGACCTTAAAGATCATCAAGTCCGACAATGATCTAACCATACTATCCTAACAACCCTCTGTTAAATCA
The DNA here is from genome assembly GCF_951394365.1 of Tetrao urogallus. Taxonomy (NCBI): domain Eukaryota; kingdom Metazoa; phylum Chordata; class Aves; order Galliformes; family Phasianidae; genus Tetrao; species Tetrao urogallus. The sequence goes on along the minus strand of NC_136813.1, from coordinate 31,273,635 downwards.
TGTCCCTGAGAACCACATCCAAATGGTTTTTAAACACATCCAGGGATGGTAACTCAACCACTTCCCTGGGGAGACTATTGTAGTGCTTAAAAACCCTTTCTGTAAAGAAGTTTTTTTATCTCAATCCATTCCCCATTCACTCTGTATTTACACTTGGGATTGCTCCAACTTAGGTGCAGAACCTTGCATTTGGCCTTTTTGAACTTTGTGAGGTTCTCACAAGCCCATCTCTCTCATACCACAAAGCTTGCTGTCATACACAAACCTGAAGAGAGTGTATTCAGTCTCATTATACACATCACTTACAAAGATGTGAAGTAGTGATTGTCCTAGTATCAATCCCTGAGGGAAACCATTCATTTCCATCTTGACCTTGAAATGTTGACTAAAAGTCTTTGAATGTGCATATCCAGCCAATTCCTTGTCTGTTGAGTGATCTATCTGTCAAATCTAATTTAGAAACATGTATGACATTCAGGACAATGTTAAATGCCCAAAGGTACTGTACTAGACAGTGTGAAATGCTTTGCATATGTCCAGGTAGATAATGTCAGTTGCTCTTCCCATATCCATAAAAACTCTAACCCCATCATGGAAGACCACCAGATATATCAGGCATAGTTTTCCCTTAGTGAAGCCATGTTGACTGTCATCAACTACTTCTCTGTTTTCTGTGTATCTTAGCACATGTTCCAGAAGGATTTTCTCCATGATCTTCTCAGGTGCAGAAGTGAGACTACTAGTTTGTAGTTACAGTATCTTTGTTTTCTTTTTCTCTTTTTACTCCTCCTCTCCTCTCCTCTCCTCTCCTCTCCTCTCCTCTCCTCTCCTCTCCTCTCCTCTCCTCTCCTCTCCTCTCCTCTCCTCTCCTCTCCTCTCCTCTCCTCTCCTCTCCTCTCCTCTCCTCTCCTCTCCTCTCCTCTCCTCTCCTCTCCTCAGTTCCCCTTCCCCTTCCCTTTCTTGTCTCTTTCCTCTCTCCTTTTCCTTTCTAGCCTTAACCCGGCTTTGATCCTCTTGTTCTGGTTGTTTCTGTGCAAAAGATTACATATTACTCAGATGATGACATTGACCCAGGAATTCATATGCTTCTTAATTCTCTGCATGACAACTGGAGAGTGGGGAAAAAAAATAAAAATAAAAAAAGGAAAAAAAGGAAAAAAAAATCAAATTTTTGAACATTTCAGGACTGGCTATGATAAGATAATTTGATTTGGGTGTCAGCAGTTCTAGCTGATGTCCAGTTTCTTCATGCTAAAATATTAAACAAATTTGAAAAGTGTTAGCTGTCTTCACAAAATTATTGACAAACCTCTGTGTCTGAATGCTAAACTGGGTATTGCTAAAGGTTATTTAGCAATGCATGATGGATCTGACTCTAGACCAGGAATATTTTTCAGAGAGCAACTTTTGGGTCAAAGGTCATCATCATTCTTTCAGGAATAACAAGAAGTTCATCAAAAGGAAAATGAAGTCAACTTAGAGGCAGGCATATTAGAGCTGAATAGCGAATGTAAAATATGTGAGTGATCTTGGCCTTGCTTACACTCCAGTATTTGAGTGAAGATAGGAACTGTTTCTCTGTCTCAGTATGTTCAAAATGGCCATTTAAAACTCTCTGTCTTTTTTTTCAGACACAATATTACCTGGATTCAAGAAAAGAAAGTAACACTTTTTAAATAACAAAGTAAATTTCTGTACATTTCCTTTTTTTTTTTTTTTTTTTTTTTTTACTGTTTATTCAGATATCTGGAAAAACAACAACAACATTTCCACAGTATAATACTTTCACAATAAGATAGGGGGAAAGAAGCAAGAATAATTCTGTATTAAAATAATTGCAGGTTGTGATTAAATGAATCTTTCATCCAAGAACTCAAAATGCACTACAAACATTCACTGATCTGGAACTGATGCCTAACCTATTAAAGTCTATGAGAATACTTCAAATGATTCAGTGAGCTTTGAATCAGGATCTTAACAGAGAAGTCTGAATTAGGGCGGTTTATTTCAGAGTCAAAACCATTTATAAACAAATTATTTTGGTTTAATGCATTTAGATGGGTGAACATAAGCAGGTCTGTTGCTTGCCTAAATAAGTTTTGTTTGTTTCTGTAAGTGACAAAATAGCGTTAAGCTATTGTAACAAAGTGTTAGGTTACTACATCAACATGTTTAAATGTATTTGCAGAGGAGGGTCTGCCTGACAAGAATAAATTGTTTTTAGGCTGGTATTGTTACTCTGGTTACAGCTTTTCTTTCTTAGACTAATCACGTAGCAACAAAAGCATCTTACAAAGGTATAATAAATATTTTAATGATACTATTATCACAAAAGTATTTCAGTATACATAATAATGTTATATTGACATATGCATTATTTTTATGTCCCCTTTAAATTGTTTGTACTACTAATATATTTTTTTTCAATTTACAAGACTTTTTTCTCACTTCACCCACACTTAAAGCCATTATTCAGTAAATGAGAGTAGTTGCACTCATCTATTAAAGAAAAATAATAATGTGTTTTGATTTAAAATGGGGATTCAGCAGAAATGGGTCAAGATATCTTTTTAAATAATGTTGCCTGAAGAATTCATTTGTAGTTTTGATCCTCATAGTTTTCAGAAAGTTCAAAGTTTACTTGGATTTTTTTTTTTTTCTTCCCTAACAATAAACTGCTGCAATGACATCTGGCACTCTTTTGTGCTTCTCCACATTTTCACCAATTTGAGAGGCTGAAAAAAGAATGGAATTCTTTATTTACAGATAAGAAAGTCCTCACTGCTTGTGATCAATAGTGTTATATCTAGAGATTCAAGCATCTCAGTTAGAACCATAACAGGCAGAGTTTATTACTAGTAAATCAATATGATGTCTCTTAGCCATGCATCTCTTTCAAAAATCTGTATAGCACAGTGATTATCATTATATAATAAAGTCCAGTATCTCTTTTGCTATCTTCTGGTTTTGATCTTGTAAAACTGGGAATTGATTTTCCTGAAAATCAATATTATGTTTCCACCATGTGGCAGATACACCACTTAGCAACAGCTCCAGGTGCCAGCCCTTGAGTGGGATTGGGAATGAATGCATGCTGAGGGAGAAATTGCTCAAAAATTTGAAGATCAACATCTCCAGGCTAAAGAGCTATTTATTTTCTATGCCATGGGTGCAACACAGCAGACTTCCCTAAGCAAACCTGATGTGCATTTTCCAATGATTTTTCTGTTTTCCTAAGCAGAATTAACTATCAGCAAGAAATCTCTCTCCTTTGTATGCTGGATTTCCACAGATGTGAATAAACCCTTCTCATCTCACTCAAGAGAAAGCCAAGGAAAGCAGAAAACCAGCTGCTGCTGCCCTCAAGAAAAGTTGAAGGTTTATCTACTTTGATGACAGTTGTACAAAATATCAGACATTTATGCTTTGAGCAATCATTGTCACAACTTGATTCATATAGTCAGACTTGATACAAAAAGAGATGTAAAGAATCTTTTATACAGGTATTAAAGGGCTATAAGCCTTCATTAGATAGATGAAGACTGATAGCAAATCTGATTGTCTTTAGGCTATACTGTGCCTCTGAGATCTCATCAGTATCTAAATCTGTCATAAAGAATGTCTAACAAAAAGAAGTATTGTCTGTTTGGACAACTTGCTTTCTTCATTAAAATACTCTTCCTGACTTCTAATAGTGATGGGAAGCTTTGTCACTGGTATCTTATTTTTTCCTCTTATTTGCCAAGATACCAACTCTTTCATGACATCAACTTTCTTATCTTTCTGAAGACAATAATAATTAAAAACAAACAACACCTACTATTAATGTCTCCTAGGGAGAGTCCTTCCAACTGTCCATGTATTCAGGCAAGTCCCAAAAGGGAAGCATAATTGTATTCCTAGTAGTTATTTTCTGATCATGATTGGTAAAATTTATTCTCAGAATCTAAGGAGAAGATCAAGACTATCCCTATTATCTGACTTATTCAAGGGTTTCTCAGTGCATCTAGAAAATATATTTATTTTTCCCTTCTTTCCCTGTTTTTTTTTTTTTCATTTTTGTAATATTGTTGCTATTGTTCAAGACAAGCCTGATACCTCTGAAGAAATGACAATATGAAATAATAAAAGTAAGATTTTATAGGATCTGAGTATGAAAGCATTATTATCATGTAGAGAATGAAATCAAAACATCACAGTGTCTTTCCAGTTTTGCCACTAACAATTTGCTGTGGTAATGGATTTTCCCCTGGTTGCCAGCTGACTTCCAAATAGCCAGCGTGCATTGCTTCAGCTGCATACTTATTTAGCAGATATGAAAGGCTGTCCTGTCACACTGAAACATTTGGATTGTTTTGACATCAGTCTTCAAGCAGCATTACCTTGTATATCACTTTAAGATTCTGCATGTTTGAGTTGCTATGGAAGGAATGAACTACGCTAATAAATCTCTCTTTATGGGCAGTAAATTCAAACGTGATCAAGTTTCTGACAATGCAAAAGCTTCATTGGTAGAGATCTCATTCTGCATGCTTGTGGCTATTATGTCATGCCCCATTACCATCTTCACTGTATGGCTTTATAGTTAGAAGTAAGCTTAATTCAGGATTGTAGTAGTTTGCTAAAATTTTATTCCAGGACACAATATTTAGATTTAGGTGTTTAGTTACTTTACTACATGTTTTAGTATTTCTGACTTCTGGTAGGATATTTGCTCCATACATTACCTTGTGCATGCTTTTCAGTATCTTCTTTTACAGAAGTTATTATTTCAAATGATTTTCAGTAACGTAATAAATCACAAATAAAGGTGAATTGTCCTACCCTCAGATATTCATCATATCACTTGCTCAATATGTGTGTTCTTGCCCAGCTTCCAAAACATGTATTTTAAATTAATGTTCCCAATTTAATATATCATACAATAAATCTTAGCCTCGCAACTTCATCATTGCCATAAACAACACAAAAATTATTCCACATGCATCCATGCTATTTGTTTTTCAAACAGAAAAAAAAGGAAAAGAATAATCTTCTGATAACTGACATCATCTTTATTTATAGAAAACCAGCATGTGACAGTCACAAGACTACAGATTAATTGTTCTTCCACAACCAAACATTTTTATTCTGAATTTTATACCAGAGTCCCTCAGCATGAGGCTAGTCATTTTCTCACTTGAGAGGATCAATTCATAAGGTTGCTGGAAAGACGTGCATCTAAAAGATATCTGATAGTGTTGTATTTTTCTCCCATATTATTAATCAGAGTTTGAGTAGCATAATTCTTTGCACAAAAGATTACCTCATTTTACACCATTACAAAATGCTTGTATTTCACAAGGTTGTCTGTATTTGCAGCAGATAAGGCTATTTTTTTTATTATTTCTATTCTTTTTTTCCACTACTTGTCACACATCTCAAGTTAAAGTAATGCACTTTGAGACATATTAAATTCAAACATAAGACAGATCCAGGTAAATTTCTTAAAGAAGATTTATATTTGTTTCAATTGGAAGCTGCTTATCTTATAAGTTTCAATCACTTTTGTGCTCTGTTTCTTTCTCAATTAAAAATAAAATTGTTTCTGCAGCTTTTCTTGTCATTTATCTCATCAATCCAATGGTTGAATAAGTTAAATGTGAATTTCAAATGAAGAGTGCCTCTAATAACACTATGTATGTTTCTAATAGCCTGGAGTTTGTGATAAAATCTTTCTAATTTAGAAGTTCTATTTGTTTATATTTCCTTCACACTGCATAATGATTGGAAGCACAAGAAGTTGTTTTTTTTTTTTTCTTTATTCTAGAGGGTCTAATGCATAATGCAATGTAGCTAAATATTAATATCTTCATGTCCTGATGATCCTACAACTTCTTCATGCTATCTAAAGATTCACTTCATGTTTAAAACTTGTCATCTTCATAAACATGTGGAATTCACCACATTCTAATAGAAATTTATTCAGAACATGATGGTAGACATAATATAAGTACAGAAGCAAATTTGATAGACACCTAATCTAGACTTTATTTAGTCTTATTTAATATAAAAATGTCTGTTTTCTTTCAGGATTGATATTTCCAAGATCTTCTTCTTTAAGATATGGCTCCTCAGTTTTTTTCTCAGAGAGAAAATGAATGAGCAACACTCTCCTTCAAAATGACAGTGGAATGAAGTGCTGCCTCCATTCTTCTGGACAGCTTCTCAATAACTAAAGCACTTCTCTCTTCTTGTGTATGGAAACAACAGCTGTTCTCACATCTTTGTTAGGATTTGACCACACAAATCTCATGGTCTAGAAGACTCTTACAGTCCCCTGGATGTGAAGTATTCAGAGATAAGAGGATATAAATTACATATCCCTCTTTTTTTAGGCTTTTCTACATAGGAGAGATTTCAGTAAATATTATTTGACACAGATAAATGATGAATATGACTGAGCTTGAACAATTAAATCAATCCTGACCCCACCCGGAGGGAAGTGTGCTGCCTCCCTAGGGCACAGGTCAGGGACATCTCTAGAAAGCTGCCTGGGCTTATTCGCCCATCTGACTACTACCCCTTATTGGTAGTTCAGGTTGGCAGTGATGATGCTGCCAAGAGAAGCCTAAGGGCTATCAAGAATGACTTCAAGGGTCTGGGGAGGTTACTGGATGGGAGTGCAGGTGGTCTTCTATCCCTTCAGTGGCGGGGAAGGACACTGAGAGGATCGAAAAAACCCTCCTCATCAATAAATGGCTTAGAGGCTGGTGCAGGCACAAGAACTTTGTTTTTTTTTTGACCATGGGGCAATCTACATGGCTCCTGGCATGATGGCTGCAGATGGAGCTCACCTGTCTGCAAGGGGTAAAAGGATCCTAGCCCAGGAGCTGGCGGGCCTCATTGAAAGGTCTTTAAACTAGGAAAGAAGGGGGAAGGGGACAAAATGAGGGCTGCTGAGGTTCAGGTAGTTCGAGGTTCAAAAGTGAACTTGATGGGTGACGAGGGTGGAGTTTGAAGGAATGGAGTGTGGCAGGGGAATGCTGCTTCCCTGAAGTGTCTATACACTAATGCACGCAGTATGGGAAATAAACAGGAAGAGTTGGAGATCTGCATGCGGTCGCACAGCTACAATCTAATTGCGATCACGGAGACGTGGTGGGACAGCTTGCATGACTGGAATGTTGTCATGCAGGGCTATGTGCTTTTTAGGAAAGATTGACCAGCGAGGCGGGGTGGTGGAGTTGCTCTTTATGTAAGAGAGCAGCTTCAATGTATTGAACTCCACCTGGGGGAGAGCGGTGTAGCAGTGGAGAGCTTGTGGGTAAGAATCAAGGGGCGGGCTGGTATGGCTGACACTGTTGTGGGAGTGTGCTACAGGCCCCCCAGTCAGGAGGAGGAGATTGATGAGGCCTTCCACAAGCAATTGGAAGCAGCGTCATGATCCCAGGCGCTGGTGCTTATGGGGGACTTCAATTATCCAGATATTTGCTGGAAAAGCAATGTGGCCAGGCATGCGCAGTCCAGATGGTTCCTGCAATGTGTTGAAGACAACTTCCTGATGCAGGTGGTTGAGGAATCGACGAGGAGAGGGGTACTGCTGGACCTTATTCTCACTAGTAGAGAAGGGCTTGTCAGGGAAGTAAAGGTCGGAGGCAGCTTGGGTTGTAGTGACCACGAGATGGTGGAGTTCAAGATCCTGAGTGGAAGAAGTAAAGCAAAAAGTAGGATTGCTACCCTGGACTTCAGGAGAGCCAACTTTGATCTATTCCAGGACCTACTTGGAGCTATCCCGTGGGCTAGGGTGTTAGAAGGGAAGGGGGCCTCTGAGAGCTGGTCGGCATTTAAGCAGCTCTTCTTCCAAGCTCAGGATCGGTGCATCCCTGTGAGGAAGAAATCGGGAAAGGGTGGCAGGAGACCTGTGTGGATGAGCAAGGAGCTCGTGCGCAAACTCAAAGGAAAGAAGGCCCATGAAATGTGGAAAAAGGGTCTGACCACTTGGGAGGAATATAGGAATGTTGTCAGGGTCTGCAGGGATGCGACGAGGAAGGCTAAAGCCTGCCTCGAATTAAATCTGGTGAAGGGAATAAAGGATAATAAAAAAGGCTTTTTCAAGTACATTAACAGTAAAAGGAAGACTAGGGAGAATGTGGCTCCCCTGCTAAGTGACGGGGTTGTTCTGGTAATGGGGGATGCTGAGAAGGCAGAGATACTGAATGCCTTCTTTGCTTCTGTCTTCAGTGAAAAGTCTCCCCCTCAGGAATCTGAGACCCTGGAGGTTAGTGAGAGGGTCTGGGGAATGGAAGACCTTCCTTCAGTCAGGGAAGAGGTGGTCCGAGAGCACCTAGGCAACACCAATGTTCACAAATCCATGGGACCCAATGGGATGCATCCACGGGAGCTGAGGGAGCTAGCAGAGGTGATTGCTGAACTGTTTTCTGTCATCTTTGAGAGGTTTCCTCCCATCTTTGGGGAGGAATAATTGCATGCACAGGTACAGGTTGGGGGATGACCTGCTGGAGGGGAGCTCTGTGGAGAGGGACCTGGGTGTCCTGGTGGACGACAGGTTGGCCATGAGCCAGCAGTGTGCCCTTGTGGCCAAGAGGGCCAATGGCATCCTGGGATGCATTAAAAAGAGCGTGGCCAGCAGGTTGAGGGAGGTGATCCTCCTCCTCTCCTCTGCCCTGGTAAGGCCTCATCTGGAGTACTGCGTCCAGTTCTGGGCTCCCCAGTACAAAAAAGACAGGGATCTCTTGGAAAGAGTCCAGCGGAGGGCCACAAAGATGGTGAAGGGCCTGGAGCATCTCTCTTATGAAGAAAGGCTGAGTGAGCTGGGTCTGTTCAGCCTTGAGAAAAGAAGACTGAGAGGGGACCTGATCCAGGTCTATAAATATCTAAGGTGTGGGGGGCAGAACGGACTCTTTTCAATGGTGAATGGTGACAGGACAAGGGGAAACGGCTGGAAACTGCAGCATAGAAAGTTCCGCAAATGTGTGCAAGAACTTCTTTACAGTGAGGGTGACGGAGCACTGGAACAGGCTGCCCAGGGAGGTGGTGGAGTCTCCTTCTCTGGAGATGTTCAAGACCTGCCTGGATGCCTACCTGTGCAACCTGTTTTAGGGAACCTGCTTTGGGAGGGGGTTGGACTCGATGATCTCTGGAGGTCCCTTCCAACCCCTACAATTCTGTGATTCTGTGATTCTGTAATTATGACACAGATTTTTAGTATTGATGGCCAAGTACATTTTAAGAGAGAATCCTGTTGATGCCAAACCAAATGTCTACTGAAATTAAATTTTACAGTCTAAATTTAATGTAAAGCACCTACTTCACAACAGTCTGCAACTGAGACTCTTTCCTTCCAGTGAATCAATGTCTGAAGCATGTCTGATCATTTCTCTCTTTATAAACAGAACTATTCTACAACATACTGCAGTTTAATGTAATTACTGAGGAACTGAAATGCTACACATTTCATAGAATCATAGAATAGTTTGGGTTGGGAGGAAACTTTAAGATCATCTTATTTTATACTTTTTTCATTCTACAGTTTTCTCTTTTACCCCTTAGTTGAGAAACAGCTTTTTATTTTTTATTTGGCTTTCAACTTTATGTCTATTTGCCTTGTTAGTATTCTATTTTGATATAGAATGTTAATAAGTCACTTACACAGGAATTGGAAATCATGTCTTTGTTTTATTCTTTTGTTTCGTGGTGGTGAGGTTTCTTTCACATATACATATATATTTTGGGAGTGGGAGGCTCTTGCAACAATAATAAAAAAATCATAGAATCATAGAATTGTTTGAGCTGCAAGGAACTCTTAAAGATAATCTAGTCCCCTGCAATAAACAGGAACACCTACAGCTAGATCAGGTGCTCAGAGCCCCATCAAGCCTGATGTTGAATATCTTTGGGACAGGGGATCAACCACATCTCTGGGCAAGCTAGTCCAGTGCCTCATCAATCTTACTGTAAACAACTTCTTCCTTATCCAATCTCAATCTCCCTTCCTTTAATTTGAACCCATTTCCCTTTGTCTTGTCACTGCAGGCCCTGCTAACGGCTCTGTTCCCTTCTTTCTTACAGCCCCCCTGTGTATATGGGAAGGCCAAGTCTCCTTCTCTCCCTCTCTCAAGAGGATTTCACATTTGTTTATTTTAATTGTATGCCTACTCAGGCCATTGCATATCATCCAGCAATTCATATGCTATGATTCGATTGCCTTTAATAGGACAACTGCGTTGTTCTCATCATTAGCATGTAAATGTCACACTTTTGAAAAGTAAACTCAAACCAAAGACCATTGATTCAGTACAGTTTCCTGTAGAAAAGAACCAGATGCTTAATGCATGGATTTATGACAATGTTGCAATTTCACTATTTGAAAGTAAAAGAATCTAAGAGTCTTGAAATTCATAGATGTAAATTTTTCAAGAATAAGGTGAAACAAGAAAAGATGAGAAGAGTTCACTTTCTTTAAAATTCTAAGTGTTTCAGCACAGAGGCCCTGGGCAATTTTTTCAAAGTTAGAAAGAAGCAGAAGGTTAGTTTTGCTAATGACCAAAAGACAAACTTTATGTGTGATTGTGTCTGAGAGAGACTAGAAGGAGCTGTTCAAGTCATCAACTGAAGAGTTCTGAAACTATTAAATCACATCATTAACTGCATTAGTAGGCCAAGGTATATCTTAAGCAATCTAGGATTTCTTCCCTTACAGTAACTATTCAAAAGACAGTAGTGATAGTTTTCAGGTTATGTGCAATTTTAATGTGAAGGTGTCATTAGGCACAATGCAGTTGGTGCAGTACCTAAGATTCAATTGTTTTTTTCTCCTCTAAGTTTACTTATATTCTAGACATATTTTCAGACATTTCTATTTTGCTATGGATTTTCCAATTCTTTTCTAACAACATAATAATCTTTCCTTAACCATAATTGTACCCTTCATTGCCTCCTAAGCTCAATTTAAGACCTCAAACTTTGTATGTCATCCTATTATTGGTGCTGAGGTCTCAGAGTTGCTAAATCTCCACAAACAATATCTCTCTCTACCTCCCAGCTGTATGTTTTTAACCCAAATCAAGACTCAACCTTATAGGTTATTCAAAAATGCTCAAATATATCATTCATGTAAGACTGTAAGGAATTCGCTGACACCATCTCTGCCATCCTCATTTAAATTACATGTGCACTTTACATTATTCTCCAAACTCCTATAATATTTGCACATTACAGTATGAAATATTTTACTAATTTAAGGGAGCTACTGATTCAGAAAATAATTTACCTTAAAAAAAATCCAAGTCAGTCCTGTGTTTTCTGTAACAAATAAATACATCATGTTTTACCCTAATTTCTGTTGACCTCTACATAGAATCATAGAATTGTTAAGCTTGAAAAAGACCACTAGTATAATCTAGTCCAGCTGGCAGAGCATAACCACCATGCCCACTAAACCAACTCCCTCAATACCTCATGTAAGTTAAGTATTGGAACAAGTTGTCTAGGGAAGTGGTGGAGTCACTGTCCCTGGAGGTGTTTAAGGAAAGGATAGATGTAGTGTTTAGGGACATGTTTTTGTGGACAATATTGGTGGTAAGTGGAGAGCTGGACTTGATGACTTAGAGGTCTTTTCCAACCTTAATGATTCTATAATTCTATGACCTACACATTTCTTGAAAACCTCCAGAGACAGTGACACCACTGCACATCTGGGCAGCCTGTTGCAATGCATTACCACTCTTTTTTAGAAAAAAAATTCATAACATCTGACCTGAACCTCCTCTGGTGCAACATATGGCCATTATCTCTCATCATATCATTATTTCTCTGATTTAACTTGTTAGATATAAAAGATATTAGCATTGAGAAATAAAAAAGACAAGTTCCTAAGTTCAGCACTTGACATCCAAAACTATTAACAAATTTATTAGTAGAGTATATTACAGAATTGAATGAGCAGAGTACGCAAGCAAGAGTTACCTAGGGTTGGCATAATTCATTTTGTGACAGGTTACATGTACCTAATGTAGCTAATCATCTTTTTTATTTATGAGAAAATCAAATGATTCTACATTAATTGTTGAATTTCTTGACAGCCTCAGGCATTTTTGCAACTCAAGGCATCTTCAGATGCCACATTTACCAATATGTCATGTAAACTTGTGCCCATTTTAGAAAGGATTAAAACAAATCATTGATGTCAAGCCTCATTTCAAAACTGTGTCATATTTCATTTTGAAAAGCAGCCCAAGAGGTGCTTATTAATTTTATTTATTAATTAGGAAACAAAGTCTGCGAGAATGGATGTTGAGAGAGGTTAGTCATGCCTTCTACAACAAGATACATAAACTAGCAAGTACATAGAATGTTTTCAATTACCCTTTGTAACATTCTGCCCCTTCAGTAAAGCTGAAGTAAATTTATCAAGATTATTAACTTACCTTTAGAAATGTAACTTGCTCCTGCTTGAAATTGTGTTAACCAGTAAGTTCAGCACTGCTGTTGAGACTGAAACACATTTCTGTGTGGAAATTTGGAATTAAGTTATTGCTTTCAGAAAAAAAAAAAAACAAAAAAACAAAAAAACAGAAAGACACAAGTACACCCAGTCTTGCTTTTATAACTGAATTTTCATCTCTACACTAGAAGTTCTGTTGCACAAAATTACCTAACCACTCAAAGAACAAGGAAGTAAGTATTTCTAGATTGAAGCTGCATCTGAAGGAAACTTCTTTGAGGTGGGTAGTTCAATCCACTGACTGTACTGCCCTTACGGAAATCTGCCTCACAGTCCAACATCTGAGTTAACTACTTAAAACTTGTTGGGATTAATTCATTCAAGGCATATTCTCAGAATATTTTTTTTATTAACACATGCATGTATTTCTTTATTAGCCTGTAATCTTCTTGTATACCAAGAGTCAAGATTTCTACTGATCAATATTCAGCTAACAAAAGGAAAAAGCATTCTGATATGTTCTTTTCCTTGAGGCTACTTAGTTTGCCAGTGTACTTTTTTTCTAAAAAATGCACAGTCAGAAGTACAAAACTGTGCATTTGTTTAAAGAATCAGTATGTCTGATTTGTGCATTGTGGCTCTGCCACCATTTCAGTAACTTACTTGTATCATTTAACCATTTCTTAAATAAATTGTCCTTTACATTTCTTAGACTATCTCTTTACTGTATCAATAAACTCTATGGGAGACGCAGTCCTAGTCTGAATTGCAAAAACAGCTGTGAATATCATCATATCATGTGTTGTAAGAAAACATAACATTGGTTGATGCTACTGGCTGGGCCCATAATTTTTTTTATACCTACAGTTATTACAATAACTCACAATCAGAATTTCTAATCTGTGGTAGTAGAAATGTTATTTATTTCTTTATTTATTTGTTTCACTTTTTACTTTAATAATCTGCCAAATTTACACTTCTCTATTTTAGGAACTTCACAGAATTACAGAATCAACAAAGTTGGAAAAGATCTCCAAGAGCATCCAATCCAACTATCCAGCTACCACCAATATCTCCCCACTAAACCATGTTAGTTAGTACTCGTCTAAATGCTTCTTGAACACCTCCAAGGGCAGTGACTCCACCACCTTTCTGGGCAGCTCATTCCAGCATCTGACCAATCTTTTGGAGAATATTTTCTTCCTAATAACCAAACTGAATTTCTTCTGGAAGAACTTGAGGCCATTCCTTCTATCCTATCACTAGAGAAGAAGCCAACTCCCACCTCATCACAGCCTCCTTTCAGGTAGTTTGTAGAGATCTGTAAGGTCTCCCCTGAGTCTCCTCTTTTCCAGACTAAACGTAACCCATTCTCTCAGCTACTTCTCTTAAGACTTGTGCTCCAAACTCTTCACCAGAGGCACAAAACTTAACAGAGTACTTGAGGTGCAGCCTCACAGAGCTGTACAGGGAGCAATCACCTCCTTGCTCCTTCTGGCAACAATATTTCTGCTTGTCATGGTTTTATGACACTTCCATAAGCCAGGATGTCTTTGGTCTTTTTGGCTACCTGAGTATACTGCTGGCTCATGTTCAGCAGAGCGATGACCAAACACCCTCAGGTCTGTTTCTTCCACACAGTCTTCCTGCCATCTGCCCCAAGCCTGTCATTCTGCTTGGGGTTGTTGTGGCAGGACCACAAAGTGCAGGACCCAGCATTTGTCTTATTGAACTTTATCACACTGGCCTCAGCTCAGCAATTCATCCTGTCCAAATCCCTCTGTAGGACTGTTCTACCCCAGGCAGATCAAAACTTCATTCAAACTTGGTGCCATCTTCAGTCTTACTGAGGTTGCACTCAATCCCCTCATCCAGTTCATCAATAAAGGCATTGAACAGGATAGGCCCCAGTACTGACCACTAGGGAACAACATTTGTGACCAGTTGCCAGCTGGTTTTAACTCCATTCACCACCACCTAAGATTTCCCATCTTAGAACTTTCAGTACAACAGTCCACTTCATAACTGGGGAAAGTGTAGCACGTGGAAAATACGGTATAACCCCATTCCATATTGTTTTGTAAAAAACATAAAGCTTTGACTCTCAAAATTTGCTTATATCTTTCTTAGTCTTATCCTAGAATTTTAAATAATACATTTATTAGCAATCCTTGTGTTTATAATTCCAAAATTACTAATAATTCTCAAATGTATGGTGACTAATGTATTGTGAAACTTAAAGAAAATGATGAGGAAACTCAAAAGTAACATTTCCATGTGCACATTGCTGAGATTCTTTCTTTCTGTGAGTTTGCAAATAATTTTGACATCAAACACTGTTGGAGAACCACTAATGAATCATTTTTCTTTTCAGTTTTAAGAACCAAACAAATGTATAAGCCCTCAGTGCATCCATATTAAAACTTTTTATTTAATTTTTTCTTGCCCTTGCTGTGCCTGAGTAGCCCAAATAGCATCTATTTACATAAATCTTTTCAAACTCAACTTTAAAAATCCCTACAAATCTTACTTTATCAACCATTTGATGGGTTTATCAACCTTCTAATCTTTGCAACACAGATCATGTTCTGTGGCATAACCCACTACAGAATTTTAGAAATAATATCTACATAATTAATATTTATTGTTGTCTCGTATTTCATGGTAACAATATTTGTTTTCAGCTTTGTTAATGATACAGTTTTCATCTAAGACCATCAGCACTTAGATTTTGGAAACATGCTTTAAAAGCATGAAATCAGAAAGCAGAAAAAATGAGAGGTAGAGAGTGGTATCAACTAAGTGCTATGCCAAAGAATCCCACTCACTGTTCAATGCTCCTAAATTTAAAATTAGAAGTGTTTCACTGCACCTGAATTACTTTGACTCAGATAAGTAATTCCAATAGATCGGCTTTAGTGATTATCTTCTGACTTTAAATTTAGACTCACTGAAATGTCTGGTTCCTTTGGAACATAATTTTCCAGACTGAAGAAGTCCTATGGACCTGCACCTAGCATTAACAAGAAAGACAGATTAGCTGTGCTATATAGTATATTCAGTTACTCAAACCTTGAGTCATTTTTCAAGATTTTGAGATGTTTATATACAAAGTTTCATTTCAGGGAATGTGTCATATCACAGTTATTAATGGGAAGAGTGACTGAAAGTTCAAAAAGCTTTATACCAGCAAAGAGATAATGGAGGCAGGCAAATACAAAATTGCAAGTGAATATAGGCTAGCAAACAAGCTCATGATCAAGGCACAGTGTGAGCTACAAAGCAGAAAAACTCATATAATGAAATGAATTTTAAAAGATGTTTTCAGATCCAACTTTCTGGGATAAAAATTAGGAATATGATTTGAAATGCTGTAAAGGTATCACATTTTATGCTTTGTGGGCACATCATAAACTTTGGGGTTATAGATAAAATATGCTTACTTCTGCTAAAAGTCGAGTTCCTTTTATCTTTCTGAAAAGAATGTGATTAGTTCTAAGATTTTCAAAAGCAACTAAGGGACCTAAGGGCCTAAGGGTGGATTTATTACACCTAAATTTGACTTAAATCTCGATCTAGGCAGACTTCAGAATTGGTAATCTTCTTAACTAAATTATCCACCTGAAAACTACAATCTAGTCTATTTGAGTCATTTAACTTCCTTCCACAGCCAATGAAGACAAGTTACTGTAGGACTGTTACCTGGGATGCTTCCTATTTTATAGTAATTTGAATTATATTCCTCTATGAATCATCCATGTCTTTTAAAATGATTACATTCTATACATTTTCTTCACAAGTACAAATATTTACATAAGAAATGATGTAGAAGAAAAGGAAGCCAAAGATTTATAAGGATTCAGCACCGTATATCCCCTTGTCATTTTCAGCACCGTATATCCCCTTGTCATTTCTGACATCATCAAAAAAGGATTAGTTATTTGCTTTACATAAATTTTTATTCTTGTTTGCAAAGTATGCTCTTGAACCCTGAACTGCCTTATCTCTACGGAAAAAAAAAAAAAAAAGATAATAAAAGGAAAACTTCATACTTATAGACTTCTTTTACTGTTGGAAACACACTTCTCCACAGAGATAGCAAAATAAATGTTAGTTTATTAGATAGGGTGTCTAGTTATATTTCAGTTATATATCACTTCCACTCCATTTGTCTGTCAGTTTTGCATAAATTGAAGACTTAGTTAATGTAAAACCAGAATGCATTTCCACAATTTTCCTCAGGGGTCATGGAACATCAAAAAGCATTAGCACGCTTAGTTGACAACTTAAGATACCCTAGGATGCTACAATACCCTTGGGTGAAAAAGCAAAAGAATTCTTTATGTAAACAAATGTATAGAGATATGAAAAAGAAAGAAAGGAAAAAAGGAAGAAAAGAAGAAAGAGAGAGAGAGAATCACAGAATCACAGAGTGGCCAGGGTTGGAAGGGACCTCAAGGATCATGAATCTCCAACCCCCCTGCCACATGCAGGGCCACCAACAGAGACAATGAAAGAAGGAACAAAAGAACGAAAGAATGGAATGAAGGAAGAAAGGGAGGGTGGGAGGGGGGAAGGAAAGAGGGAAGGAAGGAGGGAAGAAATGAGATTGGGAAGAAGGGAAGGGGAGGGGAGTTATAAGCTCATTAAATCAGCTGGGAGGGTGATTTATTCACATCAGAGTCTCTCTTGGGGTGAAGTGAATCACCCCCAGTCACATGTGACTAGTTTGAACTTTGTCAATTAACTCTTGAACACATGGATTGACATTCCTAATGTAGACACATTTCAGCAATGAAATTTAGAGTTGATGAACTTTGTAGTTGATGAAATCAGTAAGAGATATTCCACTGATTTACCCAGGTCTGTGCATGAGATAAATGTTCAGTTAGTGCTAATATAATTGTATCTTTAAAAAAATAATAATAAAAAATGCCAGTTCAAAATTCAGTAATAACAATCTGATATGAAAGATGAAACAATGTGATCTTCCTACTTGCTTATAGCAAGTCAAAACCAAAATGTATGTTAATGAATAGCAGAATGCAAAAATCAAGAAAAGTTAAAGAAGAATTTTAACACTAACTTATCTTCTCAGATTCAGCATTTCAGGTGAATCTTACAGGCTTCTGCAATCTTTTACCAATCCAGCTCTTGGTCCTGGACAAAATTCAGAAGTGCAAAGGCATATTTAAATAAACCAATAGCCCTTTAAGAGGGTGAAATTGAAGAAATTGAACCTAATTAGTTTAAGTTTGCTTTGAGGATTAAGTATTTTACATGTTTTCTTGAAAGCTATTGCATTTTATTAAAATGACTGCATATTTTATTGAAATCGTAGGAGTTGATAAGCTCCAGAGGTATTTTCTAGCCACAGCTATTATATAATTCAGTGATTCCTTGAAGACAATTTGATCAACATTAAGACTATTTATGATCCTAGGATTTTTCAGGTTATTTTGATAAACTACTGTACTCAATTGCAAATTACTTCCCTATTGTTTATGTACATACAGAATGAGAATGACTAAGACAGGTGTTATTAAATCATGATTGCTCATCATCCAGAAGATAATGATAGATGATAAAATATTAAAGCATGATTTTAAACTTGTAGCCAAAATCCAGCTTAATTGTTTTTTATAACTCATTACTTCAGTCATCAATTAGAGTGTTACCTTTAGAAGTGAGCATTCTGCAATTGTTTTCTATGACCACTTGTATTACTAGATGGTATTACATCAAAAAAAGGGTGGACAACGAGTGACTCACCCTGCTCTGCCATTTTGAGATCCCATCTGGAACAGTATATCCAGGCCTGAAGAAAGCCAGCACAAGAAGACATAGGGTTATTGGAATGGGTCCAGAGGAAGGCCACAAAGATGATCAGAGGGTTGGAACATTTCTCTTATGAAGAGAGGATGAGGGAGCTGGGCTTGTTCAGCCTGGAGAAGAGAAGGATCTGGGGAGACCTCACTGTGGCCTTCCAGTACTTGAAGGGAACTTATAAGCAGGAGGGAGAACAATTTTTCAAATGGCCAGCAATAAAAAAAAGACAGCAATAGGAGAAATGGTTTTAAAGTAAAACAGAGGAAATTTAGATTAGATCTTAGGAGCAAATTTTTTACTCAGAGGGTAGTGAGGCACTAGAACAGATTGTCCAGATAAGCTTAGATGCTCCATCCTTGAAGGTATTCAAGATCAGGTTGAATGGTAACCCTCCTCATGTCAGGGAGCTTGAAACTGGATGGTCTTTAAGGCCTTTTCTAACTCCAGCCATTCTATGATATAATTCTATGATTTTATGCCAGTAGCCATGCTTCAGGAAGATTGTAAAAAAAACATTTACCAGGAAAGTAACAGATTATATGTAATAAATTTGTCACTGATAAAAAATTTTCTCCAACATATAGCTTACAAACATTATAGAAGATATACATATCACTAGAAGTTATATTTCCTAAAGGACAGTTTCTCAGTAACCCATGGGAAACTCAAACAAAAGTCACAGTTTTTTTCAAGGATCTTCAGAGATATCAAGAATTTCATAAACAATGAGTCCAAATTTCAAATATACAAATACAACACTTTTTATGAATATGAATTCCCCAGTTGTATTTCCTATCCCATTCCTGATTTATTTCCCCTTTCATGCCATTCTTCCTTTACCATGTGAACTGGCATAACATTATATGATATGTTAATGGATAAGAGTACCCCTTCTTTCCAAGAAGCTCTATAAAACCACATGACCCTGTTGAGCTTTGTCCAATCTTTTGCATAAAATTTAGCTGCAAATAGGAAACAGAGTTGGAAAGTGAAGATTACATTTAAGATTTATAGCAGTTACAAGCTCCTCTGGTGCAACAGTTACTAAAGTTATGAAAATGCTGTAAATATTATTACCTGTCAGTGATGTAATCAAGCTATTAGCTAGTAAATTCGTAATAGTAATAACAGTTTTGTCAGAAATCATACTTAATTATACACTGAAAACCGAATTCAGTGCTCTTAAATTAAAATGTATGTCACTCTAATTAGAAATATATAATGCCCTTGGTAGGTATTCTCAAGCTGAATCTGTTCAGCACCTTTCCCTGCAAGCTTTTTTTTTTTTCTTTTCTACAATGTGGTATGATTTTATCATGTTCTGGCATTTGGTAATGACTATTTTTGCTTTTCATAATTTAAACCACTCTAAAACAGACTGACACTTCTAGTTAAAAGAAAACTGACATTTCTTCATTAATCAAATGATGATGGATGGAAATCTACTGAATCATCATTATTTCATCAAGAGCAAAGACATGTCCTAATGTACATGAAATTACTGCAGTGGTCAGTGACTGATTTTAACGTCATTGCAGTCTTATAATTAACACACCAAATTAAGAACTAAGACATATCTTGAAGCTCTTAATTAACTCAGTGGCAGAAGCAGTAATGATCTGAGGCTGTATCTGTGCATTACTTATGTATTATTTTTAATGGTGGCAATTCTATCTTTGTGGCTATATCAGGAAACACATTTTATTTTGAAAGAATTCCTTATGTATTTTCCTATTTTCTTTTTTTTTTCACAACACATTCAGCTTTGTGCAGATTTGATGAATATCCATCCTTATAGAAATACCATCAGATAAAAGTTTAGCTTATCCTAAGGAGCAAACAGATTTTAAAAGTATATTCTATGAAAGATCAGATAGTTAAGATCTTGATTATATGATGGGACAGGAGTCTCCTTCTTTCCCTTATGCATTGTCGATTCTCCTGTGCACACTTAGTGGAATGGCATCGTGCCATTACTTTCCTCCTGGATGCATAATATTTCAATAACAAGAGGCAAGAACTCCCACTCTCAAAATTTGCTATACAGGAGATGTGGATCTCATGAACCTCTGTTCAGATTAGATCTAAAATAATGTCTTCTCAATTATGGCAGAAAAACTCTAGTCACCAGTGTATTTTGCAAAATATGGGACTTCCATTACTATCTTCTTTCCTTTTTTAAAAGTTGATTATGTTCCATCTGACACTGTGGTGGATTGGAACCCAAATGAGTATATACTCCCAGTGTTACTCTTTGTTCTTTGTGTGACTTGAATTTGATAGGCCAGGTTGGCATCTGAAGGTCTTCAGAAATATAAACAGGCAACTTAAGCATTTGCTTTGGGAAGATCCCACAGGAAGAGATGGCTAATAAATATACAGACACTACATTAATTTAGTGCCTCAGGCACTGCATTGCAAAAAGCTTCCCTTAGATGAAATCTCACAATACAGTTGCAGAAAGGGAACATGCTGTTACTGAGCTAACTATATTTTCGCAAAGCTTTCTGTGTATACAGAGACAGAGAGAAACCCAGCTAAAATCCAAATCCTTTCTGCTCTTGTTTTTCCTGCCTATGAGCTTAACAAATAAAGAAAATCAAATGTTGCTGTGAAAATTAGGTAGCTTATGCTTGACAAATCCGTAGTAGGAAAATGAAAAGATAGTGAAATTCAATACCACCAATGTAAACTAATGATAAAGTAAAGGAGTCATTTATAGTGTTTGAAACAGGCTTATAAATGATGTTGAAAATGCAATGAAGCTCAAGTCTGGAGCTCAGCTCATTGTACAGAATTATCTAGCGAGTCTGTGGTTCAGGAATCAGCTTCCAAATTAACCCTAGAAATGAGATTATACAAATACAAAGAAAGGACTTCCTTATTTGGATTCATTGGTTTTGGGTGCTGAAAAAAATAGTAATGATTAGTTAAAAAAAGGATAAGGTCAGCAACAGAAACAGCACAGAAGTATGGTCAGGAGAGGAAGTGGAAGTAGATAAAGGATGATGGAATCAAAGTAAATTATAATCTGAAGATTAAAGACAAGAAGTGATAATAATGAGATGTGAAGGGTTAGAACAACAGAATAAAGGCCATCTGAAGGTCTGAGGTGCTCTCTGATGGTTTTCTACTTCAAAGGCAACATCCAACAGAAAATACTTTTTATTCTACATTTGTAACCGTGTATTCATGATGTGTAATTGAACTAGCCTAAGTGCAGCTGCTCCTCAAACATGTATAATATGATAATAAAATCTTAGTAAGAAAAGAAAGAATTTGTAGTTTAACAGTATCCAAGTATTATGGTTTGTTAAATACGTCTGTAGTAACTATCAGGTCATGTTTTCCAAATAAACAAAAGAAATACATATGCAGGTTCCATAAGCATTGGTAAACACTTATGTCAGCTTCCTTGAGTTATAGTGTTATTACTTGATTGTTCAGAATGGACAGTGTGCTTAACTAAGTAAAGTAACTTAGCTTAAAAAATATCACTGCACACATTTGCAGTATGTAAATTAGAATACAACAGTCAAGAAGGAAAAAAATGATCACTTTCTTCCATGCTATTCAAGACAAACATACTGATGAGCAAAATAAATTATTTTAGTAATATCTTCCTTTATCTTCATTTAATATATACTAGCAACCTCAGTATTCACACATTGTTTGCATTTTTAATCTCCACTACTCCAGTATACAGACACTGATCAATAATAATTTTTCTCCAGGATAAAAGGAGTGCAGTTTACTATATGTTTGCACTGTGAGTTTGCACAGCTACCTTCCTTCTAGCCATAGTCTATAAAGAACTAGCATTTGACATGTGATGACTGTGCAGGGAACACAATTCATACCATGTGTGGTATATGTGAAGAATTAATTGGCAGAAAGGAGGCATAAGAAGTTTGTGTTTCCGAAGGAAATATATTCAACATTCTGAGTTGTTGAATGATGGCCAGACACAAGAAAATCCAGCAGGTGAGGTTTGCCAGGAATGGTTGCATCTATGGTGAGCAAAGCAGTCTGCTGGAAGACTCAGTGTTGTTTTCAGTTGAAGGGATCCTGTGAAGATGATGGTTAGTATTGCTGTCAGGAAAAGATAGAGATAAGTTGTGTACAGAAGCAGAAGAGCCTTTGGGGTAAGACTGTAAAAGCAATAGGCTTCAAAGTAGTTATTAAGAGAATCAAAACAAGTAGGAAAGGGTATCAAGACAAGATGGTGAGGTGCTAGAACAGGCTGCCCAGAGAGGTTGTGGATGCTCCATCCCTGGAGATGTTCAAGGTCAGTTTGGATGGGGCCCTGGGCAGTCTAGTCTAGTGCCAGATCTGGAGGTTGGTGGCCCTGCCCGTGGCAGGGAAGTTGGAGCTTGATGATCGTTGGGTTCCCTTCCAACACAAGTCATTCCATGATTCTGTGAAGGCATGTGGACTGCTTCAAAAGTAATGACTCCCATTTTATTATTTAAAAAAAAAAAAAAAAAATCAACAACAACAAAAAAACAGTTTCTAGAGTCAGTAAGACTGGCATTCAACATTTCTGTAGTAAAAAAATAAAAAAGCTTCTGGTGAAAATAGTTGAAGATAAATCACAGGGTATTGCTTGCACTGAAGCCTCTAAATGTGGACATTACAATGGAAAATACTTTCTAGGACAAATTAACATATCTGTTATCATGTATTCAGACACCTATAATTGAAACTTTACAACCACACATTTTATTCTGAGCTCAGTTCAAGTGTAGAAGACTTCATCTTTTTTTGCAGTAAGGCAAATACAGACTCATCATTGCTCAGTACATTATATTCACATCCAATCTCCCAAATACAACAGTCTCCATCAGCTCCCTCTCTTCAACATACACACACACGCACACACACACACAGAAACCTCTCAGAACTCTCTGTATATATCTGGAAGATCGTTTTATCTTCTGGTGTTCAGATTTGGCAATTTTTCATCCCAGACTCTCTTCAGTAGAATTGTAGATCTCAGAGGAATATAAATGTAGAACTCAGGAATTTTACAAGTATTTTCAGGTCTATGTCTGCTGGGACACAGGAGACTGACTTGAGAGTTGAATTCTACTTTTTCTGTTAGATATATAAGATTTCCTAAAATATTGTATTCCTTAATTTCAAAGCTTTTCAGTCACAGAATAGAGAATATGGATACTTACATTTTCAATTTTTGAAGAAAGATATATGGACATTGTATTTCTCCCAAAACCATGAATTCAACATACATAAAGGAAATAAAAATTAAATCTACAAATAAATAAAAAAATAAGCCCTACATTATTTTGATTTTTTAAATATTATTTTTTATAAACACATTTCATATATGAAGAGTGCTCTGAAAGTAATGCCTCCTATTTTATGTTGGCCCATAATGTCTGAAGTGTATGTTGGTGGTATCGCAGTAGAGTTTGAACCTTCCCAACATTTTTCCATTACCTGTTCTTGCCGTGCAACAGATGGCAGCAAGGGAGTAGTCTGACAAAATGACATCTGACATGAAAGTGTGGATGAAGCAAAAATATGTCACTGAATTCCTCCATGAGGAAAAAATTGCACCCATACTTGCTGAACACTTATGGAGAACTAACAGTGGATCTGAGCACTGTGAGGTGATGGGTGGTGCATTTCAACAGTGACAACAGTTGACAAACAGTGACAAACCATGTTTCAGATAACCATACATAGCTGTCACACCGCAAAATGAAGAGCATCTCTACCAGCTCATTAATGTGAATCAGCATATTATGACCAAGAAACTGTGTACGGAGCTGAAAGTCTATTTCAGTGCATTGGAAACAATGATAGCAATGTTGCAACATCATGAAGTATACTCCCTGTGGGTTCCACAAATGCTCACACAGGAAGAAAAAGAACACTGTATACAAGTTTGTCAGTTCCACTACCACCCAGAGTTAAAGAAGCAGTTAAAATGGAGTGGCAATGTGTCAGTCCCCTGTTGAATTAAAAGTTCAAGATGCAGACTTCAGCAGGTAAAGTGCTCTGCACTGTCTTTTGGGATAGGAAATGGGTGATTCTTCTGAATTCCCTGAAACGCTGACAAAGCATGATCTCTGACTACATCACAATGCTGACTAAACTGAAGGGTCAAACTTCCAGAGTGAGAGAGCAAGACAGAGCCAAGGAAGAAGACAACTCTTGCAACATGATAAAGGCTAGTCGCATACCAATTTGAGAACTGTGGAGCACACTGCTAATCTTGGATGGACTGTCCTACCACACCTACTGTGTAGTCTAGATTTGGTGCCTTCTAACTTTGGTTTATTTGAGCAGATGAGAGATGATCTGTGGGGGCAATATATTCCTACCAGTGAAGTCATCATAGCAGTAGTGGGTCTCTTCTGCTGGTACAGATATTTATGAGTACAGCATGCAAATGCTGTTTCATCACTGGTGAAAATACATGGCTAATGGTGGTGACTATATTAAAAAATAGTGTTCTGTAGCTGAGAATTTGCTTATCAAGCTGCATTATAGTGTTCTTTGTATCTGTTATAGTTTCCATAGAAATAAATAACAGCATTACTTTCAGAGCCTCTGCTCAAGTTTCCTTCAAGAGCATCTCTCCATGTCCCCCCAAGAACCTTTCCTTCCCTTTGTCTCCCTCAGAGCCTCTCCTACACCTTTCCAAATGTCTTATCCTGTCTTCTCCCAAGAGTATCTCACCCGTGTCTCTTGCCCCTAGCAGATGCTGTTCTTGTTTAAACACCTGTGAGCTAGAGCCCACGGGCTCCTCTGCCTGGCAGTAAAACTAACCTCTACACAGGCCACCCTGTGGAGGTGGAAACTGGCAGCATGAAAGAGGAAACTGGTGCAACATGGCTATTTGCAAGAATGATTCACAGAGAAGGACCACTGTGGGCTATGTGGAAGAACAGTGCAGCAAGCAATCCCAGCACACAGGGCTAGATGAGACTATGTTGGTTTTGTACAGGGTGGCAGGAGCATCTGTACAGTGCAGAAGGATTCTCTTGCTGTCTGACATGCAGTGTATACTGATAGTCTGCTCTAACCAACGTATTGTTTGGAAGCATAAACACCTTATACCTCCTCTATGCTGACTGACTCTTCATGTACACAAACCATGTTTTGAACTACACTCACTGTGTAGAAATCATTAGTTCTGTGTATTACTAACACAGCTTAGTGTATTTTCTGAAACAAATCCATATAATCAATTTAGTCTGTTTTCTGCATGTAATACCCATTAGCAGGCTGACAATATTTAAATGGAGTTTCATTTCTGTTGTTATGATTATTATTTAAAAAAAATAAATAGATTTGTTTCCTGCATGGATCGGTATTCAGAGTTTTAAATTCATTCCCCAGCATAGGTCAGATAAAATTGCACATCATTGTTCGTGTTTGGATGAGTGTGGAAGCAATTCTGTAAAAAATCCCTCTGTGTGCCAATCAGTTTGTGAAAACACTTCTGACTGAAATTTGTGTGTATGATTCTGCCAGCTAAATTTGATTGCCTGAAGATACTCAAGTTAGTTAAGAGACACAAGACACAAGCAGAGGTAAAGAAAAATCATCTACAAATGTGAATATTCATGCAATTTGAGTATTCTCCTCCCTGTAATTACAATTTAAAAAAAAAAAAAAAAAAAAAAAAGTGTACTGCATTTAAAGAGGCTTTTTTTTTTCTCTCTCTTTTTTTTTTTTTTTTTTTTTTTTTTTTTAAGAGGAGAGAAAACTGGGTAGGCATCACTTATTTTTCTCTGTATGTATATTCACCAATCAGAACTGCTTTATCCAGCATGAGTCTGACTTCAGTGAGAGATGTTTGTTTTTCAGTAACTTCTGCAAATCAATTTACTTAATTAAATTCCTAACAGCCTATTTGGGTAGGATTCAATCTGAGATTAAGACATCTACATTTAGGGGGTTGTTTCTACTGCCTAAACACAGATATGTATGCAGTTTCGAAGATCAGTCATATCCTGCCTAGCCTCTAAAGGGTACTTCAGAAGGGCATCAGTCTCCCATAGGTTCTGAGTCATATCTGTCTGCCCTGTGCAGATGTCTTGAGTCCTCCAGAGCTTCTGAAACTGAGCTAAAACCTACGTTTAGGCAACTGAAATGAGCCCTTACGACAGAAAGCTGAATTCCTCCAAATATTTTGAGTATCTCCACAAATGAGACTCTGTTGTCTAAATATAGATACCCAGTGCCATTTGAAACACTTTAGGACATTTGAAACATCTGCAAAAAGCTGGCAAAACTTACACAGGACCCACAGAACAAACTAAATGGGACACATCATAATGCAGCTGAACCCTGTTCCATTAGCTTTAATGAAATTTTAGAAGTCTACTGTCATGTAGAAACTTATGAAGATGCACTTAAATTTGGTTAACTGAAATTCAGACTGAATCCTTCCCCTTTTTCATTCCCATATTTGTTTTAAACATCTCAAAGTCACAATTCTGCAATCTGTTCTGTAAATAATATTAATCATAGAATCATAGAATATCCTGTGTTGGAAGGAACCCACATGGATCATTGAGTCCAACTCCTGACTCAACTCAAGGCCACTCTAAATTCAAGCCATATTTCTGAGAGAATTGTCCAAACGTTTCTTGAATTCTGGCAGCTTGGGTCCCTGACCACTTCCCTGGGGGCCCTGTTCCAGCATCTGTCCACACCTGTCAGAGTACAACCTGAAGTCTACCCTGGATTTTGTTTACACCATCTCACATCCACGGAAAAGTTCCCTCAAACATTATATATGTTCATATTGAGACTAATTTTTCTGTACTGAGTAAAGAGTTTATACTTTTGTACAGAATACCAAGACATTAGTATTGAATCGGTGTTCATGGTGAGATAATCTATTCACATCGTTCCACAATTTTTTGGAAGTTGTATGTTTTGACCTATTTTCCTGCATTACCTTGCCTTTAGCAGAAGTTACCTGGCAGACTACAAACACCTGCTTGGTGTTTGTACCTTCACTTCCAAGGGGTTTATTCTAGCCCTGAGGTACCAAACAACGTTGAAAGGCAGCTAATGCTTAGCTATTATTAGTTAGCTGGAGGGAACACTCAAGATTTCTGCCAGAGGGATGGCTGGGTTTTGTTTTGTTTCGTTTTAATTGAAATATCCTATATCTGCATTTGTATGAGAACAATTTAAAGAGCAGAAAAGAATTTAATTAAACTGCCATACAACACAGGGCAGTGATGTACAATGTTGATCTCAGACAAGGTTTGAATTTCAGCTTGCTATTGAACTAAACTTATTGAGCATACATGCACATACGTTTGCTTATACCACAGTTTCTGTCTAGAATAAGCTAAATAAGTTTCTAGGATGACAGAACAAGGTAAGCATTTGCTCATATTTGCCTTCTCCAAGAAGTATGGGTACTTGTTAAAGTCTCTTGGCACTATTTGTTCCAGTCTTAATCTGAGCACAGGCATAACAGAAGATAGCAAACTATAAAATCAGGAATGACAAAAGCGATTCTAGGAACTGCAGCCAGAAAGAGATTAAATTAATGCTGTCTACATGTTCGAGAAGGAAGCCAGCAGTCTTATTTCTAAGTAACAGCATCACATGCCTTTTCTTTCACAGTTCTGTTACATTAGTTGAATGCATTGTATTTTTATTAACATTACAATTATAGACTCATCATTCCAGACTATGTTCCAGTGGCTGCAGTAATTGGAAAGTTCCTTATGTATATATCATTTACAGTTGGTATTAGTATGGACTTAAAGAAGGAAGCAGAAATAAGTTTGTAGACCTATATATCTTTGTCTAAAACTGCTTTGCTTTTTGATCAAAGTTTCTAGTGCTGGTTTTTCTAATTTTTTTGTGCAGAAGGATCATAAGATGCTCAAATGAGATTTCTGGGCAAGGCACACTTCCAGAATTCATTGATAGCTTTGCAGCCCACTCCATCCCTTGTTAGTCTGTTCAGTGAGTAGGCAATGAAAAATCTCCTCTGCAGAGACAGATGGATTCCACCAGTAGCCTGGAAAATGTGCTCTCTTCCCCCTGGGACTTGCAGAAGATTAATCCCCTCCAAGGCTAGCCTAGCCTTAAATAACATTGGAAGAGTAAGAATAGTAAATTCCCTGGTCTGATTTGCCCTAGCCCATGAAATTAAAACCCCTTGGAAAATAACTGTCTAAATGAATAAAATTTGAAATATTAATTTCATTGTCTGCTTATATATCCAGAAGGAGTATATGAAGAGCATATAGTCCTAATTTTTCAAAGATATCTTGTCATCATGAAAATGCTATGTTTTCAGAGGAGAAAGAAGAGTAAATTTTCATTTTGTCCTCCTAAAAAATAAATTTATATCTTTAAAATGGTGGAAATTTCCTATTGGATCAGACCAATAGTACAACTAATCCAGTACTTTGCTTCAGGAGCAATGAGAAAGGCTATTCAAAGAGGTTGTGTAAGCCTGCTCATTTTCTGTAGTTCAACCCTGTTGTATTTCTTCTATATCTACCAATATTGTACTGGAACTACCTCTACTGTCTTATTATTCTAGGGTTGTATTTTATGTTTTATATGGTGGTTTTGTTGTTTTGTTGTTTTTTTTTTTCACTAATAACATCTCTTTCTCAATTGTCTTTGAGAAAATAATGAGTCAAAGGCCTTGAGATGTTTCTTCCTGAGATACTTCCAAGGCACCTACACACTCACCTTTGGAAATGCAGGCAGATCTAATGATTACTTTTGTACTTTCCTATACTGGAAAGACCAAATTCCTTAGCTATCCAGGCTACCTTGACCTCTGGTGAAAATGTATGACAAGAGTTCAAATTGAGTATGTGGGCTGGTTGTGAAGGCCAATTCATTGTCCAAGAGCTGTTAGATTGTAGCTATTTCTTCCTTTGACTTCTGTCAAGAATAAATTGTGTATCTTGCCTCCTGACTCATTGTCTTGAAGAAGGGGTTTCACTCTCATTTTTCTTCTTCTCCCGCTCCTGATAGATAAACAAAGAATCTATAATCCAAGATTAAAGACCAGATGCTACAACGGAAAAGAAAGTTTCCTTCAGGTTCAAACAGAGGGGTAGGATATACAACTGTCTCACACAATAGGTGAGCAAAAACACCAAATAGTATGAATTCACAGGATAAGTAGGCATGCTTTCTTGCTCCCCTTCTCCCAGATCCCCAGCAAAGCCATACCTGAGCATAACTTTGCTTTGTGTCTGTTACTCTGCAAAGTGAGGACAAACAAAGAATACCTAGTTTCCATTTGGCCTTTCTTCAGCCAAAGGGATGAGAAAAGAATTTCTGGGTTTCTTGAATGAAGTTAAAAAACATCGACTCAGCGTGCATCTTCTCATTGCATTCTAGTTCTATGAGCACAGATGATCTTTTTCTTCAGCAGCATACAGAATGCCTCACCAGTACAGATAAAATTTTCTCAGCTGGCACACACATTTCTGTAGATGATGCCAGTGTACCTCAATTAGCCAAACAAGCACATCATCATCCTGCATGAAATTAAGTAAGCCCAGATAAAAACATTCTAAAACTTTTTAAAATACACAGCATAGGAATACTGAGAGGAACACAGTTCCTCTGTTCTTACTGGTACAAATTTAACCATGCTCTGACATAATATATATGTATTCTAAAAGCACATGCAAAGGTGCTTTTTGAAAACATAAGTGTGCAATGGAGGTAGACAGGATGAGTCAATAAAAAGACCAAGTCTCAGTGCATGATACTGGATAAAAAGCAATATACAAATTGAAGAAATACAAAGAAATCTTGAAATACGATTCAAGAGGTAGGTGGGGTAAGGTGAGAAATAATTTAACTCAGCAAAGCAGGGAAGCACCAAAAAATGTGTTCACGGGTCATGGCATTGCGAAGCAATAGATGAGAAAAATGAAAATAATTATAATTGTATGTAAGTGAGGCAACACTGCATTTGTCAAGGGTAGAGAGAATGTTATTCATGCTGAAACAAGTGACAATCTAAATGAGTTTTAGATTTATTGAAAGTATGAGAAAGCCTTGCAAGTTTTGGACCTAGTCAGGATCTTAGCAATGAAATTAGAAGTGAACAATCTGTCACTCCTTAAAATTTCAGTGAGACTGTCATGGCATAGGGGCTGCCTGGAGACCATAGAAAAACATTCTGTTGTGCTTACGGACAGCTGAACAGCCAGAGTACTCTCATTGACTAAGGTCGTAGAAGAGTGACAAAGAAGCAGGAGAAGACATCAAGAAAAGCAAGCATGGCAGCTCCTACCAAGTTTACCAGACGATCACACTATTTATGTTTTTAATTATAATCTGAAAAGCCTGATATTAGAGATTAGGTAAGAGTCTGCTCTTTGTATTGGCTAATTATCTGTACTTGAATGTGATTGGTGCAAATCTGCACAACAGACATATCTGTATTTTGCATATAGCTTTCCCCTTAAAAATATTGATTTAAGATCACATTAATTCAAAGCTGTTTTAAATGTATTATTTTATTATTTTATTTATAATACTTTGGTCATCTTGATCTTAGATGTTGCTCATTATTCTAATTTTAAAAATTGCATAATCAAATTATGCATCAGATAGTATTTTTAGCTCTAAATATTAAATAAAATGCACTTTTTATTCCAATTCCTCATCTGAAATGAATCCAAAATTTTCCTTACTCCTCTTTCAGGAATGCTTCTTGGTATTTCTCAGTGCCTTTCAGTGATATAGCTGATTCCTAATAAATAGCTGGTCTATCTGATTAAGTGTCCAGTAAAGCAGAAATTTTCTTTTTCAGATTCTCTTTTGATTAGTACTTATCTGTCATAAGTCAGGTTTAAAATGACAACAGGACTGAATGCTATTATGAGATAAATTTCTCACAACATTCAGTGTTCCACATCAAGATATACTGCAATGTAAATTCTACTTGTGTTTGTCTTTGTTTTGACTCACTTTTAGTCTTATTGACATATTTTCATTCTGGTATGAACATTTTATCAGTTCTTCCTGTGTTTATATCTTAGATTGTTTTAATTGTGCAGAAAAGGTATATCTGAAATATCTGTCAAGCCACTGACATAAGCTTCTGTCTGTAGTTGTCAAAAGGTTTCTCATGGTTTTGGCTAAGATAAGGTTAATTTTCTTCCTAGATGCTCATATGAAGCTGTTTTCAATTTTCAATAAAAATGATGATACCGTATCACAGTTTTTATTCATTGCACAGTGCTTACACAGAATCGTGGATTCCTCTGCTTCTCAAGCTGCCTTTCCAGCAAGGAGCTGGGGTACTCAAGAAGCTAAGAAGTGACACATCCAGGATAGAAGACTCAGACTGATGAAAGAGATATTCCTTTCCATATGACATCATGTTCAATAATACCAGCTGGGTCTGGGGGAGAGCCACAAAGATGATCAGTGGACTGGAGAACCTCCCCTACGAAGACAGGCTCAGGGAGCTGGGCTTGTTCAGTCTGTAGAAAAGAAGGCTGAGGGGTGACCTCATTGCAGCATTTCAGTATCTAAAGGGACCCTACAAACATGAGGGGAATCAACTCTTTGAAAGGTTAGATAACAGCAGGACAAGGGGAAATGGTTTTAAGATGACGGAGGGAAGACTTAGGTTGGATGTCAGGGGGAAATTCTTTACCGAGAGAGTGGTGAGGTGCTGGAACAGGCTGCCCAGAGAGGCTGTGGATGCCCCATCCCTAGAGATGTTCAAGGCCAGATTGGATGGGGCCCTGGGCAGCTTGGTCTAGTATTAAATGTGGAGGTTGGTGGCCCTGCATGTGGCAGGGAAGTTGGAGATTCATGATCTTTGAGGTCCCTTCCAACCCTGGCCATTTTGTGATTCTGTGATTCTGTGTAAAGAAGAAAGGAGTGTATTAGGAATAATGGTTCTTTATCTTTGAGAGAAACCATTCCTCATGATGAGCCAGGCTGTCCTGGAATGGGCTGAACATCTGCCTGCCAATGGGAAGGAGTGAATGAATTCCTTATTGTCTTGCTATTACACACAGCTTTTGCTTTACCCAATAAACTGTCTAAATCTCATCCTATGATTTCTCACACTTTTACCTTCACCATCGAAGCTGGGGAGACTGAGCTAGTGGCTGTGTGGTTCTGAGCTGCCCACAGGGGTTAAACTGCAACAGGATTGCGTGAAAATCTTAAGATTTTGTGTACTTTCTGTTTATATCAGCATCCCAATTATTGCTATGATTATTATTATTTTGTCTGAGAAAAAAGATGAATATACCTGGAGGCTGAAATGAAGACTCTTGCTGATTCTCTGTAATAGAAATTGTTGACAACTTCTCTTCAGAAATGTGTACTGTTGTATGCAATATTCATAATATGGACAGATTATTGATACAGGAATAATTTAATTGTCTGCTATGCTCAACCACTATTTAATGAATTCCTAACAATCTGAGAACAAGCTGTCAGAGGACCATTATTAAATTTCATATTTACTTTGCAGTTTTCTTTGCTATCGCTTCATCTATTTAGGATTATGATGACATTAACTTTTGTTTCCCTTCACAAATAAAAGCTTTGAACACTTGTTATTGGCAAAATGCGAAGTTTAAACTTTCATTGCAGATACTGGTCACAAAAAAGTTAATTTACATTAGATCAGTGACAGCCTGTCAGAAAAAAATACAGAAACATAAGAGAAAAACATGCAATAAATAGCATAGCACAGAATAGGAAAGTCAAAAACCTTCAGTAGTTAATTTTATTATTTCCTTGTTTTAAATTATGTGTTTATGTGTAAGGAAGGCAGGCATACAACCAAATGGAACATTGTTATAGTGTTATTATATATAACTCTAGACTACCATCTTTTATTCATATTTTCTATAAACTACATTGACTTAATCTTTTTGATCTCTCTTTCAATAGAAGTTTTCTAAGCCTATAAGGATTCTCATTTCCGTTCTTTGGACTGTTTCTCTTCTGCTATATATTTCCACATCAAAATGAACACTGTAGCAATGAATACTGAGTTTTTGAAATATGTGTCATTAGTATTGTTCTGTTCTATATCTTACTCTTCAAACAATCACATGCCTTTGAGGTATCTCTTGTGGTTATGGAGCACTGAGTGCAGGTTTTTATTTAACTACTCCAGTAACGTTCAAGTCTATTCTATACATGGTTGCAGTTAATTACAAATCCATCAATGTGTAGTAGTTGCTTACACTACTCATTCTAATGCTATATCTTCTATTAATCTGTACTAGCCTTCACCAGCTACTGGGTTACCTAATTGTCCATTTTTCTTAAGTAATATCAGAGTGCATTTATCCCTATATAAAGTTGTTTGTTTTTTTTTTTTTTTAGTAATGCTCATTATTAACAAAAACAAAAACACCTCCTAGACATTAATGACTTTTGAAGAAAAATTATTGACTCCATT
This sequence comes from Tetrao urogallus, assembly GCF_951394365.1. Taxonomy (NCBI): domain Eukaryota; kingdom Metazoa; phylum Chordata; class Aves; order Galliformes; family Phasianidae; genus Tetrao; species Tetrao urogallus. The sequence goes on along the minus strand of NC_136813.1, from coordinate 31,239,928 downwards.
TCAAGTTTAATGTTCTATTTGTTCAAAATTGCTCTTTTACTGATTAATTTTTTTAAATTATCAGTTGATACAAAAAATATGAAGATTCACTTTGGGCTTGGTATTTTTATTCCTGCTTTAGGTAAACAGTTATGAAAGTGAAGTGAAATAAGACCTGCACTATACTACTGGTCAATTGCAATTGATCATCTAAGTAGAGCATACAATGTTCTCAGAGCAAGGAAAACAGTGAAGTGAGGAGCAGATCACTGGCTCCATTTCCCCACAGTGTATTTTATCTTACCTTTTACTACCGATATGGCCAATAATACACTCCAGTACAGAGTATGTTTTCAGTGTTTGCTATCATCAATTAAAACTCTCAGCCATACTATTATTTGTATTTAACACATTTGAAAGATGACACAAAGCTGGCAAGTTGGTCCCAGGAGCAAGAAATGTATATCAGAAAATAAAATTATTCTATCAAATCTTAAATCAGCAGTTAAGATGGAGTTGTTAATTATTTTTCCCTGCACCCCTAGGCATTCCAGATGATTTCCCCTGACTGTTTACAATTTCCATATGGATTTCATAACTATAATCAGATGATGAAAATATTTCAGTGTCTGATTTTTTCTGTGGTAGTCTTAGATTGTTAGTCACATCTTAAAGATGTTATGACAGTGTTTTCTTCCACAGTCAAGTAGATTTATTATTAAGACATGTACTTACCTTTTCACTCATGAACTACATGTTGTTCTATTCATCCAGAGTTCACCCAGAGTTCTGTCCTCTGCTTGTTTTTCTCTTTTTTCCTTTTTCTTTTGGTGTGTGTGTTGAAGTGCATAGACTTAAGGTTAAGTATGCATTCCTTGCAATTTTCTTTTGGTTAAAATTAAGCCCAGATAAACTGCGACATGGATCAGTATAGCACTTGAGATCTTCTCTAATCTTTTGCTTGTAACAGAAACAAATACGAAGTAGAGATTTAATAATGAAAATCATATGTTTGTTGTATTAACTGTGGAAGTACATGTTTGTTGGATATAAATCCTGAACATAAATAAAATAGGTTCCTCCTTGTGTTACAGCATGGAACATTTCTGATACTTAAGCACAATGCTTTTGCTGAAATAAAAAGACTTCCAGCCACACCGCCAGTTCACGGACTTAATGTCCAGTGAAGTCATTAAAGCCTGAGACAATTGCACTTTTCCCTTTTTATCTGGTTATTTTTGTTGCTTTTGTTTTGTTTTGTTTTGCTTTCCCTGAATGTACACTGAATACAAAGATGAGAAGCTAGAATTCCTGTATCTCCAAAAGTGCTCAACAATGAACAAATGGACCTCCTTACAAATGAAATAAAATACATTACAATAAAATAAAATAAACAAACAAGCATGGCACAACTTATTAAAGTACAACCTGATATGCTTCCCTGCTACACTCTGAATTCATATCAGGAAAATATCTGGATGAATACAAGCTTTCTGTACTTTGAGTTCCAAATCAAATAAGTTGGGAACACATCCCATATGACATCAGAGTATTCCAGGATTGTGGAAGACAGTGGTACCAAGAATCAGGACGTGCTCTGTATTACTGCAATAAGTTAAAATATAAAAGAGTATCTTTCTTGTCTGTCTTCTTCTGAATTATCTACAAGGCGTTGGCTGCATGTACCTAGGAAAAATGGGATGCAAATCCTAAATTATTCTCTAATATGAATATTTTACTTCTAATGGAAGGATTGAAATTCAATATTTGTCTCATGTAAAATACATAAACATTTTCAGAAGCAAAACTCAAGCAACTTTTCACTTGCTTAGAACCATGCAGGTAGGTAGCTGAACATAAGAACAGTTGGAGGAATTTTGTATTTATTCTTCTTAGAGTCAGAAATTCTCTATGGATAGTCTTCCACAATTAAAAAATCTATTCATTCTCAACACTCCATGGCTTTGTGACAGAAAAATTGTGCTAAAACAAAAGATTTAGAGCTTCAGATCACTTTAAGATGAGGGTTTGGGCTAACTTTTAGAACTCCCCATTTTTCTGTGAGTGCTTTCATTGTTATGACACCACACAAAACATATTGTTTCCATAACAATAAGTAAGTAAAAATCTAATCTAATAACAGAATGCAATTTTTAAACCAGTTTCACTGAGGTACCATTTTAAGAGCTTTTAAGTCCAGACAGGATGTGCTGTTTCCTTGTTTTTTTGGCATGCTCTGCTGGCATGCCAGCATTCAATATGTCTTTTCCACCCTTAATGATTCTATGATTCTATGTTGCCTGCTAAAACAAAAGGAATCTTGAGTAAACAATCATTGGAAGATATATCTCAGGTTTTGCAACACTAAGCCTTACAAGACTTAGAAAGGGCCCCAAATGACCAGGTTGGCTGCTTACTAAAGGTCTATTGTTACCAAGAAAATGCAACATTATCACTGTTTTGTGACTGTTTTGTTGTTCCAGGAACCTGTATAGTTTTGTTAGATATTTTCTGAACATAGATGCTATTTCTTTCTAAGTTGTCCTTTATGGGCCCAGCTTTTATTTGAATCAAGGAGAATTAGGCATTTCACCAGTTTTAGGAGCCTAAATACTTACATGGATCTGTTTCATGCATGACTAATAGTTCATGAAATTGAGCTGAACTTCAACTGAGCAGGAATTCAAGTAATTTCAGCTGAGTTGAACAATTTTTTTTTAGCCCTAGTGATATCCTTCCAAGTGCCCTTAGGCTAGAGAAGAATGCAAGCAGAGAGAGAGAGAAATGCATATTTGAAGCGTTTTCTATATTTGTGTGTACGTGCATGTATGTGCACTGTCTCCAAGTACTGTTATATGCCTGTTACAAATAAGCAAAGCTTAAGCCATAAACATTTGACAAACATATTCACCATTTGTAAGAAATCATACTCATAGAACTAGATTGTGAAGCAGTTCTTGCAGTATTTCAAAACAAAACACAGCTCAATAAATACCATGTTACATTACATCAGGATAATAAATACAGAGTGATGGAATATTAAAGAAAACATTTTATTAGAATTATGATGCTGACTGCACACTTCAAAGAAACAGAATTAGATATCAGTGTATTCTATTGCTAACAATAATAAGTTTTCTCAAAGAAAACTATTTTGTCTGAAATAACTGATAGCATAATCTTTGTCTACCTTTGTGTCTCCTAAAATAAGTATGGGAAATAAAATATTTCTTAAAATCCTCTGTGAAGGTAGTTTTGTTAGCAATGTTGTAGGGTTGTCTCTAGTTTAGGGTCAGTATGAGCAAGGAAAAGATTACAAACCGCAAAGAATGTTATTCTGTGCCTTTACAAGTTAGTGACACAAAGAAAAACTAGATCTCATCAGAAAGATCTTTTCCAATCAAAAAGCAGTAGAGTTCCAAACAAAAACTGGAATTTAGGCAAGGCATAGAACTCCCATCGCCACAGCAGTGCTGAGTAGGACTGTTTAAGTATTTAAAAAATAAAACAATAATCATCACTGCCCTATGTGACACTGAAAAACAACCCTCCCTTTTCAGCCATGGAACCATCATTCTCATTAAATGTGCCCAGTGGATTCTCTCTGAGTAAGCACAAGAATAGTGATTAGCACAGTGTGTTCTGCTCCCTACCTCCTCCCACTGTTATCCATACGTTTGTCCATCCTTCTGTTTCTCTATAAACTCACTGGAATGCTTGAGCACTTACCCTTCTGGCCATGACTTATCCTTCACTTTCAGGCTCTCAGAAGACAATATGGGTATATCCAATGCATCCCAGAGTTTTCTGCTAGCTGTATGTACTTATGCAGAGAACCTTGCCTTGGGCCATGGCTTTATGTCACAATGATATTTTAGGCCTTGTAGGCCAAGCTTAGCCCCAGTTTAATAACTAGAGCAACTTCAAAGGACTTGCCTCACTACGAGATATTTTTTGCAGAATATTGCATGCTCTCCTTTTTTCTTCCAAATCCCTCCTCTTAAGCCTTCCGTCATTATCTGCTTTTCTCCCTCATGCCCTACACGTTCTTAAATTAAACCATCAGATTGCCATGTTCCATTTATAATACAATGAGACTCGTATTATCTTTGTCGTAGAACTTACCCCACCTTGCAACACAGCTGCTTTCCTCTCTGCTCTTCTTATATTGTCTGATATATGCTCTGTGGTGAGAAGGTCTGAGTTTTTAAATCTCTGTGAAGTGCTATTTGAATTTAAAGTGGTACATACATATTTAGGTATGCATAAAAATAATTACCAGTATTCTTAACTAGTCTAAATGCAAGATGATACGCTTTTAAATCTAAGCTTCTTTTCTCTTCAAAATATAAGCCCAGACATTTGCATCGATATTTAAAAAGAGATTTGAAAGAGAAAGTCTCTAAAAAAAATAATCCAAATAGATATGTTTATACATATGAAAGTATTTTCTTCTATCATGACTCAATCCCTCCTCACCCTTTGAAGCTGTAAAAATCCTTAAATATGGAAGAATAGGCTGTATAAACTCAGGATAGCAAGTTTATTGGGGGTCATACAACAATCTTGTAGCTTGAAGTTCAAGCAGAAATGGTTTTTATACAATCTTTTATGATCAGATACAAACAATCTTTGACTCTAAACCAACCAGGGACACTGAAATTCCAGATAAAACAAAGTTTCTTGGTAATAAGCCTAGTTATAAAACATTAACTCAGGCTCAGTTCTGGAATACTGAGTCCAAACAACTTCTGGCTAGCTATTGGAAAAGAATGAATGCATGTCCCAAAGAGAGAGCAATTTGACTTGTTCTCCATATATAAATATGCAGTCTCTTTTCGGGGACCAGAGCACACTGCTACTGAGCAAATCAAAGGTTGGGTGGACAAGTTCTCAGATAAAGTGTGGTACTGCTGAACACAGATTCAGGTGTAACAGCAAGTAATATTCACAAAATTGATCTAGAAACATTTTGTGGAGTCCATCCATCTGTTTCTCAAGCAATTTCCAGATGATAATTCAGCATAATTGGGACAATGTTCTGATTATTAGACTACTTGTAAAATATAAGAAACGAGAAATCAATAAAATTAATAAGCATTTTAAAAAGAACAGAGTAGAACTATCAGAGAACTTATCAGCAGAGTGAAAAAATCAGAGGGGGAAAAAAAAGACTATGCCCTGCTCTCCTCTCAGAAATACAAAATAAAATAAAAATAAAATAAAAGAGAATTATCCGTACTTTGGAGCTAGATGAACACTGTCAGGTTAAAAAGAAAAGGTCAGAAAAGCGACAAAAGATGCAGGTGGATGGATGGCTTCAGTTTCTAATCCTGTTTTGCTATAGCTCTGTTCTGCTACTCTAAATCTAAGAGAACAGAGGGGAGGAAAAAGTCAAGGGAATAATTTGTGTAAAATGTAATTGTGCAGGTACGTTTTCACACTGTTATTCTGATGTGAAGAGAATGAACAATACTCAAAATCATTGTTACAGTGGCTTAGCTAAAGGGTTAGTCTAAACTAATTCCTGGTCTCCAGGGTGATCACAGATGTATTCCTAAGACTGAATGTAGGATGCATTTCCTTACAGTATTCTCACAGATTAAGCTGTTGATGTTTGTCTTTATAGTAAAATCAAATGCATCTTTCTCTGAAGCCCTTTTTCAGTTTTCCTTTGAATTTGGGTGAATTACTTGCAATCACAATATATTTCAGTCTTCACTAAGAGAAGAATAGCTTCTTTGGTTATATCTGTTATTGGCTTTTTGTACTTTTTTTGTTTGTTTGAAATTTAATCTTCATAGCAATATTAGTGACTTCTGCTTTTTGTGTTGAAGGAGACAAGATGCAGCTTATGCCTACCAATATTTCTACGTCTTGCATCCGTAACATGTCTTTTCATGACATAGTCCTAGATCGCTCAATTCTTCCACCTACAGGTGTTGCTCCACACCCATATGTCATACTTGACACTTGCTCAGTTTCTTAGTATCTTAAGTTCCATAGTTCTTCAAAGTTTTCTCTCATTCTTATTACCCTGATTGATTAAACTCACATTTGAATGAATGCGTGCTTTCAGCACACTTCTCTCACTGTTCAAGCACTTTCATGTTGACAGCAAAACTTCAGGATTCCCCTCGCTAGAACATCTGTTTTGATGCAGTCCCTTCTGGACAGCAGCTCTATAAAAAGGCTGCTCTGAAAAAAACGCCTCCTATTTTGTTACGTTGGCTCACAACATCAGAGGTAGATATTGGTGATATGGAAACAGAGGCTGAATGTTCCCACCAGTATTCCATTACATTTTCTTTCCATGCAACAGATGACAGCAGAAAGGCAGTGCAGCAAAATTACATCTGACATGAAAGTGTGTACAGAATCTCAGACTCATAGAATCCTTAGAGTTGGAAGGAATCGATAAAAGTCACTGAACCTAATTCCCCTGCAATGAACAGGGACATCCACAGATAACTCAAGTTGCCCAGAGCCTGGGCCAGCTTGGTTTTGAAAGTCCCCAGGGATGAGGTATCCACCACATCTCTTGGCAACCTGTTCCCAGTTCCTCACTACCCTCACTGAAGAAAGCTTTTTCCTTATATCTAACACAATTTTTCCCTCTTTAAGTTTGAAACCATTTCCCATTCTTCTATCACCACACACCGTGCTAAAGAGTCTGCCCCTTCTTATAGCCACCCTTTAGATTCTGAAATGCTGCTATTAGGTTACCTCAAAGCCTTTTCTTCTCCTGGGTGAACAGCTCCATCTCTTTCAGTCTGTCCTCATAGAAGAGGTGTTCCATTCCGTGGATCATTTTTGTGGCCTTCCTCTGGATGCACTCCAATTTTTGTCTCTTCTGAACTGAGGACCCCAGGCGAGGCCTCACCTGCTCAGAGCAGAGGGGCAGAATCATCTCCCTCATGCTGCTGGCCACAGATATTTTGATGCAGCCCAGGATACAATTGGCTTTTTGTGCTGCAAGGATACATTGCTGACTCATGTCCTGCTTCCCAGCCACCAGTACCCCCAGGTCCTTTTCAGTAAGACTCTGTTCAATCCTTTCATCCCCCAGCTTGTATTGATAGTGGCAGTTCTCTCAACCCAGGTGCAAGACCTTGCACTTGGATTTGTTGAACCTCATAAGGTTCATCTGAGCCCACAGTTCAAGCCTGTCTAGATTCCTCTGGATGGCATCCTGTAAATCCAGTGTGTCAACCACACCCCACAGCTTGCCATCCTCTGTAAGCTTACTGAAGGTGTACTCAAACTGACTGAAGAAAATACCAGAGAGCCCACCCCCTGGGGACACCACTTGTCAATGATCTCCACCCAGGCATGTAGATTCTCATTCTGTGAGTTTGATTCTGCAGCTAGTTCTTCATCTGTCAAACAGTCCACCCATCAAATCTATATCTTTCCAATTTGGAGAGAAGGATGTCAAATGCCTTACTGAATTCCAGATAGATTATATCAGTGGCTTTTCCCTTGTCCATTGATACAGTGACACCATCATAAAAGGCCACTAGATTGGTCAAGCAGGATTTGCCCTTGGTGATGCTGCGCTGGTTCTCCCTTATCACCTCTATGTCTTCCATGTGCCTTAGCACAGCTTCCAGGAGGATCTGAGCACAAAGATGAGACTGACAGGTCCATAGTTCCTGGGGTAATCGTTTTTAACCTCCTTAAAAATGAGTGTGACATTGCCTTTTTCCAGTTACCAAGGACTTCACTTCATTGCCATGGCTTTTCAAACTTGAAGAGTGGCTTGGCAATTATACCAGACTATTCGTCAGAACTCTGGGGTGCATCTCATCAGGACAAATAGACTTGTGGATATTCAGGTTCCTCAGGTGATCACAATCCTGATCTACATTTACAGCAGAATGTACATTGCTTCCCCACTCCTCTCCTTCCAAACCAATCATTTGAGAGCTGTGTGACTAATAATTATCAGAGAAAATCAAGGCAAAATCTGTTGAGTATCTCATTGTCTGTTGTTACCAGCTTGCCTGTGTTGCTCTCCAGAAGTGATACACACTCCAGATCTTTCCTTTTCTGGTTGACGTATCTATAGGAACCTTTCTTGTTCTTCTTGGCACTCCTTACCAAATTGAGCCTTGGCTTTTCAGGTTGTATGAAACAAAAATATGTAATTAAACTCCTCTGTACAGAAAAATCACCCACTGACATTCATCAACACTTGATGAAAGGAGACTGAACAGCAGATATGAGTACAGTGAGGTAGTGGGTGGTGTGTTTCAGTATTGGTCACAGCTACAATGGGTCACCTCTGCTGGGTCAGATATTTCTGAGCCTGGCATGCAAGCTCTTGTCCACCACTGGACAAGAACTAATGGTAGTATCTATGTTGAAAAACAGTCTCTTGTAACTGAGACTTTTCTCTATCAAATAGTTTTATTGGTCTCTCTTTATCTACATCAGTTTCCATGGAAATAAATAGAAGAAGGCATTACATTCAGAGCAACATACATAAATCCCTGGAAGAGAGAGGAAATGCATTCTTCTACCATGTTTTCTGGATTTCCTAATTATTTTGCACCCATAATACAAAAAGAGAGAAGTCAGCCCAACATAAACAGTCCTCTTATGTATAGAAGAGTGAGAGGGTTTTTTTTTGTATTGAGAAGCTGATAAACATTCTTTCAAGCATACATCATTTTCCCTCAATTGCATATTTGTCATACTCTCACAGTAATTTTCATTACTCACTTCCTGAGACATTCAGATCATCACTTACACGTCCTTTCACTCTGGAAATGGGCCACTTACAGTACATCAACTAGGCTGCATCTTTCCAGAGCTATTGATAGAATCATACAAAGACTTGGGTTGGAAGGGGCCCTAAAGACCATTTAGTTACAATTCCCCTGACATGGACAGGGCTGCCAACCTTTAAATCATGTTGTTCAGGGCTCCATCCAACCTGGCCCTGAAAAATTCCAAGTGTGAGGCATCCACAGCTTTCTGGGTAAAAAGTTCCAATGTCTCACTACCCTCAGAGGAAAAAATTTCCTCCCACTATCAGATCTAAATTTCTCCTCTTTTATTTTAAAACCATTCCCCCTTCTCTTATCACTATGTAGCTATGTAAAAGGTTGGTATCCCTCCTGATGATAATCTTCTTTTAAGTACTGAAAGGCTACAATGAGATCTCCCCCAGAGCCTTTCTTTCTCTAATGGGAACAAGCTCAGCTTCCTCAGCCTTTCTTCATAGTGAGACACTCCCATCCTTTGATCATCTTCATGGCCCTCCTCTGGACCCACTCCAACAGCTCCACATCCTTCTTGTTCTAGGGGCCCCAGGTGTGGACACAGTACTACATGCAGGTGGAGCCTTATAAGAGGAGGTAGAAGGGGACAATCACCTCCCTTGCCCTACTGGCTACCCCTCTTTTGATGCAGGATATAGTTGGCCTTCTGGGATGCGTGCACACAATATTGGCTCATGTCAAGCTTTTTGTACACTGGAACCCGCAAGTCCTTCTCTGCAGGACTGCTGTCAATGAGTTCTTTTCCCAGACTGCACACATATCTTGAATTGCCCCAGCCAAAGTGCAGCACTTTGGACTTGCCCTTGTTGAACCTCATAATGTTCTCCTGAACCCACTTTTCAAATTTGTCCAGGTTCCTTTGGTTGGCAATCTTTACTTCTACTGTATTAACTGCACCACTCAGTTTAATGTCATAAGCAAATTGTAGAGGGAGCACTTGATCCCACTGTCTAAGTCACTAACAAAGATACTGAAAAGCACTGATCACAAGATGGACTCTCAAGGGGCACCACTACAGACTGGCTTCCACCTGGACATAGAGCTGTTGATCATAAACCTCTGACAGTGACTACCCAAACAATTATTCGTTCACTGAATAGGCAGCTCTGCTTTGTTGCTGCAGAATGATGGTTCATCAAGAAGCCTGTGGGGCAATTTTTTATAGAAAGAAAAATATTACTTCAATAAATTAAGACATACTAACCTCCTTTTGGGAAAATTTAATCTCCTCTTATAATCATCTTTTATGATCTTCCCCAAAAATATGGAATCCCTTTAAATGACATTGCTGTCATTGTCAGGAAGTAACTCAGCCATATCCCACTTGAGCACAAGATGATTGGTGATAATCTCTAGTGGAGAGATGGGAATGTGTTTCACTTGTACTACCAGCTGCATTTTGGGACAAAGGATAGAGCCAAAATGCACCTGCCACATGCCAGATAAAAACTGCACTGAGTCCTGAGCTGCTGTCATTCCTTGAGATTTAACAAACATGTTAAGTGGGCTGACTTTCTTTTATGGGATAAATCATAGAACTTTATGTTATTTTTCCTATTTACAAAAAGCAACACTTTTTTCCCAAGTCCCAGCATTCCGTCAAGTACCCATTTCAGCAGAAAACTTATCTTTCCAGCATTTCTTTCCCTCTTACTGACCCAATGATTGCCAGTTTCAGAGTATGCTGAAAAAGGCTGTGGCCTTTATCAGAACTGTGTACTTTTTTACATACTAACCAGGGTAAAATTTCAATGAAAGCAAGCTGGCATTCTTTTATTTAATACAAAACACTTGTTTTTCCTTCATTAGCTGAAGGAAAGTTTTTCTTTCATGGCATTCATACTGGAGCACCTCCCTTACAAAGACAGGCTGAGGGAGCTGGGCTTATTCAGTCTGGAGAAGAGAAAGGTGCAAGGAGACCTCACTGCAGCCTTCCAGTATTTAATGGTGATTACAGAAAGGATGAGAATCAACTTTTTACTCGGGTAGATGGTGACAGGACAAGGAGGGATGGTTTTTGCTCAAGGGAGAAAGGTTTAGATTGGATGTCAGGGGGAAGTTCTTCACACAGAGAGTGGTCCCTTCCAACCCAAGCCATTCTATGGTTCTACGATTCTGTGATTTTAAAGCCCAGTACTGTATTGTATATATTGCTTATATCACAATTCCAATTGCTTTTCTTTTCATTAAGTAGATGTCACTAAATGTGATTCAAAAGTATTTTTAGATTCTCCAATCTGTACGTTTAGCCATCTTAGATAAGCTTAATATATCCAAGCTGATAGATTGAGGAAATCTATTTAGTCAGTTTAACTGTTTAACATATTTTTTTTCCTGAACAACACTGCAGGATAAAGTGATGGTATAATTGGAACTTAAAGCACTTATAAGTAGTCAGAATGTGTGCTGTTGGAACAATAATCCATCAATATCTCCTAATTCTGCAGGGCTCAAGTACTCTATCTTATTTAAATTTTCAAACACTGGTTAGTTCCTACGTATCAATTACCATTTCACAGCTATGTGATAGTACAGACTATTTAATTTGTTCTTTTGAAATATGTAGTGACTGTGCATGAACATATTGCTCTTCCATATGTTTTGACTATAGTTCTCATCTTGTAAGTAATTTTTATTCTCTACTTGGCCCTAGGCATGATCCAACTAATCTCCAATTTTCATCTCAAATACCTAAAAATTATCTATTATTTTTTAAAGAATATAGGGAGCCAGACCACTCAATGGTAATACTGAGCTCTCTAGGTAGTGTTTATCTTAAGGTGGAAGTGTTCAGGTTGATAATTTAAAAGTCCCGTGGGCACTTAGAGTGGTATACAGATGGCACATAAATGGCTAAGTCAGGGAGAGCGTTAAAACTGTTTCTTTGCCCTCTAGGCATGTGTACTGTTACTGTGTCTATTACAATAGGTACATCTCAGGTAGTCATGAGTTCAAGGCTGAACATGGGATACGATATCCTGTACTGTGTAATTGCAATCCAAGTGCGTGGTGAGGTTTTGGCATATGTCAGCTAACAGCCTTCCAGAAAACGTCTGGCCACATTTTAAGGCACAGCATGATAGAAGCAATGTTCCCAATATATGAAACAGATAAGGCCACCCTTGTCAGGAAAAAAAAAAAAAAAAAAAAAAAAAAAAAGGTAAAAGGATCTTAGTTGAACAGACAAAATCATTCTTGTATGATTTGCCCTTGGAGCTATGCCAGTTACTCAAGCAGAAATAAGATGAACACAGTACAGAAGTGAATAAAGCAACTGGGCTGATGGAGATGGCTTGTTTCCACTTCCACAAACAGCTCAGACATCTACACTGCTTTCTAGCTTTTGTTTGTTTGTGTGTGGTTTCCCTAAAATTTACACACAAATTTCAACAGTTTTCCTACCATGAATATCTAGAAGTGAGACAAGAACCTAGCTTTATGTCTTACTCACTGACAGCCTGGGTGTTTGGATTTCATTTTTGATGAATCCAAGAGTTTGAGTAAGGAAAGACCCAAATCCTCATTTCCATTGTTATTGGATTAATATTTCTTTGACACTTACCTGACTAAATGCTATTCTTCACCTTTCCTACAGAGTAAAGTTATAAAAGAAGTAGAAAGGTGGAGTGTCAATTTCAGAGGTGCAAATGTAAAAAAGTCAAGGAAGTTAAAGATAAGACTATACAAAAATAATCAAAGTAAAGACCCTCTGAAGTATTGCCTTCACAACTCTTTCATGAGTGTAGGAAAGCAGACTGGTAATTAACATTCTCAATACACTACAGTTTGTAGACGTGGGCTGAAAAGAACACCTCCTACCCATTCTGTGCATTATGTGGGCCATATAGTGCCTTCCAGATGGATTCCTCTTAGAAAACTATTTGTTCACATATAATTTTTTTTGAGTGTTCAGCTGATTAATTATACAGTGTACCTGTAATGTGTAAAATAAATAAAATCATTAACTAAGTCCAAATTTAAACAATTACATAACAAACAGACAGATTTTCACCGATGCAAAACATTAGCAACTTGTCAGGATACGGGATTTTAAAGATACATTCACAACTTTAGAAACTTTTGTTTATAAAATTACCTATCTCTTCATCTGCCTGATTTCCTTAATTTCAAACAGAATCTATCAGTGGGATTGCTCAGAATATTGTCCCTACTGCATGTTCCCCATATTTCATTCAGAAGTGCTCTGACAAATTTCTTTCAGGTCTATAGCAAACGGCACATACAGAGTGTGGTAGAAATCCACATCTTGAAAAAGCCAGATTCAGAACATAAATCTAGATGTCTGTTGACACAAAGTCAATTCTTGCCTTAAAAATAAACTGCCTGGCTCAAGCTAAGTTGTGAAAAATAACACGAGTTTTTCACTATCACATCAGTTTGCTCACAAGCTTTAAACAGGACATGAAAACACAAATCAAATGAAGAAGTACATGTACTCTTCTCTGCATTGCCTTCTTAATAGACCATTGCAGTGGCCTACATAGTTCAAAATAGGCCAGTTTTGATACATGCTGCTACCTTAGAATTATTAACTTTGGAAAGACCAAAAAGATTGTCTAGTCCAGCCATCAACCTATGCCTGTGACCACTCTAGACCATGTCAGCACAATATCAACCCTTTTCTTGAACAGCTTCACTATGCCCTTTTCTGAGTCACCTTCAGGCATGGTGGTGGGAGGCACTACCACTCCCCTGGGCAGCCAGATCCAATGCCTCACTACTCTTTCTGAAAATAAATTTTTCCTAATATCCAAACTGAACCTCCCCTGGCACAGCTTGAGGCCATAACATCTCTTCCTAATACCACTACCCAGGAAAAAAAGCCAATTGCTACCACACTACACCCTCCCTTCAGGTAGTTGTAGAAAACACCTTGCTGGTATCAACTGCTGGTGAGGAAGACTCTAGTAATTTGAAGAGAATTATAGCTGTAGAAGCCAAATTATTTTACCAGATGATAGCTTCCCCTAATGCTTCAGATATTTCTGCTTTCTCAGTATTCATCTCATCTACCTGTCTCCTTTTTTTTTTTTTTTTTTTTTTTTGTCCTTTTAGTCTTGTTTCTTATTAGCTAATATTTATACTGTGGTATCATTCTCTAACTAGGAAATATATGTCTACTTGTGGTTCCAGGTAGGAAGCATTTTTAAGAAGCAATAAGAAAGCTACTCTATTCTCTACTTTCCCATCCTGAAGACAAAACAAAACAAACAACAACAAAAAAAAGTACATATTCCATTCAATCTAAAAACTCCTGAAGTGAGCTGTTGGTTTCTACTGCTAAGAGTTTTTTCCAGGTAACTTTTTCCTTGATCCCTTCTAATCTGCTTTTTGCCCTCTTCACTTCATCAAACTGCCCTATTACTTTTTAACAGCAATTTACAGCCTTTTCTCATCCATTTTCAATTATATCGATATTCTCTGCTTTGTACTGACTGAAGTTTTCTGCTCAGAGGTTTCCAGCTGACCCTTAGTTTACCCTATACCCTTTCAATGCTGGTTTTGTCTTTTGCTTTTAAAACTACTTCGGGATTCACTTCGTCGCATATCAGAACTGTCAACTCAGCAAAATTCTTTGAGGGTCGAAAAAGAACTTTTCAATTTAATCTTAAGACTCACTTCTCAATTTCAAGTTCAGTACAGTTCTAAATTTTTGTTTGAGATATTTTTAATATAAAGTGCTCTGAGGTACTTTATACAGACAACATTGTATAAATTTAATTTATAACTGTATTGTAAGATGAACTTCATTTCTTCTAAATCCAAAATATGTATTTTGATTTATCTGCTGCAATGACAGGTATTTTGCCAGAGTTTGCATGGAATCTTAATATATGTAACTGTTTCAGGGATGTTGGAAGAATCTGCCGTCTTGGATAAGCCTGTCTGATGATTCATAAATACATAAATTAGACACATAAACTGTCAATTAGGTCACCCAGTTTGTCCGAAAGCCAGTGAAAATGATTCATTACAAGCCATTTGTATTGCTTTCTAATTCCAGGTCCAGTTTGCAATAGCCCAAGGGGTGGTGAATCTGGAACTTCCTTTTGGCTCAGGTGTTCTTTCCTGACGCATGTCAGCTCGTGCATTTCACACCAAGTGAATTCATCAAAATTGCTTTTGATCATTTTTAAAGGGAGACAGGATTAACTTAAGAAATCAAGATATTTTAAAGCTTAGTGCTCTAAAACGTATAGGAGCTTTACACATAAAATGCCCGTAAAGACACTTCACTTTAGTAATATGTAGGGTAATCTTCTGTGTTAATTTGTGATTGCTCCTAATTGCAGACTATCCCAGTAAACACCTTCATACCTTTATTTTATTTTTATTTTTACTTTATAGCAAAGTAAGATTCTCAAGTAAACCACAAGTCATGCCTAAGTCTTCATCTGGCTCTTGCAGTTTTCAGTATTCATCTAACCCACCATCATCTAGATAAGCTGTATTTTCATCATTTTTTCATCTGTCATTGTTAATTCTCTTCACATTTCTAATCAGTGCAATCTAAACTAATAAATTCTATGTAGATAAATGTAAAGTGATGCACATGGGAGAAAACAATCCTAGCTTTACAAACAGAATGATGGGCACTGAGATAGCTGTTACAACTCAGGAAATTGGGTTATTACAGATGGTCCTATGATAACATCCACTTAATGCTCAGTAGAGGTCCAAAAAAAGCAAATAAAAACGTAGGGAATTGTTTGGAAAGACATACAGAACAAAACAGAGCATTGCAACGTGACAGCGTAAACCCACTGTGTGCTTTTAACTTGAATACTGTGTGCTGTTTTAGTCTCCCATCTCAGAAAGATCAAAACTGAACAAGAATATAGAGAGACGGAAGAAGGATCAAAACATGGGATTTCTCAGCCTGGAAAACAGATGACTGAACAAGAATACAACAAAGGTCTGTAAAATCACATACAATATGGTGATAAACTTGGAAAGATTTTTCATTATATCTTCCAAAACAAAATCTGAAGAATCTGAAATGAAACTAGTGCAAGAGGCTGGACTGAAAGAGATATTTCATATTATTGCTAATTAAGCTGTGGAACTGTATTCCATTTTTCCAGATATTACATATGTTGAACATCTACAGGAGTTCACTAAGAGAGCAGATAAATCTTTGATTTGGGGGGAAAATAATATGAAGAGCTGTGAAACATTAAGATACCTTCTCTGGCTAAAAAAATCCTTCAGTTGTAATTGATAGGAACTGGGAAAATATATTTGATAGTTTACCTTGGCAATTGCTACAGTGGGAGACAAGGTTGTGGAGACTTTGGTCCGTGACATACATCCCTTACTGGCATTCAAGGGATTGCAATAATGCATTTATCATTACAATATATCAAGTTAGGTATCTCCACAACCCCTTTGTAACTAATTTCAACATAATCTATTGGAATTAGCTAATTCACTGCATTTAAAAATCTGAATTGTCATCTCCGTGGAACTTTCACAAATAACATTCAAAATGTTGACCATTATTTTTTGTGACATTCTCCTTAGTGGTTTCTGCAATTTGCAAACCAAGAGATTAATCTGGATGACTAATTCAGCAAGAGAATATGTCAGCATTTTAAGCACAGAGCTGTGATATCAACATTTTAAGCACAGATTTGTGAAAGGTTAAATCAGTCTTAACAAAGGCTTAAGTCAGATAAATAGTTCATAAAAAAAGTTGCTTCAGGAGGCCTGCTTTTTCAGTTAGCGATCACAGTATTTAAGGAGTTTAAGGAAGGCACATTACTCATGGTTTGCAGAAAAGCCTATCACAAGTTGGTGGTCTCTAGCTTACCATCAAATGCTTACAAAAATGCCTATTGAGTTAGCTGTCTCAATTTGCTCTATAGTTATTAGGAGAAATGTATCTTCACAAATGCAATAAAGTTCTAGTTCAGACGCAAATTTTGCAGAACCACTTGATGGAAAAGTTTCTGTTTACTGATGATGAAGGGATCCTTGGTTCCTTGCATCCTTGGTTCAAAAATAGGTGAAACAGATTTTCAGCAACAGACTCCTAGTGAATTACATTGTCCTCTGCAAGAAAAAAAAAAAAAAAAAAAAAAAAAGTATTTTTACTAGGATAATATCTCTTAATGTTTCATGTATCTAAATGAAACAGTTAAACTATCCTTCTTAATGTTAGAAATAGACTCAGTATACTCATCTCATATTTTAAGTACTATTTTCTGTAATGGGTTTTTTTCTCCTTTTTTTTTTGGTTTGGTAAGCTCACAGATACTTCAGTCGTGGGAAGAAGCCTGTCTCTAGGGCATTATATTGCTTAATCTGGTTAACTGTAGTTAAGGCCTACATCAACTGAGCAAGATCCGATAGTTTTGTTTCTGTGAAATTAGCAGAGCAAACTGGTTATACAGTGAAGCAGAGAGACCTTTGAAATGTAATAATACCTCAAGTAAGCTATTTCTGTATTATCCTATTTCAGACATTTCCAAATGATTTTGTCATTGTTCCAAATGGAATTAATTACTATGTTTCTAGAGAAAGTGAGCTGGTTCTCCTGGTTCCCGCAATGGCATGATTTATAACAGTGGCTGAAGATTAGTGCTGTACTGTGAAAGACAGAGCATCCTCCACAAAGAAAAATAAGACATTAAAATTCAGAAGGTGATTCTGAGCAGCATTCCTTAATATCACAATACATTTTGGTTATATTGGATTCTGAGTCGGAACTCTTAGAATTTAACAGCAATTGTTAAAGGCCAAAGGTGAATTAGTTTTAGATAAAAATAATAATAATAATAATACATGAATTATAATATTTTTCCTTTCCACAATCCATCTTCACCTGGACAGCTCCTTTACTATTTATTGGCACTGATGACATTGTGTGACGTTCTCTTGAAGTGGGAAGTGTCGTCAGAAAGAACACATCATTGCTTTGAAAGGTTTTTCGATGCCAAGAAAATATTACCACCTTGTTCTGTTCCAGTGATGGAGGACAGGAAGGAACCACACTCCATCCCATTTGGTTCATCACAGGGCAAGGAAAAAGACCTAGAGTTTAAACTTGTATCCATAAATCAGAGGATTAAGGGCTAGATTCAATAGAAAACTAAAGCTTTCCTGGGACATATGATTCAAAATCTTATTTTAGTTGCCTTATTCATGTTGTAGTCTGTAGAAAATGAGTTTGCCAATACCTTTACTTACCTTAATGTAGTTTCACAGAGGTACAGAAATCTAGAAAGGGCAAAGCATATGTGGGAGCTTTTCACATATGGCCAGTTCATGAAATAAGTTCATTGGTTGTGGATTGTTTCTTTCTGGGCCTGGGTATCTTCTTTGGCACAACTACAGTTGGCAACAGTTCTGCAGTTCCAAAAATCAGGACTTAGTCTCTGGAGTATGATGGAATGAAATCTTCATCACACCTGGCTTGTAAGCTGTTTAAAATCTGGCAGAAAAGGAGGAAGAGAGGAATTCAGGACATATTTGGGGAAGCTCTGTCCCCACATACCTCCGTCTTTCCCTCCCTGTTTTTCTTAAAAGTTTCCCTCTAAGTAGAACTATTGTAATAATATTTTCTTTCCTTATTCTACTGTTCCTTCCTGCATATAAAATCATTAAGGTATGTGGTCAGTTGCAAAATGCAAGGAGTTATTCTGATCAGTACTGAATGCTGAAGTTACCTAAGGCTTCTGATAAGAATACACAAACGATGATTTCTTTTCCACTGTGAATGCAGAAGCATTGAAATTACTGATCTCCCTGCCTAACCCAGACTTATTTAGAGAAATAAAATTGTATTCTCTCTCTTCTAATGAGAGAGCAGAATGCTGTCCACATCATATACTAATCCTTTTTAAAGCAGGGACACTGTGTATAATTTTCTACATAAATGGAAAAAAAAAAAAAAAAAAAGTAATCTTATCTGCTGCATACTCTCCTTTCTGTGTTATTCCAGTTTAGTCAGACTAAAGCTGTTGACAGAAATTTCTCCACTCAGATGAGAAGCAAAGATGAGAAGAGGCATTACAATGGTGATGGAAAAGCTTTAAATAATGAGACAAATCCTAGAATCTCTAGGGAACTCATTCGGCATTGGAAACCATTTCATGTTTCTTTCATTATGGGAATGATATTCTAGCTATTAAAAGTACAGAGTGAGAGCGTCCGTGCAGTAATTTTAATAGGGTGATTCAGAGTGGGTCACTATTTGGTTTTGAAAACAAGAGCATATGAGGCTATTTACAACTGTGCCATGCTTCAAGCCATTCCAATTTATCACGGGATGGTGGCTTTAGAACCTCTGATTGTATAAACCTGTCAAGGCATCACAACATAAGCAACACAATCTATCAGAGCTGCAAAAATATTATTTGAGGAGTTCATTTAGTTTCATGAACTTTTTCCAATTCTCTGACACCTTAAACAAAATATGACAGGCATTTATATTGTATAGCATACAAGAAAGATCACTTACTGCTTGAAAAAATTGATCTCTACCAATGAGGAGAGAAAAGCCACAATAATGGAAAACAGGAAACATTTTGTGATATTTTGTATTATTTTTTTGAAGTGCGCCAGTAAGCTCATAATTCCCATGATCTTTGCAAAGACATTTTTGCTGTTCAAATTTGGATATATGTAAGGAGGGAGGTTGCCTCTAAAAAATTTATAAAGTAGCCTATACTGAAATTAGCTGGGGCAATAACAGCTGTTTCTTCTGAAGAGTTAACAGTTATTTTTGGTGAAGAGTTTTGTTTTATTCAAGATTTTGTTTTCTTAATTTTTTTCCTGGCTGTATTTCACTGTTATAAAAATATGCATTTTCAGTATATGTTCTGAAATGTAATATTACATATACTGATATCTCATCCTGTCCAAACAGAGGATACTAGCTGATCTTTAAGAGAAAAAAATATAAACATAAAAGCCCTGAAGCTCAAGGCAAAACTATGCTTGGCTCAAATATCTATTTTCTATATAGTAATTACCCTATGTAAACTGAGCTTTCCTAACAGAAACATACCCTGAGGCAAGCTTGAAATACAGCACTCTAGTCTGTAGAACTGGACCAAATTTCTCAAAAACAGACCATTAAGAAGTCTCCCTGAGCATTCCTGACTTGAATAGCACAGGCTGATCACACAGGAGAGCATGCTGATATGAAGAGAGACAAGTATACTTTCAAGGGACTGAGATTTGAAATATTGATTCAGTCACATTAATTGAATTTTTGCCTTGAGAAGTGATTACAAAAATGTTTCTCCAATATTAATTTGTATCTGCTTTGGATAAGATTAACATTAATTTCTTTGCCAGTCCCCATTACTCTTTTATTATTCATTAGCGTCTCCCTTTGCATGTGTAAGAGACCTTGATGAAGCATGTTTATTCATAGACTAACCTTTTTAAATAATTCTAACAGCTCTCTAACAGAAACCTTCCTGGCATGCTGAATATCTCGTCTTTGTTTCATTATTCAAACCTTGTGCTCTATCCTCCACTTGAGATGCTGAACATGAATCACACTGCTCTTCCTACTGCTCTCTTCCTCCCACTGAAATGTCCTTTGCAGCCTGATCCCGCAGGATAGCTCTGTTCACAAAATACTGCAGCAAATTGTCTCCTGCTAGAATCTATGACAGTATAATTTTCACAGAGCTTGAGTGCAATTATTGATTTATGCTGTCCTTAGTTCATCACATATTTGTTATCATGTTTTAATTCATTGTTCATTTACCTCTCATTAAAATATTTGTTGAAAGCAAGCCTCTGATGAGAGCTTTAGAAGCAGTAATTTATTTTCTCTTCTGTGCTTACAAACTAGTGATTCAACTTTTTCAAGCAGACAACGGGAAAGAGAAAGGAGATCTAAAAGAGGAATGGATCAACTAATTTCTTTGCAAAATCTATACACATATGCAATTGAAAATTCACTGTAAAATTTATTTTAAAATACGAGATACATATATGCTTTCACATTTCTCATAAACCCTCTTCTGCAGCATTAACATGTAGTTGCCTCTAGCAAAACGCTGTCATCTCTTGCATTATCTTTTTGCATTTATCTTGCTGTAACACCCAGCGGCTCTAATAAAGAAGGTGTTAAAAATGCAAAGATTTGCTTCCTGCTCTAAAGAACTTGCAAATTTTTATTTTCTAACTTAAAAAATAAATTAGTGGGTGATTTGTTACCTTTTCCAATTAGGTTTAGGAATAACTCTGGAAAACATGTATTGATACTAGGCTAAGTTTCTACATAAATAGAAAAATCTATTTCACAGAGAAGAAACAGTACATATTTACGTAAATTCTGAAGTTTTGATAGTCAGGCAGTGTAAGTAGACATTAAAGTTGCCACAACTGAAATCCCTTTTACAGCACTCAAAGGAATGAGAATTAGTTTCCAATACGCAGTTCAAAAATGCTTGATAATTTTTGGTTTGGGGGGAAAGAATATCTTTTAAGTTTAATGATTCTTTTTGTAGAGGTTAGGATGGTGAAGACAGGAAAGATTTGGTACCTTGAGAGAAAATTCAGTATTTGAAACTTAAATTCCAAGTGACTGAGTAGCAGGCAAATAAAAGAGAGTAAGTTTTTCGAAACTGAATTTTCACAAATGTTTAATGGAAAAAAGTTACTTGCAAAACAGGAAAAAAGTCCTTTGGGATATGTGAATTCAAGAAGAATACATTCGGAGCTCAGTGAACATACTGTTTTCTTTCTCTTGTTAGGTTTATATTATCTCAACATGTATGAACATGTTCGTGATTCATAATAATTCTAACATGAAGAGTAACTTTGACTGCTGATCTCCCACGGACTTTAGAACACATTCATTCTTTTCACCGTCTCTACACACCACGTCACTGGTAGACAGATGAATAAATCTAAGCATTTTGTAATTTTAAAATAAATGAAAACTCAGGTGAACATACAGAAAACCGAAGTGTTTTCCTTGGCCAATAATTGAATTGTATTCTGCTTATCCTTAAATGTGGTTACTGACATAGCTTTTCCACCAGTTTAAATATGCTGACTTCTGAAGATTCAATTGATAAATTTCATTAGACCATTTATTTTATTTGCATTTTATTTTCAATTGAGGACTGAAAGGACCTTCTACAAGCAAAGTTAAAAAAAAAAAAAAAAAAAAAAAAGGGTATTGAAAAGGAGAAATTATTATTAATGTCATGGATATCTCCATGTAATTCTCTGATAAAATGAGTAGGGTGCCCATGCCCTACATAACCCAAGACATAAGTATTTAAAATCCATCTTTATTAACACACTATCTGACAGCTGTGATATCTCTTGTAAAACATTTGAAATCTGTAGGGTTAAATGTAAGGCATCTTTTGTATTGGGAAAGGTTAGAGAGAGTAGGCTTGGTTTATAGAAACACTTTTTCTGAACCCTTCACAAAGGGTTGAGTGAAAGGCCACAGTCCCTACAATTTTTGTGGATGACCTACAAAAAGTCTGCTTGCTAAATTCCCCACAGCAGAATTTACATTTTACCATCTTGAACAATGGATTTCTTGCAATAATTACTTTGAGCTATTAAGAACTGATCTGATTTTCCTCTATAGTCTTTCCCATTGCCAAATGTGTCTTTTCCAGGGCAGTACCTGGGTACTTGGAATTTTCACAGTCTTCCTTAAACTGCAACAATTTTGTTTTATTTTTGGAGTTTATGGTTCTTCAGTGTGGGATTGTCTTTATGTCTCCAGAAAGAAGAGCAAACAGCACATAAAGCAGGTGTTTTTGGCTACTGTGCGGATTTCTGATGTCAGGTTTATAAGCAATTGTTTTGCTTGCTGGCTTGCAGACTTTGGACTTAAAAGTCCTTAACTTGCAAACTGTGCATTACTGAAGGATTCTTACAGGCGTGCATGCTAGAGAATTAACTTTAATTCTAACCTTTTCTTTTATTAATAGAAGTCAGACACGTAGTGGTAAATTTTCAAGGCTCTGTGTAGGCTTTTCAGCTGGAAGACTCACGCTAAATTCAATAGGCCATATGTTCTATTGGCTTGCAGGCTGCAGAGGTTAGTTTCATGATATAGCTTATTTGCAAAAATTGCTTCAACAGCTCCATCTTTTGAGAAAGGGCACCAATTTTGGATTTGTGAAACCTGAACAAAGTTCTTAGCCTATCCACATTCTTCTATCAACTTAAACTATTCTTCAAATGAACACAATATTTTTATTTCTTTAGCTGATAATTTTCTTTCTTTATAGCAGTATGTGAATATGAAACAACACAGATGTGATAAAAGAAGCCACAGAGCTAAGAATGTGGTAGTGTCCAAGAGATGGCATACAAATGTCAGAGGTATTGTCTAAAAGTTTAAAAATACTTAAGAATCCACAACAACATTACCTTTGCTTCATTACATTAAAGCGATAGTATGATTGGTGTTGCTTCATAAAGCCTTGAGCACTATCATACAGAATCAAAGAATGGTCCAGGTCGGAAGGGACCTTATTGACCAACAAGTTCCAATCTGGATGCTGTGATCAGGGACACCTCCCATTAGATCATCTTGCCCAAATTGGGGTCTGGAACACAGGCCATATGAGGAGAGGCTGAAGGAGCTGGGATTGTTCAGCCTGGAGAAGAGGAGGCTCAGGGGAGACCTCATTGCTCTCTATAACTTCCTGAAGGGAGGTTGTTGTGAGCTGGGGGTCGGCCTCTTCTCTCGTGTCATTAGTGATAGGACCAGAGGGAATGGCTTCAAGCTACGGCAGGGGAGATTCAGGCTTGACATTAGGAAGTATTACTTTTCAGAAAGGGTGGTCAGGCACTGAAATGGACTGCCCAGGGAGGTAGTGGAGTCACCGAGCCTGGGGATGTTCAAGGAAAGGCTGGATGTTGTGTTGAGGGACACGGTTTAGTGTTAGCTATTGGGAATAGGTGAACGGTTGGACTGGATGATCTTTTAGGTCTTTTCCAACCTTGGTGATTCTATGATTCTATGATTCTATGAAAATCCCTTCTAGGCTGGTCTTGAACACTTCCGGGGATGGCGTATCCACAGCTTTTCTAGACAACCTGCTCCAGTGCCTCACCAGTCTTGCGAAAAATTTCCTCCCAACATCTGATCTAAGTCTATTCTTATTAGTTTAAAACCATTATTCCTTGCCCTTTCTGTGACAGATCTTTATCTTTTTTATGCTGGGGACCCTCAGGATGAGTGCAGTACTTCAGGTGGGATTTCGCTCCTTTGACCCACTGGCTGCTCTTGTAAATGCAGCATAGAATATTTTCTTCCTTTCTGGGCTGCAAGCTCACACTGCCAGCTAACATGCAAGTTTTCGTACACCAAAATCCCCAAGCTCTTTTCCTCAGGCCTGCTCTCAGTTTATTCACCTTCCACTTTATGCTGATGTTGGAATTGCACTAATCCACATGCAGGACCTTGTACTTGGCCTTGTTCAACCTCTGTAGGTTCACATAGATCCACTCCTTAAGCCTTTTCGGGTGTTTTTTCCATGCCATTTCTTCTTCATATCACGTAAACTGCACCACTCAGATTGATGTCATCTGCAAACTTGCTGAGGGTGTTCTCAGTTCCATAGCCCATGGATGTCATGTCATTAATGAAGATATTAAACTCAACCAGTCTGAATACAGAGCCCTTTAGGACACCACTTTTTACTGATCCCTGCTTGGATACTGAACCACTGACTACAATTGTCTGGATACGGCCAGTCAATCAGTTCCTTATCCAATGAATACTCCATCTTTCAAACTCATCTTTTTCCAATTTAGAGGCAAAAGTGTAAGTATGGTATAAGAAAGAATTCCTACTTCCTAATACCAGTTAAGAATGGAGCATAATTCATTGAACTTGCTACCTTTTTCTTTCTGTCTTCATAGACCATGGGTTTGGTTTTGTTTTGCTTTTTTGTTGCTATTGTCATTTTTTATTTTTTATTGTTATGTAAAAGTAATGTAGAATATATGGAGGCTCAGGAATTTGTACCCATATTTAGAAAATTTCAAATGAAATATGAAGTTCTCAGATTGGCTTATTTTAGCCAGGCCTTCTGCCCAAGCACAGCTTCGACACAAAAGGGAAATAGGCTGCTTCTTTGAATGGATAAGCAGCAGCTGGACCTTCCATTTGTTTAGAAAGAAGTGTCCTTATTTCAAAGTAGGGATAAACAGAAAAGTCCAGATTTGAACCCTCTCCCTTACCCCCCCTTCCCCTTTACCCCCTCCAAAGAAAATAATAATAATAAAAAAAAATAAGAGAAATAGCTGAGGAAGGGGAAGAGGAGAGGAAGCATGCTGACAGGATGAGACTTTATGTGACAATTTTCAGCTGGTAGAATACTTTTATGGAAGTACTTGAAATTCCTGAATATAGAGATTGATAATGAAAATGCTGACAAACCATTCAGTGTTCACAGGACTGTGATATTCTGTTTAACACTACCAAAATTGCAAGGTATGCTTTTTATCTTTTCTGCTAGGAAGGCAATTACACAAGCATCTTGTTGAAGTAGTTTATAATATGATTAAATAGACAACATTAAATCAACTGGTGATTGAATCCTCAAGAGAGAACATATTTTAGTTAAACTTGAGGGTTACCATGCTTCTTTATACTTAAAAGCCTTTTAAGCAGGACACATGATGATGTTATATCACTCATCTTAGGTTCAGGTTGAAAATGAAGATGCTTTAAAATATAAATATTGTGTTTTTTCTGCTCCTGCTGTCTTAATTTTAATGTTTACAGAATGTGATGAAAGCTGGCTATATTTGCATTTCATTTAATCTTAGGGAAGACTAAACTTCACACATCTGGTGGAGGCAATCTTCTAAAGTGTTTGCTTATGTAAATTAAAAATAAGATTTCACCTGCTACATTTCTAAGCAATTTGTTTGTGCTCACAACTGTAACTAACAGAGATTACACTTTTGAATCCACATAATTCAATTTGTACTTCCCCCTGATTCACCTCATATTAGTATTTTTTTGTTTGTGTCTTCATAGTCCTATGTTCATAAATATAAATTAGAAAGTGTGTATTTGGGGAAAAAAAAAAAAAAGAGAGATGAAAAAATCTCCCATAAATATTTCTTCTCTATCATTTATACCTCTTCAGGAAGAGAAATTGAGTATAAAAACATGTATTTTGTAAGGAGTTCTTATTTAAGGATTATGATCAGAGTTCAAATATTTGTAGATTATTAATTTTTTTATAGCTAATATTGAAGAAAATTAAAATATTCAGCTCCATTAATCATTCATTATAAATCAATTTCTGTCATCTTGTCCTAATTGTTGTTGTCTTTCTTTGAATGCCCTTCAAATTGTCAATGTCTTTGTTAATGCAATGTCCAGACCTCTAGGCAATGTTCCACATGAATAGCATTAGATCATCTATACACAAACCCTTCTTACCTTCCTGAGCTGTGAAATGAACATGCAGCTTGAAATTATTATAGTCTGATTTATTTATTTGCTACTCAGTTGTGTTACCAACTTTTTTACTTTTGTCTTCAGACTGTCAAATTAATAAAACTGCCTTTCACAATTTAACCTATCTTGGTTAAATTTCATCTGAGCTTTGAACTCTCTCCAGATGATTTCCAGCTCTGAAATACTACATGGGAAGACTTCTGGGTAGCTCTTACAATCTGTGTTGGTGCTTTATTATTTGCAGTTTGTCAAAAATCTCCACTTAACATTCTACAGCCCCTTTTCAATCCATTTATCAGTATTCAAACCCAAACCTCTACAAATTAATCTGAAGGTGAGATTTTGCAGGAGATTTGAAAGCTTTACTGAAATCAAACTGCAGTGCATCTGCAACTTCCCTTTACTCACAAAGTTAAAAATTCTGTGCAATAAAAAGCAAATAAAGTGAGCCTGGTAAGAGCTATTCTTTATAAATCAAGCTGCATATTGCTCATGGTTATCTTTTAGGAAAATTAATTAGACTAACAGGGCAGCTATTGCTAAGAGTCAAAATGGTGCAAGTCCCTCGAGGACAGCTATTCCTGTGAATTGCATCCTAAATTAAGAATGTGGCTCTCTTGGATTTAAAGAACTAAAGTTTGAAGCAGGCTGAAATAGAAGGATCACTCTAGATGTGGTATGTGACCTTAAAGTTTCTGAACTTATAAAAAATCTAAAGTCCTGACCTTGAAATAGAGAGAGAGTAAAATTCAATGTAATACAGTTTGTCCTTATAAATGTCTGAGATAGAAGGGATTTGTACACAAATCTACTGAATTTCCAACAAAATGAAATGGAGAAATGCATCTCAGACTAGAACAGACCATAAATAGTCATAAATCAAGTATTAATTAATCTGTCTTTGCTGACCTTCATGGGCTTCTGTCAGCCTGTTTCTTCAGCTTGTCAAGGTTTCTGGGAATTGCAGACCTGCTTTGATTTTCACAGAATCACAGAATCACAGAATTGTAGGGGTTGGAAAGGACCTCCGGAGATCATCGAGACCAACCCCCCTGCCAAAGCAGGTTCCCTAAACCAGGTTACACAGGTAGGCGTGCAGGCGAGACTTGAACATCTCCAGAGAAGGAGACTCCACGACCTCCCTGGGCAGCCTGTTCCAGTGCTCCATCACCCTCACCATAAAGAAGTTCATACATTATGCACATTTGTGCAGAACTTCCTATGCTGCAGTTTTGTATAATGTGTAAACTTGATGAATGGTGTGCTTCATTCCTTCACCAGTCTAACTGATGAAGATGTTAAACAGCATCACCCCCAAACTGCCCCATGAAGAATACTATTCATACAAGCACCCACCTGTTCAATGCAGAGAAATTAAAAGTGATATCACAAAATCTACTTTTGCAATACAGCTCCTGAGAGCTCAGATTAATTTTCTTAATGTTGCTGAGCATTTCAGAATGAATGTCAAACACAGAAAACAAATGTAAACTCAGGACAGAATTAAAGCTTGAAACTTACACCCAAGTAGCTATCAGTATCACTAGTTTCAATGCTAGAATGATCTAAACATACACATTTGACTTCATCCATAGCGATATCTACCTGAATTTAAAGAAAAAAATCACTATATTAAAAAAAGCAAACAAACAAACAAATAAAAAAGTACCTTGAAATATAAATTTTGCAAAATTCAGGGTTCATTTATATATCTGCTGTTTCATCCCCTAATAAAAAAAAAAATTGTCCATTTGTGATGGGGATATTAAAGAAATTTATCAGAAGCGTTCTTTTCCTTCTTTCAAGTTTTATCCAAGCAGTAACCCTTGACTAATATAAATTATCATAGTTATGGTAGCCTTTACAATTTTCATTAGAAACCTCAAAAAAGGCAAAGTTTTAGACAGATCTGAATTTTTAAAATTATAATAGTGAGTATAGCAAATGTTAATCATAATACTGAAGTTCTACCACAGTAAGTAAATTTTATCATGAAATCACTGCAGTGCTTCAATGAGGTGAACAAGTAATGCTTCAGCTCAGGGAAACAACTGCATTTCCAGAAGTTTCCAAGTACATGCTTCTGAATGTGTTTGGAATGATAAGTAAGGAAATGTTTTAGGCTCTTATCTCCAGATACTGAAAAACAGTCTTAGGAGAAGAAAACCTACTTGCCTTTCTTACTTTCCAGCTCAAGTAGGCATCTTCTAGGTCCCTACAAGACAAAATAATTTATATATGTCTGTTTTGTATCTTAGTCCACATAAATGAACCTCATATTTTCCATGAGACAAAGTTACTTTAATTTTTGTTGTTTTTGTTGTAGTTTTATTTTCCTTCACCCTCCACACATTATAATGATAACAAACCCCAAAATTTTCACTGAAGAGTAAATCTCACAGTTTGAAGAGTGATAATAATCCAGCTTGCTAAACAGGTCAAGTAAACTCAGAATAAGAGTTTCATTCCAGAGGTGGAGTCTCATACTCCCAATTGCAACATAATTTGTTTGTACATACACATAAAAAAGTATACCCTCATACTAAGCATATTCCCATTAATGATCACTTCCATTTTCCTCTTTCCTATTAAATTAGAGAGATATGATTTAAACACTAATCAAAAAAGTGTCCAAATACAAAAGAGTTAACTTTCTTGGTGTTCTTATGTTTAGTAATGCTTCAGTGAACAGTTAACATATCCTACTAATCAGCATAATTGCATGTGATCAGAGATTTTTGTAAAAACATGAAAATATCCACATGCCTCCAGAAAAGCTATATGTATGATAATTCTTTAGCTGTATGTTTAGGTCCTAGCATATTGGTGGAATATCTCACTTGTCAAATGTTTGAATTTGAAAGACTCTTAGATCTTACCTTTGTACCCTGTGATTTTGCACTAAAAGAGTAAGAACACACCCACGTTATTATTATTTTCAATATATACATGCGTGATGCTTAATCTCCCTACTTCATTTCTATAATATTGACAAATTGCCAGGAATCATAACAGATATTGTAAATTGGTGCCAGATAGCCTTTTGATTTGTATATTAATATCTTATGTTATAGTAAAAACAAACTGCAGATTTTCTCATCTTTGAAAGACAGAAAGAATCACTTATGCTGGTTCAGTGAGAACAGGCTGGAGATTAGCTGGAGATTAGTGTCTATAACCTGTTAAACAAAACCATGAAGAACTTCTACAGAGTACTAAATATCTCTAAAAATATCTTAACAGCATGTGTCTCTAGTCTTTACCTGTTGAGTTAAAATGTCTAGTTAAAAGATCATCAAGTTAAACATCAAAATGCTTGTTTACATATGTAGACTGACATTTCAGATGACATACTCTGCCTCTGATTCTAAATACAATTTTCATTTCAATCACTGAATTGACAATTCATAGGACTTTCCTGAATTTTCATGTGAAAGAGGGGTTTGAGGTTACAACTGTGTTTTAACAGAGGATCCTTTTAAAGCAATAGAAAAGCAGGGCATTTTTAACAGAAATATTAAATTCAGACAGATTAAGATTTTGATATTTTTTTTTCAAGTGTCTGAATGTGGCAGGGGGGTGGGAGAGTCATGATCCTTGAGGTCCCTTCCAACCCTGGCCATTCTGTGATTCTGTTGCAGGACAAGGGGAAATGGTTTTAAGTTGAGGGAGGAAAGTTTTAGGTTGGATGTCAGGGGGAAGTTCTTTACAGAGAGAGTGGTGAGATGCTGGAACGGGCTGCACAGAAAGGTTGTGGATGCCCTGTCCCTGGAGGTGTTCAAGGCCAGGTTGGATGGGGCCCTGGGCAGCCTGATCTATTATTAAATGTGGAGGTTGGTGGCCCTGCAAGATTCATGATCCTTGAGGTCCTTCCAACCCTGGCCATTCTGTGATTCTGTGATTCTGTGATTCTGTGAAAAGCTGGATTTCCCTATCCAGTACTAATGCTGTTTTACTTTTAGCATGTGGGATAGAGCTCATACAGAAATAGAGGCAGTAGAACTTCTAACACAGAGACACTACTGTATCACCTACAGATCTGTCCTAACTTATGTCTTACTCCATCCTGCTTCCTCTTATTCCTCGCGTTGTCTTCCATTTTCACAGATCATTATAGGAAGAATGGAAGATACAGTAATGATATGAAAGTGCTATACCTGAGGACTGTAAGTGAAGAAAAAACCTTTAGCTAAACACAAGTTAGCCTGTTCAAAGATTAATCCCCAAAGCGTTCTGGGGATTGCCTGACTGATTGTATTCATCAACCAGTGAGATTTGCCTGAGAGAAATACAAGTTTATTTTCTACTCTGTTGTTGGTAGCTTTCTTGCACTTAAAAGATTGTTGTAAGTTTCAGCTCATAATTCCCTTTTAATACCATTACTAGAGAACTCACCATTTGATTTCTTCTTAAGATGAAAGTACATCACTGCATTAGGTATTCATTGCTAGTTGCTAGCAATGCTCACTGTGTGTTTTCTGTGTGGTTTTGTTTTTTTTTTTTAATTGGCTTCTTCAGGAGCATTCAACTTTAATATCTAGGAAGAACTAGACCATAACATTGATATTAATACTTGGAAAAAAAATAATGTGTTTCACTATATTGCTATTGTGCAGCATGCTTTCTCATGCGATTTTGGTCTGAGCTAGCTAACACTCTTCCAGACATCATGGTTTGATGATTGCAGAGAAAAGGAGAAATATTCCCGAATGGGTACTTTGCACACCACTTCCACATTTCAGGAGCTGAGGCAGATGAGTTGTACCAACCTCAACAATGCCACACCAGACTCAGAGCCAGAAAACAGCCCTCAGCACCCTTTATTTGTTAGAATAAATGTGTTCTGTAAGTTTATTTCTAAGTAATGAGTAGATGTGATGACAGTAATACTCTGGGCATAACCTGAGGTCTGCTGCTACAGCTAAGGGAGCTACCCATGCAGTCATCAGGGCAGGGCCTGGCAGCCATAGCCTATGCCACCATCCCAAACAGAAGCATGGCAACAAGTGGCACTAGGGCAAATCCAGCACTGAATACCTGGAGCCTCAACAGGATCAAGGCTGAGACGTGTGCCCACAGGTGGCGCTGGTTTAGCAATACCCAAAGCTAGGCAGAACAGGGCTGTAACGAGCTGGAGACTCCCAGTATAGCCTTTCTGAGGCAGTGGCTGACATGTGGTCCTGGGCCACGAGGTGAGCCCAGTGGGGCTGGACAGGTGCAGTCAGGCTCATTAATATCCACAAGGTTCTGGCACCAGCTCCATTAGGGGTTTATTCCTGCAAATATTTATTTCTATGAGTAATTCAACAGGTTTGCTTCTTTATAACGTATGAAAACAAAATGGATAGGAAAAGCCACAGTAAAACTGCTGACATTTCTACATGGCTGTGCAGCCTTCTATTAAGAAAAGCTATTTATTTTGAATGTGGAAATCTATGAGTTCAAGTAAAGATCACCATAAAGGAGGTGACCCACAAGATACTAAAATTGCCTCCTCTCTCTTCTGTTAGCACCTGAAGGCCTCCACCATGAATGGTTTCCAGAGTGACAGTGAGTGATAGTAGAACTAGAGTAAAACTGACCTTTCTTTATGCACATGCCGTAACTTTTGATTGTCTTACTGAATCAATAGCCTGTGCCAAAAGCAGTGTTTAAAACTATTAATCATGAACTTCCCACAGCATTGCAGGTATTGGTGGTCTCATGAATACCCACATACAGAAAAAAGAAACAGAAAAATTAGCAGACTTTACTTCTAAATCCAGGTCAATAAGTTTTTTTCCTGAAAATCTGGTCCTATTAAATTTCCTACAAGCTAACGATTTGGTGTAAAGAGATGATTTGATAATTATTTTTTGACATTACGTTTGAACTAAGTGCATACACATAAAGGAATATTCTTTGTTACAGAGTAAGTGTATAGAATATCAAAAAATGCTCCAAAGCACGCTAACTTAAGTTTTTTCTATCTGCAAGTATCCATGGCAGTGAACATGGATTGTTCAAATTGTTCTAAGCAGAAGGAATACTGAAGGAACACAGTCCTGCAAAATATTCTTAGAGATTCTGTGTTGTGTGCCTTTGCATATAGGTGTTAATAGTCACAGAAAAATTATGCTGTGCTCTCACTCTAACTCAAATAACCTATCAGTAGCTATAAAATTGTCATAGAATCACAGAATTGTAGAATGACTTCATCTGGAAGGGACCTTAAAGCCCACGCAGTCCCAATTCCTGTGGCATGGGCAGCACCAGCCACCAGCTCAGCTGCCTAGAGCCCCATCCAACCTGGTCTTGAGCGCCTCCAGGGATGGAGCACCCACAGCTTCTCTGAGCAAACTGTTCCAATATCTCACCATCCTCTGAGTTAAAAATTTCCTCCTAATCTAAATCTCCTCTCTTTTACTTTAAAATGATCATTACAGTTGAATCATATCTAAAGAAATCATTAAGGGAAAAGTTAATTTATAATAACCTGTTACACATGGCACTAAAATAAGGTAAAAGTACTCAGAAGTCGCAAGTCAGTGGTAGTAATTTTGGGCAGAGGTGATGATTTGTCAAGCCACCTGAATTCCCTCACCATTGCTTATTCCAGGAAGCCCGGCACGGGTCACAGATGGTAGCATAGTGGGGCTGCCTGCCTACACAAAGCAACATGTTTGCAGAATAAAGGTTGAGTATTGCCACTGACAAGAATTTCAATGTTCACATTACTGTTTCATGAAGCTTCACAAGCTAGCACAGTAGAAATTCTCCAAGGGTTTTTCCTGCTATCCCTAAGGAAGTAATGAGAAGTAATCCTGTTCTTGGAAGGAGGAGAAAAAGGAGAAAAAAAGATGGTTTGAGTAATTTTTTCTTTTCTCTTTTTCATAAAAAGTAAGCAGTAAAGAGCACCATTTTTTTTTTTTTCACCCTCACAGTTCACCTTTAAGCTCAATTACCAGTTTAACCAACCAGCCAAATTCCACTTCTGAAACTCTCCTAATTCCACATTGCCTTAGCTTTAGTGTTAATTGAAGCTGCTGCACTTTCTTTGGTTGAGGTGAACTGCTCTACTGAGGTTCCTGTAAGAAAATTGTTTCCAAAGAAGAGTTTCCAAAGAAGAGCTGAACCATGCAGAATCTTCTGTAAAAACAGAAAATAGTAAGCACTGTACTAGTTTAGTGAAGTTTCTACATATAATTGATCTTACACTGAAATACAAATCTGAGAAAGCAGTGTCAGGAATCTGGCAGAATTATCTCATAAAAAGAAGTGAATATTAACTATTTAAAATTAAAGTGAAAAGTTTAATTTTCTTTTCCTATTCCTTTGCTTCTGTAAATATATAAATGTATTTCTATATATGTCACAAAAGGTACGCATAAGTAGACATTAGTGGACTTAATTGAATACATTAGAGCATTTCAAACAAAATGACAAATGCATATCAACAGAGGTCAACAGAAATTTATTTACAATGCAAAAAAAAAAAAAAGCTTAAAGATACTTAGAAATTTTAAGGAGCTTAAAATATTAAGAGGTCTTGAAGTATTTTAATGTTTTAAAATATTACAAATATTTCCTACGTATTGCAATTTAAATCATAGAATGGCTTGGTTTGGAAGAGACCATTAAATAATCTAATTCCAACTCTTTCCTGCCTTGGGCAGGATTTCCACCCACCAATTCAGACTGCTCAGGGCCCCAGTCCAGCCTGGCCTGGAACGCTCCAGAGGTGGGCACACACAGCCTCTCCAGGCAAACTGTTCCAGTGCCTCACCATCAACTGAGTAACAAATTTCCTCCTAACATCAAATCTAAATCTCCTCTTTTAGGTTATAATTGTAATTTGCAAATACTAATTTCTCCACTACTTTTTGTATTTTTGATATTATTAAAATTAAAATTAAAATATTGACTATTTTTTCTCTACTACTTGCTACCTTTACATCTGTAGATGAAAACGTATGGCATTTACATATGCATATGAATTCTTAAATATTAATCACATATACCTTTTGAGTAGTGAAATTACTTGTGTAGCTGATAGTCCTCCCAAATAAAGTTCCAATGTTATTTCTTTTTAAAGGTCATAATTAACACAGATCAAATAGCAGAAGATATACTGTACTATTCACTCTGTAGAACGCTCCTGTATTGATAAGAAGATTGGCTGTTTAACTTCATGAGTCTTTCAATTCTGTAACATCCTTTCTGTAAGGAGATAGGTGAGAAGATAATGTTAAGTATTCAAAGTGTTGCACTGATAGTAGATCAGTTTGGAGTCTTCAATCGAATACCTCTAGATCCATATGCAATAACTAGTGATTATGGAGAATATATATACATGTCTAAGTATTTGTCAGCTGTTATTTACTTTGTCAGTATCACCGCTGCATTCTTTGTGTTCATAGGGAAAGGTGTTTCTGGAAATGACATTACAATTGCTGTAAAATTGAAGTGGTTCCTGGAAAACACCTCCACATATCTGAAATATCTCAATCTATTTATAACGTGTTAAATTATTTCTAGTTGATAGCCTTTCAGAGAAAAAATGCTATTTCCATTGCACAACAGGAATTTCTGATCATCAGGGCAATGCATAAAATAAAAGCTCACTTCAGCGATAGAGATACATTTTCAAATATTCATAACTTTGTGGAAGTATTTTTAGCTATGAAATTCTACAGAAGTGTTATGTCTGCAAGTGAGTTCTTCTGTATGTACATGAACAAAGCTGCCCAGTGTATGTATAGGAGACAAAATAAAAGTTACTTTTTTAATCACATTCCTGGCTCTACTAGTTCCCAGAGATTTGTAGAGATGAGTCAGATTTGTTTGCAAATACACTGGGTGTACCTGGTATTTCAGATCTTACATTTTTTAAAAGATTGTGCTTCTAAAAAACTGACATTTCGATATCTTCATTTTGGATTTCAATAGCCTAATTCTAGGCAGTGACATGGGAAGTTTGGACTTCATGGTCAAAGAAGAAAATAAATCTCTAGAGTGCACTGCATGTTGGAAAAGTATGTTTACTGTTGAGCTTCAAGGGTTTCTTGTGTATTCAATCCCTTCCTCATCCTGCCATACACAAACACTCATGCACAAATGTGTATACATGCATATATTCTATAGAATCATCTTTCGAAATGTGTCTTCCTTCTATTTTTGAAATAGTAATTGCTTAGAGATGAACAGTCCTCAATCTTACCCACTGTTTTTTTCAACCTCTTCTCCTATTCCAGAACTGCAGGAAAAGAAACAAGACACTGGAATTGGAGACTCTAAAACAGATGGTCAAATAGATATTATAACAGTTTTATCAAAGATTTCCTTCCTTTTTCAACTTTAGTGCTTTTGTTGCCAAAGATAGAGAGATAAGTGCATATCCCTCAATGAGCTCTTTTTGTTCATCCTTCTGTGTCGGGCCTCAGCACCTAGATTTCCAACAGCTCAAAGCAGATCTGACACATCTCTTTAATAGGGTGGTGAGACATGACATATGTATGCTACAACCTTGGGCTGCCTTCTCTAATTGAATAAATGGCCAATATAGGGATGAGTATGAAAGGCCTTGCATCGTCAAAAACTTTAGGGAGAATCCTCAGTGATTCAGATTGAATGCTTTTAAACATTTCCATGCAGCAGCAACAGCTCGTCTGTCCTGTAAAAAGACTATGCCAACAATAGCATCAGTCACATAAGGAATTTCTGATACCCTTGTCAGCACATCTATTAGAATCTAAATTACAATGACATAAGAATCAGGTGTCTCTCTGGACACAGTGGGAAAGAAAAGAGTTTCCCAGTCTTTCCTGCAATGGAGGAAGTACTAGGAGAACACGACAATTAAAAAGATTATAAAAGTACACTAAAGATTCAGAAAACTGTCATTGACTCATCTTACTAATATGTTTCCTTTGAAGATCCAGTTTTAAAAACTATCCACAGCTTTAATAAATACTATTCTCCTAAAAGAAAAAGAAAATGAAGTATGCTTTAGATTTCTCCTGGATAATGGAAGTAATGGTTCATATAATCTAGGCAAATATAATTGTGTTATCAGGTCTACAAACTTACTTCCTTCTGAAAAACATAGCAGGTTTCTTAACACCATGACTGACTCCAAAATTGTTGTTTGGCACTAGGCTCAGCATTTTCATAAGAATTTTAATATTGTGCTGTCTTCACTCTGCTGCTATCAGTAAAATCCTCCTCTTCCCCTGAAACTCCATGTTTCAGAGCCTACCTAAAAGTCTAATTTCAGGCAGAAAAACATTTTTTTTTCATTATAACTGGTTGATGGAAAAAAAAAAATACTGCCAGTACAAGCTTCTTGTTCTATGCTTGCAAATGTCAATATGACAGCACCACAGTGAATATCTTGCCTTCACTTCATGAGCAGTTCAGGAGATCTACAGCAAATGCTTTGACACTACACAAAGTCATATTAGAGAATAAATAAGCATAAATGGGTGGTGTCTTTCTTCCCTTGTGTGTCTGAAAAGTGAATTTGACCCACATGTTGACTGAAATGAAATTCTCTTCAAAATATATAATTTAGCTATTCAGCATAGAATTGTAAAGATCATTCAGTCTCTCATGTTCCCATGGTTTATATCCATAGCTAATTCTGATTATTGCATCAGCAAAAACTCTCTTACATCTGGAATCAAGCTGTGACATATGTCACAGGAGTCCAGAATTCTGTTTCCCCCAACCCAACCCTGCAAAGAACACATTCCTATCAGGGGGAAACACAGATTTCTTTTGCATTTAAAGCAAGGCATAGGAGAAAAAGGATCTGGTGAAAACTGGTATCTCAGCTCTGTAGACAAGGGCATGTAGGAGATATGTTCAAAGTAAGTGCCTGTACTAAGCAAATTGGATGGAAAATACAATTTTACTTGACTGTACCGCTGAGACACCGTAGTTTCATTTGACTAATGCCCTGGCTTTTCATTTAATGTTTTCAGAAATGTAGCATGCAGATAGGGGATTTAGGTTCAGCAGAAAAAATCTTTCTTCACAAGAAAAAACATTCTGCATTGTTGCAGTAACCTGACCCAAAGCACTGTTGTTTTTATTTTTTTTTCCCCTGAGGAAAATCTTGCTTTTTGGAAGTAATATAATTATATGCACAGCACTGACTCAGATTCCAGTTAGGTTTCAAGTTCTTCAGACCCAATAAACACTGTGTTACACAAAGTGAGTAAGAGAAGTAAAGAAGTATGGAGTGCATGTACTAAAAGACAGGTAATCTCCTAAGCCGCACGGAGGCATTACATGCTAAAGACAGGGTCTTTAAGGATTTGCAGAGACTCAAAACTTTCTATCTCTGCACCATTCATGAAGAGCTAGTGTTCCATTCCATGGTTTAGGCCAGTAGATAAGATAAAACCACAACCAATTACTCTCAATTATTGCCTTGATAGCTTACCAAGAGCAGTTTATCAGCGGTGGTTATTCCCAGTTTAGCCAGGTCAATGCCCAGAATAAACCAGTTGTGACATTATTTTGGATAATACTGAAAATGAGTACTATTAATTGCTATTTCAGAGATATGCTATTACAAATGGGATATATAGTAAATAGAATTATGGGCCCCTTAATCAAGACATTTCTTATTCCATCAGAATACTCCTGCAAAAGAAAATAAAATTTAACTTTCTTTGTTTCTTTAAGACTTGTTTGATTCCTATTTACAGAACTTTAAACTATAGTACATAAAAGTATGTAAAAGGAAATGATATATTCAGTTCAGGAATGGAAACTCAAAAGTCTCTTTTTTTCCAGGCATATTTTCTCTGGTTTTCTGTTTCTATTCACAGCAGTGCCATTTTCTGTCCAAATAAATAGAGGTTATGTAAGAAAAGAATTGTCATATTGTGCTCTACAGAAGCATCTCTTAATACTAGACAATAGGTATTGTACAAACCAACATGCTACTTAAGCAATGTGGGACGCTAAATCCATTTGGTATCACACAGATCAAACCTGGGTGATTAATCACAGACTTAATAGGAAAGGTAAACAATCCATCCTCATTGCAGAGCAGAAAGCATACATCTTCTTAATCACAATGGGATTACAACATCCCATTCTCCACAGGTGTGTAGTTTTCTGTCATCAGCATCTGCTATGAATCATATGGAGTTATTATTCTTGTTTTAAACTAAATACAAAGCTGAAAATAACCATACAGCATTCAATTTCTGTTTGCACAGAGAGAAAAGAAATAGTTATTTTATATGCAATTTGGACCACAATATTTTCTTTTGGTCGTGTCATTTGGAAACTTTTTTTTTTTTTTTTTCCCCAAACATTGCTATCAATATGCTATACACAAAACCATATATCACTAGCATTTTAACTTATTAAATAAACAGCAGTTAATTGCACTTGCAAAGAAGGACTAGAGTTGAACACACAGGTAACACTATGTTCTTTTTTTTTTTTTTTTTTTTTTTTTTTCGTAACTGGATGCAAAGGTCATGTACTGCAACCCCTTGCTTTCAGGCAGAAACAAGTATGTCTACAGATTTTCTATCCTAGTCATAACAAATGTAATTGAATTTATTAGTACTAGAGAAGATTTCAATGTAAAAAGTCAATATTTCCTTCAGATTCCTTTTCACTGGTGTTTGCTGAAATTGCATCTCCTGAATCACAACTGAGTGAGATTCCTGCTCACTAATGTTTCTGTTGAAATGTGGAAATGGTATAAGCTCTCTGCTAATTGTCCAAAAGAAGAAAAAGAAATAAAAAATGATGAGATAACATTGAAATGATGTTTGACAAAGAAAAGGATTTAACTCTTTCATTACTACACTGGCATATTCTTACATTTTGTTACAGGAAAATATACCATAATGGATATGACAATGAGAATCAAGACTGCTGTAGCCCAATGGCTCTACAGAGAACAAGTACCGTGGCTGGAGATATATTTCCATTAGGCACACAGAACACTCATATTCACAACATCGTAAATACATGTATCATATTTCTGTGTATCACATATCCATTTATCATATGTATATGTGTATCTCTGAGTCTATGTATTGACCTGTTTCTGCATCTATATGTACGTAGCTGGCCACAAAGATCACAGACTTAGAGCATTTACACAAACAGCACCAGTGACTTCATCTCACTCTGGCTGAACAGAAGAGAATCATAGACTCAAAAAAATGTATGAGTTGGTAGGTACTCTTAAAGGTCATCTAGTCCAACTCCCCTGCAATAAACAGGGATATCTGCAGCTAGATCAGGTTGTTCCAAGTCCCATCCAGCCTGACCTTGAATGTCTCCACGGATAAGGCATCTATCACATCTCTGGGCCTAGTCCATTGCCTCACCAATCTTATTGTTAATAACTACTTCCTTAAATCCAGTCTAAATCTCCCGTTCTTCAGTTTGCAACCATTTCCCCTTGTCTTCTCTAAAGAGAATGTTCTCTTCTATTTTATATTCACCTTAGATGCTGAAAGACCTCTCTTAGGTCTCCCTGGAGCTTTCTTGTCTCCAGGCTGAACAGCTCCAGCTCTCAACCTGTCCTCTTAAGGGAGATGTTCTATCCCTCGGAACATTTTTGTGGTCTTCCTCTGGACACACTCCAGCAGATCCACATCTTTCTTGTGTCAATGACTCCACATCCAGCCACAGCACTCCAGATGAGGTCTCACCAGCACAGAGTAGAGGAGCAGGATCACCTCCCTCAACTTGCTGACTACACCTCTTTGGATGCAGCCCAGGATACATATTTTCCGTTCTGGGCTGCAAGGGCGCATTGCTGACTCATGCCCTGCTTGCAAACTCTCAGTACACCTAGGCCATTTTCAGCAGGGCTGTACTTCATCCTTACATGCCCAGTTTGTACTGATAGTGGGGGTTGCTATGACCCAGGTGCAAAGTCTTGCACTTGGATTTGTTAAACCTCATTATGTTCATCTGGGCACATGGCTCAAGCCTCTCTAGGTCTCTCTGGACAGCATGACGTGCCTCAGTCATGGCAATTGCACCACACAGCTTGATGTCGTCTGAAAACTCGCTGAGGACACACTCAATTCCACTGTTGATATAATTGATGAAGATGTTAAAGAGCATTGGTTGCAGTTCTTACTCTTAAGGGAGACAACTCTTCAGTGATCTTCATCCAGACACTGGACCTTGGCTTCAATGGGTACGATCTCATAACAAGTTCCTCATCCATCAAAGAGTCCACCCATAAAATCTAATCTTTGATCGTCCTTTTATGCCCTTCTTAAAAAAAAGTGTGATGTTATCTTTTTTCCAGTCCCCAGAGACTTCACCTGACCACCAGGACTTTTCAAATATCTTCAAGAGTGGATTGATGATTACAGCAGCCTCAGGACTCTGGGATGCATCTCATTGGGACTCATAGACCTACGGATGTTCAGATTTCTCCGGTGATCATGAAACTTGACCTTTGCTTACAGCAGGAGAGACATCGATCCCCTAGTTCCCTCCTTCTGTTTGAGGGCTGTGCATGGAGCAGTTGCTAGTAAAAACTGTGTCAAAAAAGTGTTTGAGTACCTCAGCCTCCTCCTTGTCTATTGTTACTAGTCTGTCTATATAAATTACTAGGGAGGGTAAGCCTTCCTGGACTTTCCTTTTCCAGTTGATGTACTTATAGAAGCCTTTCCTATCCTTCTTTGCACCCCTTGCCTAGTCCACTTCTATTTGGGCCTGGACCTTCCTGATCCAATCTTTACATGGCCTAGCAGTACCCCTATATTCCTCTCAGGTTACCTGTCTTTCCTTCCACTGCCTGTGCTTTTTCCTCTTGCTCTCCAGTTTGACCAGCAGGTCCCTGTTCAGCCATGCTGGTC
Source organism: Tetrao urogallus (assembly GCF_951394365.1). Lineage (NCBI taxonomy): Eukaryota > Metazoa > Chordata > Aves > Galliformes > Phasianidae > Tetrao > Tetrao urogallus. The sequence goes on along the minus strand of NC_136813.1, from coordinate 31,198,868 downwards.
TCTTGCCTTCCTTTCCTGACTTCCTACACCTGGGGATGGAGAGTGTTTGTGCCTTAAGGAAAGCTTCCTTAAAGATCTGCCAGCTCTGTTCTGCTCCTTTGCTCTTGAGAACGAATCCCTATATTCAGAACAGATTATTTTATTTATCCCAATACAGGACTATCATGTATCTGGAGTAAACAATTTAATCATCGTATGTTTATATATATATATATACTGGAAAATATGAAAGAAGCAAGTTCTTGGAGATCAGATATGTATTAAACAGCTGGTGAGTACAAAATAAGCTTTTGTTGAGCAAGAATTCCTGACAATCTGTTGTCATTTATAACAGAAGTACTTGGTAATTGACTCAGAGGAAGACAATTGCATGTGCTGATTCAGGTAAGAAAAGTGGTAAATGCCAAATCTACCTTTTTGATAATGCAAAGGCAACATTCAATTAGGGTTAGCTGGTTACTGTTCTGCAGGCTCAGCTAACATTGCAATTACTGTTGTTTCATTCTGTTTCAAGTGAGAGAACGTGATATCTAGTTGTATTTTAAAATGAATCCTTTCTGTCAATTTCGCTTTTCCTGCTTCATAAGTTCCTAATGATGGGTTGTACTGAAGTGTAAAGAAAGAAATATACTGTGTTTGGGAAACAATGCTTTTTCATACAGTAAAATTCAATATTCAATATAGGGTGCATGCAGTTAGTTAGACCGTATAAAGTTGCTGCAACTGTTTCATGAAAAAAAAAACACCTAGTGCATCTTTTCTAGGGGGTGTCTATTGATGATTCCATTTTACCTTTTTAAAATCAAGTGTGAAACCTGTAGCATAAGTGTCAAAGCCTGGAACATACAGAAATAAAACCTCTTCTATGTAGCTTAGCATACTCAGATTTCTTTTGTTAAACCTCTGAGTTGGGAGAACATTATATTTTCCTTTTTTGAAAGTCTCCTGAATATACAGCAGAATAATTTTTTTTTTTCAGATGAGGCTGAGCATTTGTCAATTAATATATGCCTCAAGCAGGAAACACAACCCCATACATACCAATGGTCCTCTACTCTGACCTCTTTGTTTTGCACACAATTCTATCCATGCAGCACCTTTTTGTTTGTTTTGTTTTCCTTTTCATGATAGAGCCAAGATTATACCCCTACCTTCAGCCAGTATTTAGAATAGCTTTCTGGAGATGCCATGTCATTAACTGGATGGAAATCTAATTAAGTGCAGACAGATCCTTGGGCTAGGAAAAGAGCAGCGTATTTTGTGACTACGAGGTTAGAGTTTATTTGGCTTTCCTGCTTGTTATATATTCCATGCCCTCTTGACTGGCAATTCTTTAACATCATGTTGATTCAGTCATTTTTCAAACATTTGCATCAATAGAAACAGCACAATTATTTAGGGGTTTTCTTTTGGGTCATAATTGATTTTGTAGTTGTTGTTATTATCATTATTATTATTATTTAAATGTTAAACCTTTTCTATACTTTTAAGTAAGGTTTTGATATTTTTAAGTTAGGTGTTACTTCTCATTTATTGCCCCTTCATTTGACTGCTGTTAACATAACAACATCTAAATTTAATTGTAAGTACTTATCTTGCACAAAATGGATCGATGTGCTCCATTACAAGCGTCACATGAGAAAAACAGTCAAGTCTGGAGTTAACACTTATTTCTGTTTTTTCACTGAATCTTTCTAACTTGTGCTCACACCCCATCAGTCCTACTGCCAGCCCTAACGGTTCTTGAAGTGTGAGGTGGACTTTCATGAGCAGATGATTATATAAAAGGTAAAATAATATGATTTTAGAAGGATTAAGTGATTCCTCATATTATCTCAAAGACCTGTAGTTCCAGACAGTGCTGTTCAAATAATTCATTTTTTTCTTTGATAAAAATGTAGGTGTTAACCTTTCAGGAAGTCTTTTTTCTATAGTATCAGCAGCAACTCCAACTTGTCAGCTCAGCAGTACTTTACAACTACTGCAGCTCACTTGGTGTGTGACAGGAAAGAGAGCAGCAAGAATGATACTCAGGTTCTTCCAGGCCTGTGAAAAATGTGATATGAGTGGCCAGTTGTAAGTATAGTTCCAAAATGTGGTTGTATGAGAACAACTTCAAAGCGGAGTAGATAATAAATAAAAAAATGATTGCAAAGTGGAAAAGTTCATCTGTAATGTGAGAAGTGGTTCAGGGCACATAGGCTTAATGACTCTCTCTGTCTCAGATGGCCTCAGAGGCGTTAGGAAAATCACTTAATCTGTTCCTAGCTATGATATATAGAGATATAGATAGGGTAATCTTTTTCTGCTGGATTTTTTTCACCTTTCTTTTCAGTTTAGATTTGAAGTTGCTTGGTTTTGTTTTTGTTTTTTAAATTTTATTGCACCTGTATAAGTCTTTTAACATTGTCTTCCATAACTTTGAAATGATAAAATCTAGGGTTTATAAAAGTCTAGGACTTTTCAGATACAGGCAGACTAGATAAATGGACTGGAAGCAATCTGAACAACCAAGTTCAGAGAGTTGAGGCCAGTGGCACAAACTCCAGCTGGCAACCAGGCACTAATAGTATCCCCACTTGGAGAAGAGGCAATAGCAGGGTCAATAGTGCTTAACATCTTTATTAATGATCTTGATGATTGGACAAAGAGCAACCCTAGCAAGATTGCAAATGATAAAAAAATGAAAGGAGTGGTTGACTCTGTTGCGTGGGCACATCAGTGAGCCCAAATCAGAGCAGTTATGCAGCCTGTGAAGGATTCACACCAGAGCAAAGGAAAAGCACAAGAGGGCCAGACCAGGAGAAAAAAACTCTATCACTCCTTGCAGCACAGGTTGTCTTGCTGAGTATAACCTGTATCAGTAACAAGAAGGGAGGAGTCTGGGGTAAAACTGAGTCTGGGTGAGGCAAAGGAGTAGTGTTTTCCCTAAGCATGTAAGTATTTCTGTTTTTTTGTTTCTATTTCTCAAATTCAAAATCAGTACTCAAATATTTATATTAAATGGCAATAAGCTAAATTTCTCAAAAGCAAGGCTCTTCTACCTATATCAGTAATTGGTAAGTTATCTTACTGTCTTCATCTTGACTCACAAGATTTCTCACTCTCTGCCATTCTATTTTTTCTCATCCTACTGGCAAGGGGCAGTGAGTGAGTGGCTGTGAGTGCTTGGCAGTGAGCTGATGCTGACATATCACGAGGAGAGGAGAGGACTTGGAATATTTTTCTTTCTTATTCCAATCCCTATTAAAAATGTACAATGAAGTCTTCTCATGAAAACATACAAACTATGACCTCTCATATATGTGGTATAAATCAGTGCAAAGATTTTATTTAGTTTCTGTTCTGTCCTCATCACTTCATTGTAGTTCCTTTCTAACAAGAATAATATGCACATCCTCTTTATTTTCCCCTTTCATTAATTATTTTTGATTTATTGACTGCTTTGTATCTTATTTTCCTCTGACTCACGCCCATGTCTCGCAGCAGCTTTTTCTTTCTCTCCCTCTATTCAAATTTTATCTCTATATTTTTTCCATCCCAATTGCTCCTCTGTAATTTTTAAAAGCTCACTGATAGATGTGTGCAGATTCATTTTTCTTTCTCTCCTTATTTCAGTCTTTTCCATCAGTCATTCATCCTTTGGAGTATTTCTATGTTTTTTTTAATTCAAGGTCCAATATTATACCAGTAAACATAAAACTGTCTTCATCATAAAAAGTCGCCTTTGACTTTTTGTAACTGTTTTATGTTTCACATTTAGTTGAGATATAGGATCTGTGAGCATTTCAAAATATTTAAGATCTTTGTGAATTTAGGAATGACTATGAATACAAAACATCTAGAAGAAAGAAAAAAAATAAAAGAATTTCTAGGTATCTGGAGTATGTGGAAGTTAAAGAAAAATATGTACTAGATCATTACATTTCCAGGGAACTTTGTGTGATATTAATATGTAACTTCCACTTTCTACTACTTTGTTATGTGAAAAGCTTTCTGTGTTGTGTAGCACATTTCCCGTTAAGTCAGATGAAATAATAGCAGTGCATTTGAAATGCAATCCCTATGAGTCACAGAGTGCATTGTTTCTGCCAGCAGCTGACCGTCCAATTGCACTGAGCTTTTCATCCAAGATGAAGTCCTCGGTGGGTATTAACCATTAAGGCTTAGCTTAAGACAAAAAGAGCTACGACTTTTTATACAGGCTAGGTAGCTCTTCTCAAGGCAGTTTGTTCTCTCCATAGGTGTCCACCGCATTCTACCAGCTACACCACGTGATCCAAAATCTGACTGTCTTGTATGCAGCATAAATAAGGACCATTTTTAAGTCTTATATTAATTTACATATATTAATTTTTTTTTTTTAAATTGAATGTTGCTGCTTCATGTGCTATATAATAGGTTTAAATATGTATCATATTGCACTAGGCTTGAGTTGAATGTATAATATGTTTTAGATGGGAGATTTGGGTAAATTTGTATATTTTTTATTAATAAGTCATTTTTTAAAAGCTAAATTCAGTACTGGGATGCGTATTTTTGCAGAGAAGTGAAAAAAAGTTGAAATACGTTATTTTTATATATATTAACATTATCTGCATTCTGTGATTATCAATGAGGAAAAAAAAAAAAAAAAGGGAGAAGTTGGAAAGCAAAAAGGGCATGCAGATATTGTTGTATGAACAACAAAAAGCAACGTAGTTGCAGCCTTCACAAGCTAATCTCTATTCTCTCCAATCTCCACATCCCTTCAAGCCCATTTTATCTGCTATCAATAGGTGCAACTTGCAGTGCACCTTGCACGTCTGACAGTGTAGGTGATGATTTTTCTGCTCATTCTTTTTGTGCCACTGAAAACTTACAAATCTAACCTAAATCTAAAACTTTCCATTGAATTATAATATCAGCATTTTTAAAACACCATATATTTTCATTAAATGAGTGAAAAATAACCCTAAGCAACAAAAGGAAGAAAAACAAAGAGACTTGTATCAAGAAGACTGTGAAGAAGAATGAGGTATGAAAATCCAGGATCCCTAAGCTTGAAGAATGAGACAAAGTCAGTTTTAGACTTTGAACGGAGATATGCTTAGTTTATCTAGTGTGCTTTCAATTTCTTTGCTGCTATCTGCTGGAGTTAATTGAGTCAATTTCTCCCCTTCTCTACAGGTTTCTATAGGAACAAGAGTGCACACCTAGGCTCCAGTTGTTCCTCTGAAAGGATACAGGTCTTACGTAGGTCCAGCAAAGACCTTGGGCACCCTAGGGCACATCAAATAATTTCAAATATCACTGCAGACAACAAAACCTTTTATTTGGGATTTGTTTCTTTTTTTCTTTGTTTGTTTCTTTGTTTGTTTCTTTGTTTGTTTCTTTGTTTCTTTGTTTGTTTGTTTCCCCTGGAAATAGTCATGTAAAGATTGGTTTAAAAAGCCCTCGCATGGAAAACTATTTGATCATATCAATTCTGTGTAAACCAAAAATGCAATCTCTCCATAGGGAATGAAAGCATTTATTTTTATGCTGACAGATATATTGTTTTCTTGAGGCAGGGGTTAAAAACATTAGGTTTTTGTGTTTTGCTTTCTTTTGTTTAATTCCCAAAAAACATATTCTTAAACAAATAAGGCAAACAACTCACCTTACCAAGCACCATGGGGAAATGAATATAGGGATTCATAAGCACTCTCCTAGTTTGTATGCATGACTCACTGTCTGGTGGCAAAAATCAATTTGCCTCTTTAAAAAGGCCCCCTTGGGGATAGAAGAATGCAGAGCTGTAATGGTTTACTGTCTTGAGTGTCTTTGTCTGATGACAAACAGAACTGGAATTGACAGCAGAGAGTTATACTCAGGAGCTAAAATGATTCATGTGTTGTGACTTTTTCCCTCACCTGGCTTTGCAAAACTGCACCTGCAAAACAGTGCATCTATATCACTTATGTAGTCACCTCTATTGCACGCATCTCTGGTATTTACAGGCACTGACAGTACCTTGTGTTTCACTAGTCATTTATGTGCTCTCGTATCCCATTGCAAATCAAGCACTCTGCTGTCTGTGTGAATGTACATGCATTCCTAAATATTAGACTACGCACAGCTGAGAAAGTACCGAGGATGTTTTAACTTGCATGTCACACAGTGAAGTATATGAAAGAAAAGATGGGAATGTGCGTAGAGTAGAAAGAGTGTTAGACTCAGGAAATATAGGTTTAAATCACATTTCAGGTGTTAATCTTCCATATGACTTTCGACACACGTTTTCATTTGTCTATGACTGCTGCCCTTTTACCTCGTCTTGCTTTTTTTAATTAAGACATAAATAATTTGAAATGCTGTTCTCTTGTATTGTAGTAAGTGCAAAAGGGTGCTTTCTCTTTCAGACACAAGCTACTTCTGCACTGCTATTAATAACAATTGTACCTTATCCTGTTTAATTTGTATCTTCCAAATGTCAGTTGAGCAATTCTAGGTGATATCATATGTAATTCTGACCCATTGCATTTGGATTTTTCTTAAGCATGTGTATAAATAATATGAGTCGTTAAATTGTTAAAGTATGCTTTCATATCTTAAATAAGGCAGAGATAATCACAGTCTATGGAAAAAAAATTGTAAGAAAAGAAAATAAATCTTCCTCATTCAATTGGTTTGTTCAGCAATCACTTGTAGGTTTCTCGAGAAAGTGAAAATAAAAATAAAACATTTGAAAAACCAAACGAGAAGGGGAAGAAGAAAAAAAGATTAAGAAAATCTTCCTCTCCACCTCTCAAAATGATGTTTTTTAAATTTGTGTAACCATAAATTTAACAAGGCAATGAATTGGAAACTTTGACTTTTGAATCTTGTTTCAGGTTTTTTTTTGTTGTTGTTGTTGTTTGTTTGTTTTTTAAAAAGAGGAATTGTTTAAAAAAAAAAAAAAAAACAGCTAAAAAATAAAAAATAAAAAGTCACCCATCCACTCTGAACACACTCAAGGTTACAAAAATATGTCCCAAGATCACATTATGTTCAGATATAGGCTGTCAGCGTACAGATGACAAGTTTAGTTGGCATATTACACAGAAAAAAAATTCAATCCAGTGCATGTTAGTACTATGCATAAAGATATTTTGGATTGATTGTGCAAGCAGATGCTCTGCGAGTTCAATCAAAAAAATGCTTTTTGTCACCTCTGTTCAAACAAACAAGCCAGCTTCATTCCCAGTTGAAATGAGAACAGGAATCCATTGCTTACTCTATTAACAATAGACAATTTTTCTAATAATGAATAGATTTTTTCCAGTCCTCTGATGAGATTGCTGAGTTCCAGATGTAGCTGTGTGAATTTTATTTTTCTCTCTAGTGAGGGAGCAACAATTTAATTTTGATCTGAAGAACTTACCTAAAACAGGAATCAGCTTAAATGCTCCCTAAACTATGTCTTCCTATAGTCAATGGCATATGCCTGTATAATGGTGTAATGTGTATGTTCTGGTTATAGGCTAAGAAAAAAGGGGTGTAACAGAAAAAAAAATCAACATCGTACAAGAATGGAAATTCACTGGGAATTCACAGAGTCCATGTCTGCGATGAGAAACTGCTAGTGAGGTACAATTGCAGCAAAACATATATATACTAACTTGTCTTTTCCCTGTTTGTAAATTGAAAAACATGTGCTGAGAGCAAATGAAAAACAAAACAAAAATAAATACAAAAGCCTTTCGATTTATAGACCCAGACTATTTTTCCTAAAGCATACAGTATTCTTTCCTCAAAACTTAAAAAGAACCACACAGAACAGAATATCCCAAGTTGGAAAGGGGGCATCATCGAGTCCGACTCCTGGCTCCACAGGGCCATTCAACATCCAAACCCTATGTCTGATAGCTCTGTCTTAGTTTTATATCCATATACTGTAGTGCCCAGTGCTCAAGGTGCAGCCACACAGCACAGAGCAGAGCAGTCAATTCCTTCCCTTGCCCATTTGGCAGTTCTGGCATGGCACATCCCAGGTAACGGTTGGCCCCTTTGGCTGCCAGCATGCACTGATCTCTCAGCTTCAACTTGGTGTCAGCTGGAAGCCCCAGGCCCCTTTCTAAGGAGCTGCTCTCCAGTCTCTCATCCCTCAGGCAGCAGGTGCGTGCCAGGTGCAGACATTTATTTATACTCTCAAAATCTCTGTGGGTTTTGGGTAGCCTCTTTTCTTTTTCTCTTTCTTATTCTTCATTTCTAAATAATTTAAGTCTTTATACTAATTTATACCACCAGAAATAAAGGAGAAAGGGTCAAGTTGCCCCAGCACTTTGTTCCTAAATCTGTAGTTTTATCCTTTGAATAAAACTATTATGAGTGGGCATTGCATCATTTTTACATGTCCGTTCCTTTGAGAGATTTCAACATATGCTAAAGTAGCAAGGTCAGTCATAAACTTCTTATAACAGGTTTGCAGAACAAAGCTTTTATTGAAGAAGCCCCACACCTCTAAAAACAGTTAAATTTTTTTTAAGACCTTTCTGAGCATAATGCACTGTCTTCTTGCTTAATACGCACATCTCGTGGCCTTCTGGGCCAGCATAGCTTAGTAGGAAAGGGAGCTGCTGCTGGGAAAATGTACACAAGAGAGATGAGTTGTAAAAGTGTAATTGACACACACACAGCGAAATATCCCAGAAGACTCAGAAGACTTCCCAGTCTTGAAAACATTTACAACCAAGCACAGTGATTTATACCCTGATTCCAGTGGAATTACTCATGAGAGCAAGTAATATGCTCAGTAGTAATTAACAAGCCCAATTTTTCTCTGTTATTTACACCATCTCTACAGTCTCTTCACACTGTCAAAGAGGTGTGAAAGAAGAAGGCCTGAGAACAGTGTTTTCTTTCATATTTTTTCCTCAAAGAGGTTTTTTGTACTATCAAGTCAGCTTTGCAGAAAAAAATATTGCCAACCAAGTAGAATCAAATGTAAAACAAATATGTATACTTATATCCCTACTTCATTCATCTCATCATGTGTTCTCTGGTGGTTCCCCAATGCAGCATAAATCTAATTAAGTTACGAACATCAAAGTCTTATCAATAACATTTAAATCCTAAAGTGGGCAATTTATTTGTCTATTTAGTTCTTTTAGTTTGTTGTTTTTCTTTGTTTTGTGTTTGTGGCGGGTTTTTTGTTTGTTTATTTGTTTTTGTCTTTGCTTGTTTCTTCTAAAACACATGCACACAAATCCTCAATTCATAAGAATATCTATAGTTTGCTGCATTGCCTGAGGTTTCCAATGTGGTTAGCAAAACAATATTCATAACCACTAACCAGTGTCTCTACTGAAGGACGAACAGGCCTGATGTTTTAGTTTTAAATACAACAGTTCAAGGTTTCCTATTCAAAATAGTATTTAAGCTTTTGTTGAGCTTTCAAGCTTGTGCTCAATCCTGTTAAAGACAATGGGACAAACAGGCACTTAATATCTTATTTAATTTCCCAAAACCAAGCTCTGTTTTAGCTACTTAAATGTGGATTTAAAGCTAAAGCTGCCATAGAAAATGAAATATTATAAAATTACTTTTCACCCTGTATTCCAAAGGGAGCGTGTATGACAGAACTCATTTAATATTGCACTGTGCTTCCATTACCAAGCAAAGTAAGTGAGGAAGTTTGGGCTGAATTCAGACAGTATTTTATATGCATTTGTAATTGTAGTTTTCAGGAATGTTTTCTCTCTGCAGATTCAGAGACTTATTTGAATTACAGTAATATCATGTAAAAAAAAAAAAAAAAAAAAAAAGTTTTCTACTCTCTTACTTTTTATAAATTTTCTTTTTTTCCCAGTCTTTTCTCAGAACTTTGACAAAATTTTACATCCATTTTAAAATTGATTTTTCTGTGATTTTTATAAAGCCTTTTTCTATGATCACATCCACAGTTGTATGTGGTAGATTGACGTGATTAATGTTCATACATACAACATCCATTCCAAGAGGAATCTATACACCATGGTTTTGTCCTCAAGACACTCTGGGATTTACAAACTATTAGTTAGGTCCAAGTAATTCTCTTTTCTTTCTCAGCTCAGTAAGTAACAGATTTCTCTTACATCCTCTTTCTTCAAAATTCTATTTAATTTTCTCTAGTTGAAATCAACTTCATACATCTCAATATTCAAAATCATGAATTGAGATGGAGAAAAATTAAAACAGTATTTTTCAGTAACCAGAAACAAAATGTTTAGTTATTGTTCAGCTCTATGACAGAATAACTTACGATTTCACTGCATCCAGGATCAAAAGCAATTTTTGAGATGTATACGATTCCGGCCAAGATTTTATAACGATTTTAAATAAATAATGAACCTTGGTTATTGTACTGTGAAGAAATCTGGCTTGACAATTCAGTTGTTTTTGATAACTCCTTCATCCTCACAGTGAATGACCCTAAAGAGACTGACTGACGCAGAGGTCCTGTTACACTGCTTAGATATGTCAGAACATTTTTCAGAAAGGAGAAAATTTAGGTTAGTAGCTTCTAACAACTTCTGAAATATAATTTTCTTCTTCCTCATTCTATTCCCTTTCTCTTGCCTCTGAGTATATAGTCTGTCTCCCAGAACCACCACAACACTGCTGCAACCTGAAGACTGAAGGGGATAGATGAAGCACTCAGGCAGAGGTTCAAGAAGGCACAACTTCCAGCTATTGCAGTTAGACTGTGTTTTCTCAGTTTCACAAAGGTCCACATCATGTTAAAGAGTTTACATATTATTTTGGGCAAACTGCATTAGGTTACCAAACTGATTCTAGTATAGATAATGCGTGGGAGAAAAAGCGTGCAGGGAAATATGATTTTTTGATGTTTCCATTTCCAATGAAATCTCTTGCAGACCAGGACTTCTAGGTAACACATCACATTCTATCACAAGGTTGGAAAGACTTCACCTCTTCTATACAAATTCCTGGAATTAGACTCCTTGATTTCCATTACTGACTTAAAGGGCATTTTTGCTGTAGTACCATGGAAAGAATGTCTTCTCCCAGATTTTGCCCTTATAAGTTCTGCATATACTTCTAAGGGCAGATTTTGGCAAAGATGTTTCAATTTTCCCTTTTCAGTGACCTAATATTATTTCACTTGAAACAATCTGAGTACACTTGGTAGCAAAGATTTTGATAAAAAATGCTGTTTGAAAAAAAAGTATCTTTTATGTCTAAGTCACACTGTCACTTTATATTAACTTTCTTATTCATTTCACCTTTATACTGTCCTCTGTATTCATCCATTTTTAACTAAGTTATCTTTTTTTAGTCTTGAAGTAGATTTTAAAGAAAGAGGAGTGCCAGTCTTAGTCTGAAAGAAAGCTATTGCCCTGGCAATTAAAAGCAGCTTGAACTTTTAGTAAGCAGATGAAAATCTTTTAGAACCACGTGCATATTGTAAGTTGAAGAAAATAAGTCATTTTGGTACCACAGTGTAGCCTTGTTCAGTGATTAGGCACCCTAAGTGGTTTTCTAGTACCAGTAATTCCCTAGATAGAAATGTTATTTTAAATCAAAATGTACATGATCAAATGAATATAATTTAAACATCATTAAATTTTGTCAGCTTTTTGCACTGGGTTTTAATTTTGAATCTCTAAATGTGAAATTTCTGTTAATACAAACTGCTCCTTCTCCACATTTTAAGAAATACAGTCAGCTAAAGATACTCAGCATCTCTAGATGCCCACAGTGACTTGAGTGTGGTTTTTTAGTTACTATCATTCAACTTTGTTTCACATTTGATATCTGGTTATAGGTACTGATCAGCAAGATTAGTGTTGTTTTATAGCATTTCTCCTTTGGCTGGAGCAAGCTGAAGGCATTTAAGTAATGTCATAGAATCACAGAGTTGTAGGATATTTGAAGATACCTCCGGAGATGCTGGATGTTGTGTTGAAGGACATGGTTTAGTGGGAGCTATTGGGAACAGGTGAACGGTTGGACTGGATGATCTTTTAGGTCTTTTCCAACCTTGGTGATTCTATGATTCTATGATTCTATGAGATCATCTAGTCCAGCCCTCCATATTCAGGAGAGGGAACACATTGTCACTCCTCATAGCTTCTGTCACCAGACATTTTTGATCACAGTCCACTAGTTACCAACAGAAATGATCCCTGAAAGTGTAATGCCTTCTAGTTTCAGGATCAATAGACCCTAAACCCTGCTGCTGTGTTTACGTGCACACTCTGCAAAGATTTCTAAGTGCACTTCAGAGCACAGAGTCCTTACAAGAGCATTCTCTGGCTGAGTCTGCCTATATCAGGAATTACAAACCACAAATGCCTTTTGAAAATGAAGTTCTGAAGCAACATTTAAACATCTGGTATGTCATTACTCCATAGCACAAGAGAAATCACACAAATTGTCCAGTCGAGGTATGGAGAAAGTCAAATCATTAGGAAGATTTCTATAATACTGTTCAGTACTCCTTTTTTTTTTTTTTTTTTTTTTTTTTCCCATGAGTGTCTGTTGTACACAAAGGGTCAGTTGCACAAAGATAAATAAAAATTTTCTTCTAGCCAGTTCTGCACTGGTCTGAGCCCAGATCATTTATCCTCTCTCAGAAGATTTACTCCCCAAGCCACCATATGATACATTTAACAGGCCTCTATTCACTATCCCAAAACTTTCAACAGTGGGATTTTAAACAGCAGCATAATAACCCTGCATACAAGGATACTACATCTCCTTTCATTAGCGTGGCTTTCAGTAAGAAATTTAACAATAAAAAATGCATGAAAATCCCTGCTGTGAAACATGCCATCTTCTAAATGCATTCAAAGAAGTTCTATAATTTCTTATTCTTTTTAAAATCAAAATTATTTGAGGCTCTGATTTTCCCTTCATTTCCTAATAGTTGTCTTGGTGATCTTAGAAATACTGAATAAAAATAACACATTATAATTCAGACAGATGATCACAAATTTTCTCCGTGATCCACAGTCCTTTGTAGACTTCATTAGTATAGACTAAGTCACCAACTTACTAAATAAACAGAATATATAGATAATATATGTTTTTTTTCAACTGACTTGTTTCATGATGCAGAAAGTACTTAGGACCTGTTTCAGCCTTTTCCTCTTCAAGAACAGAATGTACCAATAAATTACGGCAAATTGCAGCCCAAAGCCTGTGTCTGAAGGAGCTTGTCAAAACAATTAGACTTTTCTGCTTATTATTTTGAGAAAATTCAAGTGAAAAAGAGAAGCTGTGAGCAGTTTTAAAATTCTCAGTCCTTTATTAAGATTGTATAGGGTTATGTGCAGTAGAGCTTGCATGATTAGAGCTTTAAACTACCTCAAAATTAAATAAATAAGATTCAATTTATATGAAGAAGAATTAAAAAAAAAAAAAAAAGACAGGTTTGCAGTACTTAAAATTATTAGTGTCCATTATTTAATAATTAATTTAAAAGCTTGAAATTCCTCCTGGAACTGCCTTCCCCACTCCACAGTTAGTAGCAATACTAGGAAGACATGCTGACTTAAAAGGAGGGCCGGAGGACCCAGCTGGAGGACCCAGGTGGTAGGACTCACCAAAAGAAAGAATCACATAATGTTTCTCCAGCTCTTCCAGAGTAGCACAGCAGCCCTAGGTTCTGCCTGGAGCTCTGCACAGAAATGTTATGCCTTATAGCTACTTATTTATACCTAAGGTCTCCTACAAAATATAATGACTTTGGTGTTTTTAAGGACTGAGGAGATTTCCATCTCAGAAAATGCACCAAATATTGTGTTGCTGTTGAATATTATTGCAAAATGCAAACATTAAGAAATAAGGCAAAATAATCATTGAATCATAGAATTGTTTCAGTTGGAAGGGATTTTTAAGATCATCTTGTTCCAACCCACTCCTGTATTCAGGGGCACCTCACTCTAGACTAGGTTGCACAAAGGACCATCCAGCCTGGCCTTGAATGCTTCAACAACTTCTCTGGCAATCTGTTCCCAGTGTCTCCCCAACCTCACAGTAAAGAATTTCTTCTTAATATTTATTCTAAATTTACCCTCTTCCACTTTAAAACCATTTCCCCTTGTTCTGTCATGACATTCCTTAATAAAAAGCCTCTTATAAAAAGTAAATTTATAAAAGAGGATGAGAACAATAATAAGTACACAGTCTTCTCCACTGTGCTTCTAACTCTCTTTCCTCAGCCAGTCTTCTAACAACACCATTCAAAACCAAACAACTTATGGGTAGCTTGCTTGGCAGGTGGCTTAGCTGCAACATGCTCACTGCAATAACCCACAGACGTCTGTTCCTGTCCTCCCAGAAGTGACCAGGCTTCAGAGAATTTTTCACAGTGATCACATAAAAAAGCACAGCATCAAGAATAGATTTTTCCCCTATGTTCTTGATGTTTAATTCAATCATACTACAGCCATTCTGTTCATAAAGGATGTATGCTTATGCCCCTCTTAGTATAGTTGTAACTTTAACCAGTTTAAAAGTAGTACTATAAAATCAGTGCATTATGAAAACATTAAAAACTGCAATACTGTAATCAGTAGTAAACAGTATGGATTCTAACTTTATTTTAGTCTACCAAACGAATGAAGGAATTTGTTACTTTCTCCCATCCAGAATAGATAGTATAGAAAATTGTTATATTGATTAGGGATAAGGACAGGACATAAGGACATTAAAATGCTTGCCATCAGCTAAGCAGCAAATAGTAGATTAATTGATTGCAGAAAGTAACTTGTGAGGGCATGCAGTAGCTCAACTAAGTACTGATAACCCAAGCTTTGTTTACATCAGCTCACTATCTTAGAAATAAAACCTAATTATAGCAAATTTCTTTTTCCTTTGCAGTTGCTGTATGCACCATCTTGTTGAAGAAATCATCATAGCAATGGGAAAAGTTTTTGGGATAGTCTCCAAGGTAACTCTGTCATTGGTTACATCCAGCCAGATGGTGGCTGAAGGTCTCCCTTAGGTCAGGCCTGTGAGTGAACAAATATAGCTTTTCCTGATGGCTTTTAGTGCCTTTCTTTCATACTAGGCTGAAAGTGTGGATGTGGATGTCCATGGTGTACCTCAAGGTCATTTGATGCTGGATGAGAACAGCCAACAATTTAAACTGTATGATGTGTAACTACTACATGATACTGCATGTCATCATTATCATGGTCGCTATATATTGTTAAGATTATTGCAGTAAGAATCACCCAGGCTAAAGAAGAATGAACTCTGATGGAACTAGAACTAGCTTCAGCACAAAGTAACCCAAGACTGTGAATCATCTCTCTTGCATTGAAGGACTTTTTAGGGAGATGAAGCCCAAAGTTATGAACTAAATGAATACCATGGACAATGTGCATGAATGGCCATAGAATACTGGTGTAATATGATTGCATATATATATATATGTATATTGCATATATATATACATATATATATTTTTTTAAATAGGTGATGCAAAATAGTTAGGACGTGTAGAAACTGTGGGACCTGTGCATGATATAAATAGTATGGGATAAAGTTGGATATTGTCTTAGTTTCAGCTGGAGCCAAATTGTTTTCTTCAGTGTCTAATATGATGCTATGTTTTGGTTCTAGGAGAAAAACAATGTTGATGACATACCGATGTTTCTAGGTGCCACTAAGCAATTTTGGACAGAACCAAGGCCATTGCAATTTCTCAGTGAAGGTCTGGGAGTGGAGCAAGGAAATGGAAGGGGACAGAATCAGGACAGCTGATTTAAACTGACCTAAGGGATATTTCCTACCATACGACATCATGCAAAAGAGAGTTTTGAAAGGGATAGGAGTTCATTTCTCTTCTACTCACTGTAGGGAGCTAGCTGAGCATTACTCCACAGGTGGTTGTGAGCAATTGCTTCTGCATCACCTGCTATATACATTCAAATATACATCTATATATTCATAACTATATATATTCATAACTATTATCCTTTTCTCTATCTTAGTAAATAGTTTTATCTCAGGAAAAAAAAAAACAAAAAACAAAAAACAACCATCTGTGAAGCAGTATATTATGATAAGGTAACATAAATTTCACGCATGCAAAAGATTTCTCTTCAGCTAGGGCTACAAACTGACCACTAAGTGTGACTTATTGTGTTTGTGGCAATTTTTTCATTAGTTATCTTGTTTGCAGCTGTTTCCAGACTGTAAAACAGAAATATTTCCAGACACAGAAAAGATAGCATAAAAATTTCAGGGCAACCAATTCCTGCATAAAGACTTTCCTCAGAATAAATGCACCTGAGATTTTGAGAGCTTTTATGACCAAAAAGCTTTTGAATGAACACATGGGGAAGTGGAAAATAAAAGAGCACACAAAACTGTTAGAACATTGTGGGACCAAATTTGTGCAAAATATGATTAGAAGATAAAATCTCTTTTTATTCAGGAAAGTGATGGTGGCTGAAAGAATATTTCGGATTTATTTATTCTGATGTGCTATTCATTGTGGAATAGGTTGGCACCTGCTCATCTCCCCTAAGGGAAGGGCTAAATACAATTGTGCTGCTCTCAGAAACCCCAGCAGGAAGGTAACCTGTGCCAGCCTATTTTTTGTTGTAACTTATTTTCTCTCACTGGTCAGCAATTTGAAGGCCACTTGAATGGAAAAAAAGAAGACAGCAGCTTATTGGCATCTGTTCTGCTGCCGTGGTGATTCCTACAGTACAGGTGAATAGTGCATAGAATATCATGGAGGGATACTAGGAGATAGGAGTAATCTTTTTAAATAGAGCAAGAAATAATAGAAGAAAAGTCATGGAGGTCCCTAACAGTGAAAAGAAACAGCAGTTGGTATACCAGAGGATGCACAAGAAGGGAGCCAGAGAGGAATAACAGGGATGACTGGAAATTTATTAAATTGGCTTTATGTCATTTCAAGAAGCTGTTGTGGGATTAGGGACAGGGTATTTTTGGTTGTTTTTCTCATAAACTCATGGACATAAAAATGCTAGCCAGCTCTAAAAAGGAGCATCAGTCATGCAGGCGTTTAGCCAATGCCACCATTGGGCCCTATGAATGTCAGGTACTGTTCAAAAAACTAATTAGTGTGTTTTCCTCCAACATTTTGTTGAAAGAACGTTTCATTACCATGCAAATGCAGTTAACTCACAATGCAGGCTAATTGAATCCTTACAAAACACCCCATGCAAACTCTTATCTTAACTCACTGAACAATAAATACTAAAGTCACTTTAGAAGACAGAATTGGTAGTAAGTAGCAGGACACAGACTGCCAGCATTTAAGGCTTTTATTATTTCAAATACTTTGAGTCCAAAAGTAATTCATCATGTTACCTCTGTTAACACTGGATTGGCACTCACCACTGTAATCAGCTGGACTGATAGGTGAAGAGGGAACTACTCTATCACCTTCAATGAAAACAGCTATCTCTGAGCACATGTTAAAAGTGGCCAATTTTCATCACAGTGATAGTAATAGAACAAGGGGAAACATTTTTAAACTAAAAGAGGGAAGATTTAGATTAGATGTCAGAAGGAAATTTTTCATTGAGAGAGTGGTGAGGTGCTGGAACAGAGAAGCTGCAAATGCCCGGTCCTTGGAAGTGTTCAAAGCCAGGTTGGATGGGATCCTTGGCAACCTGATCTAGTGCTTGACATAGTGGTTTGCAGCCTTTCTCACAGCAGGGGAGTTGGAACTAGATGATTTTTCAAGTTCCTTCCAATCCAGCCATTCCATGATTCTATGCCCACCTTACAATCAGGCTTTCACTTGGCAAGTTTACCGAAATATATACTGAAGCACTGGTCTGAGGTGCTAGACAAAGCTACCATGAATACTGTCCGTTTAAAGTATTACATGAAGTGCTGGTGCCTGAAAAGCAGAAGTTTACAGCACTACTGCTCTGCTGAATCTCAATGCTCACATAAAGAAATGGTAAAATATTATATTTCACTTTCATTTGGACAACAGGTAGTCACTATCTTCCAGCTAAGAGAAAAGTGCATAAATACAGATGCAATAGAAGCAAGACAGTTTGTCAGGCACTTAAGACACCATGCAAATATAAGCCTGATTGTACTGCTATTCTGAGCTGTAGGGGTGACATTCAGTACCACTTTATCTCAATGTCTGCGACTAATGGAGTTTACACTGGTTCCTTACAAGTACCAAAAGGCAAGCTCTAGAAATCCACTGTTTTGAATAGAACTGTTTCAATATCAAGCTCGAGAAACAAAGGGTGGGAGGTTTTTTCCTGGCATCAGCCTGATTTAGAAGTCTCACTATAATTAAAGCAGTAGCTAGACCCTGGAACTGCAATGAGAAGATTATTAATGTCATCGCTGTCCCCAAGAGAAAAGATTTCTTCCAGCTTCACAATAAATGCAAACTAAAGTTTTAGTCTGTGCAAAGATTCAACAGTTTTCCATGTAGAAAACAAATAGTACTGGGATTATCCAAATGTAATATTTTTGAGCATAGTGATTCACTATCTATAAAATTGTGCAGGTTAAACAGATGTGCTTTTAGATAGAAACAATTTAAACTCCTTTGAGACAGCAATATCCACTGCAGAGTTTCTTGTTTTGTCCTTGCCTCAAATAGTCTTAACAATATGTTAGTAGACTCAACCTTGCTGCTGGAACATGTGTTTATATACATGTACAAAGTAAAATCTTTTAGAGGGTTGATGACAGAACTGGGATGAAAATAGTAATTCTTGTCTACAGTAATTGTTCAAACATAAAATACTTTTTTTATTTGATACTGAGGTGAAAAAGTCATCATTCAGAAAATTCTGTAACAATATGGACAAGCACAAGAATGTTAGCAAGAACTGAGTTTTTATCACTTCTGAAATTTCCACTACTACTTAAATCATTTTCTCTATTTTTACAATGTTTTTTTAAAAGAAAAATGTTTTGTTTTCTGGCTCAAAAAACTGAAATGCAACAGTTTTTCTGAAGTACTTGAGCATTTCACTAAGGTTGAAGTGAGGCAGAACTGATCTCTATTTTATTAGTCCTGTAAACTAATATCTCTGTGTTTTTGCCTGTAACAAATAGTTTGCTGTGAAGTTCCTAATCAGCACTATCAATTCAGTGGCTCATTTGAGAAAGACAAATCTCTTCTACTGATTTATCTGGCTCTGGTTCCTGGTTAGATTATTTTCTAGTCTCTTGCAGCCTGTGGCATTGTTTTCTCCCCTGAATAATCAAGACATGAAGGGTATTCATGCACCTCCCTGTCTGCTCTGGTATAGAGTGATAACTTGGAAAGTAGAACTACACCCAGGAGCATCTTGACTTGACATGTTCATGAAGAAACAGTGTGTCATGAGGTTCTGTTTTTTCTTGGCTCCTCTGATGGTAATTTATTTATGAAAATAAGAAAAAGTGACTGTGGACTTTAAACTTTTCTTTCTAGCAGAAAAACACAGTAATATTAAGATGAAGAGAAAACAAGACTGTAGGTGTATGGTGTGCAGATGTGAGGAGGAGGAGGAACAGAACACGGACATGAGGAATGAGAGATCTTATCTGTCTATTGTTAAACAAAGCTTCTTGAAAGCACACCTTCACTGCTAAGTGCTTTCCACTGTGCAATAAAATAGGCTCTATGCACTGATGAATTTGGAAAGAAGAAGAGAAAAGGGTTTCATTTAGCTTAAGGTCATTAGAAATATTCATTCTGTTCTTCACATCTCATATTTCAAATTTCGAAAAAAAGAGAAACAAAAAAATACCTTAGCTCAGCAGAATTAAATTCACCTCACAACTAGGAAGAGGATATTCTTTGAGATGTAATTGAAATAAGGGCAAAGTAAAATTCAGAACAGCAAGGCAAGCACCCACTACATTTTCTCTGTGTGAAACTGTTCCAAAAACTCAGTGATGCAAGATGCACCACTGTGTAAAATGTTAAATTATTCATTCTATTTGTATTTAATGGTTAAAAAAAAAAAAAACTGATAAAATTGCAGACAATATTTAATATACCTTTACATTCTCCTTACTTTAGATGGCACTCATTTGAACACCTTCTGTATGCAAGCTAAATTATTTGACTCTAATTTTGTCTCCATCCAAGATTAGTGAGTGTTTAGTCTTCCATTCCCATGAGACCCTTAGACTTTCACATACATACAAGAATATTGACTTTAATTTCTTGATTAACAGAACCATTGAGACTGAGAATTCTTAAACAAAGCACATACTAACGTGTCTCTTGTTTCCTTAGATTTCCATTTCTCCATTTACTCTTTAGAACTGCATCCCACTCTTATTGAAATGAATAATGAAACTTCCATTGATTTCAATTTGAAAGACTCTTGATAGCATTAATTAACCTCTAACTTTTGAAGAAGGGAAATCAGGGCTGCTTTGTGGTATCAGCAAAAGTTTTGTTCCTGGACCTGTCCTACACTTTCACAAGACTGTAGAAAATGCTGCTTGATGTCAACTATTTCCTGGTTATAGTCTTGATACATCATTTGCACAATGCCTCTAATTTTGACTTAATCATAATAAAAATAGGACTAAAAAGGCAATTTAGAACATATCCCATCTTTAAAATCCTGCATGGCTTGTAGTAGCTGTCAGGTATCATTTAAACTTTGGAGGGAGAGAGAAAGAAATAAATGCTAGTCAAGTTCATATTCTGTTTGATAGGAAGTCTCACACTTA
Source organism: Tetrao urogallus (assembly GCF_951394365.1). Taxonomy (NCBI): domain Eukaryota; kingdom Metazoa; phylum Chordata; class Aves; order Galliformes; family Phasianidae; genus Tetrao; species Tetrao urogallus. The sequence continues at coordinate 31,178,213 of NC_136813.1, read as the reverse complement.
TGTGAAAGATCACACACTGCAGACACATTTACATCAAGGAACTGGGCTGCTCTGTTCCTGTTTCTGAAATGTCTGGTAGGCTATGAATGCTAAGACCATTTCCTCAGCTTCCATCGACTACACATCAACTACGTTCCACCCACTCCTAAGCAATTTTGTGACTTGGATTATTATTAATATTAGTGAAGCACATCAGTATCCATTGCTTCTCTACCCATCATTCCAAAGTCCTGTTAACATTTGTTTAGTAACCAGCTCTGCTAACCTTCACCATATTGATGTTTTTCCATCCTTTACCTGTGAATGATTTTACGGGATCCAGTTGATGATATCAGTGAAAATATAACCTGAATAATCACACTAAGAATTTTGCATCAGGCATTCTATCTCTTAAAGGAAGAGGCTGAGATATTTCAGAATAGTGAATGGTTCCATAAAACTGCTCTCCAAAACCCAGTCCCACTTCTCCATCCTTCCCATCATATGTACTATCCTGTATATTTCTGAAACCCCATTGTACCTTCAAATCTATAATTATCTCTATTTCTATGAAAAAAACATTGTTTGAAAAGAGCACATCTTTGCCAGGTAGCAGAGTATAGCTTGTGTTTGCTAATAAGGAGGCTTTTTATAAGTATATCTAGAGCTCCTTGATTCTATATGCTATTTTTTAATAATAACTGTGGCAGTTTTTTTGGGTTTTTTGTGTGTGTGGTTTTTTTTTGCCTCTACTTTTTGAGAAAAAATACTTTCTAAATCTCATATCCTTCCACTTCCTCAACAACTATTTAAATAAATTGCAAGGTGCAATGGCACCTGTAATTCACAAAAAGACTATATCAAGAGCACTTGTATTGAATGACTGCAGATTTTTGAAACTCCTTCATCTAGCCATGTCCAAGTATTCTTTGGAGAGGATATCCAAATGCTTGTTACCATCATTATGATGATGACTCTATTTCACTTTTCTAAATTCTATTCCCCATGCAAAAAAAATCCTCCAAATAAGTTAGAAGGAAATGCAAGTAGAATGTTTGGAAAATATCTGTCCAATGATAAATTGTTGATTAAGTTAGCAGGTATGTTTTTTGCCAGTCTAAATTTGAGAACTTCATTTCAAAGCATCTGTTTCTGGATACTATTTCCAAGTCTGTGATTGAATATTTACTTTTGTTAATTTTTTGGGCTGTGCAAAAATAAGCCTCAGAAGAAGAACAAAAGACCCAAAACTTCCCTCTACTGAAGAATTAACACAGAAGTAAAATCCAGCCAATGCCTGACTGCATCTGTAGTGAACACAGATTGAGAAACTCATGCTTTCAAAACTCCATTTAAGGGGAACATTACCCACAGATGCCTCAGCTGTACTGTTATTATGCAAATGCATGCTGACATTAAATTGCTCAAATATCTGAGAACTGCATTGTCCTGGTGACTCCCACAGCACTGCTGTAGACCCTAACTTTCCATACGAACATCAGTGTAGTTATATTGTGGAAGGTCTTGCAACATACTGAAGAAAGGCAGAATTTGCCCCTTAAAGCATCAGCAAGATTGACATATGTTTTCTCCATCCATTTGGCTACCCAACAATAAACTGCCTAGTGCTCCATCACAGTTTATAATTGATTGGCCAGTAAACAGCTTGTTGATAATAACATATTCTAGCCATCTGATGTTTTGAACAATCCAGTAGCAATCTGCAGCAAAGCTATTTACACTATGTTGCCTACACTGGGCACAGGTCCAGATTTTACCACCACCAAGAAGAACAAAGAAGCAGCAGGTCTGTCATAACCTTCATGTTTTGTGAATAGTTTTAAGCATTTCAGAAGCAGTTTGACTTTTAGCAGAAGACTTCAACATGGAAACTTTTTTTCACATTCTTTCTTTATGACAAAAGTTAATACATGGAAGAAGGATGTATAGACTAATTTCTTATAAAAGTTAAGCATTTAAAGGATATCAGATTCGGCTGCAGAGAGCAGATCATTTGAGGAGTAGTACGCACCTCCCTTAATTATGCTTAGTTATTTTAGGCTGATGTTCTGGGCCATGTAGTGCCAAGTATCTTAATCTTAGTCCCCTGCCTGTTCAGATTATGTGGATTAATTCAATCATACCACCACATCCTGTCTGCACCATTCAGCCATGTATCTTTCATAGGGAATTCAGATCAATGGGAAATTTGGGTTATGTGTAAGGGCATATTTACTTACATATATAGATAGAGACAGGACTAGCATAAAGGCACAAAGAGATAAGGGCTTCCTGTACCCTCAGGTCGAGAAATATAAATTTGGGTATTAATTGCAAAAAACAGATCTTAAAAGAAACTTAAGTAAAACAAGTTTGAACACTACATTATCTCAAATCCTAAGACTTATTCTTCAATAGCTATAACAGAATATAACTGAAAAACTTGAAGTCTAGGGGGGGAAGGGGGAAAACAACTAGTTGCTGCACTTTTTTTGTTTGCTTGTTTGTTTTTCCCCCAGTATCTGGAAATTAAATATCTTCATAGTCAAGGTGAATATCCTGGCTACTTAGACAAGAAATTGATTTTTGCCCTCATTAATTAAAAAATGTTTAAATATTAGCTGAAAATAGAAGCATGCAAATGCTACCATTGAGAGATGTCCCGATGGAAGTCAGGTCTCTCCTGAGGCCAGAAACATTCTTCAGCTCTTATAAATGCCTAGAATATCATACTCTACAGGCAACTATTATGGAGAAAAGCTGAGATTGTTAGCACTGATGGGCTGCATTGTGAGACTAATGATCACACCAAGATGGAGATATATCCAGAATAGAACATGAGGGTTCTGAGGAACAGTCTATTACTTTCAAAGCCCTGTCTAAATTTAGATACTTCCATTACTGCAGAAGAGCAGAACAGAGATAGAATCTACATTTTGTTGTCCATTATAAATCCTCATTTCCATTTTAAAATGGAACATACATTTTCTTTACTAGAAGCATATATTCTTCATGTAATCATAATGCTTAATGATGATCTGAGTTGCGTTGTTATCAGTCAAATCTCTGTGGATTTAATAGATTTATCTGACCTCTTGTAATACTGAAAATGAGATTCTTTTTCTTTCCCCAAGAGGCTATGATAATCTAATAGTTTAATTGGCTACATATTAGATAAAAATGAAACAGATGTAACACCTATTCAACAGTTCTATTGCCAAAACTCATATAGAATTTTCCATAGTCCTCTCACCTAATCTTATTTATTGAATTCCTTTCTTACAAGAAAGCATAGGATATCCGTGTCATTAGTTTCTATGTTGAAGTTCTTTAGTGTAAAGATAAGGTTCTTCTAGCTAGTAGGAAATGCAGTATTTTCCATAAATTAAAAACAAAAAAATTTCACAAGATTCCTGTATGAAATCATTATTATGTATTTCAAAGTGCTATTGTCTTCCCTGACAATTCACTTCTTTTCCTACTTATTTTTTTGCTTTAGAACACTATTTAAGTAAATTATTTTTTGAAGAAATCAAATTATCTGTGAAGATTTTTCCTTATACATGGCATAAGAATTTACTCTTTTACACTTTAATTGATGTCAGCATTTGATTTCCGATCCACTTTTTTATTTTTATTTTTATTTTTATTTTTATTTTTGGCAGCATATTGGCTACATCCCAGTTCCTTTTTTTTCCCCCCTCTTTCCCCCTTCTTGCAGATTCTTCAGCTCAGCTGTTTCATATAGTCTGCCAACGTTTTTAGATGGTTGCTTTCATTATTATTTAATGTGTGTTGGTTTCAGCAAATATTGTAACTACAACTGTTGTTTATTATGGGTCTCCTTTTTTTCCTGGCAACATTCCAACCCATTTTTAATTTCCTTTGGCTAGAAAACTATACATGTGAGATCTGCTCACGCTTTCAGAAGTGTGATATCATTATCATTTAATATGCTACTTCAAGAAATGGGCTTTGCCCATGTAAATGGGTGTTGCCCATGTAAACGTTGTTGCCACAGAATTTACGACAGTTTTACAGTTCTACTCCTTCATTAAATACAACTGTAATTATGTTTAAAATATAAATATTTTGTACAGAGACCATAAAAACCTACTGAATTTCATTATCTACACAGACACTTCCCACTCGGATAATATTGTAAGAGAGTAGGCCATTACAAATTAGTTATCTTCTCTGATTTTCTTCAAAATAACTGCATTCAGAAACAAATATTATTATCAGGATTTCCTAGATAATAATTATAACTATATGCTTAGGCAAAACATACGCGTTATTAAGTGTAACTTTAAGAAAATATAAAATATTTTGCTTTAGCAACTCTCATGTGTGTTTACTTCTGAAGTTTCAAAAACACAGAGATGAATGGGTTTTCAAACAACAAAACTTCACCTCAATCATTAAATCCATCCATATTTACACAGTGATGCAAATTTTATCTGAATATTTGCATCTACAAAGACAGCAAAGCTTTGATAGAGTTTTCACAGGGCCTGTGAATTTCCAGGATTTGTCTTTTCTTCTGTTCTTGGTCACATACAGTATAAATAGACATTCTTATCAGTAGTGCACCAAGGAGATTCATGATTTTATATTTCCTAAACTCTTCTGTTGAGTATGTAATTCACTATTTGTACCACTTCTAGATATTGTGAAATAGATCCATAGGCAATTTCAGTACATTCTGTTAAGGCTTTCAGTTCCAAAAAGAAAATTCTTTTTGGCCTACCTTTCCCTCAACTTCCTCTTCTTCTCATTTGGGACTGAAAATAACAGATTTCACCAACACTAAATCGTATTTTTCTAGCTGTGTCTCTGTATTATAAAGAAGAAAAGAGTTATCTTTTAGCCTGAGATAGTAAAAAAGCAAGGCAACCAAGATTTTACAGATGGTGTTTTAAAGGTATGTTGCTGCAGGCTACAGGATGTCCTGTATTAGGTAGTAAAGATGTAGAACTACTGGAAGATAAAGGTGTTTTGCTTTTTTTTTTTTAAGCATTTGTCACTGATAAACAATGTGGAGTCATCTTATCCAAGACACTGTCTAAAAGCATAGCTGAAGAACCGTGGTCCAGTTCTAATCACTAACCATGAAAAAACTTCCACTAAAGGGTAATTATCTAATAAATCGAGGACCTTTCTTAAACGAGGATGGCCATCTGATATTCTGAAGTGAATTGTGGCTGTTAATTAACTGCCTGATGAGCTGGGACATCCTTAAACCCCACAATATATTTCAAATACAGGATATTTTATTTTGTATAATAAATAGAGGCAGTGGATGCATTTATGAGAAAGCAGTATAGTTTGACAAATTTTGTATTACGTTGTCATAGCAGTTCTTCCTTATGGGGAGAAGATTTGAAAGAAAGGGGGAGGGGGAGAAAGGAAAAAAAAGAATAACAGACCACATATAACAGATATTGGACAGATATTATTATTGTTCAGTGCTCTTCAAGAAGTTATTCAAACATTACTGTTTTGATGGCCATATATGATTCTATTTAGAAATAGAAAGTTATTGGTAAACTTTTGTATCACAGAATTCCTAGTGTCTAACTCAGGCATTTGCATTCATTACAATGAAAAGAGAGTATTAATTGACTGCTACCTTTCTTTTCATTGTTATAATTGCACAATATTTAAAATTTACTATACTAGCTGCAGCTGAAATAAGAAATCATTTTGCATCAAATAGCACAGGAGTCTAAGTCATCACCTGTAACCTGCAGTGACAGTTATACCATTATTCAAATTAACAGAACATTCCATGAATTTGAAATTAAAAAATCTTCATATCGGGGAAAAGTACTCAATCTTCATTGCCATCAGATATTTATCATCATGGCGTATACTGCAAGCAATTTTTTTGAATTATGGATGACTATTTCAACAATTTAATATCTACAAATCTCTAATAAAAAAAATTAAGTTCTATATGTCTAAAAAAAGTCCTTTCAAATTTCACGTGAAGATATAGAATAAGCAGATGTTCACATACTAGGAGCATGTCACTGTTTTTATTTTCCATTTTCAGTTCACTAAGCAATGTTCCATTTGCATTGAGAACATAATTTCTTACAAACATTCCTTTCAGCTACACTGTTTAGTTTTTTAAAGTGTTTTCATCTATGAAATTACCATCAAATTTGTTTACATCAAAACAGGAATTATATAAATTAAATTTATAATGAGATCTACCTTAAAAGAATATTAAGGTAGAAAAGTCAAGTGCTCAGAAGAGGAACTACTAAAATTACGTATGCCTGTGTAATGCACATACACATATGTCTACCTTCTGCTTGTGAATCTATGCTGTTTCTAAATGCAAAATCCTCTAAAAACATTTTCCCAAATACAAATTTAATAAATTCTACATAAAGGGTGTTTCTTGTAATAAAATAATTGTAGTTTTATATATATAGATATACATGCATGTAACGAACTCGCAGTTCAAGGCTCAGGATGATTTTATCTGGACTGGGAAAATGTCTATGAATTTCATATTATCCATATGTATCATAATATAATATTATTCATATTATATAAAATCTAGGGAATTTACTGTACCTGTCAGTGAGTTGAGAATCAAACAAGTACAGGCTGGTAGGCCAGGTAACTAGCTTGTGTGTGCTAAGTGCTGTAATTTGTTTCCACCTCCTTCTGGTCAGTGATCAAATCTAAGGGTATGACTAAGATTTTGGTGAGAATGAGAAGAATATCTGTTGTTTTTTGGTGGTGGTGGTTTCTACCTATTTTTTTTTTTTTCAATAAACAAATGTTACATTATAAGAACGAATGCATTCTTCTGAGAATAACATTGGAAATTCAAGTAATTGTCCCAAAATTTCACAGCTACGTTTTCTGATGAATCAAGAATAAGTTGGATTAAAAAACATCTCTTGTATTTTGCTTCAGATCCTAATGATTAAATCTAATGCTGCATTTTCCCTCGTGTTTACATTGTTTTCATTTTCATTCAAGTTTACTCCAAATATGTAAATACAGTCCCAACACATTAAAAAGCACATATATTTGGAATGTTAAACATTTACTGTACATCAAAAAATGCTCTAGAGTTACTCCCAACAGAGTTTTCCTATCTAAAGTTAATGACTTTTAATGTACGTTTTCCTTGTACCTTGCCTTTTTCTACACATCAATCTGTTCCTGGCATCTGTCAAGCAAGCAAAATATTCTCTGGGGCTGTCAGTGAAATGACACCTTTCTCCTTTACTGGAGTTGGAAAATAATGCCTATATTTCTCTGAAATTCTCTAGGCAAAGTATGTCTGTTTTATAAAATCAACACCATCTGCCTAGGCAGACTCTTTAAGACAATGACATATAAAAGATTTTATCTAATCTCTGATGCTAAAGATGCTACTTTAGGTTATCAAACTTCTACTTAACTAGATGACTTACCTTGCACACCTGGCATACAAACAAAATGGTTAAATAGAACAGTGACTAGGGTTATTATCACAATCAATTATTACTCTGAAATTAATCACTGCACAAGAAAGTTCCCAAAGGTTTTCATTTTGAAACTGGGAAACAATATGTGGTTTCTTGAATCAAAGAACTCAGAAATGTTGAAAATTAAGAATGTCTTCCATTTCAGTGCAACGCATAGGTGAGTTGGTCTCAATTTTCCTTAGTTATGTGACCATGAATTGGGTGTTGTAAAGTAGTCTCCTATCTACAGTATCTACTACTGGGAAGCATTTGACACTGTCTTGTCCCACAACTTTGTCTCTCGATTTAATAGAGAACTTTGTGGATGAGTAATTGACTGGATGGATACATTCAAAGAGTTGCAGTCAGTGACTTGATATCCTAATGGAGATGTGTGGTGTTCCTCAAATATTAGAACCAGAATTACTTAACATCTTTGTCTGTGACATGGACAGTGTGATTGAAGAGCACCATATACAAGATTGTCAGGACCTATTGAACAGATACAAGGCCAAAGGTGACAGTTTCCTGGACTCTATAATTACTAGAGACCAAATGTGGTGTCAACACTATAAGCCAGAGTCAAAGCAGCAATTCATGGAATGAAGTAATGTGAATTCCCCATTGAAAAAGTTCAGGACACAGCCTTCAGCAGGTAGAGAGACATGCATTGTATTTTGGGATCTTTCTGGATTTCCTGGAACCTAGACAAACCATTAACTCTGACTACTACATCATGATGCTGACTAAGCTGAAAGCTTGAACTTCAGAGTAAGGCTGGAGAAGGCCACCTTTCCTCCAGACTCTTTGTCTCACAGTCCATACATATTTCCAGGGCTGAGCCATCCCAGGTGCAGATTCTGGCACTTTCTTTCATTAAATTTCTTGTGAGCTGGTGAGAGCCCAGTCCTCTAATATGTCAAGATCTCTTTGCAAGTCCTCTCTACCCTCAAGGGAATCAACAGCTCCCCACTCCTCCCAATTTAACATCATCAGCAAACTTAGTCCTGCATCAAAGTCATTTGTGAGAACATTAACGAGCACCGACTCTAAAATGGAGCCCTGCAGAATATCACTACTGACTGGCTGCCAGCTTGATGTAACCTCATTTAGTATAACCCCTTAAGCCCAACCTGTCAGCTGTTCATGCACTGCATTAGGTTTTTGTCTAGAACATTGGACATTTTGTCTCAAAGGATACAGTGAGAAATAGTATCAAAATCTTTGCTGAAATCCAAAAAGATGACATTAACTGACTTTCAACTCATGAACTTATGTTGCCTATGACCAAGGAATGCATTGTCTTTCAGATGTTTTTCAGTAATTCCCAGAATGATCTTTTCCATGATATTATCAGACACTGAAGTGAAACTGACAGGTCTGTGACTACCATGGTCTTATTATTACCATGGTCTTATTTTTTTCCCATCTTGAAAAAGAGAACAATATTTGCCATCTTTTAGCTATCTGGGACCTCTCCAGATTCCCAAGAGTGATGAAAAATAAGGAGAAGTATCATGATGACATCAGGCAGCTCTTTGAATATGCTGGGATTAATCCCATTGAGCACCATAGATTTATATGTATCCAAATGGAGCAGCAAATCATCCACAAATTCAGAGTTGGCTGGGAGTTTATTCCTACAGTCACAGTCTTTCAACTCGGTGCTCCATGGCGCTCAGAGCCTGTCGCCAGTATTGAGGACAAAGGTGTAGAAGTCTTTGAACTTCTCTGCATTGTCTCCATTCCTAATTAGTGTTCACACTCATCAAGTAGTGAACCAATATTTTCTGTGATCCTCCTTTGTCTGCTGACAATTTTAAAAGAGGCTTTTTTATTGTTCTCTACAGTACAGGACAGCTTCAACTCTAGATGGTCTTTGGCCATGCAAACTTTTTCCCTGCAATAAAGGAAAGCATCTCTGTAGTCCTTCCATGTTAACCAACCTGATTTCCAATGGTCTTACATTCCCATTTTCCAACTAAGCTCTAGAAGAGGATACCCGCTCAACCAAGCCAGCCTTCCGCCCCACCTGCATAACTTCCAATATTTTTGAATTGCCTGCTCCTGGATTCTTAAATATGGTACCTAAAAAGTGACTCCAACACTTTCAAAAGTAGTTTCTATGGGCACATCAATAAGCAGTCCCTGGAGCAGTATGAGATCTGCTCTTCCCACGTCTGGAATTGTAGTTTTGGTGGCAATTATTTTCCTATCACCAAAGATTCTAAGTGCCACTACTTTATGGTCACTATAGTGGCTGCTCCATCCCTTAAAGACATTCAAGGTCTGGCACTAAGCAATCTGATCTAGCTGTAGATCACTCTGTTCATTGCAGGAGTTGGCCTAGATGACTTTTAAAGGTCCTTTCCAACTCAAAAGATTCTATGATTCCATGACAGTCAGGACAAGCCACTAGTTACTGCTTAATCCACAAAACCCCCTCTGTTTATAAGTAACAAATCTAGGAGGGCACGTTTCCTAGTTGGCCCTTTTAGTACCTGTACCACAAAGTTCTCAACAAGTTGTTTTAGGAATGTCCTGTACCTGTTTGTATCAGATGTGTAATATTCCCAGTTAACATTTGACAAGTTGAAATCATAAGGGCAAGGGTGGCTGATCTTAGGATTTCTCTTAAGATCTTAAAGATAATTCATCATTCTGGCTAGAATTCTATAGTAGCCTCCTGTAATGACATCCTCTTTACTTGTTTGTCCCTCTATCTTTATCCAGAGGCTCTCAACTGTGCCTCTGCCAACTGTGAACTCCACACAATCCAGCCTTCCCTCATACACTGCATCACCTTCTGCTTCATCTACCTTGCCTGTCCCTCCTGAAGAGCTCAGAACCATCCACTGTGAAACAACAGACACAGAATTCTTTCCATCTTCACTTATGTCAAGGGTGTCATAACTCTGGGACTAAGAAAAGGCTTCTAGTTCCTCGTGATTTTTCCTGATGTTGTGTGCATTAGTGTAGAAACATTTCAAATGTCCTTCATTGTACCTAGCACCTTGTAGAGCAGATTGAAGGATATCACTAGTGCAGAATCCTTCAAATTTTTGCATACGTTCCCATAGTTTAGCACTGGTTAACTTGGTTTTATCCTTTTCTCCCTTCAAATATAGTTTAAAGATCTATTGATCCGCTCTGCTAGCTCCTGTGCAAAAATCCTTTTCCCATTCTGAGAATGCACGCGACTATGAGTGAATGTGTTCTTTTTGTACTCAAAATGTTTTAGAAATTGATTTCTTTAATGCTGTTTTATTTTGTACAAACGCGAGAAGCTCAGTAGATGAGAAATGATACATAAGGTCTGAAAGGTCCAAAGTTTGTGCTGAGTAAGCTTTATTCCGGATCTGCTGCTACAGCTAAGTGGCCAGACACGTTGTTACAAAATTCCTGATTCAACTTCTTTCATTAGGAAACTTTCAACAGCAACAACAACAGAAAAACCTTCCTTTTGTTTTTCTTTTGTTCTTCCACCCCCTCTTCCCACAACACCCACTCTGCTGCTGCTAGTTCACAGACTGCTTTTTCTGAGTCTCTGCTAGTGGTTCTCACTGCTCCAAACACAAAGCCGTTGACTGGCACCTTAGAAACTAATGTGAATAACTCACAGCATATCGGTTTTGACAGCATAAAATAAGAATTTGCCCCCCTGCTGTTGCTGCCTGAACATGCACTTGTAGAAAATAAATAAAAATAGCTTCCAAAGGTAAAACTTTGAGGGGGAAACTCAACCACCACCTGAAAAAAAGGGAAAATCCAGACGAAAAAATGAAGTAAAATCTGTAATATTGGGAATTAGGAATACAACTGCTTTTTTGCTGTTGTTATTGCTGTTTTAATTACATGACCGCCTGTCACAGTTATACTTGAGATGGCATCAAACTAGTAAGGGCCTTTCCTAAAAGTGGATTGTAGAGCATTTAAATTATTAGATCACAGGGGATCTTTACAAGAGAATATAACATTTTTAGACACAAATGCTTTTAACAAGACATCGTTTTCTTTTTTTTGTCTTGCTGTCTTGTAAACAAATGTGATACATACAAAAAATTTAAATATTTAAATATTCTATCAAATATCAAATAAAACAAAGCATGAATATCTTGCTATTCGGTCAGAAGCATCATTAAGTACTATACCAAGCTACAACAATCTGAATAAAATCACCAAGCTCAGAGTTTAGGTTCATATAGCACATTTAATCTGGGAGAAACTCTAACTGCATTACAGAGGTTAATCTTTTGTCTAGCACTTGTCATGGAACTGAATTTCAATACACTTTCTTAGCATTCTATATGGATCATTCAAACAGCATACAGTACTCAGCAATGCCTTCATGCATTACAGAGCTGCAGACATTTCTTCAGCAGAATACAGTTGTTGTTTAACAATACACTGGAGCAGAATGCAAACCTCACTGAAATTTGCATTAAAATTTCAATAGTAACAATACTCCAGCAGAATGATCTTGATTTTCTGTTTTGTCTTGAGAACAACAACAATCTGTTTCATTTATAACATTTCCCAGTCGTTGGACCACTTATTAGAAAAAAAACTTTCTTAGCCTGAGAGGTTTTTAATTCTATTTTCCAATCTGATCATAGAGGATGCCAAATAAGTGTCACAAACATTACATATCATCTCCTAGGAGAGCATCAGAATCTGCTCCAGAATAGCACAACCATTTTTTGATAGATTTCTGTATGAAAATTGCTGAATGTCTTTGCCATTCATTATGCATATTCTGAAGATGTCCAGAATGCTACATAATGAGAAGAGAACTGCCTTTGTAAATCTACTTTTTCCTCATTAATTATGCTTGTCTTTAACCTGTTCTACTACAACTTCTCCCTACTCATTCTGCCAACAGCAACAGCCTCAATAATCATTGTTTACTTGGATCAAGTGTGCCCCATCTTTTTCTGTCACACAAATTAATAGGAGAACGTGGCTTCAGCACTCATTAAAGCAATCTGTTTATTTCATCATCTCATCCACAGGACTCACTCCTGCTATGCTGTATTAACTGTATCTAAGTATACAACAAAATGGAACTTCCAAGTTCCTGAATCTCGCTGAGCACTTCTGCTGTGTCAAAGGTAGCATGTCTGAAGGACAACTCAGAATTCTTTCTATGATATTAATATTTCCATGTTTCTCTACTCATGGTCTGCTTCCAGCTATGTTGTCCAGTGCAGAATTACATAAAAGCTTAGGGGCAAATGCCATAAGCCCTCTCCATAGTTAAAATTTCATCCAGAAATAAATATATGACTGTTTATCCTTGTAGTTACTTATTACCAGTGAGAAAAGAAACAGAAAATAATTTTTGTTTAGAAATCTTGTTTTCTTTTACTTGAAATAACTTCTAGTGCCTTATATGGAGAAAAATTTGCTGTTCTTAAAATCCTTAGTGTTTTGATATGGCATAATAGTAAAAGCAAGAAAGAAAAGGAGAGCAAGGGATTCCGCACAACAACCTATGATGCAGATTAACTATTTTCTCATTTGCTTGTCAGATTTTTTTTAATTGCTTCTGTTTCATAACTTGTTATCACTTTTTTTGGAGTCATTTATAGATATGTCCGATAAATCATTTTTCAGTCAGGATTTGCTCCCAAATCATTTCAGCTTGGCCCAGATCCAGCCAGTGTCAAATACATTTTCTGCCCAGTATCAGTTTCAGAATGCAGAACAGATCCATCTTCATACACAAAGTGGGTCATGAAGAGGAAAGGTTCTGTTAAAGCTTATTTGATTAAAAATGTATCCAGAAGTGAATTGTTTTCTCATTGAACAACAAATGAAAACAGATAATGATTTATTTATTTTGTGGAATACATTGCCATTGTAAAATAGTCTTTGCTTATTTACATCTTCCATCAATTTTTTTAAGTTTATGCCTTCATATGTATATAATATCTTTTCTTAATGCTATTTTCTTTTTATGTGAATTTGTTGCTTTTCTTTGTCATGTTTCTTTTACTTTGAGACCAAAGGGACTTGTATTATTTCTTTACTTATATTTTTTATCATGCAAACTTGAAATTTAACAAGTGGAGAAAGATAAGAAGTTCTTTCTGGAGCTTCTGCAAATCCTCACTATAGTGCTTTGGAATTTAGAAAAAATTGCTAAGCCTTTCTTCAGATTTATATCTATTCAGCCAATGAGAATTTAAATTATCATCTTGGTTAAAAAGAGTACAGTGGGGCAGCCAATACAATTACTTATAGTTTCTACTGAAAAGGTAAGGAGTGGAATTTTGAGATATTCTAAATAATTACAAGGTAGATCATGGAACTCTTAGTCATACTGATAAAGTACTAACCACTAGACTGAATCTTGAAATTATGTTTGAGAATTTGTATAGATGTTTATCAGTACAAGAATAACATCCAAAATCCAGACCATAAAGCGCTTTCTGTTTTACATCTAGAGGATAACATACGTATGCAAAGAATTACGCCACCTTAAGAATGTCTTCTTTAAGTGGATATTGATAATTTGTGCTTTATTTTATCTGACTTCAAACAGTTAGGATCCTTGCTGTCTCTTTAATCAATGTAAGGACACAGATGAACTTTCAGAGGTGACATACAACTTTGATTGAAACAAGAGCTGACAGAAAAGTTACTCTACATGCAGTTGATTTTTTTCCACTAAATAATTAACATTGTTTCCTTTCTTTCTTTTTCTTATTCCTTTTTTTCTAATCTATCTTCCTCATCCAATTGCTGGATCTTTTTACCTCTTTTACGTAGAATGAAGAAATCAGAAATCTTCAAATGCAGGAAGTAATAACGACACAGTTTTAAGCTACCATTTCACAAACAGAATAGACTATAGCTTTTCTTTATTTTGTAAAGCACTTTTATTCCCCCAAGACTGCTCTGTAGATCTCTTATAACACAGAAGGGAGAGTTAATGAGGGTTAAAATATTGTCCATCTAACTTGAGTTTAGACAGAGAGACTAGCTATTACTTGTTGGATTACTCGAAGGATCGTGAATCTTAAACCAACTTGTTCTGAGTTATACAAGTCGTTTCTGCTATAGGGAACACAAAAATACAGAGCAGAAATTAGATTTGGACATAGAATTTTGAATGGACAGATTTTTTATTTTTTTTTTAAAAAAGGGAATAATCAAAAATATTAGTATTTTATTTCTTTAAATTTAAAATATTAAGCTGCAAATCTTCTCATTTAATAAAATATTTTCCAGTACTCAAATACAGAAATGAACTTTGAATCCACCCATAGAATGATTAATAGCTCTTGTTACTAGACAGTGATAGAAGGGAATAAAGCAAATACATAAATCTACTAATACCAGATAAGAGAAATAAGGAGAACAGGATTAAATATCTGTTCTCTTCATGAAAGAAATTCAGTACAAAGTATAAAAGACATGTGTGCATATATATACATAGAATTAATAATATATAACCTATTTTTCTGTACAGCCATGCACAAATGCAAAAAAAAAAAAAAAAAATACAAATCAACAGTACATTATATTGCCAAAAAATTAATGATGTCATGATATTTTAGAAAAGCAGTTCTTGCAAAAGCTAAAGAAAAGAAGATCTATTCAGTGTTCATACTTACTAAAGCTCTAGACAAACACATGGGCATTCTACCCTACATAGATTGTCAACTTCTAACATGCTAAGAAAAGCATTATATTTGCCCCCTAGTATAATCTTGAATATGAGTATCACAGTTGATGATACCTTCTTTTAGGTAATTTTAGTCTATAGGAAGATAGACAACTGTAGGAGAAAGGTAGCTTACAGTCAGTCTTTGAGTAAATGGAGAAATAAATTTGAATTCTACAGTCAGTGTAGAAACTATTATTTTTGCGTTAAAAAACAGTAGATGTGCTAGTTCTAAACAATTCTGCTCTATCTACTGAATGCAATTGCATGGCAAGAAGAAAGCATCACTTCCTTCTAGTTAATTATATGTGAGATAAAAACAAACAAAAACAAAAAACAAAGAAACAAAGAAAACCCAAAACAAACAAGAACCAAACCAAACAAAAAAAGAACACATCCATATAATACATTACAGATACAATTTCAGAATAAAGATGTATGGAAGAGTCTAAACTTCTAAATGGCAGGGTCTACACAAAGGAAAAGTTTCAAAAAAGGGAAAAGATGCCAAGTTAAATGTCATAAGTTTATGGCATTTTCAGACCGATCAGACATTCCTCAAGTGCAACAGAACAGGAGGAAGTAGCAGATTTCTGTGATTCTTAAAGAATTGTAACTGGGAGGTAGGAGAACCTTGGAAAGGAGCAAGACCAGGTCAAGATAAATAAGCATTACTAACAGCAGAAAAATCAGATAAAGGTTTCTATGCATGAGAAAGCAAGCAGGAGAGAGAAATGAAAGTTTGCAGCAACAGCAAAGGAGAGGAAAGGATGAGAGAGATGGAATGAAATGAAAGAAATCATAGAATTATGTGACTAAGAGGAGAAGTAACAAGATGAAATAAAAGAAAAGTGAACTTAGGATTTAGCTTGGGACTGGGAGGAGGTTTAGGGAAGCCCAGAGAGATGTGAATATTCAGCAGAGATAAAAAAAAAAGAGACCAAAAAGCAAATAGTAAATGGTCAAAAGAGTTGGATTAATTAAAGAGGCAGAAACAGTTAGATCATAGGTTTAACATGGCCCATAAGCAGCACCTGTAAAAGTACTGTTGTCCCTGGAATTGCATTGAAACTACTTGTGGATTATGCAGGTATGAAGGCAATGCATGTAAAAATTACACTTAGGAAAGCAACTGGACTTGATGTAATAGCAGACTTGCTTCCTGCTACTCTAACCATTGCCATCCCCATGCAATCAGTAGACTTGAGTCTGTACCAAAGAATCACGGAATGACTGAGGCTGAAAGGGACCTCTGAGGGTCATCTGGTCCATCCAGTTAAAGCAGAGAAACCAAGATCAAGTTGTCTGAGACTATGTCCATACAGATTTTGAAGATCTCCAAGGAGAACACTTTGCAATATATCTCAGCAAACTGTATAAGTACTCAGTCACCCACTCAGTAAAGAACATAATACATATACAGCCCTCTTAGTTCCTCATCTCTCTGCCAGAATGGGCTAGCCATGCTTTCTGCTGTCAAGTGCAGCAAGGAGGAGGGTGGAGGAGGAAGCACAAGGGTGGTGGGAGAAAGAGAAGTCCACCCTTATCTACTGGATTTTAGATGGCTATAAATCCAGAAGAAAAGGCTCTGGGGAATAACTTCCCATTTATCACCCACATTGTTATACAAGCCACTGTGCTACACAGTGACATTCTAAATGAAACAGCTACAAGCTATGCAAGTAAAATAATGAATTGCAGAGCAGGATGAGGTTCCTGCAAAAAAGAACACAGAGACATTGAGAAGGGCTACAAGGAACTTCCCAAGATGCAGGAAGACAGAGCAGTGAGCTTTTGTGTACCCTACTCTTGAGCTGTGTGTCCACAGGGTAGGCTCTCCTCTCCTAACTACCAATAGAGGTGGCAGCACCAGATGCTGGCAGGAAGGACAAACCAGAACAGCTCAAATCATGAAAAAATATAAAATCTCATGGCTGGAGCCAGGACCACTGCCCATTGAGGGTTTCTTTCTTAGTGAAAAAATAATGAAATGAAAGGAGTAAATGCAGCCTTCGGCTCCTGTACATCCCCTTGAATACATCTTGGTTTGTATCAGTTCTGGAAATGAGAATTTGCTTCAAAATGTGGCAGTGAGACTACAGCAAAATATCTCTTGCTGGGGCTACAAATAGGCACATGCAGCACTGCCCTGGATCTGTTGGAAGAGCTGGATGATAGAGTGCCTCAGCAGAAGAGCATAAGGTCTTCTTAAATCTGGAAATATACTTTTTTGTCATTGATGAGGACGTAAGTGGGAGAACATGGCTGAAATATGCAAGGACAGTTGCCATGGGAAGTTAGGAAGAAGCCAAACTCTTACAAAGTGAAAGAAAATGTAGCCTTGCCTGTCTTGTCAAATTATACAGTCAGCATCAGATCTAACAGCTTGAACTAAAGCATGAGACACTAGTGTTATGGTTTCAACTGAAACAGTGTTAATAGCACACTGATATTTTAGTTGTTGATAAGTGATGGGAGCACAACCAGGACCAGACTGGGCTGGGCCACTCAGTAGAAGAGAGTCACTGACTTAGTGGTTTTGCAGCATGGAGTGGGATGGAGCCAAGACAGGTGGCTTGAGTTAGAAAACAGGTTATTCCGTACCACATGACATCATGTGGAAGGCAATTAAACTGTGGGGAGCTGACCAAGGGTATCCACTGCTCAGTGGTTGCTGGGTGATGAGATGTGTTGTGTTGCATTGCTGTTAATAATAGGGCATTAGTCAGCAAGTACTTATATTTTTGGTTGGGCATCAAACAATGGATGGTGAGTGATTGTGCTGCATATTTATCTACATAAGTATGCTGTTATAATTACATTTTTTTTCCATTTTTCTTCTCTTCTCTTCTTCTCTTTTCTTCTCTTTTCTTCTCTTTTCTTCTCTTTTCTTCTCTTTTCTTCTCTTTTCTTCTCTTTTCTTTTTTTCTAAGTGAAAGAGTTTTTATCTCAACCTACAAGTTCTATTTTGTTTCCAATTTTCTCCATCATTCCTCTTAGGAGGAGTGAACAAACATCTATGTAGTAAGCTGCTTGCTGGTTTAAATCACATTTAATAATGAGGTTTGCAACTATTTTGACAAAGGACTCTGCCTAGAAAAATTAAAAACACTGAAAAGTTTCTCCAGTAATATCCTTTATATTCTAAAACTTCAGCTCAAGAAAGGAAAAGAATCTGACCTGAAAAAAAAAAAACAACAGATGTCAGAAGCAACTGGCTACTGCACATGCAACACAGTGTGACCCAAAAACTGCACCAAATTACACTTCTAATTTATCAGAACTCTGTATTTTAGATCTATCTGTAGTAATTAAGTTTTGAAACTGCAAAGGAGAAAAAGATCACTAAACTGAGTGGCAGCACGGTAGAACTCTAATGACAATTTGAAGTTAGTTGAAAAAGGCTTTAGGGCAAGGTACGATATTTCTCTTTTTTCTTTTCTTTTCTTTTTTTTTTAATTCTTTCTCTGTGATAAATGAGGTGACAAAATAAAGCTAATTTCTTTGTCAGAAGAGATGTCCTGAATAATGAGAAGAATAGGCTTCTGTGTTTACTGCTTTGACCAGTTTGATTTATCAGAATTTATAATTTTGTTTCTTTTTCTATGATCATCCCTTTAAAAGGAATGCATTGTTTCACACTTCTTTCAAAACAATCATTAATGAATTTATACAAAATTAATTGCTTAACATTTGATTCAAAATGTAATTATCTTGATGTCAGTGTTTTTTTTGGGTATGTAGTATTGGAGCTAGAAGTCTGCTTTCTTGTTCCCTAGCTGAGCAACACATTCATATTAACTGTGATATTTTTACTCTTTGGAAAGTGATAATAGAGTTATGTGTGCCTCTTTGCTTTCAACCAATCATCTGCTTATGCATCACAAAACGGGCTATGTGTTTATAACATAATCTACCTGGCATCAAGGGATTTTAATAGTAGCTATTCTTACTCAAAGTTCCTGCACAGTGTCTGGGGCCCAGGTTGCCAGTTTTCTTCTGTAATTTGAAAACCCGAAAGAAGAAAATAAGGAAATATCAAAAGAGAGCATGTTTGAAATATTTGGTTATATTAATCCACAGAGTTTTCTTCCATGTGCACAAAGATTCCATAGCTTGGTGCAAGAAATGTGCAGAATTGTAGAGCTGGTAACTGGAGTTATTTGACCTAAATCAATCTCTACTTAGAAAATTTCTTTGCAAATTTCTGATATCAGTCAAGGAAACTGGGTCTAGGTGAATTAACAAGAAAGCAGAAGCAAACTAAAGAAGATGATCTTTGAGTATTGTTTCTAATTTTTCTGTTAGAAGTAGCCTTTGTTGGATGAAGTAATCTCTCAAAGTTTGTGGATAGGTTTGGGAGGGCTTGGTACAGGGTCTTTTTAATTTCTTTCTTCTGGCAGTCATGCACACACAACCTTGAATAAATTGGTGAGACAGAGTGCAGGATATTTATTTTGATTGTATCTTTCCTAAAACACTGGGAAAGCTATGATATTAATTCTTCCCTTTAATTTGTATCTCTTTCCAGCATCTCATTTCTGGATTATTCCTAATTCCAGTGTTTTCAGGGCTTTGGTTCTTTTTCCACATCCTTTTTTTTTTTTTTTCTTTTTTTCTTTTTTTCTTTTTTTCCACAAGCAGTTCCAAACTTTTGTTTCAGTATCATCATTTTTTCCTACTAGTTACTTTCTGAATTCTGGTTTTATTTCAACCCACTGTTGTTTCAGTTTGTTTACTTTGGAGTCTTCCTAAGACAATTTGGGCATTGCTATAATAGGAAAAATTTTAGAAATGCAATCCTATGGGATCTTTTTAGTAAAACTATGAGAATGCATCTGGAAATGATATTTTGAAAGGTTTGGAGATTCGATCTACTTCCTTTGCTTCATGGAATCCATTATGAGAAGCCCTCAGATAGATGTGTGTTCTGACTACCTGCACAACATCAATTTGTTTTGAATAAAGAATATTCAGAGACTGTAGGAAGAAGAAGATTCTATAGTTTGTTTTCTGTTGCTTTCTCTGTGACATCTCAAGCTTGCTGTTTGCATAGAGAAACCAGTGAATTTTTCTAAGTATGTGTTTAAAAATAAAAAAATCAATCAACTCTTTTTAACTCTTTAGATTGAAAAAAATAAATTAATTGATTAAATTTCTCCCAGTCTGCTTTATGCACAGATCTATTCATAGATATCTAGTTAAGGGATTGAAAGTTTACAAATCTCATTATCAGCAATGATTAAGCGTGGATGGTTAACCTTGGAGATGAATTTGGAAAGAATGCTAAAGAATGCTAAAAAATTTGCCTCTAAACCATCAAGCTTGAAAAACAGAGTGTAAAGATAATTCATTTCCATTCTAAACAGCTCTAAATGTAGTTTCTCTGCACCTAGCTCTTTTCTGCAGTGTTTCACCAGCAACTGATTTTCAGTTTAACAAATTACTTCTGAGGACACAGTTGTGCTTTGCTTCTGCGACTGATATTAAGTCAATCCCTGTTCAAGTCAGTCAACAGGTGCAAAAGGGATATAGTATTGGATTTCTTATCAGCAGATTGTTTTTGATACTCAAGAAATAATCAGAATATAGTATGAAACCTTTTCATTTATATAATTCAATATATGTAAAAGTAAAAAATATTCAACAAGAAGATATTCAAAGAGTGTTTTTTGTTCATATAGCTTATTCTTTCACAACCACAAAAGTCTGATTCGTAGAAGACTTTGAAGAAAATTTTAGTTTTCACCATGTTCATTAACCAAGTAAAGTTAATGTTATGACATTGTATAATAATAAATGAGTCAACCCGTGTAATTATTGGCATGCCATTTGTGGGCGAAAAAAATGAAGCCACTGTTGCACAACTCAGGTCTTAACTAATAGCATAATTAAATTGGATTAATCCATGTTATAGCTAACGTGGATTTTTAGAAAATGAGTGTTGTTAAAACTAACAATTGAATTGGAGCCCAAATTAATCAGACAAACCTCCTCCATTCTATTCTTCCCCGTCAAACAAACAAACACATCAAGAAGAGCTTGGTCTCATTCGTTTGACTCCCACCTCCCTTCAAATATTTATAAATATTTATCAGATCCCCTCTCAGTCTTCTTTTCCCTAGGTTGAACAGACACATGTTACTCTGCTTTTCCTCATATGGAAGATGCTCCAGGCCTTTTATCATCTCTGCCGTTCTCCGCTGGACTCATTCTAGGAGATCCCTGTCTTTTTTGAACTTGGGAGCCTAGGACTGAACATGATAGTCTATATGTGGCTTCATCAGGGCAGAGTAGAGGGGAGGATCACCTCCCTCAACCTGCTGGGCACACTCTTCTTAATGCGCCTAAGGATATAATTGACCTTCTTGGCCACAAGGGCACAGTGCTGGCTCATGACCAACCTGTTGTCCACCAGGACCCCCAGGTCCTTCTCTGCAGACTTCCTTTCCAGTTGGTCATTCGCTAGCCTGTACTGATACATACAGTTATTCCTCTCCAAGTGCAAGACTTTATAATTGCTCTTGTTATACATCATCAGGTTCTTTTCTTCCCAACTCTCCAGTCTTGTTGAATGGTAGCACAGCTTTTGGCATGTCATACACTCTTCCCATCTTTGTATCATTAGTAAACTTGCTGAGGGTGGACTCTACCCCTTCATCCAGCTCACTAATAAAGATGTTGAATAAGATTAGCCACGGGAAACACCACTAGTTGCAGTCCTCCAACTAGACTCTGCACCACTGATGACAGCCCTCTGAGCTCTGCCAGTCAGCCAGTTCTCAATGCACCTCACCATCCACTCATCTATCCCACATTTTCTAAGTTTCATAACAAGGATGTTGTGGGAGACAGTGTCAAATGCCTTGCTGAAGTTAAGGTACACAACATCTACTGCTCTCCACCTATCTACCCAGTCATGATGACATCACAGAAGGCTATCAGGTATCATCTGTGCAAGATTTTATAGAAAGAAGAAAAAAAAAAGAACAAAAAAATCATAAAAGTGCAGAAGCTATGGTGAACCATGTTGGATTTCTACCAATAATCATGTCTGCCTTAGAGAAAACAGCGAAATTTGAGACATTTATATTACAGTTCACATGAAACACTGCAGTTGCATTTCTCCCAGTCCTAAGTTTCTTAATGTTTATGTTACTGTTTCCAATCTTGGATGGAAATCAGAAAATCAGAAGTAATTCTAAAAATCATCTTCCACATTTTCGTCAGAAATACCTCAACTAGCCTTTGCTCTAAATCTGTCTCATAAAAATTGTGTTCTCTGGGTTTTACATTAGATGAATAAAAAAATCAAACAATAAATTTGTGTGGAGTGTTTTTTGCTCAGATAAACACAATCTCAAAATTAAATATCTGCTTTTTATAAATTCTGTTGTGTTTTTTTTGTTGTTTTTTCTTTTTTCTTTGCAGTAGAATTTTTTTATTGTGAAAATTCATAACTTTCAATATAAGCATAAATATTTTCATTCTGTGTAAGATGTTATAGAAAAAAAGACAAATTGCCTTGTATAGGAGTGTGTCAACAATATAGCAGTGTGTCAGTACAGCTAGCATCCAATTGGACTGTCCTGCAAATATGGTTTGTTGTAGGAATGAAGGACAATAGAGAGCAGAAGAGAATAAGTGGGATACTTCTTATGAACTTTGTGTTTTGTTAAGAATGAAAATTATAATGCTTTTGACTCTGGTACAAACCTCAAGATGATTTTAGTCATTATTTTGCTGTGACCTGCACATACTGTCTTTATGTGGATACTTATGTCAATGTATTTATAAATACTGTTGCTATCTCTACAGCAGTCCATGTTTTTATGCCATGCAATGACTCCGAAATATGCTTATGACACAGACTGTCAAGTGGTGTCATGCCATCCACCTTGGTCAGCAGTAAAGTCAAATTCACAAATTGCACAGGAAGCAAACTAAAATAAAAAAAAAACGATTATGCTTAATTAGCTTGTCAGAAGACCACTTTGTGCTGTCTTTGAATGTCAAAGCATCCGCTTTTATTTTTTTAGGAGTCCAGACATATTTCCTTCTCTAGCGTATTAATTTGTACACCATACAGAGAGAGATGTTTTCCTCTTATGAAAAACAAAACAAACAAACAAAAAAAAATGTATTCTATAATTGAAAAAGATTTCTGCCAAAGTATGTGTAGATAGTTACTACAACTAGAAATATATAGAAAAGCTGACTCTTGACTATTTATTTTAGTGTAGTACAGAGGAATAATTCTACCATGTTTGCAGTACTTCATACTTTCATGTACAGCCTGGTCATAAATATGTATGGAGCTACTTGTGTTTTGGTCTGAATCACTGTCTCTCTGTGGAAACTTCAGTCCCCACATCAAGGACTGAAAGAAGAACTGTTTTATATAGGTAGCCAGTCACCAAGAAAAAAAAAAAGAAATTTCAAGTAAAGTAAAGTGTTGTCTCCTTTTGCAAGTTTTTGGCCCATACACTAAAACGCAAAAGCCCTAGCAACACAAAACAAAATCTGTTTTTAATTGATTGGTGAAGAACAAATTAACAAAGTAGAGTTACATTGTTCAAGTCATGTACATACAAAAAATTTGGTTTTCTCTGGTCATTGCTCATTTCTCCGGTCAAGCACCAGTACATACTACAATGTATTATATATAGTTCAGACTGTAGGAAAGGAACAAAATGAACTGCAGCCTGGACTGGATCTGTACCGGTGGCTGGATTTCACCTCATCAAACCCCCAATTGCATTTCTAGAAAAAAGATGACCTTTATCAAACTGCCTTTTACTTAGGCTTTAATGCGATAGCATGAATTTCACTTACTCACTGATACGCTCCTTACTATATCAATGCCTGTGATAACTTCAAACATGGAATAGATAATAAGAGTAGCTGAAGATTGATCTATACGTGCTAAAGAAAATTATCTCTCTGGGATGATGAAAAAACATCCTCTTTCTATTTATCTTTTGTGTGTGTGTGTGTGTGTGTGTGTATACTTCAAGAGATTTTTTTATATGAAAAGAAGAAATATGTCAATATTATTTGGGGAATATTTACAAGGAAAAAAAGTGAGAATGCAGTGTTCAGTTGCTAGTTGTAGCTAGGCTGAAAGCTGCACATTTTTCATTCAAATTCTTTTTCAGAAGTACAGTGAAATTATGTTAACAATCAAAATTATAACTAGGTATGAAAGGCTAAGTGTCAGATTTCAGTTTCCTGACTATGGAAATAAGATAAAACTTGACTAAAAAAAAATGTGCTTGTTATGTACTTACAGGTACAGTACATTTCTCTTTAGTACATAAAAATAAATGATAAAAAAATATATATATTTAAGTTGAATTAGAAGGTATAGTAAAGTCAAAACAACTGTGGAAAAGTGAGCTCAGTTATACTTCTGGTTGTACATCTGTTTTTTTTATTTTTTTTTTTCCTTCAGTATACTCTATCTCCAGAATCCATTTTCCTGTTGGTGAGTACACCAACTACAAACTTACAGCTTGAGTAAATTATAAGCAGGGAAGACATCTTGAATGTAAATTCCTTGGCATGAAGTCACTTAAGAAACAAATTTCAGAACAAATATGTCAATATTATTTGGTGAATGTTTACAAGGAAAAAAAGTGAGAATGCAGTGTTCAGTTGCTAGTTGTAACAAGGCTGAAAGCTGCACATTTTTCATTCAAATTCTTTTTCAGAAGTACAGTGAAATTATGTTAACAATCAAAACTATAACTAGGTATGAAAGGCTAAGATGTAGAACACCTGCCTAATATTGGGAGCTGAGGACTGAAGTCTCATATAGTTGTTCAAAAAATCAAAGACATGTGGAAAGTTCTAAGAAATTTATGAATCCAGTATATAAAGTATAAAACACATCTTTTCATATAAAAAAATCTCTTGAAGTATACACACACACACACACACACACAAAAGATAAATAGAAAGAGGATGTTTTTTCATCATCCCAGAGAGATAATTTTCTTTAGCACGTATAGATCAATCTTCAGCTACTCTTATTATCTATTCCATGTTTGAAGTTATCACAGGCATTGATATAGTAAGGAGCGTATCAGTGAGTAAGTGAAATTCATGCTATCGCATTAAAGCCTAAGTAAAAGGCAGTTTGATAAAGGTCATCTTTTTTCTAGAAATGCAATTGGGGGTTTGATGAGGTGAAATCCAGCCACCGGTACAGATCCAGTCCAGGCTGCAGTTCATTTTGTTCCTTTCCTACAGTCTGAACTATATATAATACATTGTAGTATGTACTGGTGCTTGACCGGAGAAATGAGCAATGACCAGAGAAAACCAAATTTTTTGTATGTACATGACAAGAAGTTTGCAATGAGTAAAACTTGCTTCACCTTTTGTCTTAATATACTGTAGATGAAAGGCTCAGATGTGATTACTGAACTGAAATTACGTGTATGTTAAAGACGTCAGAAAGGTTTTCTTGATCCAAAATCTAGTTTTTCCCTAGGCTATATCCTTAATTTTTTATGGATATGAATATGTACACAGAACATCATTTTTTGTGCCGAACTCTTTCCAACTGAAAGACATACCTTGAAACACAAAATTATAAACAGTTTATCTACCAGAATAGGAGCCCAAATCACCAAGATATTCTGCTTGTGATACCAACTCAATTTGAAAGGGTACCGTTAATTATAATGAACTTCATATCCAAACCAGATTTTTGACTTACAAGCGTATCATTTGCATTTCTTACTCACCTCAGTAGCTCTGGGGAAATATGAAGGTGAACATGGATACTCACCAGTACATACCAGTTTTCAAATATTACAATCAGTGATTCACATAAACATCTTCTTTGAGTTAGAATCAGATCCAAGATTAAATTTGTGTTAGTACACATCTGCCCATCTAGTGTCTTCAGACTATTACAAGGAAACTGCAAGTTTTGGAATTTTTGGTGGTTTGAGGTTATTTTGGTGTTGTGTTATTATTGTGTTGTTTTTTGTTGTTTTTTTTTTCAGTTAAATCTTGTTTTTCAGATTAGCTCAAGAAAGATCTGTATTTTCTTCAGGGTTTGTCCTTAAAAAAAAGTAATTACAACGTTTAGGTTGTGAACACCCCAAATCAAGTAATCAAAATGTTTTGTGCTTTTTCTGCCATACACTTCAATATTCATATTTATCTGAAAAAAAGCCATCCATGTGACAACATTTGTGATGTCTTTAAGAATATAGTTAAAAAGTCACAACCAGGAGGAGAGAAAGAAGAAAAACAAATATTAATAACTAATTATTGTAACAGTCAAATACTTATAAAGTCAAAACTGCCTGCTGCATCAGATTAGATGGTTTAGAAGGCACTAATTTAATGGCCTGCATCCAATGTATTATGTTTCTTATGAGCTGGGCAAGTTTGTTCTCTGGTATACCCTGGAGTGCATTCTCAGCATGTGAAGAGAGAAATAAATTTTACAGGCATTATATCCTTCCCATAAAATGCCTGAACTACTTCATTTTTATCCGAGCAATGATGCAGGACAGAAGGAGCTGGCCGGTTACACTGCACTGGTATCAGTTCTGAGGAAATATCTAATTTAGATCCCATCATTACGCCTGAAATTCTATATTCAAGAAGAGCCCAGCCACTCTGTGCAAATGTCGATGATAGGCTCAGTTCTGACAATTATACTGTTATGAGACAGAAGTCTTAGGATGGCCTATATGGATCCAATGAATATTTAGCCTGGAAGAGAAGACAAGTTAACAACAACATCCAAAGAGTAAAAGGTCCAGGAAAGGTAGAAGTATTGTTCAAATCACTGAATGCAAGAAATATAGAAAAGCTTTTAAGAAATTTACACATTTTTCTTACATTTTTTATGCTTTCAAATATAATACTAATAATTGACTAGGATGCCACAGTAAGAGAAAACATATTAAAACTCACAGAATCCCTTTTTTGCAAAGAACTTGCATTCAGATAGATAAATGGGGAAATAATGATGTGATGTTGAGTGAATAAAAGATGGTACTCCTGAAATCTTTATGTCCTTACCTCTTTCTGGGTATCATGATAAGGCAAGTTTCAATGGCAGAGCTGAAAAGAGAGTACCGATGTGGGGAATGTTTTCAAGAAGTGCTTCCCAGTCTTACAGACAGTGGGAGAAATCACGAAGTCACTTAATTAAAAGTCTGTTAAGAGACTGGTTTTTGTGTGCCAATGGGTAGCTAGTGTCAACTGCTCTTTACTGAATGAAAAGATCATTTGTAGGGTGGGGATGTGTTGTGAAAGGACTTTGAAAGTGAAACCAAGCAGCTTGTGTTTGAAGTGGCAGAAAGCAGTAACTAGAAGAGGGAGGTGTAG
This sequence comes from Tetrao urogallus, assembly GCF_951394365.1. Taxonomy (NCBI): domain Eukaryota; kingdom Metazoa; phylum Chordata; class Aves; order Galliformes; family Phasianidae; genus Tetrao; species Tetrao urogallus. Next base: position 31,150,724 of record NC_136813.1, on the reverse strand, counting down.
AGAGAGGTGAAATGGTCAAAATGACAGGCCAGGAAAAAGATCTTCACTGCAGCTGAGCAGGATTGCATTTGTCAAAGTCAGACAAAAAGAGTGTTGCAGTAACCGAGATGTGAGATATTTCAGCTGTGCAGGCAGGTAGCAAAAACCACGTCATAGATATGGTCTGTAAAAAGAATTTGTGAAGCCTAGACATTACCTGAAAGTGAGAATTTAGAAAGTAAAATACAAAGTATTTATTCCATCATCTTTAAATAAGAAAAAGTACTTTCAGAACAAAAACAGTTGATTTTTTTAATAGCAAGTGGGTGTTCATCACTATAAATTCCCTTTAGAATATGTTGAAATATGCTGGGTTTTCCTTGCATTTCTTTTTCCTCTGGTTGTATTTCTTTTCCTTCTTTTACTTTAAAAGACAGACAATTTCAAAATAAGAAATATTTGTAGTATTTGTGCCTGATGAAATGCAGTTTTTCAATTAAAATTTTAAGTACTATCTAGCGAAAAATTTAAGGTGGAGTGCTGGTGCTGCAGTGTTATAGCCTGGAATTGGAACAACAGTTCTATACTATGCAGTATATATATATATATATACATATATATATATATGTATGCAGTAGCATCACAGATAGCATATTTTAGGAGGCAGTAAATGTTTTAACCACAGTATGTACCTAATTAACTGTTCATCCGTGTACAAAAGGGATAGACAGTGTTTTAAACTTGAAGGCCAGTGATTCCAAAATTATTAGGAGCCAGCACTGCTGTTTATGCTGAGCAGGAACTTATTTGGATACTAGATCAACTAATTTCACCCATGTCTTCACAGCGACCAGAGTATCCCAGCAAATACAAAATCTATCAACTGACAAACTGTTCAAAATATAGTTGCTACTAACTTAAGCTCTTATTATTTTTAAATAGAACAAAAAATGAACACAACCACTGTACGGATTTGCTGTGGGGACTAGAAGGGTTTTAGTGACATCTTCAGGAATTTGATACTAGATTTATGTCTTTGTCTACCATAAGCTGTTATCTTATACTAGAATGTCTCAGAAGCCCTTTTAGACCAAATATGCATCTATACTTGCCAGACACTTTGCCATAGCAATATACACTTTCATACCTGTATAGCAGTTTGTACCTTTGTACCTGAAAGAAAAATACACAATATCAGTGCTAAGTATTTCTCTTCTTCCATGGCCCTTTCTGTACTGGCCATTGAGAAAAAAAGGCCAGAGGATTAAAGAGAATAATGAAAAGAAGTGCTGAGTCTTTTCCAACTGGCAGAAATTTTCTTGGAAATAATGTTTTACAAAAGGATAATTCTCCATCAGAATTTCTAATAAGTTTATTGATGAATTTTACTAAATATTTATTTTTATGTTGGTCAGCTAATTAACACTTAAAGTTAAATGTCTAGGTTAAATTGTTTGGAGACTATTTGTTACATAGAAAGACTAATATTTTAGCTAGAGACAGCAGCCTTGTTTTCTGAATGATTTCCTTCTAGAAAATAACTCAGATATTTTACATTGGTTGAACTCTACTGAGGACATGCAAAGCTCAGTGCAGGACTCTGAATTTGAATATTTTTGGGCAGAGAACTTTGCTGTTTGTATTTCTAATTGGAAAATGGTAAGTATTGCTGTAATTCCCAGGCCACCATTGTACATTATAAACTTATATGATCAGAATAAATTTCAACTCTGTTGACTTCCTGGATGGAAGATCTTTACACTAAGCCAGTAGTCAAGAATTACATATTCAATGGAAAGGCACTTTGACAAATTGTTTTATTCTGTTTTGAGACATCTGAATAAAAAACAGCTGAGTTACCTACAGAGAAGCCCATCTCAGCTTATATCTCAAGCCAGAATATAAGCATTTCAACTTTAGTTGATTAAAATCTGAAGTATATTTTAAGAAGTTTTATTCAGATAAAAATTTGAGTCAGTTAATTAAATGTTAATGAAAGGTCAAACAAAAAAGCCATGGATTTATTTTCAGTATAATGGAACTGTCCATACTAAGGGAAACACAGGCCTAAAGATAATTTTTGAAGTACGCTGATTGCTCTGAAAGTAATCTCTCCTATTTATTTCAATTGAAACTACAACTGATAGAAAGAGTACAATAATGCTATTTGGTAGAGCAAATTCTCCATTATAAAATATGGTTTCTCAGTGTAGTCACTACCATTAGCTGTGCATTTTAACCAGTGATGAGCAAGAGCCTGCATGCCACACTCGTAAACATCTGCACAAGCAGAGATGACCCACTGTCACTGTCACTACTACTGAAACATGCCACCCATTGCCTCACTGTGCCCACATTCACCGTTTGGTCTCCATAAACACAAGCGAGTGTCGATGAATCTCAATGGGTGTAACTTTTTCCACATGGGTGAATTCAATTACTCACCTTTGCTTCGTACTCACTTCTGTGTCAGACACCATTATGTCAGACTGCTCCTCTGCTGCCATCTGTCAAATGACAATAAAATGTAATGGAATATCACTGGGAAGGATTGACCCCTACTCCCATACCACCAACATCTGTCTCTGATGTTGTGGGCAAAAGTAATACGATAGAGGGCTTTACTTTTGGAGCAGCCCTCGTATTTGACAAGGAAAGAATTCTGACTTTTTTCATAGGAGGTAGAAAAAAAGATTATTTGTCTTTAGGTCAAACAAAGGAATTTGGCCTACACATTTTGAGTCCTACCACACTCTTTAATCATTAACTTCATTACTAAAGATGATCATATTTGTACTTCTCTGAGGTAGATGTGGGATTCAGGTGTATGTTACAGCATTTCACAGTAAATTTTTGTTATTTCCCCATGCAATTTTGTTTCATCAGCATGTCCAAAACCAACAGTTCTTCAGGCTTTTGGCCAAGAATGCATGACTCTTACACCTTCTCCCTTTCCTTCGTGTCCTATGAAATTCCCCTAGTTGCAGAGAAATGGTGAATAGATGGAAGTCAGACATTCCAGTTCATTCCAGTCAGTATGAAGGGAAGAGATTTGCTCTCTGTTGCATTAGCTAATACTTGTGTAGAGAGAAGATGTGTCATAATTCAAAGGGCCCACTTCTTGCATCCTGTTTCTGATCTTCTTTGGTAGTTCAGTGAGAGTTTTGTTTTCTGGTTTTAAAATCTTTCCTATCACACAATTTTTATGTTTTTAAAAAGGGTAATGGAGTAGGGAACAGAATGTATGTGATTTTCCTTTTTATATTCACAACTTATTTGATTTTATCTTCAGTCCTTTATTGATCTTTTGACATGAATCTCTCCTGACTTGCTTGACATCTATTGTAAGCAGTGAAATGATTGATCATAAAGTTGGCCAAGGATAGATAGAAGAGATAGCCTTGAAAATTATTTCAAACATAATGTGTTTTGAGAATGTAATTCCTAATGCAGTTTTAATAAAGCCAATGCATACAACCCAGGTTTCATCTGACACTAATATGTTTTTAAATCCTTGGACCTCAGCAACATTACTGTGTCTAAAATACTCCAAAAATATACTTGGCACTCCTGCCTCGTGTAGCTGGCAAGTGAGGGTTGTACATAAACCCCTTGGCCTTAATTTTCCTCTGCCTTTTTCTGCAGATGAGTCAACCTTTGAGGCTGGCATTCAGCAGGCACAGATGCCACACTTGGGGTTCCAAGTCCCCAGCAGTAGGATTCGTAGCTGGCCACTGCTATGTGCTACTTTAGATTCACTGCCTAAAACCTGGATGGTTTATATATAATTTGCCTGCTGCTGCTTTGTCCATAGATATCTGTGAAATGTTCAGTGTTCCCTGGCTAAGACGAAGCCTGTGACCATCCCGCCCTGTACGTGTACACCAGCCCTGTCACACAGGAAATGTGTGTGCTGTCCAGAAGACCAATTTTCACGCCAAACATGTATGCAAACAGTGGACAGAAGGTTTTTTTTGGGGGGGAGGGTGAAAGGATAGAGTGAAATCTGAGAAGTCTTTCCATAAAGTCATGCATTTCAGATCTGTGAATGCAAATCTTTATTCTCAAATAAATCTTTGTGCTGTGCGCTGGTATGGGAATTCAGATTGCAGATCTATAAATGTTCTTGAGATATTTTTTAAAATAAGGTTGTTATTAAACTGTCTGAAGTGCTACATTAGGGGGGGAGGAAGACTTTATAATCAGAAAAAGTATTGATTTTGAAATAGGGAAGCTAGAGGAATAGCCAGAGGTATCCCTAATGCAGCCCTACAAGCACTCCAAAATACATAACACCTCTTTGAGTTAACCAGGTTTCTAATAATCACCTCACATGTGGATCTGCTGATAATAGCCATGTTCGATACAAAAACTACTGCAATAACAAGTCAGGATTTTATGGTGGTTTTTTTTTTCAGAGTGTAACCTGGGGGAGCAGGAACAAATATGTTGCATATTTGATTATTAGCAAATTCTAATATTTCATATAGAGAGAGAGGGAATGACTGTGCTGAAATAAAGCATAAGCAGATGTTATATCTAAGGAGTCTGGTAAGTAGATATTTAACAACCTAAATTTTTATCTCATCAATTTGCAAAAATTTGGAGCTTTTTGGCAAATACAAGAAAACAAACAAACAAGAATCACTGAAAAAGGAGTAAAACTTTCTGTGATACAGAGCAGGAAAATGATAAAAAGTAGTTTGCAAAAGAAGTAGGAAAATATTATCAAGAAATAACAGTGTAGAAAATTGAAATACTGCTTTTCTGATTAGATATTCAGTTTGGACATGATTTCATGTTTATGTTACTTTTCTGAAGAGTTTTAACTGATTAGTTTTGTTGTACTTAACAATATTGAAGCAGTACACTTACATGTACAAATTATGAATCTGGACACAAATAATATATATCATGCACTAATTAGTTAAAAAATAAACAGTAATTCTGTGCGAGAAAGAAAACATCTCTGTTTCTTTGTCAGAAACAATGAAATACTGAAACTTCTGACTACATATCAACACTTGCATTTTCTCTCATTCTTAATATGATGTCTGAGTGCTGCATTTTCCACAGTACATAGAGGAAATGTGATTTTATTCAGTAATACAAACAATGTAAGACCAAAGTATCTGTGCTTAGAGAACATTATCCATTGGGATAATTCCTCCATTGTTTCTGTCTGGAAGGGTTGTAGGTCTTTTAATTAATAACACTTCACAGTGTTGTATTTGTTCCAATAAGCTTTGCTTTCATAATTATGTAGCTTATTGCAAACCAGATTTTTTTAACAGTTATTAATATTTTAACAGTTATTAATACATTAATCATAACACCCATAATATTTTGACTTTAAGAAAGTATTCAATATATGATTTTATACCTGTAGATGTAAAATATTTTTTTCTGGTTCAGAGAATGAATATTTATTTAACAAGAATTGTGATCAAAAGCCAAAGACTTCCTTAAGCAATACTCCATAAGAAACCACATTTGCATGTATTAGATTGACTTTATAGCTTCTCATAACGAAACTATCCTTGCTTTATATGCTGATATACTAAAGACATCCTGTTCTTATATATATCTAAATATCTTCTGTTCATCATAAAATCTAATTTGACATTACATCACATCTTTTATTATTAGCAATTTGTCTTACAATCCTTAATTATGGATTAAGTCTCTAAAAGTAGGCAGAGTTCAAGCACAGAACTTAATGGTGGCCCTCATTTTATATAGCTTGCAAGTAGATCATCTGAATCACATAGACAGGTAGAGAGACACTGGTGTAATACACGGTGTAGAATCAAAGATTGGCTTGGGTTGGAAGAGACTTTAAACACCACCTAGCTCTACCCCTCCAAAAATAATCTTTCACTAGGTTAGACTGCCCAAGGCTCTATCCAACCCATCCTTGAATGCCTCCAGGGATGGGACAACCACAGCATCTTTGGGAAACCTGTTCCAGTTCCTTACCACCCCCTCACTTAACAATTTCTTTCTCATGTCTAATCTAAGACTAGCATCTTTTACTTTAAAGCCATTGCCCTTGTCCTACCACTACACTCCCTGATAAGGGATCTCTCTCTAGTTACTGGAAGACTGCTATAAGATTTACCTGTTTATTTTCCAAGGCAAACAATCCCAACTATTTCAAACTCTCTTCATAAGAGAGGTGCTCCAGGGTCCTGATAAACTCTGTATCTCTCTTCTGGACTCATTCCAACAGGTCCACGTACTTTTTATGCTGGGAGCCATGTAGCTGAACTCAGTACTCCTGGAGGGCAGAGTAGAGAGAGAGAATCCTCCCCGTGACCTTCTGGCCGTGCTCCTTTTGATGTAGTCCAGGATATGTTTGGCTTTCTGAGTTGCTCATGCTGAGTTTTCAATACATCAACAGCCCCAAGTCATTCTCCTCAGAGCTACTTTCAATCCATTCTCCACCCAGCCCCAACCCAGGTGCAGGAACTTGTGTGCTTGGCAGCGATAATAGGTGAAATTTCAATAATGCAGCTTGTATTTTTTAAGAATCATAGAAAAAAAAAAAAAAAAAGGAAAAAAAAGGAGACAAGGGGGGGAATTCATCAGGAAGCTTATCAAATTCTTGTTGTCTTTCACTTCAGTTTACATGAGACACACATTGTAAATAAGATCTGTGAAAGGGTATTTTCGGAACCACTAGATAAAATATATGCATATGGTAGAGCTGCAAAATAAGTGTGAACAGGAAGAAGACACAGGATGTAAATGCTTGTCCATGCACATCCAACATCTATACTACAAAGAAACATTAATTTATTCAGAAACATTCAGTGTATCTTCAACTGCTGTGAGTAATATAAATGTTCTATGTTCTTGTCAGTGATGATTTTGAAGACAGTAATTATTGCTGTCTGATATATAGCTATCCAGAAATAGCTTGGCTGGATAATGTGTAGGCTATGGAATATGTACTTTTGTCAGATGAATTATTTGGTGACTCAGCACTCTCAAAAATGCAAATGATCTAACACAAACAACAGGAACTCTTACTAATATCGCCCATTTATCCTCATGTTCCTATTCTTAGATGTCTCATTTTGTAACTTGAATCTTTAGGTTATTTTGTAGTTCAGGTGTTTTTTTAAATACGCTTTCTGTCTGCAAAACCATTCTCTCTTGTTTCTTATGACTCATCTTAATTGTGAATATCTCTTAGACAAGTGCAATCTGAAATTATGGTTTTGCTTAATTTAGAGAGGAATGATAGACTTTAAAATGTAAGAACTGCAAAATATTCGTAAGATATCTCAAGTTGGAAAGGACCTGCAAGAATCACTAAATCCAACTCCTGCCTTGACACAGAACCACTCAAAATTCAAACACTATGTCTGAGAATGTTGTCCAAACACTTCTCCAGCTGGGGGCCATGACCACCCTGGGGAGCCTGTTCCAGGGTCTGACCACCCTCTGGTGAACTTCTCCTAACATCACCCTCATCCTACTTTGTCACAGCTCCATGCTGCTCCCTTGGGTTCTCTTACTGAAGAGAATGGATAAGCATATGTATATATATCTTCAGGTTTATTGCTATAATTTATGAGGTGATGAACATTCCATCAGATCTGAGCTTCTTTTTTATTACATAATGCACATATAAAAATCAATGTCCTTCATTATATATATACATACATACACACACATAAACTGGTGAAGGCAACACAGTGTCTCTAAAACAAAAACTACTTCTTGTAAGGGAGCTTCAGACTTGTTAAAATGTTAAAATGTCCTCCACTTTGGCTCTTACAAGATATGAAGTGATACAAGTTCAAGATTATATATGCCATCTGATGAAGCTTTCTTCTAAGATTGGAAGGCGTGTAAAACCTTACACGGGAATGTAAATACAGATCATCATATTTTATTACTTTTATTTTCAAGTGGTCAAATTGTGCTTTTCTGGGATATTTCTGGTGTTTTCTATTTAATAACCCCTCCAGTTACTACTACTATAATGAAAACCCCAGCTTTAATTCATAGTAAATGTAAAATTTGAGGATAAATATCAAAGAGGAAATTCTGAAAATATTATCCTTGTGTGTTGCGTTAGTTACAGCTTAGGCACCAGTCACAGAATCACAGTATAATTTAAAGCTGGAAGGAACATGTGGAAAAATCTAGCAATTTTCTGCTTAGAATAGTATTGATTTCAAAGTCAATTTAAGATAAACAAAGTTTGATCAAGAACACTTCACACTGAGGTCTACGAGCAGGGTTCCAAAATTTTTTTGTAAATGAAGCCAGGTATAAATCTATCTCATGAAGAAATAATCTGAGAGTTTTTTGTTTATTTTTTAATTGTTCAGCAAGCTTTGAGGCAGGTCCTTTACAGAGCTGAGGATATTTTCTCAGTGACAATACCATGCTCTTACTTTTTCTTGAAGCCAATCTCAATGTTTAACTCAAATAGAAGAGAAATGGGAAAGAATTTTGGCTTTCACTAGGTAAGATAAAGGAGAAATACAACAATTTTCCTTATTATATACAATAATGCAATATATTCTAGTAGTAATATATTCTGAGTAGTAATGATCTAACCTGGATTTAAGTTTGCTGACAATACCAAGCTGGGAGTAGTGGTAGACACGTCAGAAGGCTGTGCTGCCTTCTTCAAGACCAGGACAGACTGGAGTGTTGAGTAAAGAAGTATTTGATGAGATTCAGCAAGCGCAATTGTAGAGTCCTGCATCTGGGGAGGAATAACCACATGCTTCAGTATGAGTTAGGGACTGACCTGCTTTCAGCAGGAGCTCTGCAATGAAGGATCTGAGTGTTCTGCTGGAGAACAGATTGGCTTTGAGCTGGCAGTGTGCTCTTGTTGCCAAGAAGGTCAATGGTATACTGCAGTGCATTACAAAGAACATAGCCAGAAGGCTGAAGGAGGTGATCCTCCCCCTTCTATTCTGCCCTGATGAGGCCAAATCTATAAGATCATGTCCAGTTCTGGGCTCTTCAGTTCAAAAAGCTTCTAAAGACAATCCAGCAAAGGACCACAATGGTGATGAATGGCCTAGAACTTCTCCCCTATGAGAAAAGACTGATCAAGTTGGAACTGTTCAACCTGGAGAAAAGACTGAGGGTGGGTCACAGAATCACAGAATCTCAGAATGGCCAGGGTTGGAAGGGACCTCAAGGATCATGAATCTCCAACCCCCCTGACACATGCAGGGCCACCAACTTCCCCATTTATTACTAGGGCAGACCAGGCTGCCCAGGGCCCCATCCAATCTGGCCTTGAACACCTCCAGGGATGGCGCATCCACAACTTCTCTGGGCAGCCTGTTCCAGCACCTCACCACACTCTCTGTATAGAACATTGCCCTGACATCCAACCTAAATCTCCCCTCCCTCAACTTAAAACCATTTCCCGTTGTCCTGCAGTTATCAACCTTTTCAAAGAGTTGATTCCCCTCCTGTTTGTAGGCTCCCTTTAGGTACTGAAATGCTGCAACGAGGTCACCCCACAGCCTTCTTTTTTCCAGGCTGAACAAGCCCAGCTCCCTCCCTGCCTTCACAGGGGAGGTGCTCCAGTCCCCTGATCATCTTTGTGGCCCTCTTCTGGTCCCTCTCCAACAGCTCCCTGTCTTTTTTGTACTGGGGGCTCCACACTTAGATGCAGTATTCCAGATGAGGCCTCACAAGAGCAGAGTAGAGGTGACAATCACCTCCCTGTCCCTGCTGACCACCTCTTTTAATGGAGCCCTATCTATCAAAGCTTAGAAATATCTAATGGAAATCAAGTGGACCAGGCTGTTTTTGGTGGTTCCCAGCAATAGAACAAGGGGCAATGGATACGAACTGCAACACAGGAAGTTCTATAAAAACTTGAGGAAAAACTTCTTTGAGGATGAGTAGGGGGAAAAGCTGCCCAGAGAGGTTTCAGAGTATCCTTCACTGGAAATATTGGAAACCCACCTGGATGCTTTCCTGCGCAACTGAGTGTAAGGAATATGCTTAGGAGGGGGTTGGACTAGGTGATCTCCATGAAGTCCTTTCCAATCCCTAATAATAATAAATCCCTAATAAAATAATGATGTAGAATATTGTATGCATATCCCAATATAAAACTGAACCACACAGAATATTTCAATTATAGTGAAAGAAAAGGTTATTTCAAAAATCCCGAATTTAAAGACAAACCCGATTTATTTTATTTTATTTTATTTTATTTTATTTTATTTTATTTTATTTTATTTTATTTTATTTTATTTTATACGGAGGTGTTTGGCTCTCAAACCAACTATGACATTTGAAATGTTCCAGTCTTTGTAAGGTACTGCAGTACAAGGAATAGAAACTCAGATGGGGATCAAACATGATAACTGATTAACTGTAACTGATGGATGCATTCTGTGGGAATGAAATGGAATGGAGACAGAGACATCCTAAGAGTGACAAAAGCCCCTAAACTGTGAGAATGAGAAGAGACAACAGCATAAAGCAGTCTAAAAACTGGAGCCCATCCAGAGCTGTTTTAAGAGAGCCTTTCAATAAAGTTGTCAGCTGAGAAACTGATTTGTCTGCTATCTTGTACACTTAAAACATATCTAAGCCTTAATTTGCCAACTGATCCACAACTGCCATCTGAAGATTTCTCAAAGGATTTTACAAGTCAAAAGAATTGTTTAATTTGTAAGTCACCATTCTTATGTTGCTTTGAGATTGCCAAGATTTGTGTTTACATTTCAAAACAGCTAAATATTACAACCACCATTTCATATATAGTTAAATCCTGTGACAGAGAGACAATTTACTAATTACTTGTTTAAATCCTGAAACTACTTGAGGATAATGGCTGTAAACAAAATATTTTAATCCTGTGGAAAGAAAGTATAATTTAAATCTTTCTATAGTGAAAGGACATTTACAACTGATGTTTGTATCACATAGCATGTTTCTTCTGAGAACTGAGGACACAGGTAAATTAACACTGATCACATCTAGCCTTTTTTTTTTTTTTCCTGTAAAAATTATGACAAAATAAAATAAACACATAAGTTAACTAGAGAAGTTTATGAAACTAAGTACCACATTTTACTCCGAGTTCAAAAACAGTGTGATGAGTTTCTACTGTCATTACTTTTAAATCCATAAAGTGAATACTCTGAATCCAATATAGCGAATTATGGAGAAGTTTATCTTGGTGTATAATTCAACCTTTGTACACATCCTGAAATGAAATTCTAGTTAATACCTCATTTTGAGTTCTCTTTAAATAATTAGTATTCTTGAAATCAATAATAATTGATGCCTAGTCAGTAGAATACCACTAAACCACTAAACTGAGTTAACAGGTGAATTAAACCCAACCTAGAGCAACTTGTGTTTTTCTTCAGTTGCTTTGCTATTATCAGTAGTAACCATAATTATCATGGTATCTTACTTTTTCTCTTGCTAAATCTCCACTTCCTAGAATTACGTTATTTCTAAGTTTTCAGATAGTAAGAAAGAGACACTTATAATCTTTCTATTTGTTTAAGAACACACTGAAAACTCAAAACCAACCAAACAAACACAAAAAAAACCCCAAAACCCTGATTTTCAGAATTATTTTTTAAACACTTCATGGTCATAAACAAATTCTAAGATCTTTTAGCACTTAACTAATTATTTTAAAAATATTGTTTGCTGATATATCTACTTCAATAATAAATTAAAAACTGTTGATACTACTAATTAACAAGCTGAAAATTAGAATACGTATGTCATTAAAAATTTCAGTTTGTCAGATAAAGAGACAGATATTTTTGAGATTATATATGAAAGACAGTATCTTCAAAAGTATCTTCTGAAAAGTTTCAAGCAGCAGTTTGAAGCTTTTTCAGAACAGAACAAAAGACACTTTGATCTCCAGATGATGTTTCTATCACCAGTCGCTACAAAAAAAATGATTATACAAATAGCACATCTCATTATTGTGACATAGCAGCAACAGAAGTATTTTAGATGTCTGTTATGACTAAAGAGAAATCAGAAAATGAGAATGTAAAATATAATTTTGAAAATTTCACTAGAATTTTTCTGGAGTTTTAGAAGAAGCATTTATTTTCAAGACAATTTTTGCCCATAGGTTTCATACAATTTCTCCCTTGAAAATTTTTTTCCACATCATGTTTGAAAGGTCTTGACTTTTTTGATCTATAACCAATTTACACACTGTAGGAAACTATTACAGATAATATTTAAGAACATCTATGACTCACTCTGAAAATCAAAATAGAAGAGCCAAGACAGACTTAAGCTCAATTTCAACTCTTCTCCTAGATAGGAAAAAGTAGAGAAAAAAATCCACTTAAATCTTTCTCCTAGCTCCTCAAGATTTATGTACAGTTTTCATTAGTAACAAGATTTGGGCATGCAAATTTCTGCATGCTGAGATGAAGATTTACCACTAATTTCTTATTTGTTTTCTTCATCAGATAATTAGTATATTATTAAAAATTCACTGCAGGGTCAATCTCCTGCTGATATACATAATTAAGTTACCTGCTATCTATACTGGAACTAGGGCATTTGTCAACCATGGAAGACTGTAGGCCCCATTCTACCTTCCCAATTTCATTCAACTTTGCAAGTCAGACTTTGGAAGAAATATTAATAACATTCTTCATGAGCATCAGTGTTTGCACAATAAGACCAGTGCAACTGAATGTTACGAGGAACACCTGAATTCCCAGAGTCATGGTAAATGAAGTGAGTGAGTTCTAAGGAACTTACCTTTCTTCAGGTAGATGGAAATTATGGCTGTGCAGTCTGTCAGTTTGTATGTCAGTTTTACACTTGGCATGATGCTTAACATGAAATTCTAAATTCTTTGTGAGAAAAAGACTTTAACAAGAGTACATTCTAAAGGCACAGTAAACAAATACCAGAATATCTGAACCATTCAGATCAGTACAAATCACTTAAGATATACATAATTAATGGAGTAACATTTTTTCTTTTTAGATCTCTGGAACCTCTGTTTAATCTGGAATTTCTATTTTTTTGCTCAGTTCTGTGTCAACTGAGATTATTACAGAAACTTTCTTAACGAATAATGAAAACTTACGTGATATGAAGTTGTGCATTTGTGGGATTTTCTAGAGAATACAATACTAGTTCCAGCACTCATTCATTGTTCAGTAAGTTCCAGTGATTTCTGTGGAGACGAAGACAGTTAAACACTAATTACTTTAGAGAACCTTAACCCAGAATTATTATTGCAGCTCTTTGCTGGTAGATTTAATAAACGAAATATGAACAAAGCATCTCACCATAAATAAGTTACTGACATGCTGAAAAATATAATTTATATAATACATATTTTGTGCTACTTGCAAATGAAAAATTAAAATAATTAAGATTCCTTGGAAAAAATATGTTTCAAGGACACAGATATTCAGGAACCTGTTCTAAGCTTCTGCAGTTAAATCTATATTTATTGGAGTTATTTCACTATTCATTTCACATTTCAAGTAGACATGAGAATGCCATCAGGAGAACCACACTTGAAGAGATGAGCATCATATTTGAACTAGAGATAGAATTTCTAAAACAAAGCAAGGAAGTCGGTTTTAATTGCAAGCTACTTTCTAAATTTCTTAAGTACTCCTTGCAAAGTTAGTTTATTCTTTCCTGCTGATTGTACTTTTTCTGTAGGAAGCAATTAAATTAACGTCTTATCATGACCCTCCCTTATGCTGCAACTTCTGTTATTTCTTTAATGACATTATTTATTTTGAACTTAAAAAGCTAAGGTTACTATCTGTTGCAAAATCAAGGAAAATCTATTTATTTAAGAAGTAGAGAGGGGAAAAGAGTCAAACTGTAGTATAAATTTGAGAGGTAGTAAGTAATAGTAACAAAAACAGTACAGCTGTTTCAGGTCTTCCTTTCACATATGTCATTATCAATCTCTTTTTGAGTTCCAATCATTAAGGCCCTCTAAATAAGGTAAAGGCATAAGGAATTTTTCATGATAAGTCAGAGGCATCCCTTAAAGATATGTCTAGATGACTATGCATTTGAACTGGCAGGAGGAAATGATTGACACTATACATAAATACTTTGAAACCCCAGACTTTGACCTGTCATTTGCTAGGAATGCTATTATAATAAGTGACATTCATAGCCAGCTCATATAACATCCAGACAGGACAATTTTTTTGCTTTACAAATTCTATCTGTGTTGAATTTTAATATGCAATATCTGCAGAAATAATCACAAAAGCATAAGGATCTTGTAATTCTTACTGCTATTGTTGACAAGGACAGGACTATGAGTTTCGTAGTCCAAAACTTAGGAACAGCAAAAGTGTCACTGAGTGGTAAGCAAAAAGATACATTTAAAAGCGATACATAACACTAGGCTAAAAAAAAACAGTATAAAGCAATAAAAATTATGAACAGTAAATTTTCCTTTATAAATACAAGCAACAGAAACACGAGCATACATGTATGAACTGATGTGAGGCTTTGAAATTATTATTTCCTTTTTTATTCTCAGTAAAATGGTGGCAGTTGTGGGTGGTCCCAATAGCTTGGATTTACCCAAGGGTTACTGATCAAGAATGCACAGATTGGTAGATTATTTTCCAAAAACACTGAGTAGTTTATAGATTGAGATATACTACCTTCCCTGCAGCGAATGAATACAGGGCACATCCTAATTTAGAACAGCAGAGGATAACTTATTTAAAAGCAAAATAATGTCTTTATCTGTTTATCTGATAGAGTTTAACACTATAGTTTTAGATGAATTATGTCTGTGAGAGAATTATGCACCTTTTGATGTATGTTTATCATTACTTTTTTCAGAAGTGTTTTTTAGAAAGTTCAGAAGGGACATTAATTGTCCCAAGAAATGTCTGAAGATCTAACAGATATATGAAAAGAACACAAGAAAATCATCTTCAGTATGTCAGTTCACTTTACTGTGACAAGCACAGCTGAGAACTTAATATTGTTGGTGAGATCAAAATTCCTTCTGGACAAGCATCTTGTTTCAGCAGTGGGCAATCTTGAAAGCTTAGGTAAAAGTGTAGAACAGTAGACATACTGAGCAAGCATTCACTATGTCTTAGTGATCTACAGCCTCTGTAATCCTTTCAGACAGACGTAGTTTCATGCTCAGGTAGCATTAGAAGTATCACCTGATGGATGAGGCACAAGAGAGAAAATGGTATAAGTGAGTCCTAGATTTGGTTTAGCTTAAAGCGCTTTTTGACTTAAGTCTTTGAACGCGCCCTCTGATTTTGAATGCTCATTTCTAAGGGTACCAAAAATAGTGGCTCTCCACATTTGCCAACATGGAAAAGTTCACTTCCTCACAGTTTTCTCAGCTGAAGAAAGGAGGTAACAGCATTAAAATCCTTTTTTTTCTTTTTTTCTTTAATTCTAAGAAAGTAATTATCCTTTGTGAAAACATGACATTTAAATACAGCTAAAGAGCTATCAATATAAGAAAATGACTGTAACTCATTACAATTAGAGTTAATTAAGTTAATTTAAGTTTGGTCTGTTCTGATGATAAATGCTTGGATATGGAACTTTTACGGAACTCTTTGTAAGTGACTTAAAATTACTGTTACGGCTGTGACCAATGCCCACTGATGGCAGAGGACTTCTGCAATGGCTTAATTATACTCAGGATCAGGAACGTTTGTACACCTGTGGCATGCGTTTTAGCTTCTCTAGGATATGAAGACAGTTTTTCTGCATGTGCTTGTTTATAATGGACCCCTAGAGTACAACAGCAAACGTGTGTGCTTCAGGTGAAATTCCACAATAGAGGCATGTTAAACTGGTGTTTCTGGATTTCCTTTAACTACCTATGTGGAGAGATTAAAACTATAAAACGAATAGACTTAAAACGTTCCTCACATTTTATTACCATTCACAGGAGCTCTCTAATCTTAAAAGTTCAGTTTGTCTTCAATGTATCTTCAAGTTAGTCACCAGAATTGCAATTAGTGGATTACCCTATTGTGTCCATAGATGATGCTAATAAATGCTGCTTTAGAGGCCATAAAAATGTGTCACTGATGTTTAATTGAAAGGGAAGGGTAGAGTGCCATTAACCAAACAGACCTTTAGGAGTAATAAAGACCATCTGCCACGTCAGCAAGCACACTCCAGAGGCAGCATTTCACTGTATCTTAAGAATCAATAACAAATGAAACTCACTGTAACTTAAGACTGTAAAGCAGGCAAGTTTTGTCCTTCCTAGCTATTAACATCAGAAGATCAGAAATGCAAGTCTTCAGCAGATAGTTTCCTACTGATGCTGACTACTTTTTACAATTGTTTTCCTAATGGAGAACATTTTTATAAAACAAAAATGGTATCTAATTACCTAGTTCAATCTCAAGTATGTATTTTTCATAGGTTGTAAATTAAACAGTTCAAGAATATATATATATTTTAAACTATATAAAAGGAATTTCCTTTCTATGTGATAAGCCCAGATTTTCTATATTTTTGATCTTAAAGAGGGACTCCAGGTCTGTTGATTTGTGCAAGTGGCAGCAGTGCTATTTCTAATCTTACATATTTACAGCTGAGGCTCTTACAGCAGCATCAAAATCCTCACACAGCCACTCCAAATAACCAACTAGATTTGCAAGCTAACCAAAGCATTCGTATAAACAGAGACAGTCAACTGTCTGTGGTCTGATAAATCATAAAGTGAGCTGTGACATATTCCTATTTTACAATAAAGAGGTTGTCTATCAAATGGTAAATTTTAATGGCTACTACTGCCTTGCTTTCACCAAACATTTGCTCTCTGTACTTTCAAAGTGAAACAGTATAACCAGTTCAAGAAATTAGGGACAGTTTATAGAAGAAAATATAGCAATCAAGTCTCATGTGCATACATACCATTTTTAGAAATTATATTTTCAGAAATTGCTTATTTTTAGCCAAACACAGATATAATTTTACAGACCAGAAGTTTCTTACCAGCTGAAAGAAACCTTCCGAGAAACATAACTGCTACAAATGCCATTCAAAGAGCCTGTAAGAGAATACGCATAACATTTACATGTGAATGACTGTTTGTAATACCTCAAAAGCCATTTGAAGGGCAAAGCCAACACTGACAAATTAAGGAAACATGACCTAGACAGATACCAGATACTGTGCTAAATCAGAGCTGAGTCAGCTTTGCACAGCTCTGTGGGCACCAAAATGCTCTCATAACTAGCTTGTACCAAACTCTGAAGCAGTCCTTTCATATAGGAAAACTAACAGGATGTGCACAGGCATTATAATGTCTCTATAATCATACTTATTCTCCATGAAATAGCAAAAGAGAAGTTTTGAAACTTTCCAGAAGCAAAGTGTTTGCAATCACCGTAAATATGTACTGAAGCAATGGGTAGCCAGTGTTTCTCATTTACTACACAAGTACAGAAAGCCTGGATTCTGCAACTGGTTACATTTGAATGAAATAACTATTGTATAAACTTCTAAGTTTTAAATAAGCACTTTATTTACCCTTGCCAAATAAATTTGATTTACATTCAGTTAATGAGTTCACAAGTGTTCTTAACTGAAAAGAATTTGGTCCAGTGTTGTGCTATCTTCCATAAAAAGTAAAATGAATACTTTTTCCCTGAGAGTCTGAAGCAATAAAAAGGCAGCACATTTTCCAGTCAAATAATTTAAGTCTTTTAGGTCTTCTCTTTTCTCCCATGAGTTCTTTGTAACTTCATCAAAAGAAAGAACAGAGGGAAAAAAATAACTCAGAGGAAAAGAAGAAAGTAATCATTGCTGAGCAACTCAGCAATTACAAGACAGAGAAGGAAAAAAGAGACTATCAGATAAATTTTCTTTATATTTTTTCTCCCCTGGGAAAAGGATTTTAATGTTATACTTCCAAGAGGAAAAAAAGCCTGAGCCAGCAGACTGGTAGTACAATAGTTTTTAAGGTTTCCCTGGGGATTCTAGAGAAGAGAAAATAGATGTAATGAGCGGTATGTCTGGGTGGAGAAAATGTACAGACTTTTGTCCATTGCAAATTCAAGTCCAAGCTAACAAGTTAGCCCCCCATGGGTACTTCCAGCACAGAAGATTCTTGAATCCAAGTGTACAAGAATAAAACAAAGAATAGCATGTGACACTGGAAAATTTTGTCAGATTGGAGGCTTTAAGAAGCTCCCACGTCTCTGGACATTGAGCCTTTCAATCTGTATGTTAAAGGAGGAAAGAAACAATATAATCAAATTTTTTTAGGAGGGTACAACATGTTTTTTGTTTCTTGCTCTCATTCTGCCTTGGAAAAAGTGGATGCAACTTCTAGGGCCAAAGGGGGGCTATCTGCATGCAAACTGTCCCTTAACCTATAACATGCATATTACAAAAATAATAACAAATGAACACTTCCTTAACGTGTGCAAAAATGTGAATACTTTTGCCAGAGGATTTGTATGATAGATAAACAATTGAATTATATTACAACAGAGCAATCAGATCACTTAATCCTGGAATCCTGTTTCTCATCCTTGATTATACAGTGGCCACTGTAGTAAAGATACATATTCTTGTTGATATGTTTGGAGAGATTAACAATGTCTGTGAATTTAACTTTTCAACTCTAAACGTTCAGCAGACCAAATGTTAAATACAACAATAATCCAGGAGAAAAAGCATTAACAATTGAGATTTCAAAGCTCTGGAATACACAGAGATTAAATCAAAAGACAGTTTATCAAATATATGGGATGAGAAAAAGAAACAGTAACCTGCAAGGAAGGAAGAAAATCTGTGAAGTTTTGCTATCCAGTTGAATTTTAGAGATGTAGAAAAACTAAATAAACTGAAAGGCTTTATAGGATCTTAGAGGATTATTTAGGTTCTTGCTGCCTGATGATAACATTGGTTATGACACTGAGTCATTATAGATATATTGCTGCAATAATATCACAAGATTGCCTGTGCAAGCAGCTTTTTGGTTGGCTGGAAATTAAAGCAAGTCCCACAGAATACAGGATCTGGAGGAAACACAGACAGAGATAAGCAAACTCATGATAAAGAGAATGAAAGAACTTAATTTAGGTTCAAAGAACAAACAAGCACATCCATACGTAAACACAAGTACGCATGCTGTCACACTCAAGAGATTTAATGGAAGAAAGGTGGAGGAGAGAAAATAGGAGACCACAGTTCAATGGAGATCCTTAATTGATTAGAATGCCCACAGCAGTACGAGACAACTGGAGGAATCAATTAAATATTACAGATGAGTTACGACAAGCATAAAACTCTTAAATAATAAAATGCAAGCAAAGAGCTAAAATGAAATTTTAAAAGAACCAAGAAAATGATATATGTTAGAGGGTTGCTTTGTGCCTTGCACATTCATATTTTTCTTTCTCCACACATTGCATTTCTTGGATTTAATACTGCACTTCTTTGTGAAAATTAAAAGAGCACATTACAATAACTGTAACGTTCAATATGATTATCACGTTCAAGCGTGTCAGGAAGAGGCGTACTGCTTTCTCTAGCTCAGTCTCCTCTGGTCACAGGAGGAGGAAAAACTTTCAAGTGAAATATGGTTTAACAAATTTACATAATAAGATTCTGCATTACCCCCTCACACAGAAGCCATAAATTGGTTCAAGCTTGCTATAAGTTATCCTAACACAGTTATATACTAACCACTGACATTTTCGCTAGAAGTAACTCATAGTAAGATTTTATAAACATTCATGAATCTCATGGAGGACTGGCAGGCATTTCTAACTCAAGAAGAAAGGCACTGGAGACAGTAAGCAAGCTGTGTTGAGACATTATACACATAAGTTAATTTAATCATGTTGCAAAAGTCTTCTAGGGACATCTGAAAAACTATTTTAAATAATATTGGTTTACATAGATGGATGTGGGTAGGTTTGGGGTTGTTTTCAAGGGAAATGGGACAAACACAGACATGTAGTTATGCTGCCTCTATGGTAATACAAAACACAGATAGCTTGTCCTGGAAAATGCATGTAAAATATGCACAATAAGACTATCAACTTGGTTTCACTGTGTACTTATCACAGAGTATTTCAAATGTCAAATGAAATTCCAAGTCATTTTCTCTATCATGTTACAATAACTTTCATTGATATACATATACTTTTTTTTTTTTTTTTTTCCATGTATTTACGCCAAGGAGCTGAAGAGTGCATTAGAAACTATATTCAGCTTTTAGTGGTTATTACTTCACATGAAGAGAAAATTTGGAAATGTTTTTAATTGCATCGTACAATCCTTAGCCAGAGTGAATTGATGGGGTCAGCTATTTAAAAAGGACACCATCAGAATACTTCAAGTACTCACTCCAATCAAAATTTGTATGAAATCTCACTCCACTTTTATCAATTCTCATTTGACTTGACTTAAGGGAAAAATAAATTTAAATTTCAGTAAAGAAACCCTTAAGTCACACAAGTGTTTAGTCACAATTAAGGTCACATGAAGAATGGCACTCTCACCCCATTCAGTCTTAATGCAGAAACAGCCTTTTGGGGGGCAATTTCAGCTGACATTTCAGCTGATCTCCAGTACTTTATGCAAAGTAAATATTAAACTTCACCACTTTGCATCAGTGATTATCATTACACTATCTTTTGAGAGAGGAAGAATTAAATACTCTTCTTATTATATATTCCCTATAATTTACTACTTCCTTGTGCACCCTTTCATACACACAAATGTATGCACAGTCTGTACACAAATCTATACAAGTTGATCTTTTGAACAAAATGAGTAGATGCCATGGAAAAATTACTTTTGCTCTGAAAGTAATGCCTTCTACTTATTTTAGTGGAAACTAGAATTCAGAGAGGACAATAACTCTGTTTGATAGAGGAAATTCTCAGCTACAAAACACTGTTTTTCAAACCAGTCACTATCATTAGCTATACATTTTTGCCAATAATGGACTAGAGCGTGTACGCTGTGCTCATAAATATCTACACCAGTACAAGTGACCAGCTGTCTATTTTCCTGCTGTTTAAATGCACCACCCCCTGCCTCACTGTGACCACATCCACAGTTTGGTCTCCGTAAATGTTCAAGTATTGATGGATGTCAGTGGGTGTCATATCTTCTGCATGGAGGAATTCAATGACACACCTTTGCTTCATATACACTTCCATGTCAGACTCCATTTTGTCAGACTACCGCTCTGCTGCCATCTGTCACACAGCAACAAAATGTAATGGAATGCTAGTGGGAAGCTTCAACTTTTACTGCCATACCACCAATATCCATCTCTGTTACTGTGGGGCAAAATAGTGTAATAGGAGGCATTACTTTCAGAGTAGCCTTTGTAATTGTGTACATATTCGTATCTGAATAGCAGTTAGTTCTTGCTCCAACAAAATGAGTATACTGATATACTAGGAAAAGTTAATCCACTGGACTCTTACTGCTAACCCACACTTTAGCAGTGTTAACTAAGTTCACTGAAATAAAATAGCTCACCTGTTAAAAACTATTATTTCAGTCAGTAACCAAAGCTGTATCTTTGGTGAACTTTTGACTGATTCCAGATACCAAAAGTACTAGCTTTGTTCTCAAGATAGTGCAATTATTGCCGAAGACTACATATGGAAAGAGGAATTTCAACTATTTTCTTCTGCCAGAACTCAGATTTGCCTTCCTCAGAGTACACTAACGAGTGTGATATTCTGCATGCTATTTTTTTTCTCTCTCTCTTTCTATCTGTATAGACAAACATATCAACAAGAAGGACAACAAGAATGACATATAGACAAACATACTTAGTTTCCATTTTCTTCAAAGATTTCCAGGAGAAAAAAATAAATCTCTATTATATTTCATTTTATTTTCAATCTTTTCCTCAGCTGGGTAGCTGGTATTCCTGCCAGTAAAATGAACAGTAATATAAATTCTACCTCATACTGCTAATCTTCCTATGGTAAAACTTTCCTGTTTCCTGGTTTACTAATGTGTTCAAACATCATACTGTCAAGGCTGTCTTATTACGTATAGGAGGAAATGATCTCTCATTTGTTAACACTATATAATCATTTGGTGGTTTGATCACATTCATTTATTGATTTATTGAAGAATGGATAAATTATTTATTTTTAATATGCAAAAATTTGCCTACTTTCTTATTCTTGAATAATAATATAATAAGAAAAACAACAAAAACCTGTAATTCTCAAAAGAAATCTTCAAATATCTTGGCCAACTGTGGGGTGGAACTCCCCTAATCCACACAATACGTATTAGTTACACTTTGTTATTTCCTCAAGATGATGGATGTGGTGAAAATGTGTATATTTTCCACATAACATTTTGGTTTTGTTTGGTTGATTGCTTTTGTGTGTGTATGAGCTTTGTTTTGTTTTGTTTTGTTACGTTCCTTTTGGAAATGAAAGAAAGATGAGTCATAAAACAGACAACAACTGAACCATATGTAATAAGCAAATATTCATGTGACAACAACAGTAGAAGCATTGAAAAGCCAGTATTATTCCAATTAGTGAGTTCTGTCTGGTATAAGTATTGTTCAACCATGTGGAAGACCTCTGAACCAAGCCACATCAGTGTTACATGCACAGCAGACAAAGAGCTCAGCACCATTCTGACTGGTAACAGAGTATAGGTGCCAGTGTATGAGTGGACTCAATATTCAGGACCCTTGATGTTATGAGTATTTGGATCAAAATAGCTCGCTTATTCCTGAAGGTCAGGCTCTAGGGACAGTCAAAGAAGGGTCTTACAGATAATGAAGTTTTTTTTTTGTTTGTTTTTTGGGTGGGTTTTTAATTTTTCTTTTAATACTGCACAGGTGGATTGCTAAGCTAGCACTGAGTTTTATTCTAAAAATTAATAGATTACTGTCCTCCTGGTTTATGTCTTAAGTCTTGAAATCTAAGCTTTCATTCATGAAGGAGTTTCAGCTCATATCTTAAGTAAGGGCTGGTAGATAATAAGCCGGGTAATCTCATCTGAACTCTCTTATTGTATAGAAAAGAAATTGCACAAAGCTTTATGTCTTAAAGACAAGAAATGAAAAAAAGTACTTATGCCTCACTATGAGACTATGTCCTGGACAGAAGTCAGTCTTGCCTCTTGCACTTCTTCAAACATTAAAGCATAAATAGGTAATGTGTAGAGTAATGGGCACTTTATATGCTGTCTGTAAGTGTCTTTTGGGGAACATTTTCTTCAACCATTATGTAAATATTATCATGAATAGTGCACAAAAACAAACAAACAAGCAAAAAACAAACCCAAACAGAAAAAAAAAACTTTCTCTGAGGTCTTTAACAACTGCTTCTTTGCGAGTGGTATTGCTCAATATTTTATATTTATATTTATATGAAGGTAAAAAAATCTAAGGATGTCTTCTGGGAGATTATTCCTGGTATAGTCATTGAATGGGAATGCTCACCTTACAGGCTAAAGAGATTATCAAATAAATCTTTTCAAAATTTCTGAAAAAAAGCGTTAGATTAAATGTACAAGTTACACAAAGAACAGTATAAGACTGTATTGTCTCACTCTTTTCCATTTTTTTACAGTTAACCAAGAACACATGTGCTAACTAAAGGAAAAAAGAAAAAAATACTACATGAAAGAGGTGACAACTTTTGAAAAGATTTATATGTCACTTTCAGCGTCTAGTTTCTTTCTTGTTTTCTGAATAACTCAATTACTACTCCCAGCTCATACCAGGAATGTAATTCTTTTGCTTGTCTGAATATACAAACCCTTCCCACGCAGACACATTTAAAATAAGGATCAGGTGATTTAAAACATTTATCTTGTCTGTTGACAATGACTTTCCAGAATATTTTTCCCCCAACAACTATTGAATATACAATTTTAATCCACCAAAAACATATGGTAAAATCAACCATAGACAGAAATAGAAACTTAACTTTTCTAAGGGAGATACGTGCATTGCATCAATCTGTTTTCACTATACTGTTAAAAAGGCAACTAAAACATGATTCATTCAGAACAAGAGGCAATGGACACAAGCTGAAACACATGAAAATCTTCCTAAATACAAGAAAATGCTCCTAGTTTGAAGGTTACTGACCACATACACATTGCCCAGAGAGACTGTGAAGGCTCCATCACTGAAGATGTTCCTACTGGACATGTATCTTGAACAGTCTGTTGAAGGTGACCCCTACTTAAGCAGGGGAGGGTTGACTTTATGATTTCCAGAAGTGGTTTCCCACCTCAGCCGTTCTGTGACTTTGTGAAAATATTCAGAATCCATTAACTTTATAACATACCAAAGCCTAGTTGGAAAAGTTGCTTCTAAAGAAATGTAAATCACAGAATCACAGAATCAAAGAATCGTAGGGGTTGAAAGGGACCTCTAAAGATCATCGAGTCCAACCCCCCTGCCAAAGCAGGTTCCGTACACCACCTCACACAGGTAGATGTCCAGGTGAGTTTTGAATATCTCCAGAGAAGGAGACACCACAGCCTTCCTGGGCAGCCTGTTCCAGCGCTCCGCCACCTCACTGTAAAGAAGTTCTTGTGCACATTTGTGCGGAACTTCCTATGCTCCACTTTCTGGCTGTTTCCCCTTGTCCTGTCTCTACACACTGCTGAAAACAGTCTGGCCTCACCACTCTGCCCCCCCACACCTTAGATATTTATAGACCTGGATCAGATTAAATTAAAACACCCTCTTCCACTGTTCCTCAAGATGTGTTTCCATACTTGTAAAAGTACCCTTTGGTCAATCAAATTTTCACTATTTATGGCAAAGAAAATGCACAATAGGTTTCTTGAAGTCACTTTAAAAAGAGTGATTGTACATATTCAGACATGCCACAGCTCTCCAAACAAAAAAATAGCTGAGGATTTTGATTTTGGCATAGATACAACAAGTTTTCCTAAGGTTTTGTCCAAACATTTGGAAGCCCTTGCCTGTCTTCTTTTGCCTTTGTGGAGGGGCTTTGTGCTACCAGGAATATTTTGAATCCAGTGAGCAAAATCTCTATCACAGAATTAACTCTCAAGGATAGATGATGACCTTGTCTTCTGCTTCTGAGAAGCTGAGAAGTTCTCTGCAGTATTTCCCATGAGACTCAGCCCTACATAGCATCAGCTGTAGCATCATCAGATTGTTAGGTGTCATTTCAAATATTCATCATGTTTGCAAGTACAAATGTTAGTCACTTTTTCATTTGGACAGTGTGGATAAGGATGCTTAGCTACCTGTTTAAAAAAGCAAACTACATGGATGAAAAGCACGTGAAAGAAGGTGATAAACTTTTTGCTAGAATTCAGACAACAAATGTCAGCTTTTCATTCCTTATTTTCAAATTCAATTCTGAAATATATTACATTCATGTTGCAGATACCAAATTACATCTATCAGAAACATCAAAGCTCCATACATTTGATTTTAACCATTAACTCAATAAGCAATATTTTGTAGAATTAGCTCTAATTCTATTCCATACAAATAACAAACCTCATTACATACAGTGTTTTGGTATATTTTATCCTTCCTTTTTTTTTTTTTTTTTTTTTTTTTTTTTCCCTCTTTATTGCAACACTGTCCTCTAATTCATATATAGTTGTCCCCAGCCTCAAAACATCATTGAGTTGATAGGTCACATTTTAAATTAAGTTTGTCAAGTAAAAGTGTAATTTAGATCCAATAAAATAGTTATTACCACTTTTAATTAGGAAAAGATGGAGTCAGGTCTGTCTGAGGCATAACCATGCAGAGAACCATCTACATGTTTTTTCACTCAAGTCGAGTCACTGATTATTGCAGTACTTCTATTCAAATTCAGCTGAGGGTGCATTCTTCTGTCAGCAAAACAAACCTCAATTAAAGTAAAGAAAGATATTTGGAAATTATAGTTTCAAGTGTTCAGCAGATCTTGAGTCTTTGTTGATTGTAATGGTGCTGTCTCAGATTTAATAAATGGCAGAGTCCTGCTTGAAAGTGGTTACAGATGAATTCTGCAACATCCAAGATCAAGCAATTGGGATGAACACTAACATTGATCAGTCTAAAAGCAATGGATTTTTTTCCCTCCATTTGGTTAGTCACACCTGTCAGCCACTGAACAACAACGTATTATCTTTTCCTACCTGCCAGTTTAAAAGGTAAACACAGGCACAATTTTCAGAGAAATACAACAGGAATAGAAAACTTAAATATGGGTGTGACACAGAATGTACAGAAGATAACTGGATATACTAGAATGTAGCTGTCAAATTTACAAAGCCTCTACAAATGATAAATCTGCTTCTGATGAGAGCTATTGCTCTTCTTCGTTGTATCAGCTCATTGACTGTTTACTGAGGAAACTAATAGAGTTACTTTTGAAATGTACACTAATTTGTAAAGTGATACTGCATTTGCTTGGGAGACTGGCTCTTGTGCCCTGAGCACCAATTTCAGATTAATGCAGCTGAGCAGTTTGACAGCATAAGCCCTGAGTCACACCATGACAGAGAGAAACCAGGCCTGTGTTATACGCTAGTCTCACTCAGTTGTTTGTTATATGCAATGTATTTTCGTTGTATTCCACAAAACTCTTTTCTGCTTGTGAGTGCAAAACAAAAATACATCAATTTGTCATAAAATTAAGTGTTAAAGCAAAGAAGAAAGCATTATTATGAAAATAAACAGTACTCTGAGTACTGAGTACTCTGCCAGCAGATTAAGGCAGGTGATTCTGCCCCTCTACTCTGCACTGGTGAGGCCTCACCTGGAATAGTGCATTCAGATGTGGAATCCTCAGTACAGGAGAGACACGGAGCTGTTGTAGCACGTCCAGAGAGCTACAGAAATGATCCCAGGAATGGAACACCTCTCCTACGAGGACAGGCTGAGAGAGCTGGGGCTGTTCAGCCTGCAGAAGAGAAGGCTCCAGGAGACCTGAGAGTGGCCTTTCAGTATCTAAAGGGGGGTTAGAAGAAAGAATGGAACAGACTCTTTAGCAAGGTCTGTTGTGGTAGAACAAGGGGACATGGCTTCAAAGTAAAAGAGTGGTGAGTTAGACTGGATATAATGAAAAAAGTATTATAATAATAGTAGTGGTTCCCTGGAACAGTTTGCAAAGAGAGGTGGTGGATATTCCATTCCCAGAAAGGTCTGGCTGGTCTGGCTCTCAGCAACCCAATCTAGCTGCAGGTGTTCCAGTTCATTCCAAAGGATATGGACTAGATGACCTTTAATAGTCCCTTCCAACTCAAACAATTCTAATATTCTGTGTTTTTATTCTATGAAAGAAAATATATATCTAAAGTGTGCAATATTTAGCTAAAAGACATGGTGGATAACAGTTTTATTTAAGAATGAACACTTTTATTTGAGAATGCTATCTGGAATGGTCTTTTCCATTCTAAGGGAAAGACACAGTTTCCTTTACTTATTTCACACAAATTTACTTAATATTAATTGGCTTTTTTTTTCCCTTTTGCTGTACATTTTATATACATCTACATCTACATCTACATATACGTTGCATCCAGGCCTGGGGCCTACAGCACAAGAAAGATGTGGAACTCTCGGAGCAAGTCCAGAGAAGGAGCACTAAGATAATCAGAGGGCTGAAGCACCTCTCCAATGAGGAAATGTTAGGGAAATGGACTTGTTTAGCTTAGAGAAGAGAAGGCTCCAGGGAGACCTCACTGAGGCCTTCCAATACTTGAAGGGACCGTATAAACAGGAGGGGGAACAGCTGTTTATGAAGGTGAATAGTGATAGGACAAGGGAGAATGCTTTTAAATTAAGACAGGAGAGGTTTAGGTTAGATATTAGGAGGAAATTTTTCACACAGAGGATGGTGACATGCTGGAACAGTTTGCCCAATGAAGTTGTGCATGCCCCATCCTTGGAGGCATTCAAGGCTGGATGTGGCTCTGGGCAGCCTGATCTAGTGGTTAGGGGCCAGGCACAAAGCAGGGGGGCTGAAACTAGATGATCATTATGGTCCTTTTCCACCCAGGCCACTCTATGATTCTATGAAATACACACATATAGATAGCTATACACACACACACACACACACAGAAGGAGAATGTACTTTCCAAACTTGTTTCAAAGGACTGAGTGGTAAATGTCAGTATTTTGAAATCCTATGTATTTTTTGTATATCTTCAGTCACCAGATATTCTTGTTATCTCATATTTTCCATAAGTTGCTTCTTAAAGTATTAGAGTGGCAGGGTTATGTGCTATAGCAGTTCATCTGTAATGGGAAGTGATCAGCTCACCTCTATAATTGCTTTTCTAGAGCTCCAGGCATAGATTTGCTATGAACTTTTAATCCCCTCTCATACACTATCCACTATGTCTTGTCTCCTGCTTCATTCCTGTGGCATTGGTACAATTCATTTTCTCAGCATTGTATACCAATTTCTTGGCCCTAAACTCATACATACTGGGTGCAATAAATCAGCAACAAGCAGAACTGTTTCCCAGGAGTCTAGGATAGAATGCTTTTTTCTGAAGTAAAACTGCATGTCTTTGGGGAGAGACCCCACACATGGGACCACCTTAATATGCTCCAGTGCTTTCTGAATGTAAACAAAAAGGAAACCCAGAAACAAACAAGCAGGAAAATAAATAAATAAACAAACAAACAAATAAATAAAGTATAGATTTTTCTTTCTTACTGTACACTAGCATTCTTTTTTTTTTTCTGGAGTGCTCAAGATCATATCCCCACAGATAACTATACAAACAATATAAGCTTCTAATCTTCAGCAGCTTGCGGATTAAAGGGACTTTCCTCATGATTTCCCAGATAATATGTAGTCTTTATTTCATATGTATCTTATGTATCTTTGCTTTAACAGATCATTTTTACTCTTTGTTGAATTGTTGAGGGTTTTGTTTTAGATTTTTTTTTTGGAGGGATGAGGGATTGGGCTTAGGATTCTTTATGTTGTTAGCATCTGTGCTAAAAATGTCATGAAATTAAACAAAGCCAGGAAATATTCCTGAATCTGGAACTAACTCATCTGTCATACTGCTATAACTGTCCCTAGCACAGTTTTGGTTTGTACCAATTAGAGCTTTCTCTAATTCCAAGGCACAATTTGGGTGTTAGGCACAAGCTAGGCTCATTCCTAATAGATAGTTTGGATGCAGTCACTCTGTCTTGGAGGCTACGAGACTTTAGTGCAAATACTAGCAGTTGCTTGTCAGCCAGTTTATGTTCCAAGAAACAATGTCCTAAATACATCTATATCTAGCATGTCTAGTCTGAGCTAGATATATAACAAGGAATTCCACAATTTACTCTTGACTTATTCTAACAACATCTTTTTCAAATTTCTTCAAATCTACTGTCAGGTATATATTTTTAATATATTTCATGTTCTCTAATTCTTGTTTACTCTGTTCTTGCAATTGCTGAGCTATATAAAAAGAGAAAAATAGCTGCAGTATTAATAAATAGTTGAATGGCCAGATCTGAGACTAATGTAGCTCTAACGTAGAAGTACTAATGTAGAAAACTAAAGCCAGATGAGGTACCTTTACTTAAACAAAGTGAATTCACTAAGTTATTACTGTTAGCAAAAATGTAATGAGAAACTGTTCAGACGTAGCATATGAGGATATGTACAACTTATCAGGACAAACAATTACATTTATTAAAGAACAGAATAAATGCCTACAAATAAGTATGTGTCTATAAAAGTATGCTAGCACATAGCTAGAAATAGTAATTCAGTTAGAAAATATTGGAGGCATTTTATTCAAAATATGCTTTCTGAAATTCTGCCTTCAGATATTTTAATTTGGAGGACAGCCAGTCTCTCTGATCCTATTAACCGCATTTGAAAACTTTCATATGGCTGGAAAAATATAAGAGCTATACCAGATTTCAGAATAATAATGAGAACTTTGTAAGTGAATCACCATCAAAGAATTATAGTCTTCTACCACTAGACCAGCACTTCAGGAGATGAAGGTAGCTTCCTAACTCTGACCCAAGCAGTTCCAAGTATCTTCATTTCTTTCACAACTGGGTGTTTGATTCACTTTGAGCCAAGATCTCTCTGTTGATAGGTGCATCCCCAGCATGGAAATGTTTCTTGAACAGGTGAGAAGTCAAGAGTTGTCCACCATACCCATAACTCACACATTCACAGTACATGAAAAAACTAGTCATTCCACATTTTGGGTATGAATGTTAACTAATGCACATACTTATCCATTGCACTCATTACAGATCTTTCCATCTGCTATTCTGCTCTGTATTGAAATAAGGGATTGCATATTTTATCAGACACAAATCATAAAACAGAATAGCAGTAAATGTTTCTAAGCATTATCTACTTCACTGTTCTTCCCATCACCTCTCAGTTCACCAGCATAAGGTCAAGGTTTATACTCACATGTACTAAGGGCAGAATGGACCACTAGATAATTAGTTTCCTGTACATTAAAATAACCACACCACATCTCTGCGAGGCCCCGTAACAAGCATGTGGCTGACATGTAGCTTGACTTAAAAGGCTGAGATCCAAAAGCATCCAGTCTTATAGGGAAGCACAGAAAGAACCCAGTAATTGATGAATTAATTCCAGAAGCCCATCACCCTTATTGTTTAAACTTTTGATATTTTGAACTTATTTCTAATTTGATGGCATCATTCTGGCTTCGGTTTTTAGCCAGCATTTGTATGCCTCCCTCCACTTATGCATGCTGACTTTGCTCTCCTAGCTGCCGCTGGTAAACAGAAATATGAAAGAAAGACCTTGGCCCCATGATTTCAGCAGGATTGAGTGAAAATAGAAACCGAGCTGTTTAAAAAGGAAAAAAGGGAAAAAAAGAAAAAAAAAAAAGAAAAAAAAAAAGAATGAAAAAAATAAGAGTTCACCCATTCAAGCACAAATATCTTCAATAATTAGCAATAACAGCAAGGGGAATACAATTACAGGCAGACCAAATTGCTTTTTATTTAAATGTTCTCTTTTTAAAATGTATCCCAGTGTGAAAGTCCCTCTTTAAATTAGTGAGAGCATGCATAATCTCAATGTCTCCACTGGGGGTTGTAGGAATATATGTTCTCTCACTTGCTTAGTTGTGCATTTAGGGGATTAGAACAAAATTATACAGCCCTGGGTATTTTATAATGACGGATATCAATAGTAATTTAGCTAATTGAGTGTATTCCAGCTTTATTTTAATTTACTGGTGTTTTTCACTTTATTCTTCGTTATTTAGTTCTGCCTGAGCATTCTATTACAACTATAAACCTTGACCCTGAAAACTCTTGCTCATAGAGGCAGACTTTTCTTGCCATATGAGGAAAGAGTTATATAAGTAGATCTGTAATCATCAGAGAACGCTTAAGAAACTAGGGCAAAGAAATGCCTGTCTCAGTTTCTAAAACTTTTTAATCTACCAAGAAAACAAATCCAGGAACTGTTTCAGTAAAAAATAGACTTACTTTTAAATCTTACATGGTTTCAGTTTTGTTCATCTCATTCAACTTTGAGCTCTGATGTTCTGTATAACAGCAAATGAAACAATTTGAGTGAAAACACTATTATCTTCCACATTTGTCATCAGTTGAAGAAATCTACTGCTTATTGAAATTTACTGTTTTTGCCAAGTTCTGATAAAAACAAAGAAATCCCCATTCTGGGGATTTACTGAGTACTCTGAACACTGCAACTCACCTGAAGGTAATGATAAAATCTAATTAAAGTTACCATAGATCTGCAGGATGAACAAGGCTGGGGAGAAAAAAAAAAAAAGAAAATAAATCATAATCTTTATGGTATGCATTTCAGCAGTATTATCTTCTTTTGTTCTTGTTGACTATAAGAAAGAGATTTCCTCTCTTGCTACAGTTACTATTTGTTTAATCATGGAATTATAGAATCAGAGAATGGCTTGGGTTGGAAGAGACCTCAACGTTTATCAAGCTCCAACCCCTCTGCCACAGGCAGGGCCGCAAACCTCCATACCTAATACTAGACCAGCTGCCCAAGGTCCCATGCCTGAGTACTTCACAAATTTTGGTATATTTAACAACTTTCTGATACACTACCTTTAGTTCGTATGTGGAGAACTAAAAGAAACAGAGTAAGCAAGTCTATCTCCCCGTAGGGAACTGAAAGTCTCTCTTATATGATGAAAAAGGACTCAACAGCTGAGATAAAGATACCTCCGTGACACTCACTACTGGGGCAAAACAGACCCAGTGTAGGGAGATAAGTATAATTTATTCCCTGATACTAACAGACTAGAGCAGCAAGAAACTAAAACCCTTACCTTCCATTCACCTTTTACAAACTCCTCCCCTCCAAACAGTGTAGGGGAGTGCTTTCAGTTAAGATCAAGGAGAACTCTCACCAGTTACTGCCATAAGCAAAACAGACTGAGCACAAAGTGATTAATATGATTTATTGCAAACTAGAGCAGTAAGAAACTAAAAGCAAAATAAAACCATCTTCTCCCTACCCACCCTCTTCTACTTCCTTCCCCCAAATGATGCAGGAGAATGGGGAAGTAGAGCTGTGGTCAGTCCGTAACACTTATCTGTTGCTTCTTCATGGCTACTCTGCCCCTGCTCCGGGTGGGATCCTTCCCGCAGGATGCCATCCTTCTCAAACTGATCCTGTGAGGGCTTCCCACAGGCTGCAGCTCTCCCAGCACTGCTCCAACACAGCTCCATACCATAGGGCCCATCCTTCAGGAGCTGCTCCACCTGGGTCCCATGGGCAAAAGCTCCGACAGCCCTCCTGCCCAACCACAGGCCCCTGTCCATAGGCTGCAACTCTGGCCTGGGGCCACTTCTGCAGGGTTATCCATGGGCTGTGCCTCCTATAGGGCTCATCCACTTATGCCCTGTGGGCTCTTCCATGTCTGCACGTGGAGATACGCTCTGTGTCGTGCCCATGGGCTGCAGGGGGAGAGCCTGCTTCTCCATGGGTCTCTCCTGGGCTGCGTGGGAACTTCTGCTTCGTTCCTGGGGCACCTCATGTTCTCTTGCTGCACTGACATTGGTGTCTGTTGGGCTGCTTCTCCCACGTTTCTCACTCCTCTCTCCCACCTGCTCTTGCACAGCAGTTTTCCCCTCTCTTACAGCTGCTCTCCCAGAGTCACAACCATTGTCGCTCATGTCACTGTTAGCTCCAGCAGCAGCAGGTTCCTTTTAGAGCAGCTGGACTTCTCTCAC
The DNA here is from genome assembly GCF_951394365.1 of Tetrao urogallus. Classification (NCBI taxonomy): domain Eukaryota; kingdom Metazoa; phylum Chordata; class Aves; order Galliformes; family Phasianidae; genus Tetrao; species Tetrao urogallus. The sequence continues at coordinate 31,117,552 of NC_136813.1, read as the reverse complement.
AGAGGCCACCTCTATAGCTCCCCCACACGACCAAAACCTTGACACATAAGCCTCAGAGTCTCACAGATAATAATATACTGAATAGCCACATTGTGTCTGGGTTTCTGGTTGTGCTATCTGCTATCAGTATTTAGCCACTTCCTTTTCAGAGCAAAAGACATACAGACATACTTCTTATTGTGATTTAACTTTTTTTTTTTACCACAAGAAATTTCTATGTGCTTTAGAAGTCATTCAGTTTACTTGCTTCATTTTCCCTGTTGACAAATCCTTCAGGGCTTGACGTGGGGATGTCAGTGCATCACAGCAGTCAAAATTCCATGAACCTATAAAAAGTCATATTAGCTGTATTATCCTTTCATAGGCCTTTCAACCAATCTGAGACTGTTGTAGTGTAAGATGTTTAATGTGTCCTTGATGTGCTCACCAGATAGTCTAATAAAACACAAGACTCTGTGACAAACCTCAAAAAGAAAATCTGAACATGGTTTTTAGCATTGTTGTACTTTAACCCTGTAATATTCTTATCACTGTATTGCAAAGTTGGATCTGTTGCACACTTAATACTACTAAAACAATACTGGGACTGAGATTTTATAAGTTTTTTACTTACAGATAAATTAGGCTGTTGATGTCCAAATACTTTATTGCTAATAGACAGTAAAGTTGAAATAACTAAATAATTATGTTTAAGTTTTATAAAATCTTGTCAATATGGCTTTTCCTGGATTCTACTGAACTTTGGAAGATACACAGTTCATAAATGACATACAACAGTTAACATGTCAATAATATGAATAGCCTGACACTGCACTAGATTTTGTCTAACATTGTTGGCAGCAAGTTAAAAAAAATGCTCCAAAATAAAATCAGTGGACTGCTATAGACTGTACTAAGAATGAAAACAGCAAACAGATGCATTTTGAGACCAAGAGAGTCTTCAATTGCAGGATGAAAAGTTAGTAGAACTTTTAGATCCCAGTCCTGAATACACTGCATAACTTCATCCCCAAATCCAGGCAGTGCAGGCATGTAGTTTATTATTCTGTAAGCTGCAATAAATCAGTACAGGATTGTTTTCTACAGTATATTCTCAAGTGTTTTATGCAGTCTAGTATTAAATTATTCAAGTGATGGTCTTCCAGTACTTCCTTGGGGAGATTACTACAGACTAATGGACCTCACAGAAAGTTTTTTCTGGTGTGAAGTCTGCATTTTTCTTAGCTAATTTTCATTCCATTATTCAAAGTAAGATTCCCTTGGACCTCTGTAAACAAATCCTTTGACTCCTGAGTGTTTACACAATTCAAACATGATTAGACATGTGTTAGTTACACCCTGCAGAAGCCGTGGTCTGTCCAGTGATACATACTCTGGCCTCTTTCATTCTTTCATCACAATACATCTTTTCCTTCACTTCCTTAGGTTATTTTTCACTTTAGTCCCTTGACATGATAATGGATTGTAAGTCAGTGAGTTAGCAGTAATCTTGAAATCACATTCTTAAGTATGCTAATAATAGGAGCTAACCACAAAATCTTGCCCAGTATGTCTTCTCATCATACTCATTTAATCATCCACACTAAGGATGATTTGAAAGATTAATGTCCTTAGTAAAAACAAACCAATGTTTGGAAAAAAGTCTTAGTACGGAATACATGATTTAATGAGAATGTTTCATAACATCAAGCTTATCTCATTACTTTCCTGATATGGACAAGATTGACAAGCATGTTATTTAGTTATGACCTGTCAAGCAATGTGACTAGATGGCTAATTATTTTCTAAGGAAGATATTGAACTTGGTTGGCCTACATGTTCCAGGTCTGAGTCTTACTAAATACCTGATATTATTTCTAAATTTTAAGAGCTTTCTAAGATCAGATTTCAAGCTAAAATTCAAATTAATCAAAAATCTTATAGCTCTGTCATCTAGCACTTTCACAGGTGTAGTTTGATTCATAGGAGTATGCAGAAATATTTATATGTGACTTTAATTTTCATTCAGGTAATTAAATTTAATTCAAGTTTATAAACTACTGGTCTAATACCTTCTCAACACTTTCCAGCTTAGTAACTTCTTAAAATTATAGTTGAACAAAATAAAAAATATCATCTTACTGTTTATTTAAATCATTAAAATATAAATTATTATTTTATAAGTGCTATAAAATATAAGTGCTTAATCTATATTTTAGAGCTTTCAAACTTTTTTATCAAATTTATTTTATAACTTGACATTTATTGTAATAAATCTGAATTTCACAGATTGTATTAATTTATAAACCTTGAAGCAATGTGCTTAGACTCTAAGTGGCATAAACTGAAGTCAACTTCAATCTGCGTTTAATCATCTCACTCCTAAAACAGGGAGAAGTCAGAATAAAGTTTAGGACACTGTAACATTTGTTGGGCCTATCTTGAAGTATATATTCTACCATTTCAGTATTACCAGGCCAAGGTTCATCTGAGTGTGACACATTTTTTTAATCTACTTCCTATGCTCTGTAGAGGTAATGGGACTAGAAAGCAGACTTCAGCACTTATCCCCACGGAAACAGATACGACATAAAAACCACCAGATGCCCATCTCTGTAGTGGCAGCTTCTTTTGGTAAACTTTTATCTTTCTTGAAGAATTCACTTCTCTTTTCACAAGGAAATCTACAATTTGTAATTGTAGGAATGTAAGCTAAACATTTTTTTTTCCTAATAATTATGCTGGACATGCCACTGACTGCATATAGACAAAGCTAAAACACTAACTGCTACTTAACTGTACAGTAGAAAATAGATTGTTCATGTTTAACACAAGTAAAAATATATATTATTTAAACTGTACTTTGAAAATTATATGATGGCATCATCGTAAACAGCTGTGTGCCCTTACTATGTGCTTGTCTTACTACGTATCATAACTCATCATGTTATAATTTCTTTTATATTTTTTCCAACCTTTTTTTCCCTTCTCAGGCATGATTGAAGTAGGGGAAAAATGCCAACTCGATGCAGCTTGTTATGAAACTTCAACGGTTTGCTTTCCCTCAAATTAGCTGAAAGGATTACAAGCACCACATGCTGCTTTGTGCACCCACATCCTTCTGTGAGCACCTGCTATCTGATGGGTGCTTTTCCCACTCAAGATTGATTGTCATGAAGAAAGCTAGCAATGTTAAAAGGTTCACTGGAAACTACAGTTTTGTTTTGCTTTATTTGTCAGTTTTGTCACAACAGAAGAAAACTAAATAAAGTAGCTGTTTTTAAGTAGTTTGTATTAAATCATTCTATAAAAGAACAGGGTGACATTTAATTTAAACCAGTAGATCTTCTGCAATAGTCTCTGGCAGCAGCTAGAGACAATATAAGTGCTAAAAATTTTGCAGTAGTCTATGTCTCTACACATCCCAACACATAAATTTTAAATTCTCCATACAATATACAGTATTTCCTTCTTCGTTTTCTTTTTCTTTTTCTTTTTCTTTTTTTCTTTTTCTTTTCGTATCATCAGCAAACTTGCTGAGGTTGGCCACTATCCCCTCATCAAGGTCACTGATGAAGATGTTGAACAAGACCGGACCCAGCACAGACCCCTGAGGAACACCGCTGGTTACAGGCCTCCAACCAGACTCTGCACCACCAACAACGGCCTCTCTGCGCTCTGCCAGTCAGCCAGTTCTCAACCCACCTCACTGTCCACTCATCTATCCCACACTTCCTCAGTTTTGTTATAAGGATGTTGTGGGGGACAGTATCAAATGCCTTGCTGAAATCAAGGTAGACTACATCCACTGCTCTCTCCCCATCCACCCAGCCAGGGACAACATCATAGAAGGCTACCAGGTTGGTCAAGCATGACCTCCCCCTGGTGAACCCATGCTGACTACTCTTGATAACCTCCTTTTCTTCCAGTTGTCTGGAGATGACATCCAGCACCAGCTGTTCCATCACCTTTCCAGGGACAGAGGTGAGGCTGACTGGCCTATAATTGCCTGGGTCTTCCTTCTTGCCCTTTTTGAAGACCGGAGTGACATTGGCTATCCTCCAGTCTTCAGGCACCTCCCCCGTCCTCCAAGACCTCTCAAAGATGACAGAAAGCGGTTCAGCAATCACCTCTGCCAGCTCCCTCAGCACCCGTGGATGCATCCCATTGGGTCCCATGGAGATAGCAGCAAAATGTACAACTGTACATATTGGAGCTCAAATATTTTCATCTCATTAGGATGACATATTTGAAAATCTTCAATCAAAAGTTGTTTCCATTAAAAAAAAAAAAAAAGAGAGAGAGAGAGAGAGAGAAAGAGAGAGAGAGAGATGAAAGCATATCTGGGCAACTACTCGGGCCTCCTGTGCTTTGGAGTGCAGATTGTTGTCAGGAATTAATAAGAAAAATATGAAAGCTCACACAATCAATATTACAGATTCAACTCTCAGCATTTTTCTTGTTGTTGTTGCTGCATTGAGGTGAAAAAAAGATGCTGAGGATGAGCTCCACTGTCTTGGCTTCTACACATCTCTTGTAGGGTCTATGTAAGTATCAAGCACTTACCTTAACACTCTGTAGTCATCCTATCCTTGTCTTCTACTAAAAAAAGAGACTAGGCCATGCCAGATGGTGATGTAGCACACTTAGGGTCCACATTGACCTCTAGAAGTACCCTCCTCTTTCTATTGTCCTTAGAGCATGAGACAGTACTCTCTTGAATTATTGACAACAACCTGAAAAGCGGCTATAGCAAGGAGGGTGTCTTTTCTCAGATGATAAGTGGTAGAACAGGAAGAAACAGTCTCAAGTTCATCAAAGAGGTTCAGATTGGATATTAAGAAGAATTTCTTCATGGTGGGGTGGAGGGATGGGGGTGGGTCAAGTATTGGAATGTGCTGCCAAGGAATTTGTTGAGTCCTCATCATTGAGGTTCTGAAGAGACATTTGGACATGGAACTAAGGAACATAGTTTATTGATTAGACTTAGTAGATGAGGCTGTTGGTTGGACTTGATGATCTTGAAGTTTACTTTTCAGCCTTGATGATTCTTTGATTCTATGATTAAAACTTAGTCCCAAATTCTTAAAATGCAATGAGATATGAGCAAATGCAGGCTGCAAGATGAGTACTGAAACAAGGATCTGATTTAATGGTATTTTTCTATTCTGTTCATTTAGGAGAACTTTTCTGCCAAATGTTCACCTAAGTTCATCTGGAGTTATACTTTAATGCTGTGAATGCTTTCACATACACCAATAAATGAAACATCCTCATTAGCCACAAGTCTTGCAGATTCTCACACTTTCATTAATTAGCAAAGAGGTCAGTTTGATAGAAGAGAAAGATAAACCCTATTAGGTCTCACCACCCACCACTGCAAAAAATTAGAACTGAAGATTCAAACTGCATCTTTAATTTAATTGCATCTCACATTTAAATAACATAAAAATGTTGATTAGCAACAGATCCTCTTAAATCACTTGGCTCATATCATTGTGGTGTCATTGCTGCAGCCCCATTATCACATAAGTAAGGCCACTTCATTTGAATGAAGATTTATAGAGCAGGCAAGAAGAGCATAAGGAAATAATAAGCACATAAGCCCTTTCCCAGATAAAATCTGAACTTTTCATCTTCATGTTTGGGATGAGGTTCAACAAGTGCTGGGTCCTGCACTTTGGTGACAACAACCTCAGACAATATTACAGACTTGGGGCAGAGTAGGTGGCAGACTGTGAAGAGGAAATAGACCTGGAGGTATTGGTCGGTGCGCTGCTGAGCATGAGCCAGCAGACGGCCAAGAAGGCCAATAGCATTGTGGCTTGTATCAGAAACGCTGTTGCTAGTAGGAGAAGGGAGGTGATCATCCTTCTGTACTCAGCCCTGGAGAGGCTGCACCAGGACTATTGTGTTCAGTTTTGGGTCTCTCACTGCAAGAAAAACATTGAGGCCCTGGAGTGTTTTTAGAGAAGGGCAACAGAGGTGTGAAGGATCTGGAGCACAGGTCTGATGAGAAATGGCTGAGGGAGCTGGGATTGTTTAGTCCGGAGAAGAGGAGGCTCAGGGATGACATTATCGCTCTCTACAACTACATGAAGGGAGGCTGTGGTGAGGTGGGGGTTGACCTCTTTTATCATGTAACTAGCAATAGAACTAGAGAGAATGGTCTCAGTTTGTGCCAGGGGAATTTCAGGTTGGATGTTAGGAAATGTTTATTCTCCGGGAGAGTAGCCATGTTCTGGAACAGACTGCCCAGAGATGTGGTAGAGTCACCATCCCTGGATGTGTTCAAGGAACATTTAGATGTTGTACTAAAGGACATGGTTTAGTGGGAAATATTGGTGATAGGTGAATGGTTGGACTGGATGATCTTAGAGGTCTTTTCCAACCTTGGTGATTCTATGACTCTATGTTGTAAGACATATACATCTGATATTTCTCATTTCTATTAATTTGCAGAAAATAACAGAATTCAGTAGCACCAAACAGCGACACTGTGCAAGGGCAGGGGATCAAGGAGTCAGGATGTAATTTGTGAAATGATGCAAGTAGTTGGAGAAAAAAGAGAGGGAAGGTGAGAGGCATAAGTCCAGGAGCATTAAGACAAAGACTAGCAGTATGTATAGATCTGAGATTTCAAAATGACCTTGTACTTAAACATTTATTTTCTCTGATGGTAATTAATCATAGACATAAAACCTGTCAGGAGGGTTTTGAACAATTTTACAACATTCTCTGTAGATTAGCCTGTAAAGAACAATTCTTGCTTCATTGCTGTAGTTATATTTGTATCGCAAATAAAGAGGGTGAGAGGTACAATAAATGGACAAGTACAATCAAAATCCAATCTATAGATAATGATCCTAGGAGTTTGCATACCCATTCACATGCCAGTTAAAAACTCCTGTGCCACAGCTGAGGCAATGATGTTTATCACTACCAAGGCCCTGCTGAAAAAAATAGTAGCTGCAGTTAGTAGTACAAAGAAAGCTGAGAAATCCTATGAAGAATAAAAGAAAAGCTTTTATGTAAAGATGAATTAACATCAAATCAATCTGAATGAAAAAAAGGAAGTTTAGTTTAACTGAAGTCATTGGATGTTGCCGATTTTTCAACAATAAGATCCCTGTTAGTAAAAAAAAAAAAAAAAAAAAAAGAGTGTACTGCAGAGCTTGGTATAGAAAATTTTAAACTTCACGTATTTTAAAGTTTTCAAGAGGTATGTCTCTAAATTAAGGTAATTAATAAGACAAACTGTTGCTGAACCTCTGGTAAATATGTTAACAAGTCTGCAGATAACTAGATTAACCTTTGCTATTACCATAATTCCAAAGAATTAATTGCACAAGCATCTTGTACCACGTATGGGGATATGCATTACGTTTCTTAACAGAACTAGTCATGCACTCACATGTGCTACAGTGCTAATTTTCATGTTCCAATCTAATAAATCTCATGCCATTTTGCCATGTCAGAAACAAAGTTGACAGAATTTTGATCAGATTATAACCCGTGGCTCGTATTCTGAAATGAACATACAAAATGAAAAAAAAAAGTATCAATTTCCATATAATTAATAAAAACTTCTGTTGTGAGAGCAGACAAAACATAAGCTCTGTTTAAAAGTAATGTGGATTGATAAGATGTTAATGTCTAAAGTATTGCAAGATTAAATCAATGAAACTGTCCTATGTAGTATTGCACAATGTTGTTATCTGTGACCCTTGCTTGACACTACCACTTCAAGCACTTTGTAATGATAGTGCAGATATGATACTTTTATGACTTATTACCCCATATCAACTGAGATTTTACACTTACTGTTACATTCTATTTTTATTTTTTTTCCACATAATAACAGGATGGTTAAGGTTAGCAGGGACCTCTAGAGATTGTCTATACCTCCTTTCTATCTTCAACTGATAAACTAGAGCAGGTTGCCAAGATTGGTGTCAGATTTGGAATGTCTCATGAGGTGGTGATTCCAAAACACCTCTAGGAAGCCTGTGCTAGTGATTGACCAACATCACTGTAAAAATTTTCCTTTGTTCAGTTTAACTATTGTGTATTGTGAAATTTGCCTGTTATCTCTTGTTCTATCATTGCATATCTCTAGTACAAGTCAGTCTGTGCCTTCTTTATTCCTTCCCATTAGGTATTTACACATTGATAAGATTCAGCAGAGATTTACAGTCCCAGCTCCCTCAGTATTTCCTCATATGACAGATACAGCAGTTCCTAAATCATCTCAGTAGTCCTTGTGTAGTCTACCTAGTATGTCCTCATCTCACTCGTACTGGAGAGTCCAAGAGCTCAGCATCCTAGGTGGAATTCAGCAGTGCTGAGGAGAAGGGTTACCTCCCTTGGGCTGCTGGCAACACTTCTCCCTGTTGGCTTTCTTTGCTGTCAGGGCATACTGTTGGCTCAAGTTCAACATGCTACATTAGGACCCCTGAGACATTTTCTGAAAAAGTACTTTCCAGTCCTTCGGATCCCAACTTGTACAGTTTTTGCTTCCCAGATGCAGGACTTAACAATTTCCTTTATTAAACTCTGTGATGTTCCCCTTTACACATTTCTAGAGCCTATGGAGGTCCCTTTGATTAGCAGCGTAATTGCACTATCAATAGCTTTGTGTTCTCTTCAAACTTTCCGTGGGTATATTTGGTCTCATTATCCATGACTACAAAGGTAGTCTTGCAGCCAAAGGGACCAGCCTTATCCTTGGGATTATAAGGCACAGCATTGCTAGCTGATCAGTGGAAGAGACTGTCCCACTCTGCTCAATACCAGTGCAGCCTCATTTCAAATACAGTGTACAGATTTGGGTACCGCAATATAAGAAGGACATGAAACTATTAGAGATCATCCAAAGGAAGGGCTACAAAGATAGTGAATGGCCTAGGGGGAAAGACATATCAGGAGCAGCTAAGGCCCTTTGGTTTGCTCAGCCCAGAGCAGAGGAGCTGAGGGGAGGCCTGATGGTGGCTGCAGCTCCTCATGGGGAGCAGAGGCGCAGCCCTGAGCTTTGCACTATGGTGGCAGTGACAGAACCCAAGGGAATGGCATGGAGCTGTGTCAGGGGAGAGTGAAGTGGTTATTGAGAAAAGGTTCTTCACTGAGAGAGTGATCAGCCACTGGAACAGGCTCCCCAGGGTAGTGGTCACAAAGTCCTAGTTCAAAAAGCATTTCTAAACAGTAGGACAATGTTAGCAGATGGATGGTTTGATTTTAGGGTGGTCATGTGTAGAGCAAGGACTTGGTGGTTTTTGTGGGTCCCTATTCTATTATTCTATGTTAAAATAGTATCAGAATCATTAAATCTTAGACAAACTGCTCGTGGCTAGTCTCCAGATGAACTTCATATCAGGCAGTTCAGAGAGTTTTCAGTCTACCTTCTTGTCTGTCCCACTGACCAGAATGGTCTATCATTTTAATAGGTTATGCTACTACTGATATGCATTCCAACTTGCTTAATTTGTTATCAATTACAGTTATCAAAAACTGTGAAATAGTTTGACTGAGAGCAAACAAAATATGAGGACTGATCCATAAGTAATGCCTCCTTTTTTTATTATGTCAGCTCACAACATCAGAGGGTATTGTTGTTTGTATGGCAGAATAGGTTGAACCTCCCTGACAGGTCATGAGCAGTGCATTTCAGCAGTGGCAATAGCAATATGAAAAATAAGCCATGTTCTGGATGGCCATGCACAGCTGCATGTCAGAAAAGGAAAACCATCTCAATCAGTTCATCTGCACAAATCGGTTAAGGATTTTTACTGTGTTGAAAAATATTGCTTTGTTGCTGAGTGTTTATTCCATCAAATAGCATTATTGTGCTCTTTGTATCTGTGGTAGTATCCATGGAAATAAAGAGAAGGCATTACTATTACTAGTAAGCTGTATACATCTACACTTTCAAAGTATTCCTGCTCAGATGCCAAAGGTCTCAACTAAACCCACGGAATGAAAGATATTACTGACTGGCTATGGCTTCAATCTACCTATAATCATGCTGTCACCCATAGACATGGCTACATATGATTCTGGATCAATTACAGTTATTCAGTCAATATCAGAGGATGCATTATAAAAGAAAATCTAAAGGCAACAACAGAAAAGGTACTGTTATGCTGAGGTGGACAGTAACTGTAACCCAACAGAAATACTTCTATATCTTATTATAGCAAAGTAATCTCTGATTTAGTGTAGTAGTTGGCAGAGCTGTCCCCAGAATGATCAGAAGTCATGTGCTCCAAATTTAGACATCTGAGATTTCCACGTTCAAACAGATTACCTGACACTCCCTGTCGGTACTTGGAGAGGAATTGATACTATATGGGGTCAGTTGGTCTCAACTTAAAATACACATTTAAGATAGATGAGGTTAAACCATTGCTACACTTACATTTTGCTCTCAGTGATTTTAAAATATGTTAGACTTACGAGATCAAACTTAGCTACCTAACTCATGAATTCCTAAGGATAGAAATAAGAGTGACCACATCCTGGAAATTATGTGGGTGAGGAAGACAGAGTACTTGGAAGTAGCTTACCTGTACAAATCCACAGAGAATAAAGGGTTAACAGGAATGGATTATTAATGGAGCTGAATAATCAGAAATGTGACAATGTTGTTAACAGTGACAGAAGAAAAAAGAGCAGAGGTGAAAGCAATGACAAGGCAGGACAGCAGATCACACATGGCCACGTTAAACTGAAATTGGCAGCGGTCTAACACTAAGATGTCAGAACTCCACATCACCTTGCTAAACCATGCAGAGGGAGACAAACCCTAAGTAAGGAGCTGGGTCAAAATACAGGAGTCATAGGTATTGAGCATATAAGTGGGTAAAGCTACTTTGAAAGGTACATATAACGTGTGATAATGAAATATGTATTAACTTAATCAGAATCATCAGAGACAAATCATTCTTTTTTCATGTATTTAACTGATTCATGTGAATAAGAAATGATTGAAAAGAATTAAAATGTAGATTAAGGGCAGCAAAAAAAAAGCATTTGTGTTTTAAAGAGACTTCAAATTACACAGTTAACCACCGAGAGCAATGTTTAAGAAACATAAAAATATGCAATACAGAGCTGAGAAGGGGTGGCACAAAGGTAGGATGTATCCGTTAGCTGTAAAAATACCTAACATTTAATTTCCAGGAATTAATATTTAAAAGAGAAAAGGTGGATCCATTATTCATATTTTCTATTTTTTTTAAGACTTTTTGATTCTTTTGCTAGGCTAACAGCAACAATAGAAACATCCAATCCTCCCTCCTCTTCCCATTTTTCTGTGCATCAGTTCATGACTTGTGGATGGTCGACTCTGTGAATTTGCTCAGACATCCTTTCTCATGAGAATTATGACCATCCATGGTAAAATGTTCAACTTTGGATGGTTCCAGTCTTGCTGGTCCTATGTTTTCAACTGGCTTCTATATTATTTCAGTCTGCATCCAGGTCTTAATGTTTCCCCTTCTGTTGCTTTTCCACTGCAAATAAATAATCTCTTGGTTTGACAGTAAGTTTATTTTGGGGACTCTACCACAGAGCCTTGAAAAGATACTTGTTCTATCATTTAATGATTTTACTACTATTATTGAATTGGTATTTATAGGATCTGTTTTGTTGGTAGGACCACTCATTTAAGAAGACCAAGAGAATCAAATATAAGGAAGTTACATGTAAACAGCTCTATGTGAATGTTGAAAAAAAACAGAGGGAAGAGAGTGCACAATTTCACATTGTATAATCAATTTAAAATATAATCAATGTAATTATTTATAAATATAAATACTAGTCATTTAAAAAAAAAGAAAGAAAAAGAGAAAGAAAGAAAAAAGAAAAAGAAAAAGAAAAAGAAAAAGAAAAAGAAAAAGAAAAAGAAAAAGAAAAAGAAAAAGAAAAAGAAAAAGAAAAAGAAAAAGAAAAAGAAAAAGAAAGAGAAAAAGAGAAGAAGAAATAGAAAAAGGAAAAGGAAAAGAAAAAGAAAAAGGAAAAGAAAAAGAGAAGAAGAAATAGAAAAAGGAAAAGGAAAAGAAAAAGGAAAAGGAAAAGGAAAATAAAGAGAAAAAGAAAAAGAAAAAGAAAAAGAAAAAGAAAAAGAAAAAGAAAAAGAAAAAGAAAAAGAAAAAGAAAAAGAAAAAGAAAAAGAAAAGAAAAAGAAAAAGAAAAAGAAAAAGAAAAAGAAAAAGAAAAAGAAAAAGGAAAAAAAATAAGGAAAAGAAAAAGAGAAGAAGAAATAGAAAAAGGAAAAGGAAAAGAAAAAGAAAAAAACCTTCTCATGTTCTGAGTAACAAAGCATTTACCACTGTATTTATCATGACAGTTTTATGAAATCCAATATTCTGTGTCCATCAGTAGCCAATAATGTGTAGACTCTGGATATAACAACCAGTATACTGATTCATGCCATATCACATCTCAAGAAGAGATTTATGTTGTGGTTTTTAAGAGCAATTTTATTATAACTTAAAAATTTAAAGCATAACACATTTATCCTGCTTGTTTGCCGAATTCACTACAAATTGTTTATTATTCTTGGAGGATTTTCTTTTTATCATGGGAAAGAAAATGCCCCGAAGGGCTGAAGAAACTGAGTATACATATGTAGAACCTAGAAACATTCGATCTCATTAAGCAATGAAAATTGTCAGTAATGCGGGAATGAAAGAATATGGCATTACTAGTCTTATTTACACAGATTATTAGAAAGAGATAAAGTAGCTGGACCAGACAGCTAATAAATACAGCATTATAAACACAGCATATTCTGCCTTATTTTCTTCTGACCTATTTTTCTTTCCCATAATTGCCTTACAGTTATAATGTGAGTTCATGTATTGACTGTATCCGTTATTCTGACTTTAGTATCTCCTAGTTATTTGTTAAATTTAGTAAGAATTTGTTGATTAGATTTGATTTAGTTACTCTTGGGAGCCCTGAAGGGCTGAGAAAGATGAGCAAATCCTACAAGTAGGACCTACACATGTTCTCTATCTCATTAAGGAATGAAAATTACTGGGTTAAGAAAAGAAAGAAGAAAAATGGGTATTTCTATTTACGCTGATCTTCTGAATGCCAAGACATGATTCTTTATTGTGTTAAACTGGTTTTATTTAGAATTGACTTTTTAATATAACAAAATTCAAATGAGTTGAGGCTTCCTATAAACCAACAAAATGGAGTACTTCTCAGTAGATAAGGTTTACATCTTTAAAGAAAATTAAAATAATGTCTTTACAGTATCTCATCTTTTTTTCCCTTATATTTTTACTTTCTAAAATTAATTGTTCATAGTAAATGTGTCTCATAAGTATGCTTCTGAAGTCTGGACTTTTGAAATATTAAGCTTTGGTTTTAAAAAGCCTGTAAAATAATTTTAGAGACACAGAGAAATTTCCCATTGTTAACAAAAAAAAAAAAAAAAAATTGGTTGCCCATACACTTGCCATATTTTACTATGCATGGATTCAAAACATTCTACCCTTAGTTTCTGCTGCCATTCTCATATTGGAGTGTCTGTGTAGTTAAATTTTTTATGCACTCTGTGTGTAAAATTGATTCCTTCCACATATTTTGTGTTATGCCACCCGATCTAAACTCTTCTAAAGGAAAGTGGTGATGTGCCTTTTGCCAGTTAATTCATAGTTCTGCTGTAATTTTTAATGGAATATTTAATTATAATTCCAATTCCAGTACTTGCCATTGAGAAAAACATATTAAGATGCATTTTTTTCACAGCTGCAATTATTTCTCTTTTTTTTTTTTTTTTTTTCTTTTACTCTTTAGCATTATCTGTTAACTATTATTAGATATCAACTAGAAAAACACATTAGTATGTACAAAAGAGATTCTTTCCTCTTTGGGCACAAATATTTTACTTTCCCTGTGGTTTTAAATTTAAATTTCTGTAGTATAAGAGCCTCTCTGAGAGTAATGTCTCTTATATTATGATGGCTGCTTCATATTTTATTATGTTCATGCACAAAGTTAGAGGCAGATGTTGGTGGTGTGGCAGTAGAGAATGAACCTTCCCACCAATACCCCATTACATGTTGCTGTGTGACAGATGGTAGCAGAGGGGCAGTCTGACAATTATATCTGACATGGAAGTGCGTATGAAGCAAAGATGCGTCATCAAATTCTTCCATGGGGAAAAAAATGGCAGCCACTGACATTCCTCTACATTTGGTGAGTGTTTATGGAGAGCAAACAGTGGATGTAAGCACACTGAGGCAGTGGGTGGTGCATTTCAGCAGTGATGACAGTGATGCAAAAGACCATGTTCTGGCTGGCTATATACATACTGTGTAAGGAAAAGCATCTCAATCAGTTCATCTGCACAAATCTGCTAATGTTGTTGACTATATTGAAAAACAGTATTTTGTAAGAGAGAATTTGTTCTATTCAATAGTGTTGTCATATCTGTGGTAGTAGTTTCTACAGAAAAACGCAGGAGGCATTCCTTTCAGAGCAATTTATGTTTGTTCACTCTGAAATACCCTTAATTCTGTTATATACGTATTCAGATACAGGATTGGTTTCCAGTATGCTTCTACCTGATGGAATGCAAGTGAGGCCTTTCCTCAAGCAACTACAATCAAAACTGCAAATTCACTCTGCTGCAGATGATAGGGACATTTTGTTCCATGCATGAGGGCTGGGTACAAAAGTCCATGATGCACCCGGCTTCTGAACAGCTTCTACACTGCAGTGCAAACAGAAGCTATTTGAACTACTGAGAAAGCAATCCTCACTTGCTGTGAAAGCGGATATAAAAACCTATATGTAGGTAACGCTGGGTTTTCATTCGACCCCATCCTTCTATTATGTAGTACTTACTAGTTCAAGTGTTATCAACTTATGAATGCATGACAGTGTTGTTTTATTTAGTCATATACTGAAGGCTTACGTAAGCACAAAATGACATTTTCTTTAAGGGAAACCCAACCCCTGCAGCTAAGTCTAAATATCACAACAGAACGATGAAGATATTTTGCAGAGAACAAGGGAAAATCACTGCTTAATGCCTCAGTTTTAGGGATTGGTTGGAAGATAGCAGACTGTGAATGGTAGTAAGGAAGGAGTTTTATCAAATGAGGAAGTTAACTGTGGTCAGTGGAATAATTCATTAACTTACAATTAGATATCTGTCATGCAGTAGACACTCAAAAAGATGACAGCGCCTTGTCCTTAAAGACAACAAACAGAGCAACTTCGACAATGTCAAAGAACTCTCTGATAAGGTGCTGGAGAAAACATAAACGTTTATCATAGCCAGCGTTTTGAATCCTAGCACTAACTCCTTTTCCACAGATTCTGAACATCTCATTCCCTTCAGGCAACCTTGATTATCACCTGAACTGTGAGCCCATGAAAAGATCAGCACAAAGAAGCTGCCCAGAGGCCAGGCATTTCTCACAACCTGGTAGCTACTGGCAAGACTCGTCCTTTTGCTATAGAATGGCATCTGTCCAGGTGAGGTTTTCTTCCATGACATATATTAGCAGGTACCATTTACAGTTACTGAGAGGCAGCATGTTTGTCAAGAACAAATAAACAGAAGATAACTAAGGGCATTCTATTAAAAACTAACCATGCATCCATGCTGTATGGCTATTAACGATCTTTGAGATCTAATTTAGCAAACATTATCTGTGCTTGCCTAAAAAAGGAGATCACAAAATTGGTTTTCTTTTGAAAAATATACTGCCTCATTTATTTTTTGATCCATGACTATAGGAATTTGCATTCCATTGTCCTTACTACTGTCTGACATGTACCATAATATGATCATATCCCTTTAGTTTTGTTTCATTTCCTCTCATGCCACCTCTTAATTATCCCTTTTGTACCTCTAGTCTGTGGTCTCTGAGCCTCTAATACATGGCTGTGCCAATTCTACCACCCCCAAGGCTTGTCAGGTTAAAGATTAATGAGTAGACTTTACCCAGAGGCTTTACAAAGGTTAAACATAATTACAAATGGGTATTTTATGCAGTGTTGAATATGTGAAAGCAACTCAGAACAACAATGAAAAGTAAGGGAAAAAAGTAATGAAACTTAAGGGATTTAAGTCAAGCATTTAGATCGTCTGGAAAAAAAAATAATTTAACATGAAAACAAACAAGTTAGGGAGTTCTACCCTTTGTTCCAAAGATGGTGATAAAAACAAAAACACCATATGGCAGAAATTAGACTGCACCTCAAGCTTGCAACATCACTGCCTCCTAAATTCTGTTTTATTTTCAGTTAACTAAAATGTTATATGAACAGTAAGAATATGGAAAGAAATAAAGATCTAAAATTCTTAATAAAGCTTTACTTTGCTAAATTTGCATATTTGACTCTTTGTTTAGGAAAAAATAACATTTCCCCTGTAGGCAAAACATAACCTCTGAAAACCTCACCACCTTTAAAGATTGCTTAGCCTAGCTGTCTGAAGAGAGATCTATGTTGGCTGATTTTCTTAATTTGATCTTTTTTATCAACTTACAAAAATAGTACAGGCCTAAACTTAATTTCTAATGCCACTTTATGGTACTAGGGAAATAGTCCGAATTTCAGAAATGCAAATTTCCATGAAATCCACTTGTAGCTACTGAACGATTTCTTGGAGTCTATCTTCGGGAACTTTAGTCGTTTGCATTCTTGTTTCTAAATATTTGAGTATAGCTATCAGATGGAGATTTTTTAAAAAATAAATAATTAAAAATTCACCACTTCTGCAGACTAAACAATCCCAGCTCCCTCAGCCATTTCTCATCAGATCTGTGCTCCACATCCCTCACACCTTTGTTGCCCGCTTCTAAAAACACTCCAGGATCTCCATGCCTTTCTTGCAGTGAGGGGCCCAAAACTGAACACAGTACTTAAGGTGCAGCCTCACCTGAGCTGAGTACAGGGGGACAGTCACTTCCCTGCTCCTGCTGGCAACACTGTTTCTGATACAATCCACAATGCTATTGGCCTTCTTGGCCCCCTGGGCACACTGCTGGACTCACGCTCAGCAGAGCACTGACCAATACTCCAAGTCTATTTCCTCTTCACAGTCTTCCACATTCTCTGCCCCAAACCTGTAGTGTTGCCTGGGGTTGTTGTTGCCAAAGTTCAGGACCAGCACTTGGGCTTATTGAACTTCATCCCATTGAACTCAGCCCAGCTATCCAGTCTGTCCAGACTGCTCTTTAGGACCTTCCGTTTCCTAGGCAAACCAACACTTTGTCCAAACTTGCTGCCTTCTGCAAACTTACTGAGAGTGCATTCAATGCCCTCATCCAGGTCATCAATAAAGTTATCAAACAGGACAGGCCTGTATGATCCCTGGAGGACAGTGCTCATGACTGGTCACCAGGTACATTTAACTCCATTCACCAATGGAAGATGCATAGAAACTTTGAAATTATTAGTCTACCTACTTTCTATGTCTTATTGGGAAAAGGTCAAATCTGATTCTCACTAGACGACTTTTGTGTAAAAATAAACATTCAATTTACTGACTGCATCACTGTAAGAGAGTATGAAAAAGAACACATGGAACTATTAAGCAGTGTTAAAAATTCTTGTTTTCTTGCCAGGCTGCCACACTTATATCTCTGTATAGGGTTCATAGGTAGGAAAATAGTTGTAGAATTCTCTCTGCAAGTTACCTCAGGCCAGATGATTTTTATGTTTATCTGGATTTCTCAGGTTAGCAATATAAATGTCCTATTTTCTTTTGAAATTCTCATTCTTTTCTCAAAACTTGAGAACAATATCAATTTAGACTTTATTCTAATCAGGTACTAGTTCAACTTCTTCATCAAGGAGTATTTAAACTGACAAAATTTAAAATATTGTATTTGACCATTAAGAAATTTGGATTTGTACCTGAAAAATAAGAAAATTTGTTTGATTTGATTGATAACTAGTGATGAGTAATAGATATATGTTACAAAAAATGTAAAGCAATTGAATAATCTTTAGACTAGAAAACAATATATATATATATATATATATCAATTTATAAAAATTAACTCATAGGGTTTTTTTGTTTGTTTTACATCTGTGTCATCATTATGTGTCCAAGGCTAAAGAGCCAAGTTCCCTCTTGCAGCTTAACCAGAACATTTGAGTTTTTATACTGGACTTACAACTAATGTATCACTTCTCTCTTGCCACTATTAGGCAAGGATTTCTAAGTCCAGGTCATAAGTTTTCTTTCTTACATTACATAAGACTACCCCCAGCACTTAGGAGATGACAGAGAGCTGGGGACAATAAAGAAAGAAAGAAAATATAAATGAAATCCAATGTTGGCTAGTAATTCAACAAAGACTGTTCTGGAATTACATAGATGTTTCTTATTTCCCATCCAAAAAAAAAAAAAAAAAAAAAAAAAAAAGGTGAACACAATTCTTCCTTCTTTCTTACTTTCTGAAGGGCCAAACATTTGTCACGAAACATCTTGTATGTTTGATACACACACAGCCAAATATTTGCACAATTGCAAAATTATCCATGTGCATAAAGATTTGCAGGACAGCCACCTCATGTTTACATCTGATCTGTTTTAACTTCATTAAACAGTGTTAAAAATTCTTGTTTTCTTGCCAGGCTGCCACACTTATCTCTCTGATTAAGGTTCATAGAAAGGAAAATAAATTTAAATGATTGTATCCTTTTACTGAAGAGAAATCACTCTGCTACTGCGTTCAGTAGCAATGATACATAGTTTTGAATGTTTAGCAGTGTTCTCCACTCATGCTTGTGAATAGAAAAAGTAGAAAGTGGAAATGTTTAGATTCTTAAGAACCATGCAGACAAATATTTGAATAAAATGTAGAAAGACTGAGTACAACATATTGCTTTCTCTAAGGGGAATAGTCCACTTTTCTCTAAGAGTAGTAATACTGAGAAAGAAATTTTAGTTCAGTTCTGAATTCTGCCTCTATCTTAGGGAATCGTTTGTTTGTTTCTTTGTTTTTGTCACAGTCTACAGCTGAATAAGTACAGATACATAGAAATATAACACTCTTCTTCAGTACATCTTGGGAATAATTGCAAGCCAGTAGCCTGGACTGAAAAGCACTCATGAGACAATGACTGTATTGCATTTTTGGTAGAATGTGCTCATTTGATTTTGTGTTTTTTTACTGCTATGTCTGCATATACCTTGATGTCTTGGCTATTTCCAACCAAGAGATACAGAAAACAGGAGATAATAGATTATTTTATTAAATTTTAAATCTGTGTGGCATACTAAATTTGCTCCAATTTTCAACTGAGTATAATGCAAGAATGGTGAAAAAGACCAGATGGATCTACTGCTGAAGAAAACATACATATCTAATCAAAGCCTGACACTGAATGGCTTGAATTTCATGAGAACTGTATTAAAAGTTAACATACAAAAGTTCCCTCAAGCCTTGAATGCAGGGGTACTATTGCACTAATATGTGCATCCATCAGGACATAACTTGGGCCACAAAAAAAAAGAAAAAATTGACTTTAAACGACAGTGAATAATAAGTGTTACTCCTACTTATCTCTCTAGCACGTTTTTTACTTAAGTTGCCTTCTTACAAGCCTGATGGATAATAATGCCCTCCATTAATACAGATTAATATCTTCCACCACTTTCTTCTAGCTTTTATGTTGTTCTTTTTTTCCACACAAAATTTTTGCTGCTCACTGAAAAAAAATACGTATGGAGCAAATGATAGCTATTCTCTCTGGTGAAAACATGAAGAAAATCGGAGTGTATTTGAGGGCAAATTGATTTCTCAGTACCAAAAAATTTAAGCAGAATATCCCTGCATTTAATGTACACTGAATTTGTAGCTCCAGAAAAAGGGAAAATATGTACCATGAGACCATGAGATTCTGTGTGTATCCTGAGTAGTCAGGCTATGAAAACTTATGCAGGAAGCAATCTCATACTGATATGTTTAAAGAATATATCTGAATTATCAAAAAGAGAAATGGAGACCACAAGAATGACAAACTGGGTTAAACTAAATACCCAACAGTTTGTCTCCAACAATAGCCTAGTAGCAGATGCCTATAGACAGGAGTAAAATAGGTCAAGCATAGAATGACACTTTCTCAGCCTCCAGCAATTTGTGGCTCATGGATTTCCTGATCCAGAAATGTCATTTTGAAGTGGTGTTTGGGGCCAAACTAAAAAGGGTAGGGGATAAAAGTTGAAAGTCCTTACAATTTAATGCTTTTACTGAGCCTATTACGAAGAACTTATATTGATTGCAAGAAATAGTTGCGATTCAGTTTTCTTGTAGATTATTTACTCAAAAAGAAAAAAATAAAATAAATACTGAAGACTGTAAAATCCAGTGCTAATTTTTCCTACTTGCATATACTGATGTATTATTCCTGTGTATTTTGTATTAAGAAATAAAAAAACAATGAAAAAAAAATCTGAAAAGGTATGGATGTTCCAGTCTTAGGACTAAGAACAAAGCATTTAACGGTGTTCAGCCAATCATTGTAAACTGATCCAAGAAAGGACCTTGAATCAGCTTCTTGGAGCAGTCATCACCCTCCCACCAAGGTTGCACTGGAGAATGTTTAGTGAAGTGTGAAGTTGCAGGCTCACTCTATGCTTGGAAAAAGAAACAAAAGCAACAGTTGCATTAATGCTAATGAATAGAGTTTAATGGGAAACAGATTTCATCTACAGAAATTATGTCCTGTTGAGATTACAAATTTGAGTGACAAAGTTATCTGAGAGAACATACTTTGTCCAAGTAGCTCATCACATTCTGATTAGCAAATTGGCTCTATTAGAAAAAAAAAAAAAAAAAAAAAGAAGAAGAAAAAAAAAAGTGTTACACTTTGAATGGAATAAAAATGGTTGATAGTAAAGCTAATTGATAAGTTATCATCTACTAGGAATGTTTTTAATCAGATCCCACTGTGATCTATTCTTGGCTCCACATTAGTCAATATCATTATTAATGATCTGGAAGAAAATATCATTGCTGGTAAGGTCTGTGAACTACACAAAATCAGTGAAGCGGTAAATAAGGATTAGGACAGGTCAGCTCTACAGAGTGATCAGGTTCACTTAGCAAGATGAGACCATCTGAGCAGCATGCCTTTTAAAATAATCAGATTTAAGGACAAGCATCTGTAAAAATGGAATTTAGGTCAGAGTTGCAAGAAGGATGAATGGTATTTTAAAATGTGCAGTTTCTGAAGTCATAAATAGATGATGTTCCAAGCACGAGCTCCTGATATGATGAAACACCTGAAAGGCCAAGTCATATTCATATTCATAAATAAGAAATAATACTGAGAGTAAGCACAAACAATTTATCCCTCCGTCTATCCATTAGCAACGTTAATGAAAGAGTAAACTGCTAAAGCTCTAGAACAGTTTGATCTGAAAAAGTGAATATTGACAAATCAGAAGTGTTAAGAACAAACAGAGCTACCTGAGATCTGGGAAATTTGACTTGTTCTAAGAGCCGAAGAGTGCTCAGTCCCATAGTGTGCATAGGCAAGTTTATGGATTTATTTGATTACTACATATATCAGGGAAATCTTTCTGAGTAGAAAGAGAAATAAAATAAAATAAAATAAAAAAAAAAAAAAAAAAAAAGTGCTATGCCTAGGAAAACAAAATAAAAATAAATAAAAATTTAGATTAGCAATAAATTATTTTTAACAATGAAAGAAATCAATCAGTGGAAGAATTAATTTTTCAGTGTACTGGAGTCTGTGCTATTTGAAGGCCCTGTGTTTTCTAAAAGGTATTCGTCAGTTCCACCAAAGCTTTCAGACTTGATGCAAGAACAAATTCTTCCATTCACTGTTACGTGTTATGAAGGATGTCAGAGTAGATGCTCACAAAAATCTGAGCATGAAGGATCCATAATGTTGTTATAGCTGAAAACAAACAAACAAGCAAACAGAGAGAGAGAGAGAGAGAGATGTATGAAAATGAGCCAGGACTGCAAGCTAGAAAGTAAAATGGAAGTCTTTTCCTAAAATGAGATCAAGAAAGACTGCCATCTTAACATTGATGAGGCATATCCAGAACAATCATTTAAATACTTCTAACCTTTGTAGATCTCTTCAGTTCTGAGCAAAGATAGCAGCAGAGGGATTGTTTTTAAACACATCCTGACTACATAAGGGGACAGTGGATTCATCTGCTGGAAAATGCTTTGCTGTAAAGCTTTGGACAAACTTTGCTGCTGTGGAAGACAAGGGGAAAATGAATGTCCAAATATCAGCAGTGGCTGATGACCCTAAGCCAGCAGTACAAGTGAAAAGCAACAGTGATGCACATCAAAGCACAAGGGGAATTAATTACAAGCAGGACAGACTCTGCACTCTACAGTGTGGTTAGATAAATGTTGTGCACATTTGTAGTATTTACTCGTTCACTCACTTCATCACACAACACTGACTTCAGGCTTGCACAAAGATGCTTAGGTTATCAGGTGGCCACCACAACAGGTGTAAAAATGTTTACCTGTGAAAGACAAGCTGCTTCCAACACTCAGAGCTTCTCAACCAGTAGGCAGTCATCAAGCAAACATGGCACCATCACAGCAAACCTATTTCAGCTTGTATGCATCTGATGCTTTTCTTATCTTCAGTATTGTTCCTGTGATTCTGATTCTAACTAGTGGAAATGCTTAAATACTTTCATATATAATCTATATATTCCTCAATCAGAAAAAAATCATCATTTTCATCTGGAGGTCGTATTTTTTTTCTTTTTTTTTTTTTTTAATGCGATTATTATGACTGCATATAGGCAATCTAATGAAATTTAGCATTTGTTTGTTTTTCCCTATTATTACCTCTAAGTCAAGAATACAACTTTCTGATAGGTTATTAGTCTCAACTAGAAATATAGAATTCCACATTATACTCTGCAAAATTGTTCTAGTATGGATTATCTTTGATGATATTTACTTAACATGCCCAATACAGGTCAAGAGCTTATAATGAGAAAGTGACCTGATTCCAAATTACATTCTGAGCAGCAGAGCACTGTGTACATTGGGCTGCATTGTGGGTTTGTGTAGACTTTCCCTAACAGCAATGTTTCGACCAATCAATGTTTTCAACAGCTGCTAATTAGCACTGCTCTAGGCTGGACTACATTATTAGCTGGCACTGCAGTACTATTCTGTTCAGCTTGTTTTTGCAAAAAGAAGTGTTCTAAATTACAAGTGCAGATGCTGCCTAGTGAAAATTTTTCAAAGGATTTGTACATTGGTATACCCATGGCAAATACAGCCAGGTTAAAATCTGTCCAGTTCATAGCTGCAATATATAAAGGTCGAGGAGGACCACAAGTCTTAGAGAAACCAGTTTGCTCATAACTGGACAAATGCTTCACATGGCAAGTGTTTTAGACAGACAGTTAAACTCCCTGAGCATGACCCCATCTCTCAGGGCAATCATAAATTTGAGAACAGTGCCCCAACTTCTGCCTCAGTATAACTTGAAGTGTCTGCTACATCCTACCATGGAAGCACACACACAGCTTTTTAAGCCTGCTGGTGACACTAGTGTCATGATCACGAAGGCAAGAACTTTATGTGAGACACTCAGATGAAGTGGTCATTATTTTCAGGACATAGATAAGTCTGTTCCATTATCAGCATATCCCTGGAGATTTTCAACTTGGAAGCCCCAAGAAAGGGAGTGACTGACATCACTGTCCGCAGTTCAGTAGCAGGCCTCCTGGTAGAGAGAGCAGTTACCAATAATTCATGGCCCCTTGGTGCCTAAGTAAATGCGTGTGCTCAGCACTTGTTGTTTAACATTTCGAAAAGTGAATTTACTCTTCCTTGCCATGTTCAACTTTTATTTCAGAGATACATAAAGGCCAGCACTGGCAAGAGTCTTTATAAAGGTAGAGAAAATATCCTTGTTCCACCACATAGTTTCTTTTTGTCTCTACTATGGCTTGACATGTGCTTTCCTATTTTTTTAAACAAAAACCTGCCTTGAGTATCTCACAGGTATCTCTGTTAACGCAATGTGAAAAACAATATCTGCCTCTATAATACAATAAAATTGACTTATAACCGAGTCTGTTTCTGCTAGCGGAAGGTTATTTTACTTTGACATATTCATGCAGTGTCTGCCTCTTTAATTAATGTCGCTGCCTCATATTATGAAAGTCACTCTTTTGCACATAAGGTTATGTTGCTACATTGGGTTTTTATAAGTCCTTAAAGTTTCAGCCTTAAGAAATGCACAGAGCATTTCCAATCACAAGTCTGATCTATTTACATGCACAAGAGCTAAAAGATTTTTCATGCAAGTAGTCGTAGTTTTAGATTTTCATTATTTCTGCTTGAGCAGAAAGCTATAAATATGTCTTGAGACAAGGGAGAAAGTTAATAAAAAACTGTCCTTTCCTCTTTGTGTTAGATCCTACTTAAAACTAGCTTGTCTTTCATGAACAAATTAATTGGATTAGCTCTGCTTCAGCCATAGAGGACAGCAGTCTGTATCACAAACATGCTTGTATAATGAACCATCACTGCCCTGATAAACGAAGGAAAGGATCCTGAAATCTTATTCAAGCAAGTATTATTAATAGTATTAACATAAACATGCAGTTTAGTGTGTAAGACATGTTCTAACTTTACCTACACAATTAAAAAAAAAAAAATCACGTGTGAACTGATGATTGGGAAAAATAAGTACGGTGAATAGAGGTACAGAAACATGACTTACCAACAATGGCCCAGCTTATTAGAGGGCAGGTCCTACCATCAAAAGATATTAAATGCTGTCACTGGAGAAACTATCATTGAAAATTTCACTGCTGTTTGAGAAGAGGGGAATAAAGCATTTTAAAAAGAAAGGATAGTCTACTTTCTAGGTAGAGAGCAGAGTAACCAAAATTGTTTTTTCCTTTAAAAAAATACAATACCCATCTATTTATCATCCTCTTCTTCACCAATTGGGTACCAACAATTTAATCTCAGACTATCATCTAGTCATTTTTCTCCCAAAGTTGCCATTCATTGTAAATGTAAATGTTTTTATCCATCTCATAACATTTATCTAAAGCTTTAAGATTTACAGCATTTACTGATGATCAGTCATGTAAAGATATTCTTTGTATTTTTCTTTTTGAGTGTTTGTACAACACCTTGACTTAGAATGGGTTGCTGAATGCTACTGTAGCTATTAAATTAATAAGAACCAGAACAATTGTATACTTAGACAGGAATCTGAATTATGTAGTTGAAGTTTGTAAAGACTTTAAAAAATGGTGTCTCCTCTAAAAAACTGCAGCTTGCTTTTGTCTCACTGTTGCTGGCTGTACTAAGGTAGATATTGATATTGAAAAGCCTTTAAATGCTTACTTTCTAGGATATTGTTACTCTATGTCCTGCATGGACCATTTGCCACAGAACCTTATCTGTTGTTTTGCTTAAATGTTCAATATCCACAATGCTTAATTAGACACAAATGTAATTTTTCTTAATTGAAGTTCCAGGAAAAATGTTAAGAAGAGGTATGATTTGTCCCTTTAGTGGTCAGAGAAAAATGTCTGGTGAAATGGATGGTAAGGACTAATGTCCTCTTCTAAACCTGTAGGCCCTCTAGCCATGGCAATCTTTCTGCTTGGGAAGCTGATTTCACAGTTATTGCTAGCAATTATTGCTATTTTATGTGCTTCTGCTACAGTGTGGGCTGAAGCTATTTATTAAAACCAGAACTTCTCAGTCTGAGAGATGTGCAAATATCCACTAAGAAGTAATCCCAAGAGGTGTTCCAAGGAACTTTCAACTACAAACTAAGGAACATGAGGAGAGTTTATCATTACTCTGAACATCCTGCAGTTATAGATTTGCAGCTGCTGTTGGATGAGAAGGAAGCTGTTACATTTATACTTGAGCTAACGATTCACTGAGGGCACCATGACTTCTGCATCCAAAATGACAGCTCCAGAGATGTTTGGGGTTGGGCCTGGAAGTTAGGTCACTCTTTGAATAATCCTTCTATGTGGTGATAAACTGCAGTTTCTTACATACTTGCTTGCATAGCTTCTTTTATTCCTCCCTCTTTCTTCCTACATTGTTTGTGAACAAAGTAATAGAACATGAATTACTAGTATTTGTAATGTAAGTCTTCCCACTTGCTGGAACCAGGAACACCTTTCACTTATGAGAGGCATAAATCCTTATTAACTATTAACTACTGCTATAGGTAGCATAGAATTATTCAAGCAATAAAAGAGTTTATTTTTTCCCTTGGTTAGTTGCAAATGAGTCTATGGGGAAACCAGGAGTTCCGTTAAGCTCATTTCATACCTGTAGCAATAGCTTTAAAACCTAATCCTGGATATGTTTATACATTTTTAATAGAACCCCAATTTTACCTACAGTATCCTCTAGTGGCTTCAACTGCTGCAGCATCCTCCTGAACAGTTTTTCACATAATAGGCTCAGCAGGTTCAACACTTGATTATCTTTTTCTCAGGTTCAATATCTTCTCTTTTCCCTTCGTTATACACCGACAAGGGGACTATACACAGGTTCTGTATGGTGCATGTCTTGTAGATGAACGTGCAAGCAATGTGGAATCAATGTTCTGGCAGAATCTAGTATTCAAGGAATTTAATTGAATTATTGAAATTCAGGGTTGAACCCCTGGGACATCGATCCAGTATTGTCAGCTTCAAATCCAAAGCGCACTGGCTGCTTGATAATATGTTCATAGAATTTGCAGTGGAAGAGGTGGTGAATCAAAGCCTGTGACAGTATAGCTAACTGACAGAAAACAGAGGAACTGTTGTTGAATACATTTAAAAATAAATCAATATAGACTGGCCTGATTAAACAATTCTGGCAATGCATTGTGCTGGCATGGCTGCTGACTTACCAATTTAAGAGCAGGCTGAGGACTCATGGTATCTGGAAAGCTGGAGAGGCCTGCACCGGGGCGATGCATTTAGTTTCCAAGACAGATATTTGCTCATCTGTTTTCCTTGCCAGAGGCTAGAAACCATTGTTGCAGCTGCCAAATGAAACAAAGAGAGATTAAAAGAGAAACGAAATGATAAAATAATACTTGCAAAAAGCTTAGAAAGAAAAACAGAAGAGATGGCTTTCATTTAAATTGACACGAGTGCAAATGCTTTGCTTATTTTTCCCATCTATTAAGAGATCATTTAGAATTTGAGGCTGGGGTCAATTAAAAAAAAAAAAAAAAAAAAAAAAGAGAGAGAAAGAGAGAGAGGGAGATAAAGGGTTTTAAAACATTTCTGCAAAACAATGCTCAGCCATCACACCTCTCCTGAATGCTAAGTCATGTCCCTCCTCAAGTGGAAATGCTGGAAGAAGGAGACAAAGCAGAGACAGCTGCAGGACTGTTCTGCCTGTTGCGGGTTGTTTCTTCCATTGTTCTCTTTCACCACTCCACCTGCTTTGTTCAATTTATCATTGCCTGCTTTCTTTGACACAGGACCTGAGAACAATTGGCAGAGCTGGATTGAACGGCTGTCACTTTAACTCCTGCAAGAGGAGGGCAGCTTTATAGCCTTTCTGCAGTGTTATTCTCTTTGCTGGGAATAAACAATAGATTTTTCTTCTAGTACTGCAGTGTGCTGAAGGTCTCAGTCTTCCTTTCTTTGCCAGTATGGCTGGTGTAAGTCAGAATGAGTATCAACAACTCAAAGTCTTCACGGCTGAGTCCTCCAAGGGACCTGGCACGTTCCATCCCAATGGAGTCATAGGCCTTCATCAGGCTAAGCCCCACTGCTTGTACTTCTCTGCTGTCAGACTACTCATGGGCATTAGAGCTTTGCCTTCTGACTCCTAAGAGAGCCAAGATCATCCAGCAATGCACTGGATCATAGCCTAACAGGATTGCAGAGCAAGTATCTACATAAGGACAAGAATATGAAGAATAAAGAGGAAGTCAGTGAATTACACTCTGGGCATCTTCCACCTTCTAAAGAGCTCTGGAGAACAGAAGTGGACTGCTAAATGGTGAACAGTCATACAAAATTTGCTAGCTAATTGACATCAATATTAAAGTATTATGGTTTAGGCAGGCTGGCAGCTAAAAGCCACACAGGGATGAGGAGAGAATCAGAAACCAAAAGTAAAACTTGCGGATTGAGATAAGTGTAACAGGAAAGAAAAGGGTGAGGTTGTGGGGGAGAGAAACGACAAGAATGCACAAAATAGGTGAGCCACAATGCAATTGCCTACCATCAAACAACTGGTTCTTGGGTAGAACTCAAGCAACAGCATCTCCCTGGGTCAACTCCTTCCACTTTTACTGCTGAGCATGACATCATATGGTACGGAATATACTTTTGGCCAGTTTGATTCAGCTATTTCAGTTCTGTTTCCTCCCAGCTTCTTGCACATCCCCAGTCTATTCATTTTCAGGATGATTCTAAAATATAGAGTATATAGAATATTAGTACAACACTAGAATTAGTCCCATTACCTAAGGAATATCCTGAAAATCTAGACTTCTTCTACCACAGTTGTAATATGTGAGCAACAGTGTTCATGACTTCTGCATTTAATAAATAAACCAGGTATCACCTATTTGGTAGCCCACTCACTCCTCTTTCTGTTGCATTATCACTCCACCTACAAACATATTGCCTCGACAGCTGCAATTTAAATTACAAGTAACAATTAGCACTGGATCAGTGTGTACCTGTTTCTCAGAACAGCTAATGGGGAGATCCTGAGGCTCTTGCAGCAATGTGAGTTTTACGCTAACTTATTAAGGTTTGAGACAATGTGCTTTTTTTTTTCTGCCTTATACCCGATGTCTCCTTCTCACTTATCCTTAGCTCTGAGATAGAATCATAGAATCATAGAATCACCAATGTTGGAAAAGACCTAAAAGATCATCCAGTCCAACCGTTCACCTATTACCAATAGCTAACACTAAACCATGTCCCTCAACAAAACATCCAGTCTTTCCTTGAACACCCCCAGGGTCAGTGACTCCACCACCTCCCTGGACAGTCCATTCCAGTGCCTGACCACCCTTTCTGAAAAGTAATACTTCCTCATGTCCAGCCTGAATCTCCCCTGCCGTAGCTTGAAGCCATTCCCTCTGGTCCTATCACTAATGACATGAGAGAAGAGGCCGACCCCCAGCTCACTACAACCTCCCTTCAGGAAGTTATAGAGAGCAATGAGGTCTCCCCTCAGCCTCCTCTTTTCCAGGCTGAACAATCCCAGCTCCTTCAGCCTCTCCTCATATGGCCTGTGTTCCAGACCTCTCACCAGCTTTGTTGCTCTGATCTCCATGTGGTTAATCTCAAGTCAAAAGCTAAGTAGTTATTTTCTCTACTTTAGTATGCAACATCGTATAATATTCTAAGGGTTTCTGACCACAGTCCCTCACCCAAGGCTCTTTCAACTCAGTGTCATGTGGATGTTACTCTGCACCCAAGATATCAAAAGTCCACAGTAATTCTATAGCAAGAATTGTCCTGTATTCTTTCAGACTATGCTTGTCACTGCTTTTCAAGTAAAAGTACCAGAAAACTGAAAATATCTTAAAATCCACTGACTTCGGTATGTATTTCCTAACAGTTTTCTGCATTTATCATCTTTATTTGTTTGTCTGCTTCATCCTGCTCCATTCATATTTTACATCTATGAATTCAGAAGAAGCTAATTTATTAGAAAAATGGCACTCCATAAATGCTGACATAACAGAAGACAGAAGAAGCAATGTTGAAAATGTTTCAAAATAAATAATGAAACTAGTCTGAGCAGATCTGGGCAAAGTGCTTGTTCTGTTGGCATCATTAGCGTTATGCCAATTTAAAAACAGGCAGTTTTGGTATTAAGAATGCTGAAAAGTTGTCAGGTAAAATATTTAGCTTTTAGGACTAGCTTTTAGATCTGGTACTAGACCAGAATGCCTAGGGACCCATCCAACCTGGTATTACACAATGCACACTGCATATCTGGGTTAGCTCCAGATCATGCCTGGGTCCATGCTTTTACCCAAGCCATGTGTCAGAGAACATGCTAACTATGAGCTGGCATGAGTAATTGTGCACACTGGGCAAAGAAAGGACTTTGCATGCTTCTCCTCTGTCCATGGGGTCCTTTCTTCTACTGACCTAAGTAAAGAAACTGAGAAAAATTCTTCAACACAATTACTCTTGTGTGTGGAAACAGCCTAAATTTCAAAGTTTCAAAGCATGAAAACGGTGATAATTATAATGACAATAATATTAATAATTGACAAAAAACAATTGCCTTCAAGTAATTCCTTTTTTTTTTTTTTTTTTTTCTTTATTTTTTTGCCTGCTGATCTCTCAGAAAGGAGGGATTTGCATCTTCTGTTTGAGTATGTGATGGTTTCATGCTGATGGACAACTAAGCTCCACAACATCACTCTTCCTCTCCTCCTCAAAGGTGTAGGGGGAGAAAACAATGATGAAAAAATGCTTTCGGGTTAAGGACAAGAAGAACTCTCACCAATTACTGTCATAAGCATAAGACTTAGCATAAAGTGATTAATATGATTTATTGCAAACTAGAGCAGTAAGAAACTAAAAGCAAAATAAAACCACCTTCTCCCTACCCACCCTCTTCTATCTCCTCCCCCTAAATGATTCAGGAAAATGGGGAATAGGGACTGTGGTCAGTCCATAGCACTTATTTATGCTGTTTCTTCATGGTCACTCTGCCCCTGCTGCATATGGGGTCTCTCCCATGGAATGCCATCCTTGTCAAACTGGTTCTTTGTGGGCTTCCCACAAGCTGCAGCTCTCCTAGCACTAATCCAACACGGCCTCATACCACAGGGATAGTCCTTCAGGAACTGCTTCACACAGGTGTCCCTAGGCTGCAGTTCTGGCCTGGGGCTGTTCCTGCAGGGTATCCATCAGCTGTGCCTCCCTCAGGCCTCATCCACTGCTGCCCCATGCCTGGTGCAACTCCTGTCCTCCTTCTGCCCTGACCTTGGTGTCAGATAGGCTGTTTCAACATTTCTCACTCCTCTCTCCCAGTTGCTGTTGCACAGCAGCTTTCTCCTTTCTTAAATCTGCTCTCCCAGAGCACAACTGATGTCACTCATGGCTCAGCTCTGACAGTGGTGCATCCCTGCTGGAGCAGCTGGCAGTGATCTGACCTGGGGCAACTGATGAGTCTGCACACAGAGGGCACCCCTGTAGCCCCCTTACATCCCTGCTACCACAAACTTGCTTTGAAAATATAATACATAGTCACACCCTTTAGTGATCTTGCTCTCTTTTTTTCTTTCCTCAATAAGGACAAGTGCTAAAGCTAAGTGAAATCGGTGGAAACACTCCTAAAGTCTATAGTGAGATATGGGTCCAATGCTCTTGGTCTTTTTTTCTCTGCTCATCATCTTTCTTTTTATCTTAGTTCCTCTTTCCCTTCTTATCTATCAACAAATTACTATCTTCATTAATAAAAATAATTTTGCAATTTGTGCATTCAAAAATAAACAAACAAAAAAAAAAAAAGAAAAACAAAAACAAACAACAAAATAACACGTGTGAATAACTGTAAATAAAATTAAAAAAAAAAAAAAGAAATATGCTGAATTCTATAAGTTATTTGCTGAGGAAGCAGTCACTTTCTTATTTAGAAGAAACATTGTTTCTGGAGAAAGGTATATTAAAGTCGTTCCTGCATACTTAGAATATTCTGTGGTCTACATGGAACTCATTAATGTAGTCCACACACAGAAATCCTAGGAGGTCTCCAGTATACTAGCATAGTGCTGTAGATCTTAGGAAGAAAAAAAAATGCAGTCTAAGAAAATTCTCGAGACTGGGGAAGTATTATAGCAACATGCTGTTTATTTCACAAATACAATTTCTTTTTTACACTCCAGGAGGGAAAAGAGAGAAGAAAAAAAAAAAAAGAAATCTTTGTTTTAAGTTGGCTGGTCTCAAGTGCTGGTAACTGCAAAGGAAAATGAACTCCCCCTTTCCTACTTCTGCACAGCAGCACAGAGGGAAATTACCTGGGAATGTGAATCATTTCTGCGCTGCTTCTGCTGAAATGAGAGTGCTGCTTCAGGGGAGTCTGTACCAAGCAGAGCTATGTGGAATATCCAAACCAAAATTTAAAACACCTCGGACACGTGTCATTGCAACTCGTGAGAGTGTAGAGGAATTGCAGTGTTCTGTGCTAACTCTGTTAAGCCCAGCAGCACTTTATCAGCAGTAGGATTAGATTTTCAGCACAGAGCCACATATACTGTGTTTTGAAGCATTTGCTTCACTTTCAAAGCTTTTAACTGGTTTAGCTGCATGCTAAGAAGAATTCTTCTGGATTTCATTTACTGAGACATTTTCCAGGTTGGTACTGACGTGAGAAATCAAGTATTGGGCTGACAGGCAGTTGCCAAAGAGAGAAACCCAGAGTTGACAGGCTTCCACACAAAGCCACCCAGATCCATGCTCCTTGCCCAGCTAACCTCTAACATGTTAGGGAAGCCTGGACATGGATTAGAAAAAAGCAGTATTAAACTCTTCCCAGGTACTCAGATTGGAAAAATCTTTTCTTTCGAAGATGTAATAGAATATTGTGATCGCAATTTTGTGTCAAATATCCTAAAGTCAGGGTGCAGAAAGGAATGTTTTGCAGGGGAAGGAGGGCCAGAAGAGGGTGGTGGTGAGGCAGGCGGAGGCGGTGTCCTCCCCAGGAGGGGCATAGTCCCATGGTGCCCAGCCAGTTCAGTAGAGCAGGGATGGGGCTGGATGGCCACATAATGAGGTGTCCCTCAGCTCTGCCAAGAAGCCCCCAGAGTAGACAGAGAGCCCCACAGGGCCCAGAAAGTAAACATGGATATATATATATATATATATAAAAGTATATATTCCTATGCATCATTGATAAACACCTAGCAAACCAAGCTAGCTCTTTTCCCTTGAAGAATATCCTGAGCAAATTCTGCCTTTTCTTGGTCTTTTACTTGGTTCAGTATTGCTGTTACACAGTTCATTCAGTTACTTTGATTGCAACATACTGGATGCATATGGATGAAGACTCGTGTCTTTTTAAAATCAATGTCTTTGCATTTCTTGGTTTTATTTTCCCACTCCCAGCATGTGGTCCCTTGGTTTGGGACACTTCCCACATCACTGATTGCAGCAATCCTTTATCATAGTCAATCACATTATCAAATCCCTATCACCGAAAGCATTATGTGTTGAAACCAGTACAGTTTCTTTCCACCCCTACTCCAATCATAAGATTTTTCTATAATCTTTTTACAATTTCTGTGACATATTTATCATGTCCCATTTATGTCAAATTGTCCCTAAGATTTACTGAGCTTTCTTTTTCTTTTGCATCTGCTTTTCTCATCTATTTATGCAAAGAGACCAGAAGTAGTCTCAGTTTTCATTCTGTTAGGCTAAATAAACTGATGAGCTTTGGAAGACGTTCAGTCTTTCCATTCCTATAGCAATACTACTTACTCTTGCACTTTCCAGATAATGTCTCTACCAGATATCTCACTACTGCGATGTATAATTAATGCTTAATGCCTTAGTTTTGTAAAAGCTTCACTTGATACATCTGAGAATTGTATTTCCATTTTTTATTGCCACTTACACCTAGGTGGTGCATAATAATTCTTTGAATGACTAATATCCCTAGGTCTTCTTGTTTTAACCAGTGGGCCTTAAGATGATTGAAAAAATTCTCATTGCTCCCTATGTTCATTACCTCACATTTCAAACTAATTAAATCACATACTTCATCTCAGTTCTCAGGGCTATCCATTTCTTCTCATGCATTATTCTGGTCATCCTCCATACAATTAATATCTACTATATTGGTACTTCTTGAAAAAAGTTTTTCATTATATTCCTTTTTTTTTTTTAATATATATACTCAGGATATTGCTGATATTCTCAGTAGTATTTGGTCTGATTTTTGTGGAATCACAGCCAATATTTTATTTCTCCCTTTAGCATGATTTTTTTTATAGTTCCCACTGTAGTTCTTCTCATCCATGCTGTGATCTAGTGCTAATCCACCTTTTATTCCAAGTATGTAATAATTTTCCATGTGCAGTGAATCCAAGTAGATTAAGTACTAAATAAATCTCTTCAGACAACTTCTGTTACCAAAGTTTAGTCAGACACAATAGACTCACTATTTCACAGGGCATTGTACCCTCTCTTTCATTCATCACCACATTTAAGTATTTTTCAGAAGTTGTACTTCAGCTTTATATACAAGTCGTGTAAGATTATGGGGTTTTATTGAGCCATCTCTAATCCTTTTCTCAGACACATCAAGTATTGGTTTGCTCTAGCTGCACAATGCAGAAACCAAAATCTAGACTCATTGCTTCCAAATGTGTAATTTTATAAGTGAGAAAGAAGGCAATGGTGTTGTTGTCTGGTCCCAGTCCACAAGGCTCAGATGTCTCAACAAACAATGCTGAGCAGCAACATTTCACATGAAAGCAGCTCCGGCAATGCTAGGCCTTCGAAGGGTGAGCTGTGTGTAAGCAGAGCTTGCCATTTCATGCAAGGGATCAGGTTTTCCAAACAGAGTCAGCTGCCCCTACTGCTCTTGACTGAATCTCCTAGGAAACAGCAAACTGAAGATGTGCTATCTTTTCCCTGGAGCCCATCCTTCCTCATCTCCTACAAGCAGCCACAGTAATACGGCCCCTGGTGCGCATCAAGCTGCCTGGAGAGATGCTGGAAGCACTACACAGAGTGACACTTGGACTAAAGATTTACCCACAGATAACCACTGATGTGGGATTTGTGTCTGGAGGGGATGATCTAGACCTGTATGGACAGGGAAGAGAAACACAGAGTAGAGAACTACAAGAGAAAGACAAGTCTGGGAGCAAAGCTCTGTAGGAGGCAGCACAGCTGTGTGCAAGTGGTACACAGTGAGCAGATAGCATCAATTCCAGAAATTTCTTTTCAGCAAAATGAAGCTCTGCTGAAGATTTTCTGCCCGCATTTGGATAAAACGCACCTTTTCCAAAGCAGTTATGGAAAATATGAGCCTATTTATTAGTGATCTGACATTTTGATTTGGGGTTGCCATATTTTCATGCGTGATAGAATAAAATAAACATATAATAAACATTTTAATCATACTTTTATGTATAATATCCAAAACATAAATTACATACACAATTAAAATATACTAGATAGTATTGATATGATGTTATGAAAAGGCAATGTCATTTTTTAATCTTCATTTTGAAAACACTTGAGTTGCTGATAAACACCAGTGATATTGTTGTAGACACAGACCTTTTCTCCATGCCCAATAAAAACAACAGGGCCAAATGAGAATTATCCAACTCTTTTACCTTCTGTGTGCTCACCCACAATTTCTGAATTTATTCTAATTGTTTATTAGATGACTATAATCCAAATTCTCCCAGTGCCAAACTCATTTGGCTCCTGAGTGAGGTGTAAAAAAAAACACGCATAATACGAAGGCCCTGTCTGAAAATTTTAAAGGCTAATCCGTACTTGCTGCAAACAGACTGACACTAGTGTTGTCTAACTGGCAGAGTGTGTCTTTACCTAAGCAAGGATCTATCCCAATCCATAAAATTATCCGTGTGTGTAACTGCTGATGGGGTTAGAACAGCAGAGTCAAATGACTTATAAATGGAGCTCACAGATGGCAAAATTGTTCAAAGAAGATTCTTCTGATACACTGGTGTGGTGCTGACTCTGAGGTACATAAATACATAAGTACTGAAATTTTTAAGAGAGATGTAGAATAAAGGGTGGTGGGCTTTCAAACTTTGCACCCTGTGTGGTGGCACTTCTGGCAGCACACAACACCCACCAGACTGAGTTTATGCAGTACGTACAGGCTAATTGAACGCATACAGAATATGGAGGTGTCCAGGGTTAGAATAAAGGATCCAGTAGTGTTAGATTGTATTCCATCTTCTGCATTTCAGCCCAAGAGCTGAAGATATCTTCTGGAATATGTTCTGTTTATGAAAGGCTGATGAGGGATTCTCCAAAAGAAGCAATTTTATTTTCTTAAACATTGTTAAGAAAATTAGAGCAGTATCTGTTAGAGAATAAGTGATTACTGCTTTTGCAAAAAATAGTTTTGCAACAGAGCACCACAACCATTTTCCTGAAAATATAGTTACCAAAAAGAAAAATAGCATGAAGATGCACGGTGATTTACAAATGCTTTTGTATCTGATTAAATTTACTATAAATTCCCCTAGGATCTGCTTAGTTTTCTGGTCCCTTTAGTTTCAAAGATAAACAAATTGAATTGATAATTTAACAGTCCACGTGATTTTCTTTTCAGAAGAAGTAACATCACATACAACAACTGGAGTCTTTGTGACATTTTAAAATTATTAATAAATTTGGTAGACAGAGAAAGCAGTGTCCATGAGCTCCTCCTCATTACCATAAACCTTTATGCTAAAAAATATAAAAAAATAATAAATTAGCGTGTGCAGTGCTGGAAATATTTCTGCACTTTCAGTTCAAGTCACAAAATATATATATCCTCATTTATCCTCACTATCTTAACAAACAAAATCTCAGTAATATGGGGGAAGCATTCATGCATGAGTTGTGCAAACATAGCACAAAATAGCAAGATTTGCAATGTTCCAGGCAAGTATTTTGTCAGCTTCTCCTGTTTGCATGTTGTTTAGAGTGTTAGGTGTTTAAATTCTGTGATAATAGGCTCTACACAGAAAATAAAAGCTAAGATACTATCTAGCTAGCTTGCTGGGAGATAGGCAGATAAAACTTCTGTTTATTTATGTTTTGAGAAGCATTTGTACTTTTCAGGCCTTTGCTGACTGTTCAGTTAAGAGCAGAATTTATCAACCTTCCCCATTTCCAGTGTGTATTATGTTATAGATTTTTTATTTTGATAACTAGTAGATATTTGAAAGGGAAGTCATATCTTTAGACTCAGGCAAAAGGGTCAAGACTTAAAGTTTGAAGTACAGAGCATGACTTCTCAAAGATTTTTGGCTTGTTATTGTAAGAGAAGAAATTACTTTTTTTGTTTTTTTTTTTTTTGTCTGGAAACAACTTGAATACTGAGCCATGAGTGCATAGAAAACAGCAATGCAGAGAAGGAATTTGGGATACTGATGGATAGAAAATTCCACATCAGCCAACACTGTGAGAAATGTGATCTCAGAAAGCCAGTTGTTACCTGGGCTGCATCAAAAGAGGGGTGACAGCAGGGTGAGGAAGGGGATTTTTCCTTTCCACTCTGCCCCTGTGAGGCACTGCATCCAGGTCTGAGGCCCCCAGCACAAGAAAGATGGGGAGCTGTTGGAGTGGGTCCAGAGGAGGGCCACAAATATAATCAGAGGACTGAAGCACCTCTATTATGAAGACTGGCTGAAGCTTGGGGTTTTAAGCTAAAAGAGTGTAGGTTTAGAAGAGACATTAGGAAGAAATTCTTCACTCAGAGGATTGTGTGGCTCTGAAACAAAATACCCAGAGAAGTTGTGGATGTCCCATTCCTGGAGGTGTTCAAGGTTGTGGTTTTGGGAAACCTGGTGTCATAGCTGGCAATTCTACCTATGGCAGGGGTAGATGGAACTAGATGATATTACTGGATGAGGCTGGGAATATGACCACTGAGGATAAGGAAAAGGCAGAGGCTCTGAATGTCTTCTTAACGTCTGTCTTTAAAGGTCAGACCAGTTATCCTCATGATAATCCACTCTCTGACCTGGTAGTCTCAGCTGGGGTGCAGACTGAACCCCCTGCAATTCAGGAGGACATAGTCAGAGACCAACAACTCCAGCTGGACTGTCATAAGTCCATAGGGCTGGATGAGATTCATCCAAGAGTGCTGAGGGAACTGGTGGAGGTGATAGCTGAGCCGCTTGTCATTATCTATCAGCACTCCTTGTTGACTAGTGAGGTCCCAGAAGATTGGAGGCTTGCCAGTGTGACTCCATCCACAAGAAATGTTGCAAGGAGGATCTGGGGAACTACAGGCCTGTTAGCCTGACCTCAATGCCAGGGAAGGTTATGGAACAGATTGACTTGAGGGAGATCACACGACATGTGCGGGACAACCAGCCAGCATGGGTTCCTGCTTGACCAACCTGATCTCCTTCTATGATCTAGTGACCCGTCTGGTAGACAAGGGAAAGGCTGTTGATGTAGTCTACCTAGACTTCAGCAAAGCCTTTGACAATGTCTCCCACAGTATTCTCCTGCAGAAGCTGGCAGCCCGTGGCTTGGACAGATGCACTCTTGGCTGGATAAAGAACTGGCTGAAAGACTGGGCCCAGAGAGTGGTGGTGAATGGACTTAAATACAGCTGGTGACCGCTCATGAGTGGTGTTCCCCAGGGGTCAGTGCTGGGGCTGTCCTCTTCAATATCTTTATTGATGACTTTGATGAGGGCATTGAGCACCCTCGGTAAGTTTGCAGATGACACCAAGTTGGCTGGAAGTGTCAATCTGCCTGGGGTGAATGAGGCTTCTGGGGTTACAGAGGGTTCTGGATGGTCTGGATAGCTGGGTTGAAGCCAGTGGGATGAACCTCAACAAGGCCAAATGCAGTTTGGCCACAACAACCCCAGGCAACACTATAGGCAGAGTGGCTGGAAAGCTGTGTAGAGGAAATGGACCTTGGGGGTATCGGTTGATGCTTGGCTGAACATGAGCCAGCAGTGTGCCCAGGTGACCAAGAAGGTTAATGACATCCTGGCTTGCATCAGAAACGCTGTTACCAGCAGGAACAGAGAAGTGATTGTCCCCCTGTACTCAGCTCTGGTGAAGCTGCATCTCAAGTACTGCATCC
The DNA here is from genome assembly GCF_951394365.1 of Tetrao urogallus. Taxonomy (NCBI): domain Eukaryota; kingdom Metazoa; phylum Chordata; class Aves; order Galliformes; family Phasianidae; genus Tetrao; species Tetrao urogallus. Next base: position 31,078,776 of record NC_136813.1, on the reverse strand, counting down.
AGTTTTGGGCCCCTCGCTGCAAGAAAGACATTGAGGCCCCGGAGCAGGTTCAAAGAACTGGTGCAGGGTCTGGAGCTCCTTATGAGGAGCAGCTGAAGGAGCTGGGATTGTTCAGTTTGGAGAAGAGGAGGCTCAGGGAAGACCTTACTGCTCTCTATAACTGCCTGAAGGGAGGTTGTAGTGAGCTGGGGGTCGGCCTCTTCTCTTGTGTAACTGGTTATAGAACTAGAGGGAATGGCTTCAAGCTGCGCCAGGGGAGATTTAGGCTGGAAGTTAGGAAATACTGCTTTTCTGAATGGGCTGCCCAGGGAGGTGGTGGAGTCAACAACCCTGGAGGTGTTCAAGGAACATTTGGATTTTTTGTTGAGGAACACGGTTAAGTGAGAACTATTGGTGATAGGGGGATGGTTAGACTGGATGATCTTGTAGGTCTTTTCCAACTTTGGTGTTTCTGTGATTCTGTGATTTAAGGTCCCTTACAACTAAAGCTAATCTATTAATACTTGATTCTTTTTCTACAAGTGCTGGTAATAGCCAAGTATACATAGGAAGAAGATTAAAAATAACCAGAGCTCAAAGGTTAGTCATACAAGTCTATATATGCCTAAATTTGATTCTATTCTTAGCCTGAATCTTGAACATTAATTATTAAATAGTAATCTAACCTATAAGAAATATGCTACATCTTTGGTAAAGTTTTTACTTACTGTAGAGATTATAGTAACGTAGCAGGCTGCTGTGAACAGGTGTTGCTTAATATCTGAACTTTTGGACTGTATCTTATTTGAAAAAAATTGAATATTTCTGCCAGTGGAATATCTGCAAACCAAAGTAGCCCCCCAGTCTAAAATCCATCAAATAAGATCATTAACTTGTATCTTTATGGTGTTCTCACTTCAAGATAGCTGAATGAGGCCACCCCCTGGCCACGGCTCACCTCCTGATAAAAACTTCAGTGATTTTTTGTGCTTGACTCAGATTTTACAGGAAGATAACTAAAACATGATAAGTTATGCCTTTCACCAGCTTTCTTAAGGCAGCTATTAGGCTGGCATATATAGCAGCATGATGGCCTAAAGGCACAAGAAAAGCAATTCTTTGTGTAGAGGCAATATCCTTTTATCTTTTATTGATATCAGATATAAAAACAAAAATAAAAATAAAATAAAACAACAAAAAAAGCAACCAACAAATCAAACAAAAGATAGACTCACAAGCCTACCGTGACCTGAAACTACTGTGTCTGGGAAGCTGACTGTTTTGCTGTTCTAATGAAAGATATTCTGCTTTTCTAAGAGCTCTGCTCTATGTATAAGTAGTTCTGTTAGTTCAGACCCTTCCCAATCTTTGCGATACAAGCAGAGCTGTAGAGTGTTTGCTCAGTTTCAGTTATACCAAAAGTGTTTCCTTATCTTTTGTCTAACGCTATGCAGTACATCTTGCTGCTAGTCTAGTCAAGATGTTTTTGTATCTCTTCTGGAAATTATTCATATCCAAAACTTAGATCTAACATCTTTCTTCTGATATAAGCTTATGCTAAGCAATGTCTTCACATTTCCCAAAATTGTGTGTGCCTGTAGCCTCATGTAATCTTTGATCATGTTGAAAGAATGAATCCATTGTGCTTGTTTATTAGCCCCAGTGACTGCATTCAGTACATGGATGGAAACATCCTCTTCAGCATGTTAATTACAGATGCACACTAGGGGTTCCTTTGTGTTCTGAGAGAATATAGTTCTTTGATTACACGAGACCTAAGTGGCATTTCAGAATATCAGCATTAATATCTCATTCCTACAGATCCACCAGGTAGAATTAAAATTAGGAAGAAGGGTTATAACTTGTCAAACTAGGTTTCTAATTAATAGAGTTACTTGTGTTGCAACAACTGCTTGCTCTTTCATGGACTGAATTGTTTTCCTAAAGAGAAATGCTAATTATGTGATTGCGATGATGAAATATGGAATTTTGAAAATCTACCAGAACAAATTTACAGATAAATCTGAGACATCTATTTAAAATGTTCAAAACTTAGCATAAGTATAAAATACTGAGTTTACTCTGGAGATACTTTGAATCTTTCTGTAAAATGCTCATAAATGTACATGATATCAGATTCTTGTGTAGGCATAATAAAGTAGAAATAACACACTTGTACAGAATGAACAATCATTTACATATAAGATTTTTTTTGCTCTTTTTTCCTTTTTTTTTTTTTTTTTTTTTTGGTGTGTAATTATAGAGTGAGCTGAAACTCCCACTTATTGAGTACTGTTATTATTTTTACTTTGATACTATTCAAAACAACACTTTTTTTTTTTCATTGGCTTTTACCCCACTTTGTAAGTAAAGTGTGAAATAAAATCCCTCCATGATTTGGATTGATCTTCACTAAATTAGGCATCTAAAATTTAGTTGTCAAAGTACAGCTTAATTCTCTTGTGCTTCCCTTAAAGTTAATGGAGAGCAATAGAAATCTCCAGGCTTGTACTCAACCTCAGAGAGAAATCTAGACCTGATGAATTCCTCTCTGCAGATGTTTCTGTCTCTCCGTTAACTGTAAAAAGATCTCAAGGTGGCAAGCTCAGGAAAGGCAAAACACCTTCAATATGCATAGTAAACATTCCTTCACAAATCTACATAATTACTGTCAAGTCAATATTTACAACATGCTTTCCCCATGAAACCTACAGCTCTTACAGACAATGGCCAATCTATTAGTGAGCTCATACTTACTGTGGCATAATTTCTTTATTTTGTTGTTATCCCTCCCTTTCTCCCTGATGGATGCTCTATACATATGCATGTATCTTGTCAATCCAAACACAAATTGTGGCTATGCTAAAGATGGCAGTGCCAGGATTTCTTTTCCTCCCTTAATTATAATAAAATGCACATAGCAGTCAGGTCTCAGTCCTTAATACAGTGCATCAGCCTCTACATATCACTCTATAAGTCAAAAAACAAAAAACTTCAAAGAACAGAAATAGACTGATCAAACGTCTATAGCAGTATGATCAGCTTGCTCTACTCTAGGGGAGGGAAGGAGGGCACGGGGATGGGGGTGAATAAAAAAACTTACAATGTAAAATGATCCTTTCAATGAAAATCGAGTTTTTCTGTTTTCTTATTAGAGACTCCCCTTAAAACTAATTATATTAAACTTCTACATTCTCTGCCTTTCTCAGCAGTAATCTCACAACCTCAGAATCTGTGAAAATAAATGCTTAGTCAGTGTGTAAATTGAGGACAATTATCATTATGACCACACAGTAATATGAAAATAATTAGACTACTGCTAGCAGCAAAAGTATACATCAAATCAGTTTGTAATAGGAACATTAATAATTTGTTAAAGATACAATCTATTGCATATGAAGACAGGAAAGCAGCTGAGCTGAGTTGCTTTGCTGAAGATACTGTTTGTTTTGAAATAAGGAGCAGAAGGTTCAATGTTATGTTCATCGGTGATAATCTATGGGTGATTGTGTTCAAGAAAATTTACAACCTATTCCGAATGCGTGAACTCAGTGGAACTGGGAAATCGAATGACTGAGTGGTATTTATTATGCTACCCTTATCTTTGCCAATGTGGAGGGAAGGAGTGGGACAGTTCACTTTGCCTCTAGGCATCCAGTAATGAGCCAACCGGTGGTGCATTAGGAAGTAGTGGGCAAGTGGCATTATCATCAGGTGCATTTTTAGTAGCAGAGTCAAGTAGCACTGGGAGCATTATAAGTAGTGCAGTCGAGTGCTAGAGCATTGGTATTACAGCACAGAATGTACAATGGCAGAAAAGCTTTGAAAATGTAACAAGTAGAGTTAGACCTAAAACATTCATTTTAAATACCACCAAACTTTGAAGAGCAGCAGCTCCAAACTCAAACTTTCTCTCTGGCTCCTAGGGATCACTCTAATAGGTGAAGCCTAATTCTCAAAACTGAAATCTCCCAAATCCTAGACAATCCTGGATACATTTCTGATAACAAGTAATGCATTCCAGATTCTGTCAGACCACAACAGATAGAACAGCTGAATGGCACAATAACCTTTTCAAAAAAGAATCATTTGGCACAATAACTATAGTAAGCAGGGAACCAAGGTAATATGCACTGTAAAATCTGATAATTATGAAAGAGTTTTAAGTGATAGATGATATTCAAATCCTTCCAGATAATACCTGGAAAGACTTCTAGCAATGTCAGATATCATTTTAAAATCTTACATCATGGGGTCCATAGGTTATTGGAAAGCTCTGAAAGAGAAGGCTTTTTTCTCCACCAAATTAACAACTTAAGTCCAGTGAATTTTCACAGTTTGGTCAGTTCATACCTGTCCTGAAGGAAATACATGCTAGTGGCAAGGTTGCAGCATATGGACTACATTCAATACTGTGTTTTTCCCCCAGCCTCTCTCAAACCTTCCTCTTTTATACATACTCTTCTCCTAGGACCAACCAGCCTAACATACAGGAGATTGACTCCAGCATTTCACTGGAGTGAGTAAATTTTGAGAATCAGGAAGTGAAGAGCTGTGTCCTACATTAGTTTTTCTCCTTATTTAGAGTGGTGATAGTTACTGAGGTGAGGGAATCGGGATATTTCTGCACTGTCAGCATACAACCAGCAGAAGCAACAGGTGATTAATATGAAGTCTAGACTGATCTTTCTTCTAGCTCTAAACTAGCAGTGAAATCATACTAATGCTGCAAATCATTTGTGTGTTCTGAATGGGAGATGTGAAGAAAGTTCAGGCTCCTCTGCAATCCACATTTTCAATTCCACACAAAATCATGTATCTTCAAAATGTTTTTGCTCAGGTGACCCTAACCTGTATAGATTGCATGGCAGTTTAGAAACAAAGTGAAGAGTAGATGAAGCATCTATATAAAGCTGAAGTCCTTCACGTGAAACATTCTGAATACCATGAAGAGCACAGTGCCCTCTCCCTGATCTGGCTACTGCAGGGAGAAGAAAGAATCGTAGGATCGTAGAATCATAGAATTGCTCATGTTGGAAAAAATCTTAAGATCAATGGGAGTTAAGCAACTGGAAATTCCACTGAAAAGTGGATGGAAAGAATTTTTTATCCATAGGCTCTCGTGATAGCACTTACCTGTTTATACCTGTATTAAGGTTCCACACATGGTAAATAAGGGTCAGTGTTTGTGTTGATAAATCCAGAGCAAGTAATTCAGACATTCAGCTTTATTGCCTTATGAAAAAAATCCCCTGTCACTGGTGAATAAAAGACTTTGATATTGGCATTAGTTATACTAGAAAATGAAAATATGGCCAGCATCTGCCATTAGCAGTATGGAAAGATTTGTTTCCTTTGCTGAGTAAAAGAGAATGCGATCCATATTATTTACATCAATGAAGCATGGAAATATTTCTCCTGCCTTAGAAAGCTAAAGCCAATGAGCAGCTAGACAATGAACTCTTAGCCATCTAAGTGTGAATGAGAGACTCAAATCTGAAAGTGTTACAGAATTGGACAAGGTGTGTTGAACCAAATCTGAAAGGCAGCCATAATATATTAACATAATTTATTAAAATTTCTGAAGGAATAAAAGGAATCAACTTTTTTTTTTCCACCTAATTCTCAATATTGAAAGTGTGTGAAATATATAAATACTTGTTCATTTTAAAAGGAAATCTCCACTCTGGTTGTAATCATATTTCCTAATTTTCTTGATGTTTATTTTCAGCTAAATAAAAGAGGTAGAGAAAACAATTCTGTCATTTGAGATTGTCTAAGTATTAACGAAAAATTCTGTATTAGTAGGCACTGTGTTTTGTGCAAATGTCTGTATTTTTAAAGAAAACTCATAAGAAGACAATTCCTAAGAAAGATTCAATTGAGTTTACTCTTCTGCTTTATATTTCTAATGATATATATATAAACATATTTGCTTTGAAAAGAAGATTTCTGCAAGGCTGTTTTAGGGAGGGACCAGTGCTCTTGCAGTGCCTAGCAGATACTAAAACCCAGGTTGTCTGGATCTGTGACTGGTAACAAATTGAGTTGGTCTGACAACAAATGTAGAAATAAATGCCAAGATAACTTATGTTCTTCTCATGTGGAGCTATTATTCATGGGATATATGTTACTTCTCGTTCAGGTATAGGTCAGAAGTGATAACGTACTGCATCTCTTGTAAAAGTGGTACACAGCAGCAGTGCCTGTATAGATTCATGTCTGAGCAAGGTGACTGCATCTTCTCAAACACCTCACATCAATTTTTATGAGATATTGTCTCTCTCCTGGAATTGTAGATATTGTTGCTGTTATTCAGTTATTTTCCACATTTGTGCTGCCTGTCTGTTTCTGCTGATACTAGTCAATTACAGCTAGTTTGTTGCTATACAAAATGGAGATCCACCTCTGAACCTCAAAAGATATTATTCAGAACCTAAAGTGGTTCCCATGAGAAGTTCAGTGTTTTGTAATATTCACCATATTCTGAATGAAGTTTACAGAGAACCATTACCTTGGACACAGAAATAACTGAAGTTTACTGAGAGTTTTCTAAATGCCTGACAAGAGTGCTGAAGCTTTCCAATTTTCCATTAGGAAAACGAATGTCTAAGACATAAATCACTCATGAGAAGGATCTACAGCTTTTACTGATTAAAAAGAGAGTGCAGAGGGCTAAGGCTGATTGAGAATTCAGTCGAGTGGGTATTTATATTTGTAAGATGAGGCTCACATATGTTTCACTTTGATACAAGCATGTTGGTTTGTAATCTGATCCAAAACAACAAATATACCAAGATTCACATTCAAATACGTTGATTTGAATAAGACAAACAAGTACAACATTCAAATAGAAGCCAGAGAACAAATTGAAGGAGTGTATTTCCATACATTTATTGTGATCCCGGTTATCTTCATAACATATTTGTATGTTCTTTCAAAGTCTTTAACAGCATCACATACATCTGATGTATACTCATAGCAACCATACTATATTCTCCTAGAATTTTACCTACGTTCTCCTTTGTTTTCTCCTTTTGTTTAATTTTCTACAGATTTTTGTCTTTCTGGATAGAGGAAAGGCTGTGCTCTGGCTGTTGCTGAGACTTACATTTGTTAATGGGCATCCACATGGTGAAAGAGAGTGGATATTCAACGCGCAGAGGTATTTTCTCCCTTTGGGGCGCTGATACGGGCTCCATCTCTCTACCTGGCTGCCTATGTTCAAGGAAAATTTGTAGACTTTATTTATTTATTTAAAGTGCTAAGATCAATACTACTGGAAAAGTTCAAAAGTGATCATCCTGGGAGAAATGACTGAAAGACAGGGTAGACAGGCAATAAAGACAATCACAAAAGCTTTGTTTCCTTGAGAAGGAAGGCTGAAAATATTTCAGTGCATCATCCCAAACTGAAGTATTTCTCTCTGAGTGACAGATATATAAATCTGCATTTGTCTGAGCTTCTGGTGTTTCCTATGAGAGTTTTAGTATCACTGTCCTGTTTCTTTTATTCTCTCAGATCCTCCACTAAGCTGCATTCTCTGGGTTGTACTGCAGGTGGAGAACACTGCTCGAAGTAATGTGCCATGGGGCTGTTGGTGCATTGGGAAACCTAGCTCAGAGGAGGGAACTGCACTGTGAGCATTAGGTATGCAAATTAATCCTTCTCAAGAGGAAGTCCAGGGAGGCTAGATTATGTTGCTCTACCAAATGTTTTCTGATATTCCCATTGCCAAAAATAATGTTGAGATTTCAGCTTTGTAATGCACAGATTGAAATAAATATATTTCCCTGCAGACAAAAGTTTCTTATTTTTGAAAAGGGATAGATAATATGAGAACTTTATGTACACCTCAATGTTTCATTGTAAGCAGTCATCTCCTGTTTTGGGACATATGTCCACTGTAGAATTCTCTATATTAGTTTTGGGGATTGGTCACATTTTTTCTTTTTTTAATATTGATTTATATGTGTGTGGGTTTTTTTTCTAGTTAGCAATATGTTTGAGATTTGTGTCTTCTAATTTCAGAAAACAGTCAGATTTTGTTTTATCCATGTAGTAAAGAAAGGTCTGGTTAGAAAAATCTGGAGTAAGACAGGAAAGAGCAAGGTATCTTCTGTGTTTTTAAATGGTAATATGTTTCTTAATGGTAGAGCATACGAAAGAGTCAAAAAAAAAAAAAAAAGTGACAAAAAAATGTCAGGCAGGCAAAAAAAAGTGCTAGTATATTAAAGCTGAGTGAACTGAGTCTGTTCAGCTTTGAGAAAAGAAGATTCAGAGAGGATCTGATTAATGTTTATAAATATCTTAAGTATGGGAGTTGAGGAGACATGGCCAACCTCTTTTCAACAGTCTGTGGGGAAAGGACAAAGGGAAAAGGCCATAAATTTGAGCATAGGAAGTTCTGCACCAATATGCAAAGGAACTTCTTCACAGTAAGGGTGACAGGGCACTGGAACAGGCTGCACAGGGAGGTTGTGGATTCTCCTTCTCTGGAGACATTCAAGACCCATCCGAACACCCACCTGTGCAGCCTGCGGTAGGGGGCCTGATTTGCAGGGAATTGGACTCAATGATCTCTGGTGGTCCATTCCAGCCCCCACAGTTCTGTGAGTATGTGATTCTGTGATTCCCAGAATATTGAGTAATTCAGCAACAATCTTAAATTTAACAACTTAAGGACTTGGTATGTATAGTTGAGAGACATTTTTCATTTCTGTTTATTTTAATATATGTCTAATCCAAGGACCATTATAATCAGTCAGAGTCTCTTATTAACTTCACTGAAATTTGGGTCATGTCATTTAAACCCAAAGACAAATAAACAGGTTTTGACATTTCTGTTCTAGTGCAGTGTATATGTGTTTTTGCTGGGTCGGTCTTCCATTGTGAATGCCTTTTTGTGAAATCCTGAGATGTAAATTCTGGGACTAGCGTCTTCAGTACCTTGTTTGATCTCCAGTAACACTCCGTGATTTAAAAAGAGGCAGTTTGTAAGGTGCACTTGCAGCTGACTCAGACAGGCCTTTATAGTATTGATTTCAGGGAATATTTGCTTTATGTACTGTTCGCTACTGTAATCCTAGATATATTGGAAGTGGGATCAGGGATCAGAATAAAATGATGTGACATTGTTTAGAAAAAGGATATACCCATACCAAATCTTTGTAATTACAGTGCAGGGAAGTCTGATGATGCCATTACAGCATTAACTCATTCTCTTTAAGAGTTCAAGATAAAAGCAGCAAAAAGATTATCTTTTGTAACAGAAAACAAACAAACAAACAAAAAACACTTATATTCAGACTTTAAGATGATTCTTTAGTGTAGATCACCAACACTTATCATTGATTTGTTTAGACAGATGTCTAGAATAGTTTAAAACTATGGCACTATTCTTGCATAATGAAGTCCATGGCATTCATTATGTATGCAATTTCATTAAGGAGATGTTCTCTTACAGCCATGTGCAGCATGTAACATGTACTCACTCATGCCACTTTTAAATTTCTCATCACTTATCACCATAGCTGGACACCGAACCTTGAGAACCACAACCTCCAACATAAATCTTTTTTTTTTTCCCCCATCAAAATCAGGGCAATTTCACTTTAGCAATACTTCTGATATTTATTTGTACTCAAGTTGTTGTATGGGATAAGCTAAGATCTGCCAACATATAGTGGATTTCTTTCATTCTTCTCTCAAATTACGTTTAGCACAAGGACCCTGGGTTAAAAACGACACAGTTCAGGCAGTCAGAAAAGGTGTATCATCAAGAAGCAGGAATTGACCATATGTCTATACTGAACTGATGCCTACTGTGCTCATCAGAAGAGGAACTTCATCCTGAGCATGTAGTCAGGTGCTTACACAACTGATTGATATCTTGTCTGTGAATAGGGTGGGATGCACAACCTCAGTGCCTCCCAGGATGCACATCCTCTTGTTGTGAACCTTCCGAAGGAAACAGCAGTGATAGATAGCACTTCTCGGCTAGAGCTATTAAATAAGCTAATATGGATGGAGGAGGTAAGAGTGAATGTGTGCAACATTCACAGAGTTGGTTTTAGTGTAATATTATTCAACTTTTCTAGGATTTATAGCTGTTAAACTACAAATATTCCCCACTGTGGACAGAGTTCTGTCAATATACCAATTCATTTGGGAGATTCTTAAAATCATTAGGGAAGGTTTGCGATTGATATACCCTCAGGAGTCGCTGTGTTTTACCACTGTAATTTACAGCATGAGATGCATCTACATGGAATAATTCAAACGCTGTTTAAAGCTCAATCACTTGAAATTAACTAACCTGTTAATTCCTGACTGATCTATGCCTAACTCTTCTGCAATGCCTAGGATGGTTTGCTTCATGATCAAGAAATACGGGCTCAAATCCTATACTCACAGGGGAAAAAATGCCATTAATTAGTGGTAAATTTTGTTGTGAAAACAAGGAGCTGTACACACTGAAATGCCACTACTTTATTACTTTAAAGTGAATGTCATATCCTTATGCACAGCAGACTATTATACAAAAGACAAGTGAAAGAATGTACACTTTTAAGAGAAAAAGCTCATGCACCTGTCTGATATCACTAAATAAAAAACAGTCCAGTTATCATGAAATTATTTATTGCGATCCTTAAGTTTGCTTTCTGTTTTGTCTAAGTAATCATTAACAACAAATTGACCTGCTAAAAAAAAACTGTGTGGATTTGATGCTGCTGTCCAAATTCTGAAAGTTGTTCAAATCTCAGATTACTGGTGCATGCGTTAAGTAAATCACAGGATCACAGAATGGCCCAGGTTGGTATGGACCTCAAGGATCATGAAGCTCCAACCTTGCCACCACAGGAAGGGCCACCAACCCCCAAATTTAATACTAGACCAGGCTGTCCCATTACCTGGCCTTGAACACCTCTAGGGATTGGTCATCCACAACCTCTCTGGGCAGCCTGTTCCAGCACCTCACCACTTTCATAGTAAAGAACTTCCCCCTGACATCCAACCTAAATCTTCCCTCCTTCAACTCAAAACCATTTCTTCTTGTTCTGCTGTTATCTACCCTTTCAAAGTGCTGAATTTAACTGCTAAAAGCATTAGAGTTCAGGAGGGAACACAAACCAAGTACAATATTCTAAAACAGCACTGCACAATGGGGTGTTTTACTTCACTCTGCCAGATACTGTGGGCTTTAGTCCTGCTTCTGCAGTAATGGAAACTGGTTCTGGGACAACTGCGTCATAGATGTGCCTCCCACAGTCAACCATTCTGTGGATCTGTGGATGTTTGGAGTGGTTTTCAGTGACTGATGACATTTACTCCACTTCTGGAAATGGAGACACTCTTTCTGCAAGCTTTCTGCTTGATGAGCTCTTCTCATGTAGTCTAAGCATCCATGATGCATCCACAGTGTAGTACGGAATATTGCACACGCATTCTGCCTGAAACAGTTACTGTAAAAAAAAAAAAAAAAAAAAAAAAAAAAGAAACAGAAAAAAGAAAAACCAAAACCAAAGTCCATGCAGAGGATACAAACCTGAAGAAGGTCTGAAATAAAAATATCCCATATTTGTAGACTAATTCCTGGGACTTAAAACTATGAATATTTTTTCTGTTTGCTGTCCTCTTCAGCTGCCCAGTAAGAAGAAGGCTTCAAGAGTGAAGACTGAACTCACATCAGAGTGCCTAATGCCCTGGAAATGGGCGGGTTTTACAGTGTGTGAGAGCACACACATCAGGCTCAATCCTCATGCTCCAGTCACTGGCATCATCCCCACAGCTGCACTGAGCCCACTTTTATCCCAAGTCTCTGAGGAGGAAGAGGAAAAGGTTTGGTTTCAGGATCCTGACATGCTGTCCATGCTTGAATGACCTCACCCACATGTAGTACTGCCTTCGGGTTCAGGAAATTGGGGATGAAATCCCGTACTGACTGAAAATAAGCAACAGCGCAAGTGTGATATCCTATTACTTGTTTTGGGAAAGACAGATACACACACTGCAGGCGGCCCAATCTGGCAGTGAGCCCCAACCCCTGGGAAGACAAAGAGCTTATCAGTGCTTCAATCACCTTCCCAATTTGCTATGCAAATACTCTCTCCAAGATGCTGCCTGACAGCCTCTTCACTGCGCTTCTGCTGCGGGCTCCCCCCAGGGACACTGCACCTGTTACAGGGGACCAGAGGTTTGCCTCAATCCTTCCCTTCTCACAAACTGCCATAAGGCAGCACAGAGATGCAGAAATGTCTGTGTCTATCCAGAAATCCACTGTACCCAGAGATATGGGTGAGACCTTGCTTCGAAGGGATGCCCCTTAGGGGCCAGCAGCTTCCCTTAATGCAACCTCCTACAATGAAGAATGCAGCCTTTCCCACCGGTTTGCAAAGATTGTTCCCATGCTTTGAAGGATGGTGGGTTTTTGTCTATATGGATAAACAGGTGTGTTTTCCAACCCCTTCTCTCTTCAAGTGCACTCTGCTTTGGAAAATGGATTTTATTACAAGTTACAGAGTGCAGTTTTGTGGGATCTCCTATGTTAATACACTGGCAACGTATCACTTCAGTGTATTTAGAATTAGGCTATTTGATTTGCCATGTGCTGTTCAAGCACTGCCAGTACACTCACTGCTGTCCTAAATACAAAGCCAGTCCATGCCCCAGAGTGATTACTGAAGGGACACTCAAGAATCAATCAGCATCACTTTGCTGCAGTGGTACCATGCCAAAAAGGTGTTGTGCATATAGCTTGGTGGTTTTTTTGTTATTGTTTGGTTTGGTTTTTTGCCCCATCTGTCTTATTCAGATTTATCAACTCCTACAATATCTCTAAGCCGACTGCAAAGGAAGCTGCAAGCAAGTCAGTGATTGAATGCCACATTGCCAGTCACACATACACAAGATATAATATCTTAGGACAGTGGTGCAAGATCACTCAGACACCTCTCCCTTCATCCACCCCTTCACTGAACACAGCCGCTTACAAGAATCATTTATTTCTCTTCCACATCAAGGCCTCTACCTTGGTTTGCCAGCAGGATTCAAAACTGATACCTGAAAGGTCTTCTTGCCTCCATCGTAATTTTTCATGCCGGCCGCTTCTCCGGCTTGTTTATACATTTCTGTGAGCTGTGATTGCGGCACACCCAGCCCCGGGCAGCGCGGGAGCGCAGGGCAGCGATCTGTAGGTGGGCTGTGCCACCTAGCGGTGCGCCTCGTACAGCCGGAGCCGTTCGGGAAGGGTTTGTGCCAGAAATTAACATCTCTTCTCTCATAAATATCAACTTGTTAAACTTTGACTTCGGTTTTAAAAGGCGGAAAATTAAAATGTTTACCTCCGTCTCCAAAATGCGGTAATTAAAAAAAAACCCACAGGTGCTGTTTTAATGATGCCGGTTCTTCAGTCTTCCGGGCTAAACAAATGCAGTTTGTTTTTAACTAATTATGTTGTCTTTATTTGCCGATTTTAAAAATTCAAATGTCCTGAACAAACAAAATCATTATCACGGATTTCTTCCCCATACCTTCTGCCTCCAACCATCTGACGCCCAATGCTGCAGTTTTGTTACACAGAGCAGCACTCTGTGTGTCCCCAGCAGAACCCGCTGCACCAGACCACAATTTGGTTTGCAAATCCCTTCCCAAACCAAGCCAGGAGTGTTCTCTCAGTCCTCACTAACAATGTCTAATAGTGACTTTGAAAGGCTTGAACTTGTCTCCCTGTGTTTCCTTTTCAACACGTATCTTAATTAACCAGGGAACGAGCATCACTCAGACAGCATCATTTTGAAAGGAGCTGAGCTAATTTCCCTCTTGTTCTCATAACAGCTGGCAAGACAACTTCTCTTGCAAAGAATCATAGAATCAGATTGGCTTAGGTTGGAGGGATCTTAAAGATGGAGCAGGTAGGCAGGACTGCTACCCACCAGACCAGGCTGCTCAGAGACTCCTCCAGCCTGGGCTTGTACACCTCCAGGGATGGGGCAACCACAGCTTCTCTGAGGCACCCTGTGCCAGTGCCTCACCATTCTTTGAGTAAAGAATTTCTTCCTAACTTCTAACCTAATTTTCCCCTCATTTAGTTTAAAGCCATTCCCCCTTGTCCTATCACTATCAAACCGTGTAAAAAGTCATTCCCCTTCCTGGTTATAAGCTCTCTTCAAGTACTGGAAGGCCTCAATGAGGTCTCCCTGGAGCCTTTTCTTCTCTAAGCTAAAGAAAGCATTTAATATCTCCCAGTGACACTGCTGCTGATGCAAACTTTCATCTAACTTTCTCCTCTCAAAAACATAAAGAAAACAAAATCTATGCATCATTTAAAGATGCCCCAGGACAGCTTTGAATTATGCAATCTGCAGTTATGTGAGCTGCTGCTTAAGGGATTCTTTGGCTCTTTCGTGACACTGATCAATCCTCTCTTGGTTCTATTTAAAAGACCCAGTCACTGAAGCATTCAAATCACATTACTCACATCATTCATTCACATGCCTGGAAAACAATGCAAATAAACACATAAAGAAGAATGAAATATATGCTAACTAGCTACACTTTCCACAGGTTGAGACCTCTGATGAGAAACCACTCTGGCAGGAAATAATGAGAGGATTAAAACCAGGCACTGGTCTATTTTAAGCCAGGTTCAGGTCATTGCTCCTGTCATTCAAAGGGTCACTCCTCAGGTGCAGTCAAATTGCAGGTTGAGGCCGGCATGCAAAAGGTCTGCTGCTCTGTGAGAGGCATTCCCTTGGCCTGTGTTTGAGCAGTGCACGGTCTGCTTTAAATCACACCAGCACTTAATAGCACGAGGCACCCAGGAAAGAGATCAAGCAGCTGTTTAATAGCCATCAGCCAACGCACCATTTTCTCAGTCCTGTCTGAGTTTACCAGTAAAACCAGCAACAGGACCCACCAGTGGCCGTCTCATTTCTGTGTGATGAAAGAACATCCAGCACACCAGGGATTTAAGGTGATGACTGGAGAATCTGCTCCCAACAATACTGAGTGCCTAGGCCTGACAGGTCAGGCAATTTTCAGACAATCACAGCTGGGTTATTTGTACAGGAAGATATCAGAGCCATATTAAATTACCCACCCTGAAAATCCTGGTGTTGAGTACAGATGTATGTTATTGATTTTTTGGGGCACTCCAAACTGAAATTCTACAGCAAGCCCTCAGTTAGCATCCTTCCTCAGAACCAGGTATGGAAAATCATGACCTAGATGATCCCAGACAGCAAATTTTGACTATCCTGAAGGGAAAAATACCCATTCATAAATGTAACCAAAGCAGATATCATGCAACATCGCCTATAGAAAACTGTCACGGACTGGATTTCTATGGACCCAATTTTGCAGCCCTGTTCTGCCTGTGTATACTTTGTATGCATTTTCTCCACCCTGTTCTCAATTTTACAGTAGCTTCTAGCTCAGGCACTTAGGCATCTGAACTGCCAAATGAGGTTTTGAAAGGTGTGTTAACATTTGCATATATTTTCAAGAACATCTTTATTTATGCCTCTCTCTAGTAGTAAATTTTAATCCTGCTAACAGCAGGAATAAATGTAGAGGGCAGAATAAAGCAGACTCTTGGAGCTCAACTTATTTTTCTTATTCTCTTCAAACAACGTATAGCCTTTCAAGCTTGCCTATAAAGGACAAAATTCTCTACACAGAATAAAGGCTTTTTTTGCTAAGCCAGAGACAAACCTATGTGCCTCTGTAGAAAGCAGAAAGGAGATTGAAACTGCCTTAAGACAACTGAAGTATCTTTTATTTCCTATACTATTTAACGATGGTTGCTATTACTTTCAGAATCTAGTATTTTGCAGGTAATAAAAAGAGTGAAAATCAATCAAAACAACAGAGCACATCTCCCAGAGGACAAAAAAACTCCTCAATATATAACAGGATGCCGAAAACCAAGTGTTAAAATAACCTGCATCACGTAGGATGCCTCAATATGGAATGGAGACAAAACACAGACCTATAAAAGAGACAGCTCACATTTTAATTGAAGAATCGAACAGCCCCTGATCAGTCAGCACGCTCTGTGCAGGCACTTCTGAAAGGCAGAGCTGCACTGCATAACACGCAGTTCAGGCTGCAGCGTTCCTGGGAGGGTTTACAGACCCAAATAGCTTTTATTATCACCAGCTAGGTATCAGTAATCCCCCAAAAGAGAAACTCAAGCTTTCCCCACTGGGGACACTTGGGGAGCTGACACAGAAATCTTACTGGAAGAAAAAAATAAGCAGGAGGTTTTACAGAGCCTTATTGTCATCGCTTCTCAAAGAGAGCGAGGCTATACTTAAGACCTCAGTGCCATTAGAGTCAATGCAAGTTTTAGAGGAACTTGAATAGAGGTGTGTTTGGGGTTTTTTTTTTTAATTCCCCCTTCAGTTTTCTCTCAGATCCAATTAATACAGAAAGCAATTGCCTGAATCACCTATAGTTCAGGTCTCACTTGTCCTGTCATATCTGACGCTTGCTCCTAAGGTCTGCTTAGTCTTACAGCATCTCCTGCGCTTCTGAGCACTCCATAAATAAATAGTATGAACCGTAATGAGAACACTAATGAAATCTGTGGCTCTGTGATTGAAAACTCTCCCTTCTCAAGCTGTATGTTTTAAGGAAAATAGAAGGGATGAATAGTAGCACCTAATGGCATCAAGACTCATGTGTTAATGCATTACTTGCAATTCCAAAATACTGCAGAAGCACTGATGTTTTGTACGTGGTACAGTCTTATAACTTGAAAGATGCCACACTGCTGATTAGGGATTTAAGAGCTGCCACTGGCTAGGCAAAATGGCACAAAAATAAAATAAAACAAAATAAAATAGAATAGAATAAAATAAAATAAAATAAAACAAAATATAAAAGATGTGAAAAGGTAAAATGTGGTAGCCAGGCAGAGATATTTTCAGCATGCTGGTTAAAAATGTAGAGGGAATCAAGCAAAGCACACGCTGCTAACAGAGGAGGCTGACAGAGCAGGAAAAGCAAATGACTGAAAAACCTGCTGAGCCCAAAAATGCTACTTTCAGATCAAAAACATGAATCTCCATGTTGCATATCCCACAAATGAGGCTCGGAGGATTAAAATGTCACATCTGTGGTTCCGCAAAGAACTGTGATGGGTGGAATTAGCACCCGTACTTCTGATTCTTCCTGGTGCCTGCAGCAAAGAAAAGGGTTAAATGAAAACCGCAGAAGCAGGAGACTTCAGTAGATTTCTGACCTACTGCAGAGACTGCTGTGGAGGTCTGCCGTGGGAAACTGTACCAGGGCTCAGATGAGGCTAATTGCTCCACGAGGGAGAGAGAAATCGGAAAATATACCAACAAGGAGTAAAAAAAAAGAAAAGAAAAAAAAAAAAAAAAGGAAAAAGTAAAAAAGACTTGTAATATTCTAAATTTGGATAGACCCAAGGGCCAGAACTTCCCTGGGAAGAAGTAAAGAGAGACTGCAAAGAGCCTTTTTGCTTTGCATTTGTTTGAATTCTGATTTCAAGAAGCTTTTTTTTGTCTCCCTTTGAATTCAGGCTGTGTTAATAGGCACTTGGACTAACATTTAGGCAGGTAGCCAGTAGGGATACTGACATATTTAAGGCCCCTCATTTTTTGTATATTTGTACCTTTTAAAATACAAACCTATGAAACAAAGTGTACAGGCGCTTTGTGCAGCTACAACCGTGAGCTCTTATCCTTGCCTTCCATTCCTCAGCCTCCCCATTTTGAGATGATGCCCTGGTTTGGGGTTATACAGTAGGAGAAAAATCTTTGGGGGCAAGGACACCCTTGCTGTGTATTGCCAGGATTCTCTGCACAGAGGATTTCTAATCCCACTATTATCACTGTGTTGTTGGCACAGCTCTCAGTATACACATTTTGACAGGTGTTGCTCTTGACTTTCACCCTGTTGAGTCATAACTGCAAAACAGTTGCTCAACTCTAACGCAGCTGTACTCTGATATTAACTCATGTTCTCACAAAGCATTTCTGGAACATAGTTTAAAATAATGACTTTGGTAAAATATTGTGGCATAGAATCAGTCAGTTAAACAATGAAATAGAGGAGAGAAAAGTATAGCCCTTCCAATCAGCCCTATACAGATAAAAACTTTCATCTTCAGTTGTTAAAAAACCAACTGAAGATATCTGGCAATTTTATTAGATTTGATCAGGAAAATATTTGGCACTTGATAAAAAATCAGCAGAACCAAGCCAAACAGATTTTACTAACATTTCAGTTCTTCTAAAACATCTTTTTTTTTTTTAACTTTTATTAATGTCAAAACTGAAGAAAAAAAAAACATTTTCACAAAAAGCATGAAAAAATTAATTGTCTTATTTTCCTATGGAAACTTCCATTTTGATGGAAAAGCAGATTTTGGTTCAATAAATCCCTCAACATATTTGTTTTCTGATAAATAACAGAACAACCTTTCTGAAAGTCTGTTGTTTTAATAATTAAAACTTCTTTCACTTAAATATTATTTCCTGTTATAAACTTTTCCCACATGAGTATACCTTCCTCTAGTGTAATCTATTTATTCAATTTATTTTTCTAAATGATTTAGGAGTATAGAATGTGGCTGAGATAAAGGACTTTTTTTTCTGTCGTCTTTCATGATTTCCCTTTAATATTGAATAAGATTTCCTTCCATGCCAGTAGAAAGATCTTCCATTAACAGGCTTTTGAGAGTCTTCACCAAGATCTAAACTTCCATTTTTGTGGTTTTGAACTTCATTTTGTGGTTATTTCATTGCTGACATTCCCACACTTCAGTACAACTCTAGGAATTTGACTTCAAGAAGTGAAGAAATAGCTACAAAATTATCAGTAAAATAATGAGAATTAAAACTGTACCTAATGAGAAAATTATCTTACAAATATACCTGTGAACTGTGATTAAGAAAGTACACTGCTGTACTTTCTGTACAGTACACAGTGTACTACTGTGATTAAGAAAGTACATAAACAGAATGCAGAGGAAGGCAAATAAGAAATTATTTAAATTTCCAAGTGCTATACTATACCTGTATCTCTGTGGCATTAAATCTGTGTAGAATTACTCACTGGTGTAAATTATATTCAGGTTAAGGATTCAAATTATTCTTGATCATGTTCCATCCTTTCTTCCATTTAGAAATCTCTTTTTGAGGCTCACTTCAATTATCAATCTTTTTATTATAAAAATTAAAGTATTTGCTGTAACATTAATTATTTTTCCCTGCTGTAATTATTAGAACTGAGCAAATAATTCACAATGAATAATTCATCTGAATGTAACCTCATTTTCTGCTTGCTGAATATCTGCTAGCAAATCTACTTTCTAGTTTATTTGTTAATCAAAATCATCTGACCACTTCTGGTGAATATTTTTAACTGTGGATTGAGCCTAAACAGCTCCCTGTGAGCTTTTCATATGCAGTCCTTGCAACATGATATGTGTTGGTACACTGTAATTGGTCTCGTAAAACACGTGGCTTTCTTTAATTTTCCCAGTTGGGTGAGTGTTTATATACTCTATGCATGTGTGTATATGCACGTGAATTTCAATATTGTTTTTTGGATCTTAAAAATTTGTTCTGCTGCCAGTCTAACTCAATTATTCAAATGGCTTTTGTGGGGAAAAAAAAATGGAACTAAGCACAAAAAAAAAAAAACCCTGTGAATACGTGAATCTATAAAACTCTGAGCCAATATTTGCAACAATTTATTTACAGCTGACATTCAGTTTAAAACAACTTACGTTATGTTATTGAAGGTGGAAATCACAAATGTCAACCACTGCAGACATATTTTCTTAAAACTCTCTAGTTAAAACACAGTGTTTTTATGTCATGCTCATTTTAGATAATGCTTATTTGTTGTGACTTCTCAAGTTCTTGCCTACCATGTTAAAATATGTTTTGCAGGTTATTGACAGTACTACTGTGGAGATTCTACATAGATTGGAAAGACTATACAATTTTTCCAGAAATGATCACATAGGAAAAATTTTAATTTTTGTATAAGGCAACATATACCTAAATGAAAGGAAATGTGGCAGAAGTTTTATGTTTTTACATACTTTATAATATTCTTTCTTCTTTCTGAGTTATGGTTTCAAGGTGAAAGTCTTTATCTGGATGACGATCAGTCATCACAGTAGCAGAGGCCTACCTCTTATGTAGCTGTAAATGAAAAAAATATCACCTCTTTAAAAAATATATCATTCTTATCCATATCATGCTGGCCAAAATAGCTGACTGATGTTTTAGGAGACAGAATATTTACTTAGCTACTTTGTATCTTTTGCTTTGTGTCTTCTTGTCTTTTCATTTTACTTCTTGAAAGTAATGTTAAAGGAACAGCATCTGCACTCACAAAATGCAGGCACCATGTGGAATTTCTCTTCATTATTGTATACTGCGGTAGATTCAGGCCCTAAGATAATATTTACGAAATTAATTCTATAAAATATTATAGCAAGCAGAGCTATAAGCTCTGCAAAAGAAAAGGCAGAAGACACTGGGCTAATGGACAATGTGTATCAGAGTTCTGCCTGCTAGATTCCACAAGAAAAACTGTTGTTATGCTTGTTAACTAGATTAATGAGTTTTCCTTGATTGGCACAGGGTTCTGGTAGAGCAAGAATTAAGAAGGGAGCTGAAATGAATATTACCCTTGGTTTAAAGGCAGTTGAAAAGATTGCATTCTCATTCCCCAGTAACCTCTGAATATTAGGTTTAATAAGGGAAGATTCCAAAATTTTAAATAATGTTGTATTACATTCTTAGATTAATAAAATAGCTTGGCATATAACTCCACAGAAACAGGGAGATAATATAACAGCAGCAGGGCTTCTTTTTCATTAAAGAATTGACTTTTTAAACTCTAGAGCGGATAAATTTGGAGTTTCTCAGCAATAAAGCAAAATGGTACATTTTGTGCTTCAAGATTATTATATCTATAATCTTAAATCATATGATAGGACATTATACACGGCTGACTTTAATGTTCTTTCTCTTTTTTCCTCTTTCAGTTCATTTTTTCTTTTTGGATTAACTTTGGGTTTCTCTGAATCAATGCCCTATAAAACAAACTCTTCCTTTGTCTTGATAGGCTATCATACCCCAACAGGACAAAATAAAGATAGCAGAATTGTCAAAGACAGGATGCTTACAATGCAAAGAAACCTTAAAACCAATGAAACAGGTATTCTAGACAAGCATCATAGATGAATTTACTGCATCCGTGCATAATACACTAAGCTGAATTAAAGTGGGTGGAGTATATCAGGTATACCTGGATACCTGTGGTACTGATGCCTACATCTGAGCTAACAGCAAATATTTCTTTTACAGCCACTTGCAGTGCACAATTCCTGTCAGTCTACGATAGATACTAAAAATCCAAAAACCTTCCGGAAATGCTTCTTTTTGCATATTTTCTGTGAAGATATTTTCTATGGCTAGCTGAAATGTAAACTTCAAAGTGGTAAGTGTCTAAAAGTAGGTATCTAAAACCTGGTCCAGGTAATTTTTCTACTGTTGTAGATCTGTAGTCCTATTCACATTCTGAGACATAAATTAATCATCAAATTTGGGATCAGGGTGGCTTTTTCTCCTCAAGTCAAATAAGTAGAGACCACTGGTATTTTCACCTTCTTCTGACCATAGTGTTGTTTCTAAGCCATAATTGTTCTGATGGTCCATTGTAACTGCTTATCCTGTAATCTTTAATTATTATCAGAGTGTATGGAGGCATTCTTATATAATAGATAAAAGGTTGTATGAAGCAGGTATTCTCTGGACCTATACTCAATAGTATAGTTTCATTATTTGATATAACTGTTAGTGAGAAGACTCCATAAGCCATGTAGTGGTTTTCAGACCTCTGGCTGTTGAACATGTATTCTTCTAAAATTATACTACATTAAGTTACTTATTGTAAAATCAGTGTTTGGAAATTTATTATTTGTCATCTTCAAAATCTTTACGCTACTTTAAGTCAGATGATAAAAGGACTCAACCTTTTCTGAGTGTGCATTTAAAAGAACTGCAGTATCATTCTAGGGACATCTGAAAATGCTTGGGAAACTGTCAACACTTTGGAGAATTTGGAGACACGAAATTAGAAATTCTTTGTCTTTTTTTAATTTTTGTTATTTTGTCTTATCTTCAAAATGCTTATAAACATTTTCTGATAGCATTTATTATTCTTATTTATAAAGTATGACTGCCTATCAAGACTGAAACTGGAATATTTTTAATTTTTACAGTTATTTACTACATAGAAAACTTCCTCAGCCTGCACACACTGACATTTCCCTATATAGCCTCTTCAAAAGGATTCAGACATGTCTTAATGTAGCCTGCAAAACCTTTAAAATGGTCCTAATTATCAAGTTAAGACTACAAAGAGATCTGAATTAGAATTGTTAGCCATTACATTTATGTCTCTTCACAAAAAGATAAATTTTGGAGCAGCTGAAACAGTGATTTCAGTCCAGCTTAGACAGACAGTGTCGGTTAGACAAAGCAACATAAGGTTCATGACTTTAAAAATACACTACAGCACTCCCATGAGAACTATATACTGCAGAGTGGTACTACCATTAATAGCACATACTCACCAATGAAGACAGTTTTAGCTGGAGGAGAGCAGGCTGATTTCTAGTTCTCTATCCTGTGTGTATCAGAAACTTCAGCCTGGGATCTCCTTTATATTAGCAAAAAGTAGTCATAGCATTATGCATTTCAATCTGACTAAAAATAAACTCTTCTCAAAGCTCCTGTAGCCAGCAGAAGTGGCTATAGTTGACAGTGGCTATAGTATACAGAATTGCGCTATAGTTGAAACTACTTTCATTCCTCTAAGCCAAAATGTCATAACCAGCATGCTAAAGAATCAGGTTTCCACTTTTATTTCCCTGTTTGTCAAAATAGATGCTAAATTATTTACAAAAAACAAACAAACAAACAAACAAAGATTCAGCAAGTAAGACTGAAATGCCCCATAAAAATCTATATTCAAAATCAGAGAGGGGAAAATTTAAATTGTATACCTTTGCCCCCAAAACTGCTGCAAACATTGAGATTCAAGGGGAATTTAAAAAAAAAAAAAAAAAAAAAAAGAATGAAAACGTGTGAATTCAGTACTTTGCTCCTAAATTTCCTCTGCATTATAAAAGCAGCATAAAATTTATCCCATGTTATATGGGGTCAAACAAGGTATTTCCATCAATCCAAAATGATTTTTGTGTTTGAGTCACAAGAGACAGCAGAGAAAGAACTAAATAAATTTTCATTTCAGGTTGACTCAAAAATGACTTATTTTGTTGTTTGAACCACTGAGCCAAAAAATCAGTGATACATACATCTGTGTTCTGAAGGTCAACAAATGTATGGGCTGCTAGATGATAAAATGGAGTACTTCTAGCAGTAAAGTGTCTATTGCATATTTCAGACCCTGGAAAATATGCGTGGGAATTATAAACTTGAACAAATCATTTATTCATAAACTGTCAATTCAAAGAAATGTAAAAAAGTGGCTTTTCAAATGTTTTTATTCTTAATGGTAAAAGGTGTCACAGGGAATAACTACCACCACAGACTTTCTCCACAACTGAACTTAGAGACCATTCAGAATCTGGAGCTGTCATGGTTAGGAAAAACTGTGTGATATTCATGTTCTTAAGTGTTTTCATAGTATGTCTGTACTGGCAAAAGCAGCTATGGGACATAAGGTTAGAAGGACACAACCCAAAGTGCATACAGACACAGGACAAGGCCAAAGGCTATGTGACAGATTTAGGAAAAGCCCTAATGAACCCAAAATTTAACAAACTCAGGTCATCTAGAGAGAAATATGTAGGGAAGGAATTGCTGTATATGAACCTTAAAAAGAGACCTGGGAAAAAGCTGCCTCAGTAACCAATGAGAAACTGGAGTTTGTTTGGAAAAAACCTAACTTCCCACAGCATTCTCGTGGAGTCCCACAACATTCTCATGGAGAAGCTGGCTGCCCATGGTTCAGATGGGCGTACGCTCCTCTGGATGAAACACTGGCTGAATGGTTGGACCAAAGAGCTGTGGTCAATGGAGTTAAATCCAGCTGGTGGCCGGTCGTGAGTTGTGTCCCCCAGGGCTCAGTACTGGGGCAGCTTCTATTTAACATCTTCATTGACGATCTTAATGAGGGGATTAAATGCACCCTCAGTAAATTCGCAATGACACCATGCTGGGAGGGAGTGTTGATCTGCCTAAAGAGAGAAAGGCTCGTCAGAGGGACCTGGATAGACGGACGAAGATTAACTGAATGAGTTTCAGTAGGGCCAAGTGTCAGGTCTTGCATTTTGATGTCAACAATCCCAGGCAACCCTACACGTGTGGAGAAGAGTGGCTGGAAAGCTATCTGATGGATAGGGACCTTGGTGTACTGATGGACAGTCGGCTGAACATGAGCCAGCAGTGTACCCAGATGGCCAAGGCCAATGGCATCCTGGCTTGTATCAGGAATGATGTGGCAAGCAGGACTAGAGAAGTAATCCTGTCCCTGTACTCGGCATTGGTGAGTCCTCATCTTGAGTAGTGTTCAGTTTTGGGCACCTCAGTACAGAAAAGACATTGAGGTGCTGAGGTAGGTCCAAAGAAAGGCAGCAAAGCTAGTGAAGGGCTTGGAGAATGTGCCCTTTGAGGAGAGAATGAAGGAAGTGGAGTTGTTCAGTCTGGGGAAAAGGAGGCTGAGAGGAAACGTTATTGCTCTCTTCCAGTATCTGAAAGGTGCTTTCAGAAAGAGCAGGATTGGTCTCTTCTCACTGGTGACAGGATGAGGGGAAAAGGCTTCAAGTTGTGCCAGGGTAAGTTTAGGTTGGATATCAGGAAAAACTTCTTTACATAAAGGGCTGTTAAGCACTGGAATAGGCTCCCAGGGAGGTCACTAATTCACCATCCCTGGATGTGTTTAAAAACCATTTGGAAGTGGTGCTCAAGGACATAATTTAGCGAAGGGTTGTTAGAGTTAGGGCAGTATGGTTAGGTCGTGATTGGACTTGATGATCTTTACAGTCTTTTCCAACCTGAGCAATTCTATGATTCTATGATTCCCTCTTCCCTCATAAACAAATTCATGAAATGGCTAATCCATAATTATAGAAAATAGGTTTGATTTACCCTTGGAAGATAATCTTTCTACTCTTCGGCTTCATGACTTAATATGCCTTTTCTGAGGGGTATTTGGCCTGCTTTTTAAAAAATTCTCATACTAGGCAATGCAAAGCTGTCCATGATGATTTTCCTGTGTTTATCCTTAAAAATATTGAGTATAGACTTGTGAAAATACTCTCTGTTATCAGCAAAGTAACATCCTGTACATGGATACTGTGTTATTCCTTTTCTCTTCCTAGCAGTTTCATAAAATTACAGTTAATTTCTCTTTTGAGGATCCCTTACCCAGAATACACCAACCCTTTTTGCATAACATTTCCAGGATATGATTTCTGTATAGATTACACTGGAGTATAAAAATACCAAAACCATGACCTACTGGCAGACCTTCTTTAAAATTCTCATTTCCTATGGTCCTAGCAGGAAAAAAAAAATTAAAAAAAAGAAAAAAAAGAAACACTAATAAAAAAAAAAAAAGAATGAATGTTAACCTTGCTGTTATCACAAGGTGAAGTTTTGTCCCTTTGGCTCCTCACGATCCTTCTCTGACTGAAAGATGTCAGGGCAGAGGCTGTGCTTTCACTGTTTTTCTGCCACATACAGAACACATTTACTTTCCTGAAGCTGTAGTAGCAACAGTGAGTAATTTGAGGGGAAGGTCGAATAAGAGGTAAGACCGAAAATCCCAGTTAAGCAAAGATCAGAAGAATTCCCTAATAGCAACAAGATGTATCTCAGAGTGGTATTGCAAGGAAATTTACTCTACAGTGAGGATTACTTTTTAATCACTTTTGATAAATCCATTCCTATCATTTCAGTGCTATACTTTTTCAAGGCAACGGGAAAAGATAAGAAGTTATAAAGTCATAAATTTCCTCAAAAGATAAATTTGAAATATTCATAATATATCTAGGTGAATGAGCAACATGCAGCTTTTTATATTGTTAGAATGACTTGAAGTACAGCATTTGTAAAATTTACTACACCAACTTACAATAGATCAAAGTAATCACTTTATTTTTTCTTTTTATAATCTCTTCTCCCCTTTGTGATATATTTTGGAGACAGAATGGATATTTTTTTTTTCCATTTTTTTTTTTTCTTTCAATGAACTGACTATTTTTGCAGCTAATATCTTGACAGGTATTTTTTTTCTCCTTCTATTAACTGAGTTAATTATAATAAAAACTAAAATCAAGCTATGTTTCAATAGATAAAACTTTTCCCTGGTGGGAGTGGGAGCAATTCCCAGCATCCTTCAATAGAACAGTTAATTTTCTATTGCCTTTGTTTTGAAAAGCTTGCAGATCTGCAAATAAGAAACGTAAACTGCATGCCAATATAATGCTCTAGCCTCTTTTTATTCCTTGATTAGTTTCACTTTAGCCATAAAAGAGGAAAGTGAACAAATGAAATAATGAATCTAAAGATCAGTATGTTATACAGGAAGAACGGTAATTCAATTCAGTAGACATTACCTGTTCAGTAAATGTTTCATGGATAAACTCATTACCAGAGTTGCTCAGGGACACTCCCAAAGAGCCATTTTCCATTACAGTATGCAATCAAAACCTATGTACAATCAGGTCAATTTTCCTGGAATTTCATTTTGAAGTTAAAAAGGAAAGATCTTGCCAAGAAAGGTGAATTTCTTTTGACAGTGTATGCAAAACAAAATTGGTTGGCTTTTAAGCCTACTCTTAAAATAACCTCTCATAATCATTCCACATTTTGCTTCACTTCTCACTCAATGTCTAGCCAAATTTTAAAATTCCTCAATCTATTACATAGGAAAACTTCAGTTTGACTCTTCCACTTATTACAGGATATGAGTCAAAATTCTTCTTGCATCAATTAACATTTATTTTTGTTCAAAAGAACAAAGATTCTCCAGAGAACAAAGTGTGGGAGCCATAAAATCTGTTTGAAGTTTTGGTCCAGTGAGAGGCTTTAGGAAGTGATTTTTGAGGTGCTGAAACAAGTCTCTAAGTCCCAGATTTCAGTGTTCTACCATGATTTTCTGTTTTGATCATCTAAACTAAGATAACTTCTCAAATGGAACACACTCAGTAAACAATACTTTTTAAAATTTTTAAGTTTTGCTGTACATGACTTAGGTTACTGCTACTCCTGGGTGTTAATCGCCCAGGAATTAATACGGTATATAAGATTGTGAATTTGACTAGATCTAGCAGTTGGAATCAAGTCATTCAGTACGAAGACAAATATCCTCTCATAACCATCTTAGTTTAATGAAAGAGTTACTTGTGTCTACTAGTTGTTATAGGATTGTATTAAAGATACTCACACAGACTTTCTTCGTCTTACCATTGCTACTAGCACTTGGTAATAAACTAGCTTTTTGTGGTTTGTCTGTTTGAGACCAAGCCTCATTCTTTCCTTTTGTTATTTCTGTCTTCCATACAGATTTTTCACAAGGTATATGCATGTCACATCTTTTTCTTTAGGAAAAATCTACAATGAAAACTTTAAAAAGATTATCTTCTTTTAGAGGCACTTGTGGCATGCCAAGAAAGTATTATCAGACATCACACAATATAAGAAAACGAAATAAATATACGAGATGCTGGTTTCTAGAGAGAACTGTTAGTAACCTCTGTAGACTGAGTGATGGAAAGATATTTAATGTTGAGATAAGGAAATGTATTTCAAGGGAAAGAGGGAATTTACTTGAGAATATTTTGAAGACTACTCAGTCAGATGAAGCAATCTAGGTCCTGGAGTGAGGAATCACTTTACAAATGCAAATGCAAGAAAAAGGCATGACCAAGAAAAGATTATTCTTACAATGCAATAAAGCAGGATCTTCTTTTTTCTCTTGAAAATACAGGAAACAACTCTACCGTGAAGTAAATGTTTTTTCTCACATACACCAAAAGGATTATTCTTTTTTAAATGTAAATATTTGTTCCTAGGCTATGCTTTTATATTTCATAAAATGGCAATGCTGTTCTTTATCCATACTGATACTTAATAGAAATGGTTCTGCTCCCTGTAGACATAGTGTTGATCATATATTCTCCAGATGATACAGTTGAACATATAAGATACAAACTTTACCAAAGTCTGTAAAAATAATTCTTTTAAATCATATAGATATTGAGAATTATATATGCATATTTTACATCCAGACAAAACAGTAACATTCTTATTCCCCATTCCATATATCAGCTTCCTGAGAAATCCTGAGTAGATTTCAGATTTGAGTCAATATACTTGCAAGTTCATAAATCTTTCTTTCTGAATCTTTTTCCCCATAATGTTTCTTGAGCAGGAATTTGTTTACACACATTTCCAACCCTATTCAGCTTCACACTATGATGAATCTGACCTTTTTTTGTGTATCATCAACACTAAAATAAAGCTTAGATAGAACTGTTGGAAAAAGAAGTCACAATTTTGGTATAGGTCTCTGATACTATCTAGGGCTTTTTTCTTCTTTGAATAACTAACAGTAATGAACTGCATCCTGTATGTTGTAGAACATCTTCTAGAAGGTAGCTGGAAGTTCTCTGCACATTGTTTGAAACCAAATACAAAAAAATTATGTGATTTTTTTCCCTCATCATCCATGTGATGCTTTTCTAGAACTAGGCTACTTTTTTTTTAATCCTACAGAAAGATCATTGCAGATGATCTCAACAAGGACCATATATCAGGTGAGAAGACATTCACACTAGTCGTGTAGTCCAAGCATGGAGATAAAAAGCCATTTAGGCAGGACTTCAAGGCACATAGCAACAGCAACTGTTGCTCCTGCAACAGTTCTGCTTCAGTTTCCTATTTCTAACCCAGATGAAACTGAGAAGTGGAATGAAAGAGTGGATGGGAGCAATGAGGCTAAAGGTAGGAGTGACGAAAGGGAGATAATTTCTCATGAAAGCTCTTTTTTGGCATAACTTATATCTCATGGGTGTTTTTAGGCTCAGGAAATAATAACTGAGGGATAGGAAAGAGTTTCACAGCAAAACTATGAAATCCTAAATCTAAATAAGAATGTTGTGCCTGTAGCTTTTAAACCTGCTCTTACACATCTGGTCTTCATTGTTTTGCAAAGATTCAATGTATATTTCCCCAGTCACACTCCCTCAGATGTCACCGTTGAATTAGATTTTTATAACTCTTTTCCTTAGTACACACATTCTCTTACCAGTTTTCAGTCCCTGGTGCTAGAATCTTCCTCATGTAAGTTCCATTACATCTTTCAGACAAGATACACAATATACATCAGGAATTTTGCCAGCTTTAGATGACTCATAGCATATGGAGGCACAAAATTAAACAGGTTTTTTTTTATAAAATTAATCAAAATCTATAAGCCGTACACAACATATTCCTCAAGACACACTACACATGCTCTAAATGCTAATTACAAGCTGCCCTTTAAACCTGAGATGCAAAGAAGCTGCATATTACAAAGTTGATTTTATTTACAGAAAAGAGGTTTTTGAAGCATTAGGATTGTAATAAGCTAAAGTCCCACTATGATTCAAGATGTGTTAAGTAACATCTTGTTGAAAATCTCCACTGTAGGTGAGGAGTTTACTGTTGCACTAAAAATTTTTTTGCGTCATTGCGAAACCATAACTCTGATCAAATTCATTCATACGGCCAATGAACCTTAGCAAACCTTTTTTAGAAATATCTCAGTTTTAAAGCAAGAGCAATGTTTCACCATCAGCTTTACCAACAGTTTTAATACGGTTCAGTATTTTGAGTCTGTATGTAGCAGTATATGTGATCCAGGTACATGCACAAATTATTTCAGCCATTCATTTAAGCCAGTGATCCACTGTTGATGATACAATAATTTTGTACTCTTTATTGCAATAATACTCTCATTTTCTCATCACAAAAGTTGAAGTTTCTTCTCCTGTCTTTCACCCATATGCATTCAGTTTTACTCATACAAAATCCAGAATTTTTCTTTTCTTTCCTCCTTTCATCTTCCCCTCTTGCAAAGAAAAGCATTTGAGATTTTTCTTCCAGCAAAATGCGTTATGGACTGGCTCACCTCCATTTCAGGTCATGAGGCAGTTATTAAAAACTACTCCATATTATTTTTAGATCTTGCTTTAGATGCACACCAGAGTATAAAATTCTCACCCCTCTTGTCAAAGTTGAAGCCATTCTTCCCACTTCTGCTACCCTCAAACCAACATAAAGGTAATACTTGCTGTTTAATTTGTTCTCTGATTTTTCCTGAATTATATGTTGTGTATAAGATATACAAAAGTTATTTCAACATGTATATTATTAATAGGTGCTAAAAATGAAAATTTTAAGAAGACAGTGAACAGGGTATAGCACTGTTCATTGTTGTTATTTATGGTAAGTTACACACAAGTTGCGTGAGCAGAACAGATCATGAGAAAGAGACGAAGTCAGCCCACTGAGCTCCTAGTTCTAGCACTTCTCCAATTCAAATCACAGTATGTTTCCAGCATAGGCTGCATTTGAAAGATTTGTGAAAGCAGAGGAGCAAAATGCTACTCCTCCTTTGCACAGAGGAAACATAAACAACAGAGTCAGGATATGCACAAAGCAGAGTTCATAGACACTTGTATTATCAAAAGTAATGCTGAACTCTAATGAAAATCAACTCTTATGTTTGAGAAGCTCACATATTTTTGAAGGAGTACTCAATACCTCATCCATACAACTCCTTAGAATGATCTACTTCTACCAGCAGAGCTGATAAGGCCAGTTATGAGTAACTACGGACCATAATTTTAAGCGTAAGATTAATATTACTATTGATAGTATTTTATATTCAGGAATGCTTTCTGTAGCACCCTAGATTTATAACGGTTACCTCTGTCTTCTGAACCTCTTTCTGAATTTCTCAAGCATACCTCACTTGAGGATAAATATTCTCACCTTGGAGGTTCTATCAACACAACTGTATAAAAGACAACCAAGGAACAAGATCAAGTAGTGCACCCTTAATCAAGCGCATATTAACTTCCCCATCTGTTTCGTTTTAAGTTGCTTCAAAAGTCTCTTTTCAAGATGAGATAAGGCTTGGGATATCCTTCATGCCAAGAGGCAGCTCCCAGGAGTCAGCATGGATGAAACTATACCAGGCTTTATTTTCTCCAAATCTGATCCCTCAAAATAACGCAGTCCTTACAGTTACAGCAGAAAGCATGTGAGCTCCTATATGGACAATTATCCACAAAAAGAACATGATGTCTCCCAGTTTTGAATTACTGACCTCATGGTCACAGGGAAATTGAGCCTTAAAATTTAAAAGTAATTAAATAAAATGTGATTCATAAGTTAAATGCCATTAAAAAAACATAATTAACCAAAAAAGGCCAACAGGCTCTATGACCTCATGTGCAGTATGCAGCACAATCAACCTCAAAGTGTGCAGCACATATCTGTTTCATGCTATGAAACATCACTATGGTGGGCTACAGCACAACCCTCAGATCACTTCAGTTGCTTTAAAATGAGAAAACAAAACTAAATGAAGCTAAACTAAATAACAAACTCTTTACAACCTAGTGTTTATTTCCAAGGGTACTACATAGGCCATGGAGATTAAAACCAAATGCTATCCTATGTGGACAGTCATTATACTTGGAGGATACTGAATTTAACCTAGGAGGAGATGAAAGGCAGCCATGGGATTTCACTGCCTGCTACCACAACCAATTACAGCAGATAATCTGGATCATAAATTCATCATCTTCTATTTTTAAACCTTTGGACAGAGACAAGAGAAAGAAGGGAGTTTTTATCTCTTTACTCTGCTTGGACAACTGTTCTGCTACTCGTTCTGATAAAAAAAAAAGTACTTCTAGTATAGAGATCACAGTTATTCATGTACAATTTACATACACTTGTACTAGCCAAAATTCTTCCTGAGGTTAAGTAGCTTTACTTTTTATATGCCACTTATTCCCCTGATGCATTTGTCTGAACTAAACAATTTAAATTTTTAAAGCTCCTCTTACAAGATACAAGCTCTTTATATCTTTTTCATTTCAGTAGCTCTTCTCCAAGATTCCTGTTCTATTTTCTATTAATCATCATTTAAAAAAAAAAAAAAAAAAAGATTCATATTGTCTTATAAAGCCTTTCATCTGCTGTGATCATATTAATGGCAAAACAGAAGACTGATTTCCAACCTTTACAGAAGGTAAACTAAACTTCCTTTTTTTTTTTTTTTTTTTTTTTTTTTCCATGCAGTAAGAATTCAGAAATGACAGATGTATTAAAACTTGTGTTTCTAGGTCTGTTGCTTTATATATAATTAAAAATATTATTTATTCTTAGAGATAAGAAGGCTACTAATTCATTTAATTAAATTTTGGAGATGCAATTTAACAGTCTCAGTTTAGGTGTCATTATGGACTAATGTATGCAGTCATCACCAGTCTACCTGTTTTGGTCATGTCATCTCTGTGTTGTTATTACAGGTATCCTGCAGCACTTTGAATGACACTAGAAGTTTACATTTTGGCAGGAATCAACACAAAGTATTAATTGTAGTCCAATCTATAGATGTCTCTTTTCTCTCCATTTAGTGGACTCATCAGTCATATCAAGAGTTCCTCTTTCTAGCTCTCCTTCTCTTGACTCTAGCTTTACAGGTAGAACCGGGATTCTGTTTCAAGAGATTTGCATTTATGTATTTACAAAAGCTACTTCCTAGGTTGTTATGCACCTTCCTACCATCAAAGGATGTATCTTTGGTTTCCTTCTGGCTAAGAACCTACCTTTCAGGTCCATTATTTCCATTATGAGTGACCTAAATGGTCATCTTTTATGTAAAAGTTTCTGGTAACTTCGTGAAACGCTTCAGATTCCTCTAGGAAGATACTCTTCTTATTTTAGAGATTAGATGCCTGAATATTTCTTACAGAAGAGCATTAGTAGGAAGTGTGTTAAACTCCCAAGAATGACCATGTGTAAGTTCCTAGAACAAAGTGCCCAGGGAGGTTCAAGCTAACAAAGCCAACTTATGCCTTTAGACAGCCTTAAGCTTAGACAATGCTGAAAATTTTGTGTGACTAGATTGATGCCTTGGACTTAAATAAAACTAAGTCCTAGTAAGCAATAAGTAATGGCATTAGCTCATATACCTTCTTGTCCTGTGCTCTCTTAAAATCACCAGAAAAAGAAATACTTCTGGAGAATTTTCAGCCATCTTAAGATGAGACTCTGGAGATGCCTTCTTAGCCCTATGGATTACCAAGAAAATTCAGCTGTTAATTTAATGATTAGGTTAAACTAATTAGATGCTTTAAGTTAGATGAAATGAACATGATCATGACTATTTTTATTATCTTCACCCTCCAAGTCTCTGATATGGATGCTTGAAATTATACTTGACACATACTGCATGTATAAAATAACTCATCTACCATATTTATAAAGTAGCAACTACATTTCACAATTATATTTTTGTTATTGAATGATGTCATAGAAGGACAAGTTTATCCCAACTTGACTACCTTTGAAAGTTACAATGCTTATTTTTCATTTGGATGCACTTTAGAGTCAATAGAGTGAGGTAGATGCTTTTACATTGTGATTCATCTGAGTTATTCATCTTCCAGCTGCAATTGAGAGGCATTGCAGTCCAGAAGTTACAATCTCTTCTGACATTTCCGAAAGGTTTCTAAACGACTAGCTCAGATCTGGTTGCCTTCAGTACAAACACTCAAAGGCAAGAGAAATTAACTACTCCCTAGTTCCATGTTGCTTGCCATAGTATATAATGTTGTGCATTTCTGCCCATACGATCTGAAATAATAAAGGAAGCATAAAGAAAGCTTTGTTATGAACAGATTTTTTATTTTATATTGAAAATTTGTAAAATATTACAATTTGCTTTACAAATTAATTCAAAAGAAACTGATTTTTTTTTTCTTTAGTGTTAAATCTCATGTTAGAAGGAAATGTTCAGTTTTGATCAGTTGTGTTCAATTTATGTGCAATTATTTGCATAACATGTACTAAGCGGTGATAAAAAATACTTGTTCTTTTTCTTTAAAATCAATCAGTTGATGATGTCTATGTACAAAAACTGTATTTATGTGGGTTTTGGAATAAAATAGCCCATGTAATTTTATATTTTATACTTAAGGACACTCAGCTGAGAATGCCATGCACACATTACCATCCATAATTCAATTTTGCATGTAATTTCATGCACACTAAGAATCCATCTCAAGCTTACTGTGTGTCAACAGAAATCTCACATTTTTGTAAGCAAATATCACTCAGGCTGCACATCCAAATCATTTTTAAAATAATCAATGGAAAGAACAAAGCCCAATAGCACAAGTATTAATTTGAAAAATTAATTCCACAGATATATTTATACCTTGACTAGGGAAGATTTTAAATCCCTTGATAAATCAATGAAGAGTAATGGTCCCAGAAGCATTTGCTTAAAGCAATTTGAGGTAATTCAGCAACAAGCACAATGCTCAAAGTCACAGTAAATCCAAGTTTGCATCCTGCACTTAGTTCAGACCTGAAAGAACAGGCAGAGAACTGAAAGAAGCGGTTCATTCTCTGCTTTGGTGATTTCTTGTGAGGTAATTTGCCACAGAGTACACTAGATTATTTTTTTTTTTATGAATGTTTTTAACTAGAAGAAACTTAACCTAGAAGGTTGTGTATGTCAAGAGAAAAAATTAAGCTGGAAAGCATTGTTCAGGATCACCCCTTCCTTCCATTTATTTTCTTTTACAGCACTAATGCAAGGTCTAGATCTTACCAGAGCACTTGTATAATAAATTACCTGTCTTAAGACTTCAGTACGAGGGTCATTCTGCTTCCAGCTTCTATTCTCTGCTCAGTTGGAGTCTAGATGTATTGTGGAAGAGAACTGCTGTTCAACCTGTGGAGGTTGCCATCCATCAGAATGGTCCAGTGGAACAACCTGGGACATACTGGATAAGACAGACCTGTGGCATTCAACTATAAAATGTGTATAAAATTGCATTCCCTGTGTATCACACTTTCAGGGCTCTCTGAAGTAGGAGAAAATTTGGGTGCCAAACCCCCCCCTTTGAATGCTGATTTTTTAAAGCCTGCTAAGGAGGATCAGGTTATTTCACATGAGTTGCACCTGGCTAATCTCCCCATCTCTATGGCTGAGTTTCACTATCACTGGTAGGATTTGAAATTTGTAAGGAAGTCCACTGAGTTTCTGGATGAGTGTTGACTGCATGCTCCCAATAGCCCTAATTTGCACAAGATATGTTTTGCTTACTGAATGTGCATATTTACCTTACAGCCATTACTTGTTTGTCAAGGTGCATGGAACTGTGACACAGATGAAATAAAGTAATCCAAAGTAGAGGCAGAAAAAACATCTTGCAGTTTCTGGAATTTAATATATGATGTGGCCCCACCTCAAAATTGACTCCACTTCACAGACTGAGCATCAACTTCACTGCAGCTGGGAAAAGATTTGAAACATTCAGAAAACAGGAACTAAATAAATATGATGTTTTCATAGCTTAATTAGAAATGTTTAGGGAAACTACCTAGAAAGATTGATCATAAATTAAATATTGCTTCACCAAGACACTTTTTGGTGTTTTTATTTGTAATTATGGTGGAAGTTGTGAAGCAGCCTGAAGTTATTATTGAACACATTTGCAACTTTAAGAAAGCTACAGAGAATGTTTTGCTTGTGAAGGTTTAAAGTGTTGTGTCACTTGAGCAAGATACTCTTCTCTAATGCCTTCATATAAAAGACCATTAATAAAGTTGACCTTTAGTTGAGGGGAAGTGAAAAAGACCAGTAGAGTACAGGATTAAAAGGTTTCTATGAAGAACTTTTTTATTAAAAAGAAATGATTTTAAAAAGTAAGAAAAGCATGTTTTTGGTAAACTATTTACTCAATAAAACCTAAATCATTCCATTTGTTTAAATAAAAAAATCAAATAAACATTTTATTCTTTAAATACCCTACTCTTGCAGTATCAGGACTTGGCAATTGTTATCAGTGCATGAATTTCCTGTAAAGTCATCTCTTTTCACGGATACATAAAGGTGATGTGCTCAAAGATATTTCTTAAGCAATCCAAAATCATTTCCACTTTCACAGTTTTATAGACCTGTTTTACAAGGCTCATATTCTAGTGTAAAGAAACATGTGAAAGCAAAGTAGTTGCTTTTTCTCCCCTTTTTCTATATTTATATACACATTTCTTCTGTCAAGTAAAAAAATTCAAAACAAAATTATCTAAGTCCAATTTTAAGCAAAACTAAACTACAGGAACTTCAGCAACACATTTTAAATAATCAAAATTGCCCATAATTGGTGGAAGAAAAGGTATTGTTTCAGTTGGCAGATTATGCCTATTCATAGATAACAAAACGCTTCAAAGAAACAAACTTGACAAGCATAGTTGATTGCTTTTTTAGATTCTTAACTGTCATTCTGTCAGGAAAGAAAGTATTTCTTAATCTTTTGTAACAAAGACATCATCCTTAACTTTGGAAAACTGGAATGCACAGATTTGCGGATTGCATCTTAGGCTTTGACTAGTGTTGTATCTCAAAATGTTCTGCTCTGAATCCCAAAGTGCATGTGTGAGTAAGCACATAAATTCTGCAGCATTTCACAGAATCACAGAATCACAGACTCATTCAGGTTGGAAAAGACCTTTAAGATCACCTAGTCCAGCCTCTGTAGTGAGAGCAAAAACCAACATTATTTCTTAAGGATCCGTGGTTGGAAAGAGCAGGGATATAGAAGTAAAAACTGTGTTGGTGGGCTAATCATTGTGGAACCTGATTGGGCTGATTGGAGGGTGATATCAACTTTTACTCTCTTGGATCCTAATCCTTGATTCCCTATGTACACTGAAACTGGAGATACCTGGCATAAACCTAAGAAGGTCATGTGTTGGGTGTGAGAAACAAGGACAGGCTTCAATCCATCTGACGAGCAGCTACTCGCTAGGTGTCTTGAGAGCCAACACTCCTGAAGTACTTCTCTCTTTCATCAGCAATGGAAAGAGGCAGGAGGTTTTGAAGGCGTAGTAAGACAAAGCATCTAGATCTTGAGATATTCCTCTAGAGGCTTACAAAGGCACTTGCTTCATGAGCAGCACTTCTGTAGATGCCTTAACATTTTGAATAAAGCTCAAAGGCTGTGTTAAATGAGCTGTTTTTCCCCCTGGCCTTCCCTCCCCCATTAGCACCACACAGACAGAAACGTATAACCTGTTGTACGTATCTGTTGCAGATGCTTTCTTTTAAAATCAAGAGGAGACCTTGAGAACTGAAGGGAAGATATAGAAAAAAATATGCATAAATAATGTATCAGAGAAAGTAGAGATTTAATAAGTAGAAAAAGTCTCAGATAATAAATGTGACTTTTAAACAGGAACAAAAAGTGTCATTCTTGCTTGAGCTGGATTTTAATGCAATCTTCAAGGTGTAGGAAGTGTGGAAAATCAATAGCAAATCCCAGTGTCCTTATGCTGAGATATTCAAAATGTTAGCTCTAATGGGAGTCGTATAAAGGCAGCCATAAACCAGTACTGATCAGTTCACACATGTGCTGTAAAGAGATACAGTTCAGAATTTAAATACCTCATATATCTTTTGTAAAAAGCTTTTCCTCCCTCCTATAATAACAAGTTTAAACAACACTGCAGCCTTTCTCAAAACTGAAACCACAGATGTGAAGATAGATAATTTTGGAGAAATTATTTTCTCTTCTTGGGTAATTATCATTAATGAAAGAAAAAAAAAAAAAGTCTTAAATCCTAATAAATCAGAGGCGGAATTGACTGACCATGCATCCAAATTGCTGTATTATTCACACTGGAATTACTCCAAAGATTAGCTGCAAATTGCCCTCTAAATTGAATTTATGGTTTCATTTTTCATAACTACTGTGTTGTGACAGATGAGAGGAATCTCTGAGAAAAATGACAGTGATGGACCCAATTTCTTAGTATTCTATCTTCAAGATGGAACTAAACTATCTCTATTTACCATTAGATTTTATACAATCTATTTTGGCAAGCATAAAAACCTGTTATGAAATATAATATATCCTATTTTATACATCAGTCAGTAAAAATATAAATAAATAATAATAATAAAAAAAAAAGCCTTAACACTTAATTTGAAAAAGGAGGCCAATCAAATTAAAATAAAGTTTCACAGGCAGACACTGTGAAGATAAAAATACCCATTTATATTTATTCAAAAGCCTGCACTCTATCGCCACTGTATATCTTCTCCCTTTTCCAAAGGGTCTTTGGTGTGCAACATATACAACAGAGGAGAATACAAAGATACTGGGGTATCTTGAAGTAGTCACACTACATGCAGTGTTGGGATGTTTGTGAGGGTTTTCTGTGTGCTTTTCTTACACACTACCCAGCTTGACCACCCAAGGTATTGTGGCAATGCAAGCTATAAATAATAACAGAAATAATTCCCAAGTTCAACAAAGCTTCTAGGCTAGTACGTAAATACTAAAACACTAGGCTGTCAGATATTGGAAACAAATGTTTTGCCCTGAAATAGTTCTCATATACAACTTGCATCAAACAGTAAAAATAAAAACATAGGCTTTTTCACAGATTTTCGAACTGCATTTGTATAGTTCAGGCCTCTTGGGCTAGAAATAACTGAAAGCAAGTTTGAGATTACACTTAAGTTACAACCACATTTGATGCCTTAAGTTTTTCAGGGACAAAAAAATAAGGAATGTTTATAACGTAGGTTAGATTAAGTCAGTGCAAGTGCTACAGATAACTATATTTTCAGTATTTCTAGCACACAAACAAAGAATCTGTATTCTTCTTCTGTATTAGAAAAATATTGTTTAATAGCTGCACTAATAACAAAAGGCCAGAATCTTTTACTCTTATTCTTATTAACATTGAAATTCCTTTCTGAGCAGTATCACTGTCACCAGAGCAATTGTCAGAATGAGAATAGGAGTATCTGTCCCACATCACTCTGTGTTTATGAGGCAGGCTATGTTTTAGATGCATTTTACTTACATTTTGCAGTACAAAAACTCAGCTGATCGCTTCAGAGTCAGCACAGTCATTCCAGTTGATCCAGTAGCTCAGAGGATTTCTAACTTTTCACCTAGAATTCAATCAACAGTAGTAGTAAGAGTGGCATTAATAAATAGTGGTTGTTAGTGGGTTTTGTTACTCGGTTCTCAAGTTGTATTACTTTGTTCATTTTACATGTGTCAAAACCAAGGGACAGAAAAAAATTACTCACAGTTCTCCAGATGACAAGAATACAGATCTCTAGAGACTCAGTCCACAACAATCCATTGTTGTAGGTATGAGTATTTTATCCGGAAACTGTATCAAAACCATGGGACTGGTGCACTCTGTGGTGACTTTCATGGTGCCAGTTAATTGCTCATTGAAATAAAGACCTCAACTGGAGGGTGCCATGGCTTACTTGGGGCCATGCGCTCATATTTAACACAAAAAGACAGAAACTTGGTAGAGAGGAGCTAGAAAACAGTGCCTGCTCAAATCTTGCTCAGATCTGTAATCAGAGCACAGTGAATAACCCAGTGAAGGAGCAAGGGCTCTCTCCTAGAATGCCTCAAGAGTCCCTTATAGGTAGGTTGCATTGAAAATAATGCCTACAACTGTTTCCATGGAAACTACAACAGATGCATAGAGCACAATAACAGTATTCAATAAAGCAGATTCTCAGCTACAAAACGTTGTTCAACATAGTTACTACCATAGCTATTCATTTTCACCAGCTATAGAGAAGAGCCAACATGCCCCATTCATAAAAATCTGCACCAGTGGAGATAACTGCACTGTACACTGTTGCCACTACTAAAATACACCACCCACTGCCTAACTTTGCTCACATTCACTGTTTGACCTCCACAAATGTTCAGCAAGCTTCAGTGAATGTCAGTGGGTGCCGTTTTTTAATTTATGGGGGAATTTTTTAATTTATGGGGGAATGACACAGCTTTACAACATACACATTTCCATGTCAGACACCATGTTTTCACACTGCCCATTTGCTGCCATCTGTCATACAGCAATAAAATGTAATGGAATATCAGTGGGAAGGTTCAACCTCTACTGTCATACCACCAACGTCTGCCTCTGACTTCATGGGCCAACAGG
Source organism: Tetrao urogallus (assembly GCF_951394365.1). Lineage (NCBI taxonomy): Eukaryota > Metazoa > Chordata > Aves > Galliformes > Phasianidae > Tetrao > Tetrao urogallus. Next base: position 31,038,481 of record NC_136813.1, on the reverse strand, counting down.
ATAAGATAGGAGGCATTACTATCAGAGCAGCACTCATATGTGAAAGATTTCCATTTTCTTTCTTGATATCATGATAAAAACAATGGCATAAATATGTAGCAGGAGCAAAAATTACCTGCCTTTGATGATAATTATATCTAGCTGTCATAAAATTACAGAGTTTTCAAAGCAGAGCACATAAAGATAAGCTAATGAATCAACAAAACATCATCCTAGTTATTATAAAGCAAATTAGGTGGAGTTATATTAGCCTTATTTTACATATGAAGAATAGAAAATGAAGGACTTTGTTTTAAACTCTGCACTATTAGAGACATAGCACGTTTGTAATTCCACACAAATAATTTCTCTATTCAAAAGTACTCTGAGAATGTTTTATTCAAGATTGCACAGAAAGCATGAGGCAAAATCAAGAACAGAGCAGTGCCCCTGCTAATTTTTAGGCCTGTGTTTTAAACAAAAGACCCTCCTGCAGCATACATGGTAAAAATTGCTAGTCTTAGTGTTTAAAGTTTTTCACTTTGGCAGATATACAATCTATATGCAAATAGATATACACTTATTTTTCTGTAATCGCGTAAGCAATGAATTGAACTGGTGGCAGCAGTGTGCAGCAGCATGAAGCCAACAATGGAAATTATAGCTGTGAATATTTCCTGCGTCCACTCTGCCACAGCATTAAGACCCTGGTTTAGCACGATTAATCCAACAGTGCTGAATCCTGGTCTAACATAGTGTAAGTATGAAATGGGTCTGTCTCCTTCTTTTCAATTTTCTTTCATAATAGAGCATTTTTCATGGAAGAAACATGATCAATTTGCAGAAGAGGTAAGATAAGGTACTTCTAACAAGCATCTTATTTGACCTGACTGCTGTTTTCTTTGAACTTGCAAACATCAGAAGCTTTCCAGTAGAAAGAAAATGAAAAATTTTTAGCAGTACTTTTCCAAGTGAAAATGTAGTTTTGTTCAACCTGAATCCTTCCATGAAAGCATAAAAAAAAAAAAATAATAATAATAATAATAAAAAAAAAACCCAACTTACAAACATTCTCAGTTCATTTTCTGGTGTCTAAATAATTGATAGCTTCGTTATCTTGTTTAGACATTAACTTTACATTCATTTCATTTACAATAATATAAAGTAATGATGATTAAACTGCTACTATGATATATTATAAATTTTATTATTATTATATGATTGTACAATGTATTGTCTGTTGTATTATGTTTTTCTCTGATTAACTTTAAATGTATTACTTTCTAACATTATTTTAAGTCATACACTTTTGCATCTAACATTAAAAAAGGCAAAAAATACAGAAGAATAATCTTTTATTCAAAATATCGACTTTTTGGAATTGTGATTACAAAACCTAATCTGCCGTTTTATTTCAAGCTGAAAACTAGATGAACATACCAAAGATCCTAGCAGAATGGAGATTGCTACCAAGAATGCTTTCTCACTTTACGAGGCAAACTGAGTAAGAGCATCTATGCTACACGACACTGAAGATGCATTTGCATCTCTGAACATTATATTAGCACACAGTATCTTCAGTTAGAAAAATATGGATAAAAATAAAATTACATAAATGGAACTGTAGTCTAATTACAAGTGGGAAAGGGAAAACGAATTCAAGTAGCTTAACTAGACCATAGAGGATTTGAAATGCCTAATGGAGAATTATGCTCAGTTACAGGCAGGCCGTTCTCAAGGCCTTGTATTTCTTGAAATTTACTTTAATATATTTTGTAGCTTCTAGCATGACTTTTTGTGGATTTTTTTCCTGTTGTTTTGGTTTTGTTTTGATTCGATTTGATTTGTTGAGGTGGGGACACTTTTTTTCATATATCTTTTCCTCCTCACCACAATAAATATTGATGTATCAAACAATTGTTCGCAGTGAGATGCTACTTGGAACCATGAATTAAAAACATAACTAGATCTCTGTAGAAAGCCCATTCTTATCCAATTTTTGAAATGCAGTGCATCTGAACAGCTCAGATTAACCACATAGACTACTTAAAGCTTCTGATTTTTATGAAAAATGAATGAAAATGGAAAAGCATATTAAAAAAAAATAATCAAGACATTCAAATGGTTTAGCAGATTTTTCAACCAAATGTGAATTAGCTATATCCAGTCACTGAAAACAACTTCTACATCAAGTTGTATGTCTTAGAGCTGGGCCATTTGCTGCATTCATTGATAGAGCCTGGCTCATTTAGATTTATCACTGTAGTCCTGGAGTTCTATGATTAAACTCCCATTATCAGTCAAGATAGCAGCTGTCACAACGACAGGATTACTTCCACTGGTCTCAGTAGCTAATTTTGAGCTGATTTAATCTTTCAGGAAGCACTTATTTAATAGGAGGGTGCAGGCTGCCCACAAGATCCAGACTCTCCTCCTTGGACGTTTTCAAAAGCTGTCTGAATGTGGACATGGGCAGCCTCCTCAGCATATCCCTGTATGAGCAGAGGTTTTGTGTCAGATGACATCCAGAGGTCCCTTTTGGCCTCAACCATCCTGTGATTTCAGATTATTTTTCCTTTGCCTCTTCTTTTGACAGGGAAGGGAAGGGAAGGGAAGGGAAGGGAAGGGAAGGGAAGGGAAGGGAAGGGAAGGGAAGGGAAGGGAAGGGAAGGGAAGGGAAGGGAAGGGAAGGGAAGGGAAGGGAAGGGAAGGGAAGGGAAGGGAAGGGAAGGGAAGGGAAGGGAAGGGAAGGGAAGGGAAGGGAAGGGAAGGGAAGGGAAGGGAAGGGAAGGGAAGGGAAGGGAAGGGAAGGGAAGGGAAGGGAAGGGAAGGGAAGGGAAGGGAAGGGAAGGGAAGGGAAGGGAAGGGAAGGGAAGGGAGAAAATATAAGAAAAATGGAAAGAAAAAAAAAAAAAAGGAAAAGGGTGATGAAAAAGGAAAGGGAAAGCATCTCCACTCAAATGCTTTTCAAAATTGTGTGTTATGTCCCTGGAGAAGATCCTGTTTGGAACACAAACAACATAAGAAACCTTGAGTGAGCCATCTTCTCTGGAGAAAATCCACACAGTGAGAACAATGTTCCGGGACAATTGTCATAAGAATAAAAGTTATGGACTTTTTATGTGTTTATCATTTTTCGAATATCCTGTCTTGCTTCGTTATATATCACGGCATAGAACTCCACTGTGTAAAATACTGTTTGAGGCAGTATACTCACAGTCATTCATTAATTAGGAGCTAGGGATCTTCTTTGCCCCAGCTGAATACAATTTAAGAACTTTGTTTTGTACTATGGAAATGTGCTAATGAAAACTATAAAACAGCAAATAGTCTGTGGTACTCAGTATGCTTTCAACTTTGTTATGTCTATTGTGAACTACAAAAGAGATTTTTAGTCCATGAAATACTAATTTTCTTCTTATTAAGTCAATAAGAGATTAGAGGTCAACTTTGGTGAATTCATGATATAGTGCCAAACGTGAAAAATGCTAAGAACAACAAATTGTAATGGTGAGAATTTCCCAGCAAAGAACTAAATGTGTGGTATTTTACACATAAATGTGCATAGAGAGCAATTAATACAGCATAAATATACAGATCACTTCTTCTTAGCAGGATAACTGAGTTCTTAATCTCACCTTCTCACTATTTTGGGGGGTTTCTTTGAGAGGTTTTTTGGTGTTGCTTTTGTTGTTGTTTTGTTTTGTTTTCCCTAAGAAGAACAGAAAAAAGAATAAAGTTCTTTCCTATTACGGTCCATCATGCTTTCTTACAGTTACTCTATAATTGAGACTAATACTCACTGATGGTAGCATTCTGAGATTTTGTTGTGTAGCACTGTTCATGGATCAATTAAAGTTAACAGCACAAAATCTGTCAAAAATGTATCCAGTCCAGTAGAAGTTATATGTGGGGCAGAGAAAAAAAAATTACTTTTCTATTTTTTTGTAAATTAAAAATCAATTTTTATATCTTCAGTTAAATTAGGAATCTGATTTTTTTCCAGTATGTGCAAAGGCCATTTTGACATATAGAGGCATGGCAAAATAAGACATATTGTAACAATTAGCTGAATTATTTCTGGCATACCATGAACAATTACAGGATTAATAACTATCCAACCAAATAGTGTTACGTTGAAATAAATTGACCGACAAGGGTTTTCAGTTAAGAAATGAAGCTCAGATGGTTCATCAATAAAAACTACTGCAGAGAACAGACTTTTGAGAACTTCAGTGTTTTACATTTTAAAAATATGGATGTGATAACTGTGCTTAATGACTGGAAGAAGCTATTTAAAAATTCATTTAGAATATTTTGCCCTCTTTAATTGCCTGACCAAAACCACAGTCTTTGACAGACACACTAATGTACCATGCAACCTATATTTAATTTTGTATTATGACCAAAATGAAAAAACCTGATAGCCTCTTAATTAACCTACTACTTTCAGTACAGAACGGTGCTTTGTTTTTTTCTCCTCATTTTCAATTCTGCTCAGTTTACTGCATATAATGCTGAGTTTTTTTATGGCATGTGACACCCTGACATACAATACAACACTGTTCATTAGCAAGAGTGCAATATACAAACTCCAGATTAGATTCAGCAAGGTATTTAAGTACCTATCTACTTTAGTGTGCACAAGAAATCCTATTTGCAACTGCATAACTACTGCTTGCAATTAAGAACACAGTTTACTACCTAGCAGAATAGGGATGTTAATACAGAACATAAGAATTTTACACACCCTCTTTTGAAAAGAGTTAAGAATTGTATCAACAGCATAGGAGGTCCAAACACATATTAAAGCATAGGTACAAGTACCACATACTAACCAGAGTAGTATAGTTACAGCTTGCATGATTTTGAGCAGTTCTGAGCAACAGGAGGCTATGTCTTGAGTATAAGCCCAACCTTTTAGTTTAGGTTGTTTAGCTTTTTACTTTTTGGTTTTTATTTTTTATTTTATAAAGGATAATCTTCTGCTTTTATGTCACTGTCTTCAAAATACATTCTGTCAGAAATTAACAAATTAGATGCTTGCAATAAGTATTTGCTAACAGGTAATTTTGCCCCCGTCTAATTCTGGCAGTGAGAAGTCTGTGAAATTTGTGTATTTTTGTGGATTCAGAAAGATGACACTTAGAAGACTTGCAATTCCTGTTGATGGTTACGAGAAGTCCTGGTAAACACTCAACACTTGAAATGAGAACAACAGGGTTGCAAGACATGACATGAGGTGTCTAAGCAGACCATGAGGACATGCTTGTCTAGACTTCATGCGGAAGTGGGATATTCACTGTTATTCACCTGTAATTACTATGAGTTATGATAAAGAGCCTATAGAAGGTGGCAGTAGAGCCCCAGCCACTTCAAGACACAAGGTTCCAGCCAAGTGAAGCAGAAAAATCAATCTACAGGCAAAGGCAGTACTGTAAGGATAGTATTGTCGGTAACTATGTACAAGAACAGCTTACTTATAGCATTTTTTAAGCATCATGTGTTTAAGAGTACTAGATCATTTTTAAAGGCAAGCACTGCAGTCCAGAATTTATTTTTCCTTGAATTTGTCCTTCTCCTCACTTGTTAGGGTTCTGATCTGATTCCCTACATAATATATAGGCAAAAGTTAAGCATCTATAAACTAGGCAAACAAGAATGAACACTAAGTGCCTAATCATATGTTTTACTTGTGCCTAAATGCGAGCACAGAATGCCAAGCTATGCAATACAGATGGATCTGGATACTTTTCAATTTAATTGGATAAGATTTTTGTAGACAGATGCAGTGTCTGTTTATTTTTCTAAGCACACCTGCTATGCTAGCACAACATAAATTTAAAATCTTTACTAGTTTGATTTCCTATCTCTTCCATGTTCTTTGGAACTATATGTTGCCAAGGTAAAAACATCTTCTAATCTACTGCGTGATTTTTCTGCAGTTTAAAGTTTCCTCTCCCCTGTGAGCTGCCTATGCATTCTAGCATGTAATGGACAACAGATAAGAATCTAGCATAAAAAAATAGAATAAATTAAAAAAGTAAAAATGAAAACAAAATAAAATAAAAAATAAATAAAAACAAAAACAAAGGTCAATTACCTAAAGGCTAAAATTTTGAATGGATAGGCTAGAGTATGTGCTTTCCTGGAAAAGATTTTTATGAGTCCTCCATATTGCATTTCCCACAGCTATCAGCATACAAATAATAATGAAATAGTATACCTTTCAGCTAAGAACCCATTTGCTCCAACAAAGGTCAAGTTCACGATGCCCTGCAGACTGTATATAAAACTGCTATCAGATTTATTTCCCTTACAGATCAGTCCATTGAATTTATCTACTTAAACAAACTAGCATCTAAAATCTGCCTCCTCGTCATTGCTTCTTTTATAGTCCTCAAAGGAAATTATTTTAGTTTCACATCTTTATCCTGCATATCCAAGCATATCCTCACCTTGTTGCTGTAGATTTAGAGACCATTATCATGCATGGTTATATACCTGCTAAATTGACTTTAGTCTTTCAATGTGATCTAAATTGTGTTTAATCTGCTCCCTTAATACTAATGGTACTCTGAGAGGTGAGTACTTTACAAGCTGAGCAACTTTAATTTGATGTCTTTTGTACAGCCCAACTCTTCAAACACGTCTTTAAATGGATAAAGGCTCTGTACTTTCTTCATCAATATTGTCAATGCATGTGTAACCTTTAGAGCAATCTCACAGCAAAATGATTATTTCCCCCATAGGAAAGACACATCACTCATTTAATTAGACACTTTCCCTCTCAGAAGCTTTTTAAATTTGTGACTACATAGCACAGCAGTTTAGCAGACATAGTGCTATATATTTGCTATATCTCTTAAAGAAAATATATTTATGACAGATTTCCTTTTTTTTTTTTTTCCTTTTTGAGGTGTATTCTTACTCTAACAGATTTGAGAGTACAGTTCCTAGATATTCCAGTTGTAGTCTGGACTTTCTGTAAAGCCAAAGTGTACTAATTTGCTTTTTTTTTTTTTTTTTTTTTTTTGCTTTTTGTTGCTTGCAAGATTTGCGGAAAACACAACATCAAAGAGTTTGTGTGTTAGACACACAAAAAAGACTGAATTTACTTCAGACAAGGTACAAACATCAAGCAAGACAGAAAACAGTGGAGAATACTGTGATACAAACAAACTGTGAATTTTATGGTCTGCAAAAACACTATATTAATATTTTCCTACCAAGATTTTTTTCTATTTAATTATTTGTTTGACTGCAACATCAGGAGCTCCACAAAAATCTACAGCATATGTATGTACCAGGAGATACATTTTGAGTAATTTCCATCAGAAGAAAGAAAGAAAAAGAGAGAAAAAAAGATGGAAGAAAGAATAGACTTCCCTAAGTTAGCATTATGAGGAAAAATAAATAAATAAAATAAAAATAGCATCTTGTAGCTTCATCCTTTTACATTCTAGGACTTTTTTTTTTTTTTTTTTTTTTTTTTTTCAATTTGAGAACTAGAGCACTCAGAGCAGTTTTGTTTGTTTGTTTGTTTGTTTGTTTGTTTGTTTTTGCCTAGAAAGAAGGAACTGATTGACATTCAGGTAGTGGTAGAGAGTAACTTTGGAGGTGTCAGAACACTGCAATTAAAATCTGTATCACCGATATTGTGTCACCCTGAGGAGCTTGAAATCCATATCTTAAGACTGGAACTACAGTGCCTTGAGCAAGCAAGCCATGGAGCCTTGTACATCTTGAAACATCAAGGGAGTGTGTATCATGTCCTGCCACAGGAAATCTCTAGAAGTCATTTGATTCCCTCTACTGTTAGTACAACACTTGCAATAAAATAGCAGACATTATGTAGTCACTTGTGATTTGCAAATGCTCACAGCCATCATTTCACTTAGAACTATACCACCAAGTTTCTTAAACAGGAGGAAACATTTTTCTGGCTTTTTGCTCCCATTGGTCTTTTTTTGCACTCTGAGACAGGAAATTGTCAGATAGCAAGAAACGAAGAGCAAACTTAAAATCTCAGTACTTTCTTGTCTTGCCATATCTGATGAGTATCACCTGCCTTAGCATTCACCGTGCTGTCAACAGTTGTTAACTCACATAAAAATGGGCAGATTTATGTTAACTTACCTCATCGTTGCTAGCCTTCAGCACACAGATGGCTTGTAACTCTTATTTTTCCTTTGTGTTTACTCTAATTAGAACAAAACAAGTAAACTGTAACAAGTAATTTATTTTATTAATATCTTCTTTTTTTTTTTTTTCCCCTTTTATTGACCTTTCAGGAGAAGAACTTGAATTCAGCCATCACTACATCACTTGAATTTAACAAAATACATGCAGGAAAAAAATAAATTGGGCAAGAATTGGATTGTAAACAAGTCATTGATAGTCTTTCCTTTGCCAAATTTGAGATGTGGTCCATTCCTATTTGTGTTATATATTAACTTTAGGATGAAGTGCATAGGATTGCATACAGATGCCGATAGGGATAGATGTGAAAATTAAGTTTTGTCATTATTTTTCTTTGTGTCCATAAACTCATTTTGCCAGCATTGGCTCTTTTCCAAAAAATGTTTCCTTCTACTCACAGGATCCTGTTTCTTATCAACAGGATTATGCTGGGAGCTCTGCAGTGTATCTTTACAAGTACTAGAAGTAAACAAAAGATCAGCACACAATGCCATTTTAAAAACTATGTATAGTATGTAATATGTATAGTATGTAGAAGTGAGAACACACTAGGCAGCAAGGAGGCTGAGCTCATCACCAGGGCTTTAAACTAGAGCTGCTAGGTATTGGGGTATACAGCTGAGTGACTGAGAAGAAACTGACTCTTGAAGAAGAAACTGAAAGAAACTGTCTCTTTAGGAAGCAGCAGGGGAAAAACCTCAGACTTGACCCGGAGCTTTATCCAAGGGCTCCTCTAGGAAGGTGATGTATCCAAAAGCTTGACTGAAGTGCCTCTACACCAATGCAAACAGCACAGAAAATAAGCAGGAGTTGGAAACCATGGTGCACTTGAAAAATTATGATCTTATTACTATTGTAGAAACGTGGTGAGATAATTCACATAACTGGAATATCGCAATTGAGGGCTACAAGCTTTTTAGAAGGGATAGACAAAGTAGGAGGAGCAGAGAAATTGTTCTCTATGTTAGACTGAGAGAAGATGCCTTGAGAAACAGGTGACAACAGGCTGAGAGCCTGTGGATTAAGATTATGGATGGAATTAATAGAGGACATCTGGTAGCCAGGGTCTACTACAGGCCACCTGATCAAGAGGAGGCTGTCGGCGAGGCCATCTTGCTTTATCTGAAAGAAGAGTCGTACTCTCATGCTCTCATCTTGGGAAGGGATTTCAACTGTCATATATCTGTTGGTAAAACAACATGGCGAGCTGCAAGCTCTCCAAGAGACTCCAGGAGTCCATCCACAATAACTTTCTGGTCCAGGTATTGGATACATTGACCAGAGGTGAAGCATTTCTGGACCTTCCAATGCAGGGGAGATCGTTAAAGACATTAAGATTGGAGGCAGCCTGGGCTGCAACAACAATTCTCTGGTTGAGATTGTGATCTTGATGAAAGATCTGGCAAAAAATGGAGTCAGGACCTTGACCTTCAGAAGAGTGAAATTCACACTGTTTAAGGAATTGTTGGACAATATCTGGGAAACTGTCCTTGCAGACAAAGGAGTGGAGCAAAGTTGGCTAATTTTTAAGGATGGCTTTCTGAGCGCAAGAGTTCTCTTGTGCCTCAGAATAAGAAAGCAGGCAGAGACGGAAGGAAAACAACATAGCTTGGCAAGAGCCTGCTGGTCGAACTGAGAGAAAAGGAGGGCATGTACAGGTGTGGAAAAAAGGACTTGTCACCTGGGAAAAATACAGGGATGCTCTCCAGACATTCTAACCAGAGATGGGGTTAGAAAAGTCAAGGCACAGATGGGACTGAACTCAGCAAGGAATGTTAGAAACAAATAGAAGGGGATCTATTCGTACATTGGTGAGAAGAGACATGCCAAAAAGAGCATACACAGAATCACAGAATCACAGAATCACAAGGTTGGAAACGACCTGCAAGATCATCTAGTCCAACCACTCTCCCATTCCTATTAGTACCACAAGCACTAAACCATATCTCGTAGCTCCTCATCCAGACGCCTTTGAACACCGCCAGGGACGGCAACTCCACCACCTCCCTGGGCAGCCATTCCAGTGCCTGGCCACCCTTTGAGAGAAAAAGTTTCTCCTGATGTCCAACCTAAACCTCCTCTGGTACAACTTCTGGCCGTTTCCTCGGGTCCTACTATTTGCCTGGGAGAAGAGGCCAGACCCTTTTGCACCACAACCTCCCTTCAGGAAGTTGTAGAGTGCAATGAGGTCTCCCCTGAGCCTCCTCTTCTCCAGACTGAACAATCCCAGCTCCCTCAGCCACTCCTCATAAGGTTTGTGCTCCAGACCCCTCACCAGTTTCGTTGCCCTTCTCTGGACACGTTCCAGGGCCTCAATGTCTTTTTTGTAGTGAGGAGCCCAAAACTGAACACAGTACTCGAGGTGCGGCCTCACCAGTGCTGAGTGAGGGGGATGATCACCTCCCTGCTCCTGCTGGCCACACTATTTCTAATGCAGGCCAGGATGCCGTTGGCCCTCTTGACCACCTGGGCACACTGTCGGCTCATGTTCAGCCGAGCATCAACCAACATCCCCAGGTCCCTTTCCTCTTTACAGTCATCCAACCACTCATCCCCAAGCCTGTAACGCTGCATGGGGTTGTTGTGGCCAAAGTGAAGAACCTGGCACTTGGCCTTGTTAAACCTCATCCCATTCACCTCAGCCCAGCGATCCAGCTTATCCAGATTCCTCTGCAGGGCCTCCCTGCCCTCAGGCAGATCGACACCACCTCCCAACTTGGTGTCACCTGCAAACTTACTCAGAGTACACTCAATCCCTTCATCTAAGTCGTCAATGAAGATATTAAACAGGATGGGCCCCAGTAACGACCCCTGGGGGACACCACTTGTAACAGGTCTCCAGCTAGACTTCACTCCATTGACCACCACCCGTTGAGCACGGCCCTCCAGCCAGTTCCTTATCCAACGGAGGGTAAAACTGTCCAAGCCACGGGCAGCCAGTTTCTGCAGAAGGATACTGTGAGAGACCATGTCAAAGGCTTTATTTTTATTTTTATTTTTATTTTTATTTTTGAGGCATGTTCTCATGCTAGAGGCAGCTGATGGCAAGCAACCAGATTTGACCTAGATCTCTAACATCCTGAGAACAATGGACATGCTAGTGATCCTTTGTTTAAGACATATGTCAAAATAAATTAAATTGCTTTGTGGCCTACACAATAAAAAACAGAAAAGCAAGCCCTCTGGGACCTCAGGGAAGGGAGCAAACAAGAGGCTGAACAGATATTTTACTCCTACTGCATTTTAACCCTGCTCTTCTCTAGTGTTCAAGCCCTTCCACTTCATTAAATCACCTCCTAAAATCCACTTCCACAAAATTTTGTGGGACTAATACAACAATTTGAAAGTAGAATATGCATTTCTCTGCAGGCAGTCTAAAGCCTCTACCTTTCAAACTGCTTTGCTTGCTGTGTGTATCAGATTCTGAACCCAATGTACCAGAATCTGCTCCCAATTGTAAATAAACAGAATTTGTCAAAGTCATCATTTCAGTGGGGATAGAGTTAACTTTCTTTCTAGTGGATACTATGGAGTTGTGTTTTGGATTTAGGATGAGAATAATGCTGATAACACATCATTCTTTTAGTTATTGCTGAGCAGTGTTTACACCAAGTCAAGGACATTTCAGTTTCACTCTCTGCCTTCCCAGCAAGCAGACTGTGGGTGCACAAGAAGCTCAGAAGGGAAGAGAACAGGGACAGATGACTCAAACTGGCCAAAGGGTGTTCCACACTACACGCTCAGTAATATAAGCTGGTAGAAGTATTCAAGAGGGCTGTTTCTGCTGCTTGAGAACTGGCTGGGCATCTGTCAGTTGGTGTTAAGCAATTGCACTGTGTATCACTCATTTTGTACATATTTTAGAATTATTCTTACTATTTTCCATTCCTTTCTTATCAAACTGCCTTTATGTCAACCCACGAGTTTTACATTTTTTTTCTGGATGAAGTCAGATATGTTATCAGGAAAAAAAATCAATATTTTTACACTATCCATATAAATGGATGTTTAAAACCAGATTTCTTGTATGTGCCAAAGCACATGTGCATCTCATGGGAATCTTCTGTATAGCCCTGTTTTAATGGTCCCCACTAGTCACTTGCTCCCCATAAAGTAATTTGAATTCTAAATAATCATTAAATTAATTATCTTACATTCACCCACCTGACAGCAGCCTACAAAATGAAGTTCTTTTTTCCAGAGAAAAGTCTGAACATAGCAGCAGATGTCAACGCATATTAATACATGAACAAGTGATACAGCAACTATACCTAAAAACTACTTTCAGACATGTGAAGGACAAGAAGGTGATCAGGAGTAGTCACCATGGATTTACAAATGAGACCAACCTGTCGGCTTTCTACAATGAGGAGTAGCTTAGTGGGTTAGAGAAGAGCAGTAGATGTTTTTCTTGATTTCAGTTATGCTTTTCATGCCATAACATCCTCGTAGAGAAGCTGAGTAAAGTTTGTAGAGGTTAGGTAAATAGACAGGGAGGTGGACTGAAAATTAACTGGCCAGAATCAGTGGTACAAAGCCCAGTAACAGGCTAGAGAGTGGTGATTACACCATGAGTCAACTGTGCACATTTTCCTTCACCTTCCTAACATCTTGTGAAATCTGCAAAAGTGCTTCAACAACACAGTGTTAAAGCATTAATAAAAGATACATCAAAGCTGCATTTCAACTTCAGATATCAGTCTAGACCTGATCAGTACCTGAGCAGCCCAAGGAATTTGTGTGAACAATGGAGAAGCCTTGCACTGAGGTTTCCTTTCGTCTCTCTTAGTCTCTGAATTCAGAGACTGAAGGCAATCATGTCAGCAAAACACCACTCTGCCCGGTGCTGCCCTGACAGCACCAAACATTCATGCTGGGTTCTAATTTCTGCTCTGATTTCCCACCTATTTTGTTGTCAACCGTGGGAAAAAGCAGCTAATGCTTTTCATTGACATGTGTGTACCTCCACACTCTCAAAACCCAGTAGAAGGAAATAAAGACAGCTCCTGCCTCTTAATCATAGAATCATTATGGAAACGGTTGGAAAAGACATGTACAGAGCTGCAGATAGACCCATAGTCCATCCTCAGAATGCTTACCTTATTTTGTGTGTCAGACCAGTTATATACTCTACTCTGCCTCGTAATTTTGGAAGCTTTATTGTCAGTAAACACTTGCCAGACTACTCTATGCTACATCCTTGCCCAAGTTCTTATTTATCTTGCATACTTTAATTAAATCATTTCACTTTCATGTCAGTACTAATTTTGAAAGAGGACTGAACCAGTATTTGTTTATAAAAAGCTTGTTGTAAGCAAGGCATTCATTAAGATTTGCCTGATAATCTACACTGTTCATTATCACAGGGCAATTGCTACTGCTGTATCATTAAGCTTTAAATACTTTGCTCTCTTTATCTTTGTGAGTGATACAAGCTTTAAATTATTTTGCTGCATTTTTTCCCCTTAGTTGACACAAATGTCATTTCAGAGGCTTCTCTTACAATACTAAGTGTCCCAGAAAAAATCATCTCTGAAGATGATTTCTTTCTTTTGAAAGCCTTTTTCTACATACTTGTCAGTTGAGTGAACCAAAACATAAGCCACAGCTATTCTCCAGTGGGTAGCCACAAATCTCTCCTGTCAATGACAGTCATATACTTTCTTAACAAACTATTTAAATTTGTTGATTTAGTGAATTCTCGTTTTGAAAACTGTCTCAGCAATGTATTCCAAGAATCATATTGGAGAAGAAACAGAACAAATAGATTCCTTCTTCCTCCCCACCTCCACGCAGTATACCCATATTAAGAAAAAGGCAGCTTCATAATACCTTGTCTGATTGGGAAGTCTTCAAAAAAATGAAAAACATACATGCTTTAAAGATACTACTGAACTGTGATTTTTTGAGAAAAGCTGCTATGCTTCTTTTATTCTTCTGGAACAGGAATGAGTTTATCTGAATGTCACAGATAGGTATAAATATTATTTAGGAAACTGCACTGGCATCAAAGTACAAAAAAGCATTGAGTGATTCAGACTGGCTGCCATCCATGGCTGACAGACCTTGGATGCTAACACAGCCACTGCACAAGAAGTCAGGATATCTGAATGCTATGATTTTGCCCAAAAACACGACTCACTGTACAACACAACACCATGTAAAATTCCTTATGCAAATTTCTTAGTTTAAGCTGGGATGGAACTATTTTTTCAGTGTCTGGTATGATTCCATTTTGGTTCTAGGAGAAAAACAATGTTGATAATGCATTGAAGTTTGCGCTTGCTGCTAAGCAGTGTTGTACAGAGTCAAGGCCATTCTCAGCAAAGGGCCGAAAAAACTGGAAGGGGACAGAACCAGGATATCTGTCTTAAACTGACAAAAGGGATATTCCATACCATATGACCATATCATGCAGAAGGAGTTTTGAAGGGGATAGGAGTTTGTCTGTTTCTCTTCTGCTTGCTGGAGGAGGGCGAGCTAGGCATCTGTTGGCAAACTGTGAGTGGTTACTTGTGTATGACTTCTTATATACATTCATATGTAAAAATATATATATATAGTCATAACTGTTATGCTTTTCCTTTTCTCTATCTCAATAAATAGTTTTATCTCAATCCACAAGTTCTACTGTTGTATTTTTTTCCGATTCTTTCCCCCATCCCACTGGGAATGTGGGGAGTGAATGAATGACTGTGTGGTGATGAGCTGCCTGCCATATTAAACCACAACATTCATTTCAGCAACCCAACTAGGGGCCCAAAGGCTTGAGATAACAGCAGATCTGACTGAAACATGTTAACACAGGGTGTTGTGATAGTTTGATAATTGCTAGTCACTATGCCAGTTTTTGTTACTATATATGGAGCTTTTTGAGAGTCTTCTCATGGAACTATATTTTGTAGCACCTTGCTTGCTGTTTATTTTCCCTACTGTGGTGTTTGTCATCTCTGGGAGTTGGCTTAAGGTTTTTATTCTGCTATACTGTGTGGTCTTGGCTTATATTATGATAAAATTGGCAGCTGAGAGACTAACGTGTGTGAATTCAGTACTGCAATCATCTCTGGGTTTTGGAAACCATATTGCTAATGCTATTAGCAATTATACTCTTTGCTTTGTCTCCTCAGAGAGCTTGGCTATGGAGGAGACAAAGGACATTTTTCAGCAGTTTCCCAGCCTCCCTCTCTCTTTCACATTTATATCTTTCCCTAGACTACTTACAGCAGTTCTTAAGAACTTTGAATATACTTGGAATCTTCAAATCAGCATGCCCCTATTGATATGTGTTGTGAATGTGTTCCAGACTATATTTATGATCAAACAATTATATAAGAATAGCATCCAGAGATCTGCCCTGAGGCAGGACAGTTCCAAGTGGCAGAGGGTGTGGGATGACATGGGAAGATACCTTGTTAATTCTAGAGAGGCACAAATCACTGCAGCATGCTGAGGCCAAGCCCATGCTTACCAAGCTCTGTTCAGCACTACTGAGCATCTTTAAGGGGAAGGAAATATCTCTGGATCTGATGACAATGCAGCAGACTCTCTAACTTCTGTGATAAACCCTGTGGCAGTTCCAGTTCCTGCAATAAGCTCTGCAATTGCTTCAACTCTTTCTGTGGCTCCTGTTGCTGCTCCTCATACTGTGACAATAAAAAGGAAAAAAAAAGTCATCCCAGGGCAGGTGCAGAGTGCTCAGATGTACAGCCCTGTGGTCACTCCAACTCTTGATATGAGGTCTGCAGTTGCTCAAGCTCCTGCAGCTAGCTCTGCAGCTGCTTGAACTCTTACAACAGACCAGGAAGCTTCTCCAACTCTTGTGACAGGTCCTGCAGTTGCTGTGATCTTCTTGACAGGCCCTGCAGTTACTCTAAGCCTTCTGTGAATGACTGAGTGGTGCTTAGCCATCTGGTGGATTAAACCACAACAGCAAAATAACTGCATTATATGGTTTCCACATTTTCATCAGTGAATATATATTTAGCTCTGTCTGTTTAGGCTTAGCACAGAGCATTATATTAATTTCCATGAAAAAATAAATAGGTGAAAGGGAAGAGGAAGCAGTAATAGATTCAAAGTTTGGTTTATATATAATATATTTTATGTTTAACAGTCTTTAGGCAAAATCAGAATGGTCCCCAAGAGCAGATACTTAGGTTTTTGGCTAATAGGACCTAGCCAGGGCAGATCAGTAAGTTAAGCTTTACCTTTGACACATGTACAGGTGAATCCCTGCTGGGCTCTGAAAGTGACAATGAGAAGCATTGTTGCCTCCATGGAACCAGCAGATCCTAAATCCTTCTACCACCATCTTCCACCTCTCCACATGTCCTCCTCATGTCAGTATTTTTCTATTGAGCCCCCGAGTAACAATTAACAGCGTGACAATTCCACTTCTCTCTCTGTTTTTATATTTTCAGTCTTGAATGGCTTTAGCGTTTATACTTTTTCACAGCTCAAATACAATTTTTTCTCATTAAAGCTGAGCCGAGGTCACACAGCTGTTCTCCACAAACCCAAGCCCTGGAGCACAAAAAGCTGAACCCATAGGCTATGGGCCTACACCACTGGGCTACCAACTTAGCCTTTTGTTTCCTTCCTTAGTGAACCACAGTGCTCAGCTGCAGCAAGCTGGAGATGATTTGTTCCATATAAACTTCAACATAGTCTCTGTGCAGACTGAGAGCTGATTATCCAAGAAGAAAACAAGCAAATCAACAACATAAGGTAAGAAGGGCACCATTCAGTAAATTTAGCCTAATAGGCATCACAGACTTATACTGGAAGGCTCATAGAGACAAATACATAATCAATGGTATGACTCAGTAATTGTTTTCTGAATGTGAATAGTGTTTTCAGAAGTCCTAAACAATGTCTGCAACAAAGATGTTAGCAAGATACAATGCTAAATTCCTCATATTCATCAGAGAATGTCATAGAGCTGGGTAATGAATTATTCTTGACACTGCTAAAGTCTTCTGTTGTCTGAAACCTTTTATCTTTGGCAGTCTAAAGTAAATGCCAGGTTGGAAATGTCTGCTTCTCAAATGTATTCCAGCATCATCTCACAGGACAGAAATCAGCAGCTTGCTGACAATTTTCTTAAAGCTTTTCATACTGGACTAGCTGTTAATACAACATCTACTCAAATATCCTGCATCTAACAGTGACCTAAAGCTGAAAGTTAACAAACAAATATAATACCTCTTACTGATTTTGTTTCCAAATGACACAACCCCAACACTTAAGAGCTTACCTTTGTTTTTTTAGTAAAGAATAGGATAAATAGGTACAGCAGCCAGGCATTTACAATATCAGAGGTTCTCACACTGTGATCTATGCACTATTGGTCACATGACTTTGTCTCTTCTGTCTTATTTTCCCAACCATTCAAGCTCTTAAGGGTTAGTGAAAAATAAACTGTCTTGTAGTCAACACTATGCAGTTTTTCCTAATATTGCTTTTTCACTAATTAAAAAATTACTTGCAAGCTATATTTTCAACAGGATGTTTCATAGAATCATAGAATCATAGAATGGCCTGGGTTGAAAAGGACCACAGTGATCATCTGGTTTCAACCCCCTGCTATGTACAGGGTCACCAACCAGCAGACCAGGCTGCCCAGAGCCACATCCAGCCTGGCCTTGAATGCCTCCAGGGATGGGGCATCCACAACATCCTTGGGCATCCTGTTTCAGTGTGTCACCACCCTCTGAGTGAAAAATGTCCTCCTAATATCTAACCTAAACCTTCCCTGTCCTAATTTAAAACCATTCTCCCTGTTCTATCACTATTCACTCTCATAAACAATAATTCCCCCTCCTCTTTATATGCACCCTTCAAGTACTGGAAGGCCACAACGAGGTCTCCCCAGAGCCTTCTCTTCTCCAAGCTAAACAACCCATTTCCTTCAATGGAAGGAACCTTTCTTCACAGGAGAGGTGCTCCAGCCCTCTGATCATCTTAGTGGCCCTCCTCTGGACTCATTCCAAGAGCTCTGCGGGGCCCCAGGCCTGAATGCAGTACTCCAAGTGGAGCCTCACAAAGCCAAGGAGAAGGGGAATATCAATATCCAAGGTGGGAAAAAAAAATGGTTTCTGGCTATGAGTGAAAATCATGGCTTACGTGACAACTTTAATTTCATTTGCATTCGATAGCTGCTCTAAATATATTCCTTAACAACTTCGCATGAATAAAATTGCAAATAATTCTGTTCTTTACTATGTTATCTCACACGGATACTTAAATTCTGCCACAGTCCACGCTACTACAGTTAATTTTACTATCCATCTGCATAGCCTCTATTGGCAATGTCACAAAAAAAGGATGCAACATTTGTGATGATTAGGTGCAAAATGAATGTTTTCTTATTATTTGTTTCTCATTTGTATGAAATTTTAGTCTACCTCTCTTACAGTGAGGTGAGAAGGTGAGATAGGTGAGAAGTAGTTATTCCACTGATTCTGTAGGACTAACAAATGCAGACGTTATCCTAAGAATGTATAAATCCCAGTGTGAGTCAGTGGCAGGATATGAGAACTTAATTAGTAACTTGCTAAGGCTAGAAACCATGGTGTAAGTAGTATATGCAGAAAGAAAAACTGATAGCTAATGACAGGATCCTGAGGGAAGCATTTACTCTTCCTGTATCCATCCACCAGTAAAGTATTCTAATTAATTTCACGGATCTAATGTGGTAAGAGAAGTCTTCTGGAACCATTTTCACTTAAACAGAGTTTCAGTTGGGATAGCTGCACATTAGTTTCACTGTCTGATTTTCAATTACCATTTATTTTGTTTTAGTCACCAAAAGCTTGTTCTTGCCAATGCTAACTGGGATTTTAAGGAATTCTGTGTGAATGTATGTATCATTCAGTGAAAAAACATTTTGAGCGCATCAATATAGATGACTCTTCATTCCTTAATATGATATATATAGAAAAACACCTAGATCTTCAGGAAAATAGCTTTGATTTAACCTCTCTTAAAAAAAAAAAAAAAAAAAAAAAAAAAAAAAAAAAAGTTTAATTCACATTTGGATTCTTCTTTAAGCTCTTCTTGCTCTTCTTTTGATATTTATTTAATTATTATGTTGGCTCTTTCTCTCTTCATTACATGCAAACTGCATAATAAAACAGTATAGATATATTCAGATAAACACATGTGCATATATGTTAGGAAATTGCGAACAGTTTTGCTTCATTTGTGCATTACAAAGTTTTTATGGGAGATATTATATAACTTTCTTTCTTGGAATTTTTCTAGAAGCAGTGAAATCTCAATTGTGAACGTTTCAGCTTGGCATGAAAAGGGATTTAATGGTGTCTAAAGGTGATGTATTCACACAGCTGTCCTACAGACTGATCAATGATACTAGTAGGAAAACTTCTTTCTGTTGATTCTATGGGATCAGGCTACATGCATCCCAGAGTCCTGAAAGAACTGGCTGATGTGGTTGCCAAGCCACTCTCCATCATATATATGAAAAGTTGTGGCAGGCAGGTGAAGTCTCCCATGACTGGAAAAAAGGGAAGCATTGCTCTTATTGTCAAGAAAGAGACAAAGAAAACCCAGGGAACTAAAGGCCATTGAGCCTCACTTCTGTGTCTGGGAAGATGATGGAGCGTACCACAGAACCAAAGAACTGTAGGGGCTGGAAAGGATCTCTGGAGATCAACTAGTCCAACCCCCCTCCTAAAGCAGGTTGCAGAGGAAAGCATCCAGGTGTAACTTCAGTATCCCCAGAGAAGGAGATTCCACATCCTCTCTGGGCAGACTGATTAGTGCTCCACTAATCTGACAGTATAAAAGTTTTTTCTTGTGTTAGTATGGAAATTTCTGTGTTCCAGTTTCTGCCTATAGCCCCTTATTCTGTTATTACTCACCATCAAAAAGAGTCTACTCTCACTGACTTGAGTCCTACATTTTAGATATTTATAAACAGTAATTAGATCCTTTCTCATCCTTCTCTTCTCCAGGCTGAACAGATCCAGGTCTCTCAGCCTTTCCTCATAAAGGAGATGCTCCAGGTCCTTAATAATCTTTTTCATTCCTCAGCTGAACTCTTTTTAGAAGATGTCTGCCTTTTTTGAACTGGGGAACCCAGAACTGGACATAATATTCCAAATGTGGCTATGGTAAGGAACATGCAAGACAAGGAGCTTATCCAAGATAGCCAACACAGCTTCACCTTATGAGGCCCCATCTGGAGTACTCCATCCAGGGCTGGAGTCCCTAGCACAAGAAAGATGGGGAGCTGTTTCATCAGGTCCAGAGGAGGATCATGTCAATGATCCAAGGTCTGGAGCACCTCTCGTATGAAGAAAGGTTGAGGGAGCCGTGCTTGTATATCTTGGAAAAGAAAAGGCTCTGAGGAGACCTCATGGATGCTTTCCAGTGCCTGAGGGGAAGTTAAAAGAAGGAGAGGTCAAACTTTTTGCATGGTCTGATACTGACAGACAAGGAAGAATACCTTTAAAGTTAAAGACGGGAGGTTTAGATTAGATCATAGGAGAAAATTCTTTGCTCGAAGAGTGGTATGATTCCGGCACAGGTTGCCCAGAGAAGTTGTGGATGCCCCATCCCTGGAGGCATTCAACACCAAGTTGTATGGGGCCCTGGGTAGCCTGATCCAGTGGATGGCCATCCTGCCAATGAGATGGGAATTGAAACTAGATGATTTTTAAGGTTCCTTCCAACCAAAGCCATTCTATGATTCTATGATTTCTCTGTGATATGATTACAGTGAGCTCTGAATTAAATCTTTATAAAATATTAACAATTGTGGCTTACTTAGGAATTTTATAATAATTGAGTAGTCTTTGTATATAAAGGGTTTAAACTCTGTATAAGTTATGTTCAACTGCAGGTGCCAAAAGTTAGTCAGTTAAACATATATCTAAACAGCCCTATGGTCTCATTTGCCTCCATTAACTTCAGTATAAGATGTAGCTAGTGAGTTCCTTGACAGATGAAGTGCTTCAGTTGAGATGCTTAGTCTTCTCACTTTATAAAACAAATGTGTGCTATGCCCTCTATGTCTTCTCAGACAATTTAGATTAACTTGAAGTTGTAAAAAGATGTTGTGACTAGTGATAAAAGGTATGATTCTGTGCTGATTATTGGTGCTCTGGAGTCCAGTGCAGAATTTTAATGGATTCTAATTAGCTGCTACTGTAATACTTCATCTTGATACATGCAAATACAAAAGGTCCTATACTGTCATCTGTTTCATGATGAGAAGGTGACAAGATCACGCTGCCAAAACTTAGATATCATGGATACCCTTGTGACAACTTTATCATTATATAAATATTACCAAACTATCTTTCTTGACAGTGGAAGATATTAATGGCTGGTAACAAGCTTGTCTTTGAACTGCCGACAAATACAGATATTTAAACTGATGAGAGTACTAGCCATTTAGGATAAGTGGAAGAATCCACTGAACTCCCATATGAATTAAAAGTGCTCAGGCAGTGGAAATTAGTGTCCAGGCCCAGACAGAAACTTCAGTGAACTAATTCGTGAGATAAAACAAAGTTGATTCATTTTATTTTGATTGCAAATCCAAAGGCTGCTCATTTGCTTCCCTCAAGCTTTGGGCAGCAGAGCCACAAAGAGAAGTTGTAGGACACTTAGATAAGAATCTCAAAGTACAGGCATAAAAGGAAACATAGGATAAATTTCTTGGAGACCGGAACTTCCTGTGAAACCTTTAAGTAAAAATAAGTTACTATCATCCTGAAAAGACACGGAGAATGAACTTGAAAAAAGGCATAAAGTATTATAAGAATTTTTTTTCTAACACATTGGTGGATAGTCTGTGCCTACAATTGTTTTGATTGTTGAGAGAGAGCAGAGAACCTCAAACACTGAATTGCTGTAGACTCTACTGGATAATTCATGGCTCCTTCTTTGACTGCTACCCATTTCTGGTATCAGTTTGCAGTGGGGTCTTAAGTTGAATGAATGTAACTCAGTTGGTACTACTTTGCCTTGGAACACAGATGTACCCACTGAGGATTCTTTAATTAACAAAGAAGGTAGAGGTGGGAGTGTCCATAGAAAATAAAGGAGAGCACAAAGAAATGTTGAGAGCAGAAAATCACAGAACTATTAAATGTTTCTGTTCGGAAGAGGCCTTAAAAATCATTTAGTTCCAACCCTTTTCTATGTGCAGGAACACCTTCCACTAGACTGGGTTACTGAAAGACCCACTCAACCTAGCTTTGAATATTTTCAGTGGGGCATGCACAACTTCTCTGGGCAATTAAATAGTTAGGGAAATTTCTGTATCTGCAATATGAAGAAATCTGAAAAGTTCCCATTATTGTAAGTCTTGTTTGTAAAACAATCTGACTCAGACTGAGCAATTGGCTGATTGCATCAGCAAAAGAATTTATGAAGCAAATGGATCAATTGAATACGATCAGTTCTCAAGGTATTCAAAGTTGAAATAGTGGAATAACTCACCACTGTATATCAACTCTCATTTAAAGCTGCCATGTTACCAAGCTAATGTGGCATCCATTTTAAGGTACAAGAAAAACTAGGAAACTGCAGGCCACCAAATTCCATTTCAACAGAGTGAATTAGTAACTACAAGAAAGTATTAAATAAGTTGGCATATGAATAAATATGACATACTGAAAACCAGCAGAGTCTCTTATATAGTTTGAAATCACTTATCATTGCTGTAAAATCTACTGGAATTCTCTGAAAGGATCTTAGAGCAACCAGACAGCTTTCTACTGCAATTCCCAAAAGGCATTTAAAAGCTGCTTTTGTTGTTATTTGTTTATTTTATATTCAAGACAAATAAAGAATATGAGGGCAGTGTTACCCTCTGTCAGAGTGGCATTTCTCCAGAAAGGAACTGGACATTTATTTTCTATTCTGTGTCTGTCTTGAAGATAAGTACAGACATTTCAGAATAACTGTCGACAGAGGTACTGTCAACAGTTTACGGGCTGGTTCGGCTCAGTTCTGTGACTAGTGGGGCAGAGGGATTCGCAGATCCACACCTCCAGAAAAGGGAAACAGAGGACCCCAAATAATTAAAAACAGCTGCAACGATCTGAGAAGAAGCAATCTAATTCACTAAATATAGAATCAGAATGTAAGATAACACACTATAATGCAATATAATTAGAATTGAAGCTAATCAATTAAATATAACGAGAGAGAAAGTGTCCAAGAACTGAAGGCCTCACCATAACACTGAGATGAGACACGCAGTCAGGTTGAGCAGCAGAAAGGAGAGCTGAAGAAAGGAAAAGCACACGTCAGGGGACCTACCAAGGCTTTATATCTGTTCCCCCTGAGCAGAAATGATAACAGAACAGCAAACAGTATTCTGGGGAATGCAGTAGCTCTTCTCTTCCAGGACAGGTACCCGGACCTGGAACATTAACTCTTTAACTCCCAGTGCACTACATAATGTTATGATGTGCAATACTGATAACCAAAAATCATAAAAGCATGACGTGTACATAGTATACTACTGTAATACTATGCAAGATGGAAGGAGCCAAAACTAGAGCATGTTCACTCGTACTGTTTATTGCCAATAGTCCCCAGCAAATTCTGTCTCAAAATCACCAAGCTTTTGGCAACAAAAATTTGCCCTTGGTCTATTGTATTTTCTAGATTTCACAGATGCTAATCTTAGCAGCACAGTGTTTGAGAGCCATTTGTGACCATGAAGCATTCACTAGGATAAACCCAGAAGTACTAAAGGGCTAGTCTAGTGAAATTCAATATAGGCAGATTTAAAGGGAGGGAGAAGTGTTCTAAGAGTGCCTTAACCTTAATAAGATCCTGGACTTATAGATCTATAGAAACTCACCTTAGTGTTTAGCATTGTATAGGGAAAAAAAAAAAAAAAAAAAAAAAAAAAAGAAGTGAATATTAGGAATTATTAGAAAGGAATAAAGGATGAAGGATAGAGGATGTGCTACTGACACACATCTTGAATACCGTGTACAATTCAGCCCCTCCCTCTTCAGAGCAGATATAGCAATGCTGGCAGGGCTCATAGCAGCATAAAAGCACAACAACATGTAAGAATCAACATCTGTACAGGGCTGGAAAAGAGAATACTGATTTGATGTAAATCTGCAAAAATACAAACGTTACAGGATAGTGTAACATGTAAAACAGTTACAGCTTGCTCTTTTAGTATGAAATTTGCAGGTCATTAAACAAAGTTAGACATTGGTAGTTTCACAACAAATGAAACAAAGTGTTTCCACACGCACTGATTTTAGTCTACCCAACCCTTGCTCCACATCCCTTGCTGTAGATAAGTTCAGGGAGCAGCTGGGCAACATCACAGAAGAGAAAGCTCTGAAGTAAATCTTGGATCTGAGACACACATTACTGATGGGTAGTAGAATACTCTCTCTTTGCTTGATCTCATTTGCAGGCCTCTGTTTTTGGCCACCGTCAGAGACAGTGGCAGATGGATCTCTGGTTCATCTTGGAACAACCACTACTCTTTTCCTGGGCTCTGACTGCTTTTCCCGCTGTGTTCAGAGGTAAAGGATTTTCTCTAGACTCTTTTCAAACAAATAGGATCGTGTTTGTGTAAACACTGAAGACTGATGATTTCAGAGCACCCTGACAAAGCTTAAAATATTGACTAACTCCTCAGAGCCAACCAACTGTACACACTTACTTTAAACATACACACTGACATACATATGCATACAGAAATACACACACTGTAAGCCATGCATCTTTGCTACTGTGCAGGTCAGCAACTAAAAACAAAAATGCTTGCACAGACCATCCATCAATATCTTTCAAAACACTCTAATGGTATGAGTAACACATGAACCTTTTTACAGATGTGAAAACAGGGGTATTTAGAAAAAGGGACTGAGTTTTCATCAAAGGTAGGGCTTGAAGCCAAAGAGCCTGCCAGTATGGTGGTCTGATGGTTGAAAAATTTTTGTCGACTAAATATGTGTGAAGCAAATTTGTAAGGTACAAATTAAGATCCTGGCAAGAGTCTGAAATCATGTTTCTGTCACCACTTTCAGCAAAACCTCAGCTTCTCACATTCAACCGCCAGACCCTTTGAAGCAGCAGACAACCAGCAATTTGAGACACCCTTCCCTGCAAACACAGGATCAGAGATTTCTAAAACAACAGGATTATTCCTGAATCTCAGCAACTTCAAGCATAGAACAAAACATCTATCATGTTAGAAATAAAGCAGCTGCAGATAACAAGTATGGCAAAAGAAGCTAACACCTCACATTAGATTCGGTTCTGATTTAATGCCTCTGATGCGTGCTTTAATGATGTCTGGTTGGGGGCAGAGAGTTCGCTCTCTTGTTTACTTAGGGCAGCTTTCAGTTCAAGGTTTGTTTTCCAAAGATGTTTTTGCTGCTTCTCATGCACTGTAGATATGAAAAAGGAAAAAAAAACACAACACTCACTGGGAAAAATACAGAGCCAGCCTGCAGCTGGTAGGTACCAATGCTCAGCCATTATATCAACAGAAGAAATTCTTGTTTAAGTAGGTGGAAAAAAGAATATCAGGAATAGTGGATACTTCATATTTTACCGTAGCACCATGATACAAAGACCTGTGACAAATAACTTTGTGCTCTTCTAATGTAAAGTCACTGGGATTAATAGCCTTTAAAACCTTTCATTTCTCTTACATTTGATAGAGGTGCCCTAAGGGGTTGGTATTAGGTTAAACCATAGAGTGACACTGACTCATTCTAGGTCTCTTAATGTCTGCCTAGGAACTGCTAGCTCTGGAGCACCTGCTGTTAATGCTTAATGTACTTTGCATTAGTATATCATGTCAGGAGAACCTGACACTGGCAGATAAATGGATGCTTTACAGTGTAATGTTCCTTTCTGCTTCTTAACTAATCAGCAATAGCAGGAAAAGCAATGGAGAGGATTTGATGAGGTTTAACCACAATTCTATTTTGAAACCAATAAGTATAATTTGAAACCTCACTAGCATCCTAATTTTTTTTTTTTTCAATAACTTCTAAGCCTTTCAGCCTACAGGAAAACAAAACAATGTAAATTGTAACTAATAAACTTTCATGATGCAGCTGGCAAGCGCAGATTACAGAACACTTCAAAACCTTGCAAACAGTGATGACAATATTTTGTTGAAGTGAGAGTCATCATTGTTTTAGACATAAGAAAACTGAGGTATACAATCATGTTTTGAAAGGAAACTTTCAGCGCTTAAAGTGCATACAGCCATAAACAATTGTGGTGTGCAAATTCCTCTCTAAAATTGTCACTGGTCCATTTTCTTTATTCTCATTAGAAAGCAAGACACAAGATTTCTCTCTTCCAACGGGTATCTACTTTGCTGATCACAGTCTAGAGACACGTCTTAAAGATGCAAAAAAAGAAAGGATGTAAAATGGTACAACTGTAGCTACAGAATTGCTCTTCTACGTTCAAGACTTTGGGCCGAAAGGTACCTGCAAGGAGAAAAAGCTGAGAATACCAGGAAACAGATAAAAAGCATTTCTGTTATCCTAAAGTGATCTTCCTGCAAAATATAAAAAAAATGTTGCAAAAAAGTGCAACTTTTCAAGTTTTTTTCCAAAATCCTCATATAATATAAATTATAATTAAAAAAGGCAAGCTAATTATAGTTAAATCTACCACCTTTCCAATACAGTAAATATTTCAGGATATTCCTTCTTATAAATTCTCAAGTCCTCTTCAATAAATGAAAAAAAAGCAAACTCAAACATGGAAGAGACTTAATTTCGTAATGGTATGTATTTGTTCTAGCAATGCTTCACCTGGCTCCTAGAAGGTTTAAAACAAAAGTTTAAAAAGTTGATGAAGTACAAAAATACCCAAATAAGCTTTTTTGATATTGTTTCTGCCCCAGAAAATGACATACAAACCAGGAGTTTTAAGAATAAGCTGCCAAGTAAACAGGTGTAGAAGTGAGAGGTGATTTCAGTTTGGTGCAGAGCCATTTTCTAACTGAGGAGTTACATGCTTTACACTGCCTCCAGCTCATTAAAGGGGAAATCAATTTTACAAAGGGACAAGCTGACTAGACTAGTCATAATGGCATTAAACTTAGAACAAAAGGGAAGATTAAAAAAGGGCAGCAAATAAACACTCATTTAGCACAGTCAAGTTGTCAAGAACAAAGTTAATCAAGGCATAGAATGACACAAAGACAAGAAATTCTTTAACTGCCTGTTCATGAATGGCAGGAGTTTGTGTGGTAAACAAGAAGAGGAACTACTTGTATGATAAGGAGTGGTTAGACCTGCCTCATATTACTGTAACTTGAAAGAAAATCTGTATGATAGGAATGTTAAACCCACTTGCTACAAGCAATTTAAGAAAAGCTCCATGTCATGAAAAGAGAAGAGGCAGCATGCAGAAATAGCTGATTTCAACTTACTGATAATTAGGTAGTAAATGCTCTCAGAATTTACAGATCAGTATCCCAGAACAAAGAGTATGACAACAATTAGTTGTGGGTAGCTACATGCCATCAAACTATCTCTTGGAGCAATATGACCAGTAACTTGAAACCCTAATTACAGTCAGAAAACAAAACTATTGTCTATGGAGAGAAAGTAAAGTGTTTCTGTGCCCTGTAAGCTTTAAAAAGAGCCTTTTTCATTGGTTGAATATCAAGATGAAAGACATAACTTTGCAAGTTTGATGTTTTCAGCAATAAAAAAAAAATCTTAAAAATTCTGAAAAAAAAGATTGATTAAAATTTCCTAAATCAAAAAGTTTTGTGTCTCTCCTAAGAGAATTTTTTACTTGATGTCATCATGACAGGTAAATTGAAATTTATTCCAGGACTAAAATTTAGTGATTCCTTAAGTGAAAGTGATAACTTGATTACGTTCATCACATGCAAATAGAATGTAAGACAACCAGTAATTCTTATGCCTGCTCCTCTAAAATGGCTACTTTCAAACAGATAAGAAAAGTTCATGCCAAATCTGTACCAGGAAGAATTTTAAAAGAAAAAAAGAAAGAAAGAATAATAAAGGAATTTGAAAGCATTTTACGACATCATCTCAAGAACATCAATGAAGACAAAATCTATTCCAGATCAGTCTATCTTAAAGAGAAATAAAGGCAAAGATTGAGTTGTGAGACAAGGAAACTAAATAAATTAAGTCACTAGAATTTAGGATTCAAATTGAAACAGTAGGAAATTGCTACTGAAGACGGTGTGTGAATTCTATGGTAATCTGAACAAAGCAACTTTACATTGCTGTTTGTCTTTTGTTAAATATGAAGGATGTAGTTGTTCAGAATGGTGCAGAAGAGATAGAAAAGTTGAATAAATATTTTAACTCCTGGAATGGGAAAAAGCCACGTATGGTCATAGCTTATGAAGATGGTAATGACAACAAAAAGAAAAACAGCTAAAACCGAAGTCAATACATACTAAACAATAGCTGTTAAGACCAAGGGTCTTTTATTAAAAAATGTAACCTGGAATTTTAGAAAACTGTTTAATAAGCTTTATTATTCTGTTTATAATAAATTATTCCATTTGAATGAATACTGGAATGCTGAGGTAGTTCCTGACCATAGGGTAAAAATAGGAATCATGCTTGTAGTTTGTTTTCCAAGTAAATGGAATAGTCTAAGTAAATATCAGCCTGCCTGCCTGACATCAGTCTTAGGAAAAATAATGGAACATCAAATAGGAAATCTGATTAATAAAGAATTGACGGTAGCATATTTAATGTCATCTAACATGGTTTATGGACAAAGGATTTGTCAAATTAAAAAGAGATCCATGTTTTATAACACAGTTGCAAGATGATTCATAAACTGCAGAATTTCCGTAGAACATTTGATTTGGTCCTACTTACCACTGGATTAAGAAATTACACAACACATGATCAGAATGCTGGACACTAAACGGATTAAAAATAGGTAACTGACAAGTTTCAAATGTAATTTCAAATTGGGAGCCATAAAAAGTCCGTCTATTTCTCTTAGTGTTGGTAGTTAATATTTTTTCACAAGAATCAAGAAAAAATCAAATCAAAACTCATCAGTTGTGAACATGAAAAATGTTAGTGAACTAGTAAATAATAAAGGAAAACATCACTCAAGCAAAGACATTCTGAACTGCTTGGTAAACTTGGCAAGGATATTTCATCTGGCAGTGAACAAGGCAGGCGCTACTGAAGATATTTGATACTATCCCTGAAAGCATTTGCTGTGCATAAGTCTAAGCTTCTAATCAGATTAATTTGGAATATCTTTGGAGAAGTGGGTAAAAGTGTATTTTATTCTTGTATGAAAAGGAGGCAATTGGAAGTGAACTAGATTTAAAAGAGATGAAATTCCAAATAACAAAACAATCAAATTTAAATCCTTATTCTCTTTCTGCTGCATAAGTAATCCCAGTCTCCTAAAATAGTTCTTGTGGAGAAAAAAAAAGAGAGAGAAAAAGTATGCTTCTACAATTCTACGATCAATTTATTTCACTTCTTGTTCCACCAGCATCCAAACTACACACAATTCAGAATGTGGAATTTTCCCTGATTTTGTTTGTTTGCTTGTTTGTTGCACATAAATATTCTCCCCATGGAAACTCAGCAACAGTCTGGGAGGGAAAGAATGCAGGGAGAAAGAAAAGAGGAGGAAAGTCTGATGCACAGTTGTAATCCAGTCATTCCAGCACAGTCATTGATGCAGTGGCTAAAAACTTTGTCAGTAATGTAGTAAGCAAACTCTAATTCCCTAATTTGACAAAACTGAGAATTTCTTTATTATTTAAAGAATTTATTACAAATACTTGAATCTCAATTTTTCATCCTCAAGTGAATCTCTATCCATCTTATTACCATTTATCTTAATATTTTGATTGCTCAAGGGAGGGAATTGCGTGAAGAAGAGCTGACCCAGAGAAAGCAAACATCATATTACACGGGAGCTGGTTAATAAAGGGTAAATTTCTCACCTACAGTTTTGCAGCTCTTTAGCATGAGTAAAATTGCAAGTTAAGTATGTCAGAAAGCTACTGCTACCATAAAGCTAACTTGATTCTTCAGTGACAATATGGTTGTATTCAGATTTTTTTGTCCTGTCAGAAGACATTTCCTTTACAGAAGAATGTCACCATGGAAAAGAAAAGCAGGTAGTTTGTGTATTATTAGTAAAATAATCTTCAGAACCACCTCAGTATATGCTACTGTGGATTCTTGTACTATTATCATCAAACATTTTTCAGTGATACACTGGACCACACTGAACTACAGAGAATTCCAACAACTGTATTCAAGAGTGTGTCTTTCTCAAATAAAAATTAAAAAAAAACCAATACATTGCCTGACTCCATAATTTCTGTAAGTTCTTCTTTGTCTCCCGTTCTCCCTGCCTACACTATAAAACTCCTCATACAGGTTCTGATTTTGGGTGCACATAGGCATCACCTTGCAAACACGTGGGACTGAGAGGTACGTTCCGGGTCCATGTGTCTAACATTTTACCATTGAAAGCAAGACAATACATCAAATGTTTATAATACAATCACATTTCAAAATAAAATATTTTATTTTCATTGTTCTGTGCCTATGACTTTTACTATAAGTCTGTTTTTGAAAATAGTATTAATTTTCTCTAACTTTCCTGTATTCATAGTTTGTCTACATCCATTTGCTCTTATGCTGACATTACCACCTCAGTGAAATAATGCTTGTAGTCTGGAGCTTTACCTTGTAATGTTTTTACAGACAAGAATATGTCCTTTCTTCACTTTCAGATCAGGACAGTCAGTTATTGAAACAAATCTAGTTCTATTTGTCTCTTTCATTAAAACAAAACCTCCAGTTCTATTGTATTTGTAGGACTTGTATGTTCTCACCCTAATCTGAAAGAATCTTTCTTGGTAAGCTGAATATTTTATTCCAAAGGAGGTCCCAAAAGTTCATGACATGGGGCACTGGAACTCTTCTGCCTCTGCTTCTCTCACAGATACAACTGGTTTAAATTTTGTATGAAATAATACACTAGAAACATAGTTCATATTCATACTGTTCAACTAGTATGCAAAGATTTTTCTCATCTTCTAATTTATGACTCCCTGTCTGTTTTTATTATTTCTTAAAATCAGGACTTCACACTTTGTTCTAGTAAATTTAATCTCATTTCTATTGTTCCTGCTCTCTAGACATTGCAATTTTTCTTTGCATAATATTCAAGTCCTCTCCTGTACTGAAAATGCCTTCTAACTCTGAGATATCATTAAATTTTTTTAGCAAATTCTAACTTTATGTGGCACCCACTCTTCCACAATAATTAACGTGTTCTACTTTCTTTACAGCTAGTTCTGTTGTGTACTGAACTGCAGCACACATGCCTTTTGGTAAGAAAAGGCCTATCAACCAAAAAAATCTGAGTTTCCAGTGGCTTGAGTCTGGATGAAATTCCAGGTCCCAGCTCATGCTCACAACTTTGCACAAGCGTGTTATTGTGAATATAAAACACACAAGCATGTTATTGTGAATATAAAACACATGGTATTGTCTTGCATCTTTTCAGTTGCAGCACAAAAATAATAGATTTAGAATGCTAAAAAATGTCGAACCTTTGAATATTATGACCATATCCATGCACTGAAACAAAGAATTAGACTTTTCAATAACTTTCACCACTAAAATATCCTGACTGCTCCAGAGAATTAACTATTCTAATACATTCGGAAACAGTACTTGTAAATTCTGTGCCATAGAGTTTGCTTTTGTAAATTCTGTGCCATAGAGTTTGCTTTTGTTTAGGACAATCTAAATAGAAAGGGAAGGGGAGATGGGAGGGGGTAGACATACCCACCTGCGTGCCACCTGTAAGTTATCTTGCTTTTCTGGTATGATTTCTAGTATCTATGTTTAGGGAGTTAATACTTGTTATGAAACTTGTCATGAATTCACAAATTCATGTGGCATATGGTTTAAGTCTGTTCTTTCTGTTGATAAAGAAAGCACTTATCCTTGAAGTTAAGGATGAATAGGATTTGAAGTCCTTGCACTATAGAACAAAACCCAAATAAAGGGATAGCTGTGGTGCAGCTTGACAGTGTGATGCTTGGATCTAATTCTTATTCATCATAAGACAAAACATCTTATACTTATTCTTGTCTTTGACTCTACCTCTTGGACTTCCTTATAAAAGATTAAACATATCCTCCTCTTCATATCCAGCTATACAATAGGTGCCCTAGTTTAAAAGAGAACAGACAATGAACCAAGAGAACTGGGAGTCTGACAGCATGAAAGTCCATCACCCTGAAGGCAGAAACATGCTGCTTTTTTATTAAAGCATGTCATGGACATGGCAAAAAAGTATTTACAGACCTTGGTCACACTGTTTTAAAAACACCTGCTGTGTTAAAATGCTTCTGAAGAGAGATGGACTACACTAACATGTAGAAAATCAATCTCTTCCTCTATCCTTTGTCTATTCCTGCAACCCATAAATTTCAGAAAGAAACTGTGCTTATCATAGTAGCACCATAATCTTTGTGGGCACAAGTTGTGATTGGCACTACTGATGTGGGACTTCATATGCATAAATTTAAATACATGACTCGTAATCACAGAATCACAGAATGGCCAGGGTTGGAAGGGACCTCAAGGATCATGAATCTCCAATTTCCCTGCCACATGCAGGGCCACCAACCTCCCCATTCAACGCTAGACCAGGCTGCCCAGGGCCCCATCCAATCTGGCCTTGAACACCTCCAAGGACATGGCATCCACAACCTCTCTGGGCAGCCTGTTCTGGTACCTCACCACTCTCTCGGTAAAGAATTTCCCCCCTGACATCCTCGTAATATAATTTCTGGTTCCTGTTGCCACACTTAAATTGTCATAGCATAACCAAGTGAAAATCCATTTTTTCTGAGAAAATCTTGATTTTCAGGACAGGATCTAACCGAAAACATGACTTCATGGGAACTGTGAGTACAACATACCATAGGGACTAAAGATTTCTGAAGCTTAAGCTACCTCACTTATGATACGTCACAGGAAACATTGAAACTAGCAACATTGCCCATGAATGAGCTGCTGTCAAGGTATAATCTGGAAATCCCATGAGACTGCAGTATTTGTTTTCCTCTTATAGACTGACAATTTCTGAAAGACTAGCAATAGATTTTAATATTTTTCTCTTTTTTCACTTACTATCCATTCTAGCATTTTGTATACTGTTGAATTTTTGTTGGATCATTCACAGTGTAGGATAGCTGTTTGTAACTAGAGGCAAGCTGACAAAATATATTGTGTCAGAGGGAGTACAAATCATTTTCAGTGTTAAAAAATGCCTTTTTCATGTTGATGGCAGAGCTTTCTTGGATGACTGATGAACTCTGAAGAGGACACTACATGGCTGATATACAGCTGCCAAATTATCCATACTTGTTCTGCATTTATATATAAAAAAAAAATAACAAAAAACATTACCACAAAGATGCACTGCATCAAATGTATGAAGACAGACACAGTGGTCGTAATATAAAGTTTTTACGAATATTGATTCATAGTAGACTGAGAGGCTCACACTGTGAACAAAGAATAGACCCTCCTGGAATACAGAAACTTGTGCATTTCATAAAGCTGATTATTTCTTTCTTGCATAGGAACCTCTCCAACAGTACCTTTTGGCATATGACACGGATATCTACATGTTATTATTCCCATTTCCAAGAATCACCAGTGCTTTTCACTGATACAAATAGGAATAGAATATTTTGGTGTGCTTTGACATGCTGCACTAATCCACAAACAAATAAGCAGTCAGAAGAAATTTTCTCCTGAGTCGTATCAAAATGTGATGTCGCATAAATATAGGGATATGCCTCAAGAAACTTATGCTTAAAAAGAAAACATTTCAAATAAAAAATGTCATCTTGTTTATATTTTAGTGGAAAGGGATATGAGCAAAGGTAAAATAAACAGTTAAAAAGCAGAGACAAACAAATTAACAAACAAGATAGGAAAAAAAAATATTTTTGTTTTTTTTTTTCCACAATCAGAATTTTAATCCACAACATATTCATCTTCTGAGCTGTTCCTCCATTTCTTGAATGAACTTATCATTAGATAGCTTGGACTTTATACAGATGCCTAAACTGAGGTGCCTATTGCCTTCTTAGGGTGCTTCACTTCTCACCCATCTGCCCCTCCAGAAGCACCTGAACCTCCTGTAAGTTCTGTGCCACATTTTTCAGCCCCAGGCTGGTGTGTCAGATTTCTTATTTTGTACACATTGACCCTAAATAGCCAGCTTACACAATGAAATCTCATCCTCCACCTCTGTGCCACAGCTGGACATTTAGGTACCTGCAATCTCAATGTGAATCCTACCTACAAGAATTCAATTCTTTTGCACACATGCCATTGTGGACCATTTAGGATGTGTCAGCATAGTAGACACTTTAGTGAACAACAAAATGAAAGATTTGAGGGACATCTGTGGCTTCCAGGAGCAACACCTTGATGCCAGATGGGACGCTTAAGTATTTCAAATAGCACTCAACATCTATTTGTTGACAAGTGAATCAAGTCCCTTATGGCCTTTTCCCAGTAAATCTAAATGGTTTTTAAGGGGGCTGTAAGTTGCAGATAATCATAAACAACAACAACAACAAAAATGAGTAAAGCTTGAAAATAATACAGAAAGTTGATCATATTAGTTCAGCAACAGGCTGGCCCTTTCTAGCTTATGGTAGTTACAGAGAATTTAGCCATTTTTGTCATTTTCTGCTGTGCTACAGATCATACAAAAAAAGACTTAAAAGTTCAAATGCACAAATTTGGCCAGAGCTATAAATAACAAATCCACTAGTTTTAGCAACAGAATGTTAATTGGTGTTTGAGAGATTCAGTTCTCAGTGTGAGAGCTCACAACACTTAATCCTTGCTAAATTATGAATTTTTAGTGGAATATGTATCAAAAGATTGAATTTATGGGGCCATTTCATATGTAACATGTAATCAGAGTCACCAATAACCTTGTCTGAGGAGGGGACTCAGTGTACTCAGAGCTTTCATAGCTATCATAGAATCATAGTATGGCTTGGGTTGGAAGGGACCTTATAGAGAATCTAGTTTCAACATTGGTACATAATTGTTTTTTGTTTGTTAGTTTGTTTGTCTTCTGAGACAAGGGCTTAAGAGCTGCATTTAGTAAAAATATAATTATTCTTCTTCAACTTTAGTTCTTCATATCATTTATTCATTTCTCAAATGTTCTGTCTAGGGTGTTCACCAGTACACATGACAGTGAGCAGTAGCCTGGTAAGAATAGCCCGCTTACAGTTTGTATTTGATACTCCATAGTGATTCAGAATAAAAAGAAAACCATTGAGATTAAAATGTCAAGCTGACCTGAGGTATCCACTCCTTCCTGTGAACTGAATTCTCAAGAAAAAATACAAATGTCTAGGACAGAATATCTCAGTCTTTCTAAAGGAAAGAAGGAAGCAGGGGACAGAGAAGGGAAAGCAAGTATAGCCTGCACTTCATATAAGCTCTGCAGTAAGCTGGATTCAAGTTCTGCAGAAAGCACTTCACTTGGAGGGGAGAAATTTACAACTATTTGAAATTAGAAGATGGGAAAGAGAAGGAAAAACACTGTATAGTTTTATATGTTACTCTCCAGAGGCTTTAAGAGCAACTGCTCACCTCAATCATCTAATTTAAGTCATCTTACACTTAAAAGATAGTCCCTATGTCTTGCAGTGTTCCACAGCCATGTGAAAGTCTTCAAAGTTGTTCTATGTGTGTGCACAGCTGTGCATTTATTGCCAGTGCACGGGCTTAGATTTTGCTTGAGACCAAAATCTCCACACACTCAACATAAAGCCTCCCTGACAACCTGCTGTAATGGTAGATTCAATACCTGCAGATACTCATGTTCAGGCCTTTGTGATATACTCCAAAACTAGCAGCCCTGGACATGGAGTCCCTGCGTAGCTGTATCTACACTCCAACACTGCCAAACGTCTATATGCTGCAGAACTGAGCAGTTTGTGGGGGGTTAATGCATGTTATTTTGCATGTAGGTGAAGGAGGTGGATCATTCATCACTGAATCTGTGCTGTCTCTGAATGCTTATTACTCTCAAGTACCACGTGTAGGATTAACCGGCATAAACCAGTAAGCATCACGTTTCTTACAACATTTAGGTTCACTTATTCATAAAGCTGAGCCTTCTCTGAACAAGATTGCTTTACAGAAAGATAGAATCTTCCCAGTCTCAAAGCATCCTTGTAGTTTAAACACATGAAGTATGGCTGCTTCAGCCTAAGCACCCCTACAACCCCACCTCATGATAGCCATGCACCAATTTCCACCACACTTACTTAAAGCTGATACATTTCTGTAAATCCTTATGCTACAAACAAATAAATGTCTTATGTTATGGACGGCTTTTAGTTTTAAAAATGTGCTGGCAGGATTTGCGGATGGTCATATGAAAGATAGCTTAAATCTGAGAGCTACACAGATGTTGTAGAAAACTGGCAATTAAATAATTCATAATGTTGACGTGTTGCTGTTAGGTTTCCAAATTAAGAGGAGTCCTTTTTCCTATTCAAGCAGTAATAGCTACTCTAGCAAATCCTGTTTCAAAAGATTAAATACAAAAGGATATGCCCTTTTGCTCTTCACACAAGAAAAAATAAGAAACTCTTTGTGTCCCAAATGACCATGATTACAAGACGTGCACAAATACGCTTCCCTTCACTATATCTGTGCTGCTCACTGATGTTAAAGGGGCATCTGCTCCAGTGATTGCAGTGTGCTTGCTAAAGGTCACAGAAGCTAGTGAACTCTTACTCAGTACCTGTATGCTACCAGTGAGAATGCAAGGTATCCCAAACTTACATTTTATGGTCTATACTGAGTGAATAAATCAGAAAACAGTGAAACTCCAAGATACTTACATTGCCTACATAACAAGTCATTAAGATTCTTTTCCACCTCAGTGACAGAGCTGTGACACTTGCACCAGAGCTCTAGCAGATCCTCTAGACTGATATCATTTCAATCAGAACGTGAATTTCATGACTGTGGAAGGTCATCAAGTCAAATACTGTGTCTGATTTTTAAAAGGGTTGGATAATTTTATGACCATTAATAACATTTGCAGTTCTGCAAGCTCAGACAAGGTAATCAAATGTCATGCTTCAGAGTGTAGGCTGGTTGCCATGTAGGTCAGGAGGAATATTTTCACCAGTGTACATTATTGCATAAAATAAAATCATAAATAAAGTTCAATAAATGAAAAACTTAATGGCAGCAAACTTTACCTTCAATCTTTAAGTATGAGCTGTATTCAGGTATGAAACAAAATGAATCCTAGAATCATAGAATATCCTGAGTTAGAGGGGACCCATAAAGACCATCTAGTCCAACTCTTGGCTCCTCCACACAGAACATCAGACCATACAACTGAGAGCATTTTCCACACTCTCCTTTAACTCCAGCAGCTTGGGGCCATTTCCTACCACCCTGGGGAGGCTGCTCCATGCCTACCTCCCTCTGGTAAAGAACCTTTTCCTGATGTCCAACTTGAAACAAACAATAACAAAGAAAGTAAGTAGAACAAAGCAGACTCAATAAAGCTCTAAAACAGGTCCCATATCTCTAAAAATAATCAGGTTGTATCTACTTAACAGGTATTTTTTAAGTTTCAAAGATTAATTACTTAGGCCCTTTCCTAACTGCTTCTTAGCACAGAATCACAGAAAATTAAGTTTGAATGGGATCTCAGAAGCCCATCTTTGTTACCTCAAGTTGGATCAATCAAATCTACATCAGGCTAACATTTATTAGACTCATCTTTACACCTTCAGTTATGTTCCCACCACAGGGAATTTTTTCCCATAATTACAATTTATAAGGTATTCTTAACACCATGATTTTTCCTTACTTCTCTTTGAAGCAAGCCTAACTGACTGACAAGCAGTGATTATAAAAATAGAGGACATATTTCTGGAATAAAAAATAATGATCTTCAAGTGCAGCCATGGAAGAGCCCACTGTGTACCTGTGGATGAGGCCTGAAGGAGGCACAGCCCATTGATACCCCTGCAAGAGCAGCCCCAAGCCAGAGTTGTGGCCCATGGAGAGAAGCGCACACGTGGGGAGGAGGGCTGGAGGAGATGCACCTGTGGGGACCTGTGTGGAACAGCTCCCAAAGGATGGGTCCCGTGGTACAGAGCTGTGCTAGAGCAGTGCTGGAACAGCTGCAACCTGTGGGAAGTCCACACAGGATCAATCTGGGAAGGACTGCACCCCATGAGAGGGATTCCATACAGAGAAGGGGCAGAATGACCACGAAGAAACAGCAAAAGTATTACGGACTGGCCACATCTTCTATTCCTTGTTCCTCATTCCTGTGTGTTACTCAAAGTCCTTTTCTGTTTGCTTCTACTTCATACTGCTCTGGTCTGTTAGTGATTAACTTCCCAGGCTGAGTCTGTTTTGACCATGGCAGTAACTGGTGAATGATATCCCTGTTGTTATCTAATCCATTAAGACATTTTCTCTTTTTTTCTCTCCTTGTCCTTCTGAGGAGGGGGTGAAAAAGACCACCATGATGGATCTTAGTGGCCAATTAGGGTGAAATGAACACACTAATTAATAATACTAATATATAAAAATAATTATTAAACTAAAGTCAACAGATATGGAACCTAGATTTGCATAGTAAGGAAGTCTACATTTGCAGAGCAGCAAGAGGGAGAGTTAGCATGACGCTAACAACTTGTCAGCGCTGAATAGGTAAATTCTGAAAGACCTTCAGAAAGGAAGGTGGAGAAGGGCACCAGAGAAGATGCTCTAGATCTGATTGGAAGAGTTATGCCTACATTTCTCAGAGGCCTATATCTGTCAGTGACTTAGTGTTTGACAGGTTGTCTGCCAAAAATATAGCTCACAGATATATGCTTGTGTTTACCTGTAAGTTTTAGACTACAGATTGGTGAAGGTCACTTTAGAAAAGATAATGACAGCTAATATTCTTACTAGAATTTCAGAAACACAGGAAGTCAGTTTCTTTATTTTTATCTTTTTTTTTCCTTATATTTATCTGAAAAAGAAATCTACTTTTTTGATAATTATTTCATTTTGGAATTGAAAACTAATTAAAGAGTTACCTTGCTGCATAGATACACTCTTCTTCTAATCTGTATAAATATGTCTCATAAGGACTTTAATTTAGATTTGTTATATAATTTTACTCTCATAATAGGAAAATGTCTTCATTTTATTTTTCTTGTACCAACTAAAAAGCAGGGCAAAATCATTATTTTTTTTTTATTATTTTCTGTTTCCTTAGTCACTTTTTCAGTGTCCTTTTTCTATTCTTTTTTAGTGTCAAAATGGGAAAATATCTTTATTAAAATAA
Source organism: Tetrao urogallus (assembly GCF_951394365.1). Taxonomy (NCBI): domain Eukaryota; kingdom Metazoa; phylum Chordata; class Aves; order Galliformes; family Phasianidae; genus Tetrao; species Tetrao urogallus. The sequence continues at coordinate 30,998,878 of NC_136813.1, read as the reverse complement.
CAAAAAAGATTTTGAAACTTACAGATTACTAAGCTATCAAAAACAGGCTGTTGTTATGAGATGAGAAATAGGCAGCTGTGGCACTCGATCACACATAACTCTAAAATGTGGTTTTTCTAACCTCTAATTCTTTCTTTTACCTAGTTTTATACTTTAGAATTAATCTGTTCTCCACATCATGCAAAAGGGGAGGATAATAATGCTCTTCTCCTAATTGACAAAAAGTGAAATGTTTGAGTATGTATTCAAGAGCCTGTCTATGGACTGCAGAGAAGCACAATATGAAGACAGCAGTATGATGCAGTCCTTCAGCTACAGGAAATGGTCATACTAACACTGTGGCAAAGTATTTCTCTTGGATCTAGCAATACACAAGTATGTTCATACATCTTTCAGTGCCTGCATACTCAGTTTAAACTTACTTGACAAGAGTACACAGGAGTATCTCTGAAACCTACTTTTTTAACAAGATGATTTGCAGACTTTGAATGTTCTTTGCTGGAGCAGCTACTTTGCTGTTCTTAGAGAATAAGAGAATGGCAAAAAGTTTATGCTTAGGCACTTCAAAGTTAAGAGAATAAAGAATGCTCTTTCATGTTTTCCTCTGTATTAAGTATATTACATCTACATAAAAGGCCTGAAATCTCTCTAAAAAGCACCATAATCCTTATTGTTTGGTTGCCTTTATTTTATCTCTTCAGTGACTAAGCCAAGATTATTTGTGAATTATTTCCTTTGCAAGTATGTGTGAAGTTCAGGATGGGATATATATAATGAAAAATATTGACTGCAAAATCTTCCTGGCTACCAAGCTGAGGACATTCAAAAAGACTTTTTGTGTGTGAGTATTGTCAGTTAGCTGTGGCATGAGAAGATCAGACAGCCAAATTAGAGCAACTGGTTGATTTTCTTCTGAAGATCGATGAATATGACAGATTAATAGATAGCATGCAGTTAGTATAAAAAAGGGAGCAAGGAAATCAGGAAAGGAGTACAAGCTGTGAATGCATAGCAAAAAGGTTACTTCTGAGGCACAGTGCAAAGAAAAGTAAGGCAGCAGAAAGGTCACCACCTAAGTGAAAGCCTGGGAAAGAAGCCAGGGAAAGGGGGAGGGGGAGGAGGAAGGAGGGTGTGAAATAACTGAAATAATAGTGTCTGAGAGAACTGAGGCACTGAATATCAGTGGGTGGGAGCAAGGGGAATCGGGGTTCGGTTTAATGTGAAGAAGCTATTGAGCATAACAACAAAGAAGCACTGATAATAAAAGTGTCAATGGAACATTTTGCAGATAGACATCCCTGTCAGATGAGATGAAATAAAGGAGTAAAATGTCTTAAAAAAGTGAGAATATAACTAAAAACCCTAAAATATATTAGAAAATTGGGAATCATCTGATTTTACTATTCTGCATGTTCAGCTATTGATACAAGGGGAAAAGAGCAGTTCAGAAAAATCCTAGAAACAGAAATACTGCTGTGGCTTTTACTCAGCAGGATATGACCAAAGAACACCAGAATGGTTTCAGCTGTGGTTAAAGTACTGAAATTATTTTAGTGTCCACACTCTAGATATCATTGTTATTTACTGTAGTTACCAGAATGCTGAGATCCCAATGAGCAAGCAGATGAAAGAAGTAAGAGCAGGACTTCAAAGACATTATTTATTCAGCTGATCAGTGAAGCTGCAAATAGTGGCTCCATCTCTCACTGTTGAGGGTTGTAGATGTCAAGCATTTCCAGAGATGAAGTATTCTTCTAGGATGAAGTCTTTTCCAGGACCCACTCTGAGGATGAGCTCTTTGGAAATGCATGTCCCTGCATTGACTTGAAAGGGATTTCAGGTGGCTATCTTACCTTTTTGTATATAACTTTTAGTTTTCTGTGTTAAGTCAGAAGAGCTCCATGCATAGCTGTTGCTCAAATGTACAAGTTGATAAAGAAACCCAAGTCAAGCCAGGATTATTCATTTTTTCATCGTGGCTGAAATGTTGTACTTCATCACCTGACAGAACTCATTGTCCCAAGGAATGCAACATACAGCAAGCCTAATGTTCAATAGTAGAAACATAGCACATATAAAGAATAATAATCTTCCTCAGGTTGGAGAAGGATATTAGATTCTGGCTAATAAAAGTACCTGATAAAAAGTTAATGTATCCTTGCTGTGAAAATATCATGCAGTTCTTAGAAAAATGAATTTACATAGTGATTATATGTAGCATGGAGGGAAAAGGTGTACAATTTTATATGACAACGGAGGCAGTTTAAGAGTAATTTATAGTCAAGTAGGGAGTCAGATGATTTTCTAAACGAAACTTCACTGATGTTAGAATCAGTAGATTATGGCTACCTTTTAGAGATAAGACACCTTCTGAACAAGGCAGAAATATTGATCATGAGGAATTTTAATTACTCTGATATTGATTAAGATAACAAGAATGCAATTACAAAGAAGAGTACCTTCTTAAAAGCTCCACGTTCTTAGTGCAGGCTTGCTCTATTTTCAGTAATTCCTTGAACAGTTTTTTTGTTCAAGGCTGTTCTACTCCTTATCCTAAGACATGAGCTAAACATGAGAAATAAAATTTAAGATACAGAGCATTCTGGATCTACTTATAAGTTTATTATTAAGTTTGAAATACTCGTGAGACAATGCTGTGTACTAAAAATGTTCTGACTTTGAGAACGAAGACAGTGAAAGAAAGCTGGGTGCACAGAGGAATGTTGATTGATATTCTATAATGTATGAGAAATCTCCTGAAGAAGAGAAGATACAATATTTAAGAAACAATATGTAGGAAGATAATTGAAATTCATCTCAAGCAAAGCTCATCTGCAGAACACAGAGCAGACTGGAGCAAGTTAAAAGAAAACACAACAGAATTATAAGTCAAACTCAAAACGGAAAACTGGAGAATGTTTCTTCCCAAATATTCCAGTTAAACACGCTTCTGAAAGGTAACTTCATTTCTCTGTCATCTACAGGTAAGATAAACAACATTGAGATAGATGTTAATGTTGCTAGTAATTAGAAGAAGCAATTAGAATTTTAGGTAATATCAATTGCACCTCTTAATTGAGAAAATGTGATTAGTGAAATGCCTAATATTCCAATCCTACTTCTGTTACTCTTAAAATCCTTTATATTCAATTTAAAAAAATTTCAAGCAACACTTTCAGCTGTGAAATTATGCAAGTTATCTGCTCATTTCAGACTGTGCAACCAATCTGGGCACTGCAGATCCAAATTGGTGACCTCCCTACAAATCTGGATCAGAATTGAAAAATATTGGCTGAATGTAAGGATTTCTGTGAATAAGCATATCCAGGAGAACTGTACTTCACAAAGATATTCTGTAGTGACATCTTCTCTTTGATGTGTAGGATGCAGGGAAGTATTAACCTTCATCATATAATTCAGTGCTTTGAGAACCTGGCCAAATACTGATTTTAGGGTTCACCTTACCTGACATACTTTAATTCACCTGACAGGTTTGAGGTGACAGACATCATATTCAATCCTGATATATAGAAAGCATTCATTGTGTTTTTGTTTGAATAAAATGATTGACATTCCGCAGACTAGATTTAGCAGGAAGTCAAAAGAGATTAGAAGAGTCTTTCCAGCTTAAAAACCTGTGTTGGTGCCAGAGAAGAGATGTTCAGCATGCTAATGTTTTCTTGGTTTTGCTGAAGAAAGAGTTGCTGGAAGGAATTCCAAAGGATTCATGTCCTTCCTAGAACTAAACACAAGCTCTGATATTATACACAAAAAGTTTTACTTTGAATAAAATTATTGCTATGCATTTACCTGTTGGTATTAATGGGATTCTCAGTGTTAAATTTAAAACAGGTCCTATGAAATCTGTGCTTTTTCCAAGTTCCTGAAGGCTTTAGATTTGACTGCAGTCACACAATTCTATGCAGCCATCTGAGAAAGTCTGTAGCTAATTCAACTGATCTGGATCTTTTACAAGAAATTTATAATAAATAAAAGGATAACTGGGGACTAGATCCTTCTTACAAGTACTGTAATTACTAGATTTTCAATGATATGAGCCCTTGCTTCCAGTTAAAACACAGTCTCAGTCAGTTGATGCCCACACTTCTTTATCAACATCTCAACTGGGCATGGATTTCAGTGAGAACAAAATCCCTTTGCCAGTAAAGAAAGAAAAAATACATTAACTTTCACAGCTACTTCTTGAAGATTAGTAATATTGTCAGTCCAGACATGAGACTAAGGTCTTTCATAGAGGTAACATCACTGAACAGAGACTTGTATTCCCATTGCCTTTTCAGTTTTGAGACAATGGAATGGTGACTGGCTTTATGGTTAGTTGGTCCAGTTTGACAAAGCCACCTGGCTTCTCATTAAGCAAGTTATGGGGAGATGTGACTAAGAATTACCAGTAAAGGCTCGCAACGTTACCTACAAGGTTTTGGTATCTTTCTTTACAGATGCTCCTCTTCAGAGTAATCTTTCCATCATTTTCAATTTATCTTTTTATTTATTTTCTATTATATTATATAATAAGTTCTTCTCTGCTTTTGCCATCATCTTTAATATTCTGCTGTCATATTTACCCTTTTCACAACTACATCTCATACGTGGCTTTGAAGCATCTTTATAGTAATGAATCAATCAATCTACAATTTCCAGATGGTGAATTTGTGCCTAGTAGCATCTACGTGCATGAACTTATATGATGTACATTTCATCTGAATGTATAATTGTCCTCAAAGACATCTATTTCTTTGTGTGTTATAAAGCATTTTTTTAATTGCATCAACTCCTAGCTTTATATCTTCATACTTTCCCATATTTTTGAAGCAAAAGGATGTCACTTATATCAACCTTCAAATCCCTACAGTAATCTCTGCTGACATTTTATTTTCAGGTCAGGAGCTTTACTTCCTCAAAAAACTTCATGTTGTTGCTCTTTTAGCCAGTTTGCTACTTTTCACATAATTACAGCCACCTTCTCCATTGAATTAGCAATTTCCTACATGACTTATCAGTTTCTTTTAGAATATCAAATAAATTATTTTGTTTCTTTTTCTTCTATTGAAAATACATGCTACCTTATCAAAAGTGTTTTAAATTTACTTGGCCCTCTTGTTTTATCAATTTTTCTTATCCTTCAAAACTTGATTTGGTATATTGTGAAGAACAGTACCAGTCCTCATTGAACAGACTCATTATCTGAACCCTTACCATCAAATTTTATTCACTAGTTTTCTTAACACTTAATGTGTTAAAAAGATCATCCAATTGTTAGTATTAAATAATTGAATTAAATGTTGCCATTTACATTTCCATGCCTCATTCCCTCAGGCTGTCATAGGTTTATCTTATTTTATCATCTATGTTAAAACTCAGGCACATTATGTCACAAGTGATTTAAATGTTAACTTTATTATATTCATTCAATACAAATATCCCACTGTTTACATACTGGTGTGATTGGGGGGCTAAACTATTCAATATTCCTTTTAATTTCTTTCAAAACGTCAATAAATTTGAATTTCAGGAGGAAACGTGCAACCTGCTACTCCACCTGGATTGTCACAAGTCCATGGGGCCAGATACAAAGGGAGCTAGAGGAAATGCTTGCCAAGCCACCTTCTGTCATTTGTCAATAGTCCTGGTCAAACAAGCTGGTCAGAGGGGGCTGCAGACTTGCCATTGTGATATCTTTCTAAAAGTAGGGTTGGAAAGTGGATTTGAGGAACTACAGGCCTGTCAGCCTGACCTTGGAATGGGGAATTTTATGGACCAGATCATTCTGAGTGCGATCACATAGCATGTGGGATCAGGCCCAACCAACATGTGTTCATGAAAGGCAGATCCTGTTATACCAAACTCGTCTCCTTCTATTGGATGAGGGAAAGGATGTGGATATAATCTATCTAGATTTTAGTAAAGCCTTTTGACATCTACTCCCACAGTATTCTCTTAGATAAGGTGGAAGCTCATGCTTTAGACTGGTTTACTCATCAAAAATGGCTGGATGGTCAGGCCCAGAAAGTGGTTGTGGATGGAGTTAAATCCAGTTGTCACTAGTAGTGTTTCCCTGAGATCAGTACTGAGAACAGCCCTGCTTAATATCTTTACTGATTATCTGGATGAGGGGATTGAGTGCACCTTCAGTAATTTGGAGATGAATCCAAGCTGGGAGAAAGCGTCATTCTACCTGGGGGTAGGAGGACTCTACAGAGAGATCTGGATAGTCTGGCTCAATGGGCTGAGTCCAATTGAGTTTTAACAAGACCAGGTGCCAGGTCCTACACATTGGTTGCAACAACCCCATGCCTTGGGGTAGAGTGGCTGAAAAGCTGCAGGACAGAAAAGGATCTGGAGGTATCAATCGACACTCAGCTGAATATGAGGTTTGCAAGATCTCATTACTCTACAACTACTTGAAAGGAAGTTATAGTAAGGTTGATGTTGCTCTGTTCTCCCAGGTAACAGAGACAGAACAAGAGGTAGAGGCCTCAAATTGTGCCAGGAGTGGTTCAAGTTGGATATTAGAAAAAAATTCTTCTCAGAAAGAATGGTAATGCTTTGGACTGTGTTGCTAAGGGAAGTGGTGGAGTCACCATCCCTGAAAGTGTTCAAGAAACCTATAGACATGACACTTATGGATATGGTTTAGTGGGAACTGTAGCAGTGGGTTGACAGTTAGATTTGGTAATCTTAGAGGTCTTTTCCAGGCTTAATGATTCTATGATTCAATTGCATCTAAACACTCTTCTAATCACCAAATTACTGTCAGTAGTGCTTTCTTATTTATGACTGGAAATCATAGAATCATCATATATCCATAGAATAGCTTGTGTTGGAAGGGATCATAAAGATCTTCTGATTCCAATCACTTTGCTGTGGTCAGGGTTATCAGCCACTAAATCGGGCAATAGATCTGGTTGCCAATCACTAAATAAGGCACTAGATCAGGTTGCCCAGACCCTCATCCAATCTGGCCTGCAGGGATGGAGCATCTGCAACTCCTTTGGGCAACCTGTTCTAGTGCATCACCACTCTCTGAATTAAAAAAAATTCCTCACAACATCTAATCCAAATCTTCTCTCTTTTAGTTTTAAATCATTCCTTGCCCTGTCACTATCAGAACATGTAAAAATTCTGTCTCCTGACTGTAAGCTCCTTTAAAGTCTCTGAAGGCCTTCCCAGAGTCTTTTTTTCTCCAGGCTCAACAAGTCCATCTCCCTCAAGCTTTTTTTTTGTAAGAGGAGTGTTCCATCCCTCTGATCATCTTCACGACTGCCCTCTGAATCCACTCCAACAGCTCCATGTCATTCTCTTGATGAGGATCCCAGATATGGATGCAGTATTCCAGATGAGATCTCATGAGGGCGGAACAGAATGGGACTATCATCTCCCTCTCGCTATTTTGTTGTGGCTTTTGATGCAGTTAGCCTTCCGGGCTGAAATCATACACTTCTGGCTTTTGGCATGGTTTTTGTCCACCATGACCCCCCCCTTCTCGTCTGAGCTACACTCTGTAAGTTCTTCTCCCTGTCTGTACACATGCCTGGGATGGCTGCAACTTGAGTGCGATACCTTGCATTTGGCCTTGATGAATGTCATTAGGTTCACATAGGCCTACATGTTCAAAATCTTCTGTAAAAGAATAGTTGAAGTGCCTTTACAGTTTCTAATCATTTTTTGAATCAATGTTATTTGAGTAAAAAAAGTAAAGCTTTTTCTAAGTTCAGAAGTGTTTCAGTATATTTGCCCTCACTAATCACTTTGCCAAAGTTGATTCTTTGGAACAGAAACAGGCCAACTTTAATTTAATGCGTACTGAGTCAGCTCTCTATCCAAATTTATTTTCTTTAGTTAACTACTTCCAGATATATTTATGATTGAAACTCAAATTTTTATCATCATATGACTTCTAATTTATGTCTACTTGCTCAATCTGAGTGTAGCTATCCGTATTTTATTTCAAATACTATCTCAATAGAACTTGTTTTAAAATTCATCTGGTCATATTTTAATACCTTAATAGTTTATGTTTTCTCTACACCTTCTAGTTTACAAATCACTGATACAACACGGTATTATTTGACTTCAGTCTTTACCTCTATTTCCCTCCCTAAAACACATACCTGCAATTTACTTGGATAACTACTACACTATATTTCTAACATGTTATGGTTTAGTATGTACCCAGCACGCCAGCAATTTTTTTGACTCGACTGTTTACATTACTGTTCAAAACAGTAACAAACTGTTCAATTTGTATCTTTTCATTCAATTTGTATCTTTTTTCCACCTTCATTTTCACTCCTCTGGAGAAAAAAAGTATTTGTGTGTGTGTGAGTAAATATCTTGAAGCTGCTAATGGGAAGGTAACATTTGAGGAAATCTTGCAGCTCTCCAGGCATCAGAATTGCTAGTGAGTTCCAATCAGAAAAATATTAATTTAGGTCTGTGCCACCTTCCTGCAATATTCCATCCTCTTGGAACACCAAGTAATTTTCTTCAGAAAAAAAAAAAAAAAATCACATTAAACAGTGGGTGTCCAAACAAATGGCAATATTTCAGTTCAGATTTTGTGTTAGGTTTTGCATCGTATTCCATCACATAGCACGTTGTAAGACACATCATATTCCATCAACTAATTCTGCTAAATGTCAGGTGTTTAATAAAGGGAAAGGGCAAAAAGTTGTAAAGGGTTTACATTGCCTTGTTAATCAGCACTTGAAAAAGTTTTGAAGAACTCAGTGAATCGTTAATTTAAGAGCTGGTTTCTGGAAGCTATAACATACGCTGCCTGAAATCCAAATTTTTCTTTTAACAATCAAGGGATTTCGATTGCTAGGTTTCAAATATTTAAATGGATACCTATATGTGCTGCAAAACTGATTTGTGTAGCAAATATATGCAGGCATCAAAGTCATTTGTCAGGGCTGAATAGAAGCAGCTATCACAAAAACAGACTGTGAGAGGTGTCAGTACCTCATAAAATCATCTCTCCACCTGCTTGACAGGACAGGCAAAGTTCAGGAGCAGCTATCTCAGGCTATTAAAGAGTACCTCATTACTATTAAAAAGAAGAGCTGGACTTACAGTTTGCCATCACCACACAAGTTCAATTGTCATTTGCCAAGTATTACATGACAGACAGAAAAAGTTTAGGAAAACTAACATACAAAAAGTTTTACTCTTTTTATTTGAAAATAAAAAATAGCATTAGTTACCAATTCTTTTTACTTTAATTCATAAATATTTGGAAGTTCTTTCCCAGCATTGAGCATGCAGAATCAAGTGTCCAAAGCTTATACATAGTGGGTAAAATATTTTTCGTCTGAATAATGCCCTCTGTAAGGTTACTCAGTTCAGTAACAGCTATTATATGGAAGCATGGGTGGCAGAATCAGACCTTTAGCTTGTGTGGAGCCCAGAATCCTTTTACTGTTTGCTTTGATTAACTACATCACTACACATTTTCAAGAGGAAATGTAATTTTCACTGGCAATAACTCAGGAACTTACAGCAAAGGGGTAAAAGCTTTGAGCAGACAATTCTGGGTGCTGGAGATACTGCAAGTGATAAAATGATGTATAAAATGACATGATAACAAACATTGACCATATCTCTGATTTTTCTTTAGTAGCAGACAATATCATTCACACAGCTGTGAGCCATTCAAGAAGGTATTATCCCATGAGTTCTGACATCAAAAAACTTATCGTTTCCAGCCTTACAGTAAAGCAGTTTAGTAGGTAATAAAAATGAGGAGGAAATTTCCAGAGCAGTCTGTGTTGACAGCAGAGACCAAATTTCAACAAAGTAGTACAGTTACATATAATTTATATCTCCCTGCACCATCTAATCCTCCTGAGAAGATTAATTCTGGCAGAAGGCATGCCATGGTAAGACCAAATACCTTGCCTTAGGCTGTACAGTAGATGTAGGCATTATTTATTGCTTTCAGAGGTTTCTTAGGAATCCTTTTGATGAAAGCAAGACAAAGATATGGGTTTTCTTTCTTTGTACTTTGCACATTTTCTGGGTTCACATTTCTATTCTAACTGAAGATGAAATCTTTGGCTTTGTTTTCCTTTTATTTTCCAAGAAACTATAATCTGGAATACCTGATTGTTAATTTTTGGACATGCTAATATCTAACACAGATAAAATAGCTCAACAGTAGTGATAGCACAGATAAAAACATAACCCATGCTCTATGGCCAGGATTCAGTTCTGCCTGTTCACACTAATGTTATTTTAGCACTGTTTTAAGTTAATTAGTCAAAGCTATCCATAAAATCATAGAATGACAGAACTTTTTGGTTTGGAAAGGATCTTTAAAATCATCTATTCCAACCCCTTTGCTATAGGGGGTAGGGGCCTCTCACTAGGCCAGGTTGCTCACAGTGCCATCCAGCCTGGCCTTGAAAACCTCCAGGGAGGGTCATCCACAGCCTCTTCAGGAAACTTTTTCCAGTGTCTCACCACCCTCAAAGTAAAGAATTTCTTTCTAATATCTAATCTAAATTTACCTTCTTCCAGTTTAAAGCTATTTATCCTCATACTGTCTCTACATGCCCTTATAAAAAATCACTCTCCAGCTTTCCTGTTGGACCCCTTCAGGCACTGGAAGGCACTATAAGGTCCCCTTCTCTTTCCCACGCTGAAGAGCCCCAACTCAGTCTGCCCTCGTAAGGAAGGTGCTCCAGCCCTCTGATCATCTCTGTGGCTCTCCTCTACCCACTCCAACAGCTCAATTTTCTTCTTGTGTTAGGGGCCACAGAACTGGAAGTCCCAAGAGTAGAGTAGAGAGGCACAGTCACCTCCCTTAACCTGCTGCTCACACTTCTCTTGATGCAACCCTGGATCTGGTTGGCTTTCTGGGCTGCAAGCAAACATTGCTGGCTCATGTTGAGTCTTTCATCAACTGGCATCTACAAATCCTTCTTCTCAGGATTGCTCTCAAGTCATTCTCTGCCTAGCCTGTATCTGTGCTTGGGATTGCCCCTACCCAAATGCAGAACCTTGCATTTGGCCTTTCTGAATTTCAAGAGGTTGACACAGGCCCACTTCTCTAGCCTGTTCAGTTCCTCTGGATAGCATCCCTTCTTTCTAAAGTGTCAGCTGCACCACTCAAATTGGTGTAGTCTGCAAACTTGCTGAGAGTGCACCCGATCCCATTCTCCATGTCATCCATAAAGTTGTTAAATAACATCAGTTATTCTGATCATCACCAATCCCTGGGGAACACCACTTGTCACAGGTCTACACTTAGACATTGAGCCATTGACCACAAATCTCTGCATGTGACCATCCAGACAATTCCTTATCCAGAGAGTGGTCCATCCATCAAATTCATTTTTTTTAAATTTAGCAACCAGGATGTCATACAGGACAGTGTCAAATGCTTTGCACAAGTCCAGGTAAATGACATCAGTTGCTCTTGCTTTATCTACTGACCCTGCAATTCTATCATAAAAGGCCACTAATTTGTTCAGGCATGACTTATTCTTGGGTGAAGTCACATTGATTAACATCAGTCACTTCATCTTTATTTTCCATGTGCCTTAGAAGGGCCTTTGGGAGGATCTTCTCCATGATCTTGCCAGTCACAGAAGTGGGATTGACTGGCCTGTAGTGTCCTTCACTCAGTTCTTACCTTTGCCTTTCTGCAACTTGGACAATGCAACTAGAGCCCTTGCCAGTGAAGATGGAGGAAAATCTTTATCCATATCCCTCATGACCAGGTCTGCAGTTTCCTTCTGGGGAGGGTCCACATCTTCCCTGGCCTTCCTTTTATCACTGATATACCTGTAGAATTTCTTCTTGTTCCCCTTTATGTCCCTGGCTACATTTAATTTTATCTGGGTTTTACCTTTCCTAACCTGAACCCTGGCTGCTCAGACAATGTCTTTGTAGTCCTCCCAGGTAACCCAGTCCTTCTTTCACTCCCTACAAATTTTCTTTTTGCTCTTAAGCATGTCCTTGTTGACCCACAGAAGCCACCTGGCATTCTTGCCTGACTTCTTCTGTCTTGGGATACACAGCTTCTGGATTTGGAGGAGATTGTCCTTGAATACTGAGCAACTTTCTTGGACCTGTCTTCCCTCCAAGGCTTTATCCCAAGTCACCCTGCCAAGCAGTTCCTTGAAGAGGTCAAAGTCTGCTCTTCTGAAGTCCAGAATAGCAAGCCTGCTGTGCACCCTCTTTGACTGCCTAAGGATCTTGAACTCCACCATTTCATTGTCACTGTAGGCCAAGGCTTCCTTTGAGCTTTGTATTACTCACTAGCCCCTTCTTGGTGAGGACAAGGTCCAGTATAGCACCCTTCTTCGTGGGTTCCTATAACACTTGGAAAAGGAAGTTATCATCTATGTATTTCAGGAACTCCTCTGATTGCTGGTGCCTCTCTGTGTTGTCCCTTTCAACAGACATCAGATTGGTTGAAATTCTCCACGAAGACCAAGTTTTGTGAATGTAAAGCTCTTCCTAACTGTCTATACAGACCTCATCCACTCAGTCCTCCTGGTTGGGCAGCCTCTAGGAGGCCCCACTACACTGTCTCCTTTCCCTGCCTTCCCTTTAATCCTAACCTATAAACTCTCTGTCACCTCCTCATCTATCCTCAGATGGTGCTCCATGGACTCTAGCCCGTTGCTGATTCAGAGGGCAACATCGCTTCCCATTCTCTCCCACATCCCCTCCCATTCTCTCCCACCTGTCTTTCCTAAATATTTTATTCCTGTCTATTCCTACATTCCAGTTATGAAAGCCATCCCACCATGTCTCAGTGATGCGAATGACATCATAGCCATAAGCACACGCATACCTATTACTCTTCTTGCTTGTTTCCCACACTCTGTGCATTAGTGTACAGGCATTTGAATTGGGTTCCCCATTGAGGCTGATTTGCCAACTGAACCCTTATTGTGAACTTTGGGGACTGTCTTCCTGGCCTGTGATCCAACTCCAGGCCCATTGCATCCATTTCCACCATCTCCTTAAAGTGGGATGAGTTGAGGCTCCCATCCTGACTAAATTGTCAGGGAAGCAGAGCCAAAAAATAACACGGGTAATATTGAGCTTCAAAATGTAAACAGCTATATGTAGGTACTGACATTGTGGCAAAGATGGTTAACAGTATTCTTAGTTGCATTAGGTATTGTCAGTAGGTTGAAGGAGGTGATCCTTCCCCTCTCATCAGCACTCATGAGACCATAACCACCGTATTGTGTCCAGTTCTGGCCTTCCAGGAATAAGAGAGACATGTACCTACTGGAGGGACTCTAGCAAAGAGCAATTAATCTGATTGAAATACTGGACCATCTCTCCTATGAGGAAAGGTTGAAAGGCTGGGACTCTTCGGGTAGAGAAAGGAAAGCTTAGGGGGAGAATCATATTAATGTATGTAAATACATGGAAGAAGGGTGTGAAGAGGACAGAGTCAGACTCTTTTCAGAGGAACTCTGGAGAAATGGCAATGGGCACAAAGTGAAACACTTTACTGTGATGATTACTGAGCAAAGTTGCCCAGGGAGACTGCAGAGTGTTCTCCCTGGAGATCTTCAGAAATTGCCTGGACATAGTCCTAGGCAACATGTTCCAGGTCTAGAGATCTTTGACATAGGGATTGGACTAGATGAACTCCAGAGGTCCTTTCCAATAAGCTATTTCCAATAAGCCTTTTCCATAAGCCATTCTCTGATTCTGTGATTTGTGGCATATCTACTAGGCTTCTAAGCTCCTATTTTAATCCATTCCAGATATATATTAGGTCAATTCCTAAGTCCTTATTAATAATTATAATCAAGACCTTTTCAATCCAAGCCATTCTATGATTCTGTGATATGATTCAATTCAGCATGAAAATTTAAAAATTTGTGGCAATTAAATCTGGCCTCCATCTCTCCTAGTCCTTCCTGTAAGGTACTTTAATATTTCTCACAATCCTATGTGGTATGTCTGGATATTTTAAGATACTTGGAAGTGGCACAAGTCACCTGTCAGCAAGAAAATCAGCTGAGATCTTAGCTGACAATATAAGTGGCATTTACTGAGCTGTTATACATGTATTAAGAGAAATCTACACATGGTTGTGTTTGTTAGTGTCAGCCAAATTTCCAGGCTCCACTGATCTTGCTGACTACATCTTCCTTAGACATAAAATTAAACATTAGTTGCTAAGGGTAAGCAACACCTTAAATAAGGCTACAGCTGCATTTGAGATTCTCTGCGGTCTTTGAGACATCTAAATAGGGCTTCCAGAAATGATGGAGGACCTGGAACAACTGCATATCCATCTGGACTGGCACATGAAGAACAACCAAGAGATACTAACACTTCAGAATTTGGATCAAGACTTCACAACACATAGATATCTGCATGTATTTGTCTTAATGTATGTGTTAATTCCTATCCCAGGTAAAAATAGCTTTCAGAAGAAATTCAGCCATTTATCTAAACTAATAAATTACAGATCTCTTAAAAATTTGATTGATTTTTATTAAAGTGTTCATCTTTTTTTCAGTCAATCCTGGGAGGAGGATGTTTTCTTGAAAAAACTTTTCCATTCTAAACCAGTTTCAACATTAAGTTCATCACTTGTTTATTAAAAAGTAGATTTTTTCTTATACTCCTTTGTGCTAATTTTTCTCTCAAATCTTGATCTGTTTCAAGAGATCAATATATCATTTAGCTTTCAATTTGAACAGGAAAAATAATAGAAAAATATTCTGAATAACAGATTTCCCAATCACAGAAACAAATTGTTGAAAAAAAATTTGAATATATTAGAAGATTGATTCAGCCTGTTATTCTTGTCAATAGTTCTTCTATTTTTTAATCCACTTATATCTTTCTTTCACACATATAACAGCACAGTACATAGCAGCACAAGAAAAATTAGCTTTAAAACAAGCACACAGACAAGAAATGTAGCTTTCAGTATGGCTTTCATACAGTTATACTGCACTCAGTTACCACTTCCTCTAATGGGATTTGTTCTCTCTGGCTTACAATTTCTGAAATACTATATCTGCCCCTGGTATATACGTAGCTAGCCCTCTTCACTCATCCCTCATTACATGACTATTTAATGTAACAATTCCCTGTGAGGAGAGCGTGTACAGCACTTTCAGGCCTCATTCCAGGATAGTCTGTGTTTTTTTCGTGACACAGACTGTTTCCTGACTTTCATTTAAAGAAGGCAATGGTCTTCATGGCAAAATGGCATTTCAGATGAATAAGAGAGGAGGACAAGCTGCAGAAAATTTACTGTGCCAGCTTATTTCTGATACATATGGATTCTTTGACTCTCTTATCTACTGATTTTTTTCTGTACTTGGAAACTATTCACAATTATGAATGCCAGCAGATATTTTTGGCATTTAATTACTCAAGAAAACAAAATTTGGTCTTATCCACCACCTGCTCAAAGACTCTTTAATAGACACATCACAGTCCTATACTTTGAATGACTCCAGGAAGTACCCCTGTTATTCTGTACACCTACTGTTTTTTCCCTACCATAATCTTTTTCTACCTTTCTTCAAAAGTAAGTCAGTTACATACTCAGTTTCTGGTTTCCTCACATCATTTTTTACTATATAAACGTTGATCCTACTAGAGGCAGGGGGTGGATGCTGGTATTTTGGGTGTTTTTTTTTTGTTGTTTGATTGGATTTGTTTCTCTTTTTCTCACTGATAGGTGGATGGGACTGGGAAGGAAAGTACTTTAATTGTATCACTGCACCTGCTCTTCTCTAAATGACACTGCCAACCTGTTTCAGGATGAGTAATTTAGGACTTGAGTCACATTCACCCACAGAGATATCTTTGTTCTTGCTGAATTTAAAATTTAAATGTTCCAACAAGTTCATCTTTTTAAGAAAAAGCCACTTATATTTTCTTCTTCAGATGTTACTCAGAGAAAATGTTGTCCAGGATCAATCTGTACAACTTCGTGTGATGGAATTTTCAGCAGCCATGGGAACAGTCATTTAAATGAAGAAGACTCAAATAAGAGCTCTCCAGGTTGGGTCTAAAGTACCTACCTATGATGTCATCTGATGATCCAAAGCTATACATACAACTGCACACAAGGAACTGAAAAACATTTGGACTGCTTAGTAAACACGCATATAGATACATGGAAAAGACTGTATTTTAAATGTCACCTTTTTGATACGTCACACATTTGTCCTTATAATGGAGAAGCTCTATTTTCTCTTTTTAATAGCTTTAGGTTTCTTTTGTCTTGGTCTCTGTGAATAGGCAGGAAGGCTGTAATTTTGTTAAAAGACATTATGTAATAACATATCCTTGAGAAATTTGATAAGGCCTGTCTATGCCACCATAAACATACTAAGTAAGGCCTTTGAATTAACTTCGTTTGAAAGAGCTTTCTAAGAGCTAAGGCACATAACGGGATGGAATTGAATTACAGTGGCCTAATAAATTATCAACCATTAGCTGAATTTCCTTAATTGCCTGCGGGCATGCTTTTAGTCCACCCCAATTGTGAGGTAATAAACGCCAATGAAAGGGATTTCAGGACATTTGAAACCTAAATAACAGTAAGGAGACTGAATATTTTGTTGGACCATTGCCCATGTCCTTGAATGATATTAGATAAATCAACAAATAATTTTTCAATTCATGTTTATAATTCCGTTTGTGATATGTTATTTGAACCACAAGCAACCACAAGAAAGTAGAAAAGTAGAAAGGGAGGGAGAGGGGGGAAGAGATAACTGGATATCTGTTGAGTTGAGCCTCAAATTAGGTAACTCTGATAGTCTTTCTCAGAACAGACTTGAAACTGCCGAAAAGTAGTAAAATAAGCAGGAGGGAGAAGCAGGAGGAGCAGCAGAAAGGGAATCCTCTCATAGTGCTAAACACCTAGGGTAAAAGAATTTGAAGTTACAAATTTAGGGGAATTCTAAAGTAAGCATCTTCACTGAAGAATTTCTGTGGTGTTTAAGTCCTGCTTTGTGCTTGCCTTATGTTATTTTTCAGTTGGCAAGTAATAGCAAAAAGATTCTGTTTATTTTAGAAAGTTTAGCTACTTTGAAATCTGGATGGGTATTTTTGTTGGTTCAACATATTTCAACATATAAAAGTTAGTATGAATTAAAATTCTATTCTGAATATTAAGTCTCCAGAGTATTTGTGACAAGACAAAAATCTGATTACATTCATTTTATGGATCTATTATCTTTGGGATTTTTATTCATACATTTTAAACACTGTACATTTGTAATAACTCATGTCTCATAGTGCCATGCATAAAATGTATTTTACAGTGCTCAATAACATTGTATCTTGAAAGACAGTGTCAGAATCTGGTGTGACTTTGCTGTAAGTTTTTGACATGAAAACAAGGATTTTGATTTAACCTTATGTATTGCAGGTCCATTTAGATATTCTTAATAAATAATTATTTAGTTGGAGTTAAAAGTAGAAGATATGATTAAATATTATTTTTTCCAAAGCTGCACAAATCTTGTAAAATTGAAAATGAACTTCTTGCAGCCTTATTCAGTCATCTAGATAATTTTCAGACTTTCCAGTCCTGATATTTGCTTTTTGTAAGAAATGATACTGAAAAATTGTTAGTTCACATGCTTGGATACTCATGGAAATGTGAATGATAAACAAGGACATGCAAATATTCACATAAGAATATGGTATTTATATGTGAGAAGGGAAACTGTTTGATACAGATAAAAAAGCTGGTTCATAGAAGCTATTAAATGAGCCATAAAAAAATTTCAATCCTACTTTTTGCAGCTAGAGTGAACCACACACATATTACTGAGTTCTAATCACAGGATCACTGCATATGCTACGTCAAATATACCTATTTAAGTAATACTACTCTTAGACATAGCAGGACAAGATCATGGGATCATTTAGAGAGAGGTTTGTTAAAAGATAATTTGGCTAGTTAGTTGCTAATTGGCACACTAATTCTGCCCTTCCATTCACTTTTCACTTTGTCTTTCACTTCTCTTTCATTTTTCACTGCCCAAAGCTCTTCACAGTTAAAGTAAGAAAAATTATGTATAACCACCCCTTAGCACATGTAAACATATACATGCACTAAATTACACATAAAACAAACATTTGTGTGTGCATATGTAAAACATATATATAGGTAGTAGTACTGACTTGCATAAATGAAACATAAATTGATACCAATTAAGCACGGGAGTACAGCATGATAGGTTTCAAAAAATTCATGCCTATTAGGTGAGAACTGCATATTAAAAATTATCTTCTTAAGCATCAATCTAGGAATTTAATACAGGTTTAAATTTCCCAGAATAAAAAGAGACTTTTCTATTAGTGAAATTCATTTTGGTTTGATCTCTCAACCTCTCCACAAAGTGTAGTATCCACCTATCTGTTACCTCAGTGACTAAAGCCAATAGGATGGTATTAAAAATATATGTATTCTTTCCCTTTCTCCTGTTCCTCTTGTAAACCAAAGGCATTTTAAAAATAAAATTCATTACTTAAATTTCATGTCTTGAAATGTGATTTTAACATGAAGAAGTGTCAAGACTTTAAATTTAGTACTTTACATAATTTAATTACTGAGGGATAATGTCCAACAAAGCATGAAAGATTTATCTTCGATATATAAAGAAGTCTGTGATCACTGTTACTTTCAAAGGTAAAATCCATGAAGCAGTTGTGCTGCACTACTATTTTGCTCACTCAAATTCCCTTTACACAAAATTTTCACCGAACGATTATTCTTTTACAGTTGTTTTTCATGTGGTTATGGAAAGAATGAAGGAATGAAGAAAGGAAGGAAGAAAGCCTGGACAACTGAAACATGGATAAAATAAGACTGAGAGGGGGGTATGACCATTAATATGTCATGAAGAGACAGATGTCAATGTGTGAAGGAACTGCAGAAGCTCATAAGACATGTCAGCATAAAAATAAATGAGTGTAAACTGAGCACGATATATACTTAAGCTGTAAATATAAGGTTGTGTGATGTGGAATTTTCAATATCAAGACAGAAAAGGCATGGTCTCATGGGGTCTGATATGGATCTAAAGTTCCCAACTGAGTTTCATTTTTTGCCCAACTACTGAAAATTTCCCTCCTTGGACAAGCAATCACCACATTCCAGTTAAACAAAGTTGTTATGGAGAGTTGCAGAGAAAACAGGTTGTGTATCAATTAAGTATAATGATGTGACAATTAGCTTTTCATTTCAAATTGTAAATATGTGCCACAGAATAACTGAAAGGATGCAGGAAATTTAATCTCTTCATTCTCTAGTAAAAAATGCAGTCAGTATGTGGAGAAATGAAAAAATATTTGACTACTTAAAAAATCTATTTGTCTTCTTTGTTCAGCATGTCCTTCTATTGATCATTACCAGTACTGACAAATAGCTTGAAGCTCTGATCCTGAATTGATATTTAATTAAAATGAAGATCTATTCTAATTGTATGGTAAACAGATCAGAGTTATGTATGTAAATAATGTCAACAGATGAAGGATAAAAGAAGAATTTTAAATAAGTGTTAGAAAGTTTGCAAAGGGGCTACGGAGCAAATCATGCAGAGAAAAGCAATAATTAAATTCTGTCTCCAATTTATTTTTACACTGGATTCCATTCTTATTACACTGAAGTTTAAAGACTTTTTTCTTATTTGCCTTGCCAGAATGAATAAATTACATGAATGATACAGGGTTTAGGGGGTTTTAAATCACAGAAGTAATGTTTTCCTCATCAAAGTGTGAAACCCATTTGTAGTATGAGTAGAGCATGTTTCTTACCAACACTGAAACTTACAGAATGAAATTGCTGAGTTGGTCTATAGAGAACTGCATTGTTCAGAGAATGTTTTGTCTCCCAGTCCTGGTCGGCAACAATCTGTCACTGTGCCATTTTTGCAAGCTCAAGTATATCATTATTACTGAACACTGAAATAATAACTGCGGTATTGGTTACTCAGAGGACTCTAATCAATTTTACTTTCTGCTAATTTTGAAGAACCTTCAGGACAGGCAGTGGAAGCTCAACGATTCCATTGGTCCTTCTGAAAGTTACAGGGAACAAGTCATCTGTTTTGAAATTTAAAAAGTACACAGAAGGTCTAATTGAGGTTCTCCTCTTTTTGCTTTATTGAGGGATCACACTGGACTTCAACATGGTCTAGAACAGTTTCCTGGGATCAGCTCTCCACTTCTGCTCCTGTCTTGTGGAAGTCTTTGGTTGGTTGTCCAATGGTAGACTTATGGAAGCTTTAATCAGCCTTATGTATGAGAATAAAAAAAAACCTGAGTCCAGTTTTGTTTGTTTGTTTGTTTTGTTTGTTTGCTTTGTTTTGTTTTTGGCAGGATAAAGAAGTCAGATGAAAGGCAAAGAAAAAAACATTGTGGTAAGTTATAGTAGAAAAAAAAACCAACGAAATAAAACAAGTGTAAAAATGAAGATTCTACAGTGACAGCCCTGTTATCATATGGAAAAGTTTATACAGGGACTTTAATCAGTATTAAGAAGACCACCAAGCCTCAGGGATGCAGATATGGTTAGATCAAAATACAAATTAGTACTGCTTTGGGATGTCCGTAGTCCTGAGAAGAGCTGAAATTTTGATTTTCTTTTGAAGAACAAGGAACTGATGTCAGTAAATCCCTCTGCTAAGGATATCCTTTCTGCTTTTACTACTTTCACACAAGTGTAACTCAGTATGAACTATGAAGGAGAGCGTCTAAACAAATAATAGGATTGGACAAAGGTCTCAAGAAGTCTGAAGTATTGATTAAAAGTCTATGAGGCTTGGACTGTAGAGTCCTAATCTTCAACAGAAGCAGCAAACAAGGAGTCTCTGATTAGGAGAACGCTCCCTAAAAAGTGACTGAACTCTGCACAGGTATAGGATACCTAGAATTATTTTACAGCCACATGATGAAACTGACCCCAGTGGCTAGATGCCTTTTTTTAAATTACAGTAGATCTTGTTTGCTAAAGCGTGAATAATTTGTTTTCACTTTTCATATCTTTATATTTTGGATCAATAGAAAAGGAAAAAAGCTAAAAAATTAGGCTCTAAACATGCAATTATGTTAAGATACACAAAGACCTTGAGGCCTCATCTTTAAGGGATAATTCTTTTTCATCTGAAGAAGCATCACTTTTTCCCCCACTGTCTTTGACAGTACCAATTTGAATAGTTTGAGTTTGTAAACAGTTCCTACACATAAGTAAAGTATGTATTAATAAAAGCTCACTACAGCTTTTATTAATTGTGTCATTTGGAAAGGAAGAAAAAATCAATTTGAAGAATATGATTTCTATAATTAAATTGTCTGTATGTCAGAAAGAAGATTTTCCTCTTCTCAGCTGGAGTTCTAGGATTCAAATTACATCCAGTAGGAAGCCCTTACCATTTTTACTGGCACTGAAAATGCATTTGAGCAAAATATGTGTTCATTAAATGCCAGTTCTTAAATTTTACTCATTTTCCTAAGTGCTGTAAAGTGATATAAAGAGATTATTTTTTTCTTTTGGATTTTAAGACTTAACATTTATGTACTACTTTCTGATTTAAATGTTACTTAAACATTACAGCACTTTGAAATAGAGTCCTACCTAAATAGATTTTTTTCTAATTTTCATTCTTATCATAATTGTTCTTAACCATATTGTAATTACAGTAACTGCTCTGCAGTGTTTATCTTCGCAAGGACAAAAACATCAAAGGTAATTATGCATGTACTAGAATGCAATGCCAGCATTTTACCAACCTGTGAATTATTATCCTACTATGGGATATTTAGCCAGACCTGACCAGCTCAGTAATGAGGGAGTTAATTTTCCACTCAGTGTCTGGAAATGAGAAATGAGAAATGGGAATGCATGGACTAAACAGAGAGGCTTGGTAACTCCACAAACTTCAAGAGAAGTTTGAACAAGGTTTCTGTCTGAATCCCAATATGTTAGTGTTCTACCATCAAGTAAGGTAGCATAAACACAATTAAATTACTGTGGAATACCACACTTAGCTCGAGGTAACCACACACCCAGGCAAATCAGCTTGTTTTTCTTTCTTACAAGAGACAGACGCCAAGAATAAGTGAAGAGTCAGGTGCTGCACTGTGACACACATTCATGTGAACAGCTCAGGTTTAAGAGTTATAAAGAACCTAAAAATATAAATAACAGGATGTGGTGCATCTTTAAAGTGTGTATATGTGTGTATGCATTCACATCCCTGAGCAGACAGACTGTTACCGGCCATCTCTGTAGGTTGCTCCAAGAGTAATGCCTCCCACTTATTTCAGTGGGAATGAAAACAGAAAAAGGGGCACAATGACACTATTTGATTGAGCAAACTCTCAAATAAAAGCAATATTTTTCCAACATAGTCACCACCATTAGCTTTACATTATTGCCAACAATGATCAATAACCTGCATGCCACACTCATAATAACCAGCATCAGCAGAGGTGACCCATTGTTGCTGTTGCCTCTGTTGAAATGCACCAGACACTGCAACCATATCCACTGCCTGGTCTCCATAAATGTTCAGCAAACATCAACTAATGTCCTTTATACAGAGAAATTCAATGTCACACCTTTGCTTCATATCTACTTTCATGTCAGATGCCATTTTGTCCGTTTGCCCCTCTTTTGCTATCTGTTGCTCAGTAACAAAATGAAACAGGATATTTTTGGGAAGGTTCAGCCTCTACTGCCACATCACCAACATCCACCTCTGACGTTGTGGTTCAGTGTAATAAAATAGGAGGTATTCCTTTTGGAGCATCCTTCATAAATGTTGGCTCAATCCTCCTCAGTAACATAACACCACCAACATCAGTAAAACTTCTTTCCTATTTTCTTTATTTTCTTTTTCTTTTTCAAACGTCGAACTAGTCTTGTCCTCAGCTGTGCAATAAAAGATTGGTTATGTTCCTATTTTCACATGCATTCATTTACCTTTCTTCCTAATGAAAAATACATAGCACAGCCAATTTATCTCACATACTTTTTCTCTTTCCTTTCTGTACCCAAAATATATATTGTCTCACCTATTGAGGAGTGTAATTATATTTCACATACTTCTAGGAAAGTCCTTGGTAATTCGCTGTTGCCTGAGGCTTCCTGAGTTATACCTCTTTCACTTTCATGACAAAAACATAATAATAGTGCCTTGAGGATAATATTTTCGGTGGAAAGATGCACCTGGAAAACTATATATATATATATATATATATATATAAAACAACAACAACAACAAAAATTAAAAATAAATAAAAAATAAAGAATAAAGGAAAAAAATATATATTTCTTTTCTTAGCTTGACTTTCCTTCCTGAAATTTTGTACAACTCCCATGATTTTCTATTCTGGAGATGGTGTTTCTGCAGGTTAAAATTTGTTTTGCTGTGGAACATAACCCAGTACAGGGGAATTCTGACTTTTATATCTGAAGGAATAGATACACTGGAGCTAAAACTTTCTTCCTTTAAAGTCAGTAGGAATAAAAAAAAGCTTATCTTGGGATTCATGTTTTTTTCTCAATCACTTCAAATCTATACCAAGGTTAAGGCTGCAGGTAAATCTTTCCAGCAATCTACTGATAGAACAATTTTATCAGAAGTCAGAAAATGCCAGATGGAAAAAGCCAAATTACTTTGTGAAAACACAGAAATCTTGGTTACATTTCTGTATAAATTGATAAATGGAAAGCATTCTAATACCATTTCAAACAGAATACTTGGTTAAAATTTTATGAATTGGTATCATGCATGATTAATTTTAGATGTTATGCAAAACTTCAATACTAAACTATATTCTAAGTCAAATACATTTGAAATCTTATTACATGCAATTTTAAAAAGTTGAAATTCTGAAATATGCCATGATGTTCACTTTACCTCTTCTGTAGTTTTTGCAGTTTTAGATGAGCAGATACACTTCACTTTCTATGGGGTTGTGCTTTATGTTTTTGGTCTTGTTTTAGCTTGTTTTCATTCACTGAGGTTTTACACTGTCTTTTAAATAACACAAAGGATAAGGCATTATTTGGAAAGATTGAAGACAGTCCCTGATTCAAGGAAATGAAATCTGTGTGAAATATTATTTATTTAACATATTTAACATATATTTAACACAATAGTATTTAACATATTATTAACTATGTTAATAATAAAGTTTTCCTATGTACTATCTCATTTAGCAATCTCCTGTAGAGTCTAAGAGCAGTACAATGTGTTTCCTACAGAAGTACTGGAAATTCACTGTAAAGTTTCTTGATAAATTTACTTATGTAATTTCTTCTTTGCTTTCTCAGTATGCAGTAAGAAATAGTACAATAACATATCATAGCTTCTGATTGCTCTCCAGCTGCAGCAGAAGCACTGTTGACGCAGAATAAAATGTACAGCAAAATGTGGAAATGAGAAACAAACGCTGCTGATAGAATTGGATTAGTAAACAGTAGCTAATTCCAGGACTAAAAAGATCTATTAAAGAAAGCTAATATGTTTTGAGGGAGGTAAATGTAAAAACAGATACAGGCCTATAGAGTAGGAGCTATTACTTCTATTTGATGAACTAAATGGAGCCATTATCCAAATCAATGGAAGCTCTGTAAAAATAGAGACTGGCAATCTTAAATCCCACTCTTTCAATGAAATCCATGAGGATCTTAAAATCCATCAATACAGACTCAACAATTACATGACAGACATAATACAATCCCACAGATCAAGAAGAGCTTTAAAAAATTGATCTGTAGGTAGTATTATAGAATAAATGAGTCTGACCTTCAATTACTGTTCCTTTTACAAATGTTTTCTGCGTAGCTAGTGCACTAATTTTAAAAACAAAACTGTATTCTAAGGAAATATTTGTGAAGTTTTTATGGAAAGAAAATTTTGCACTGGAAATTTTTATAGTAGCAGCTGCGCTTTCATTTAAAGGACAGAAACATACGAGGTGAGGCATGAACCAGTTTCATATCTGTTTCTAGCCAGACACAAATTCTTCTTTCATCTCTATGGAACTACGCCTGCTTTCCAGCTTTACTTTCATCACTGGATTCTCTGTAGCAGTGGACATTTTCCCATGGAGCAAGTGGTGTGCAAAAGGCTGTAATTCTAACACAAGCAGAGCAAGCCCTTGTGACTGCACTTACCTTGATGCTGGCAAGCAGCCAATGGATGGAGGATATACTGTCTAAGGGCACTCAAGCTCACCATGGAGCAGCAGGTGGATAGTGCAACAGTACGAAAAGAGCATAAAGAGCATTTACTTGTACTTATTTAAGCTCTGCAATAGGAATGAAGAATAAATCTGAGAACAGTAGGCAGATGCACCTTCTGCTACCCTGTAAATTATATTCTTGCTGGGCCATTGTGTAAACTCTTTCAGTTTCCTGAGAGATTTCCTGATGGGTCACAGTACTGGAAGTGACAGCTACAGCTATTGGAAATAATGGCCCATAGCAGCAGCCAAAGAAAATTAACGATAGCACTTTTTATTCAGGATAACAGTCTGGTAATCTGTATCATCACTTTAGAGTAAGTTCATACAGCAAAAGCAAACAAACAAACAGAGAGTTTGGGCTCTGAATAAAATAAAGTAGAAAAAAAAAACCACTATAATTATTTTCCTCTTTTTTTTCTCTTCTTTTTGAAGCAGAATAATACATATAAAGCTAAGTGAATCTGAATAAGCATCACTGTGTTGTGCTATTGTAGACACAGCTCAGAACACTTTTCTGTAACCAGTGGGTAACTGTGGGACATATTGCTGAAGACATAACCTTTTATCTGCATGAGTGCTAATGTAAGTGCATGGAAGTTTCTTTACCAGGTTCTACTGTTCCCTCAAACATTTTACAGAGTCATAGAATATCCATTGTTGGAAATTACTCACAAGGATAGAATCACAGAATAGAATCATTGACTCATTAAGGTTGAAAAGACCAGTAAGATCATCTAGTTCAACCATTAACCTAGCACCACCAAACCTACAAAACCATTTTCCTCAGTGCCCCATTTTCTTGAAAACCTCTAGGGATGGTGACTCCACCACCTCCCTGGGCAATCAGTATTGGTGAACCAAAGGCCGCACAGGCAAATTCAACAACACTAGCATTTGAGTCTGGCCAGTGTCCTGAGGCCATTCTCATTGAGTCCAGCTCCTGGCTCCACATGAGATCACCAAAAATTTGAAACGTGTCGGGGAGCACTGTCCAAACACTTGGAATGCTTGGCATGATCACTGCCCTGGGGAACTTGCTCAGGGCCCAACTACTCTCTGGTGCAGACCCTGTTTCCACCCCCCAGCTGCCCTCCCCGACACAGCTCCGTGCCGTTCCCTCCGGCCCTGTCACTGTCATGGAGAGCAGAGCTCAGTGCTGCTCCTCTGATCCCTGCAGCCACCATCAGGTTTCCCCTCAGCTCCTCTGCTGAGCAAACCAAGGGGCCTCAGCCACTCCTCATATGTCTTGCCCTCCAGACCATTCATCATATTTGTGACCCTCCTTTGGACCCTCTCTAATTAATCTTTATGTCCTTCTTATATTGTGGCACCCAGACCCGCATCCAGGAGGTGAGGCCAGACAGCACAGAGCAGAGGGAACAACCCCCCCCTTCACCCAGTGGCAGCTGTGGGCCTGGTGCACTACAGGGCATGGTCAGCCCTTATGGCTACCAGGGCACACTGCTGACTTACATTCACCTCATCAGCAATCAGAACCCCCATATTCCTTCTTATGAGCCAGCTTTCCAGCCTCTCATACTGCAGTCTCTACATATATCCACATTAGTCCCATCCCAGGTGCAAATTTTTCTCTTGTTAAACTTCATGCAATTGGTGATTGCCCAGCCCTCTAAGTTGTCATGATCTCTCTGCAGGGTCTCTCTTTGCTGAGGGAGTGAACAGTTCCTCCTAATCTAGCTGTAGGAGAAGTATATTTTAAATGCAGAGAATTCAGGATGCTGTCTCTACCAAGAACCCAGGAACATAAAGGTCATACCTGCCTCACTGTCTTGTGTCACTCCCAGGAAGCTATGGCATATAAGTAGGATGTGGCTTGAAATTATGGCTTCTTTGGCCGAGTGTCATCTGTTACCCATCTCTTATGATTTCCACTATTCTGAGCACAGACCAGGAGTTCAAGTACACATCTCTGTTCATACAGGTATTCTGTATTAATTCCTTTTGAAATGTTTTGGGATATTTGTGATAGCCGCAAAGTCTTGGAAAATATATCAGAAGACACGAAGGAGAAAAATGCTTTGATAGACTAGTGGCTGGAGGGAAATACACCCAAAGGCTTCTCATACAGCTCTAACTATGTTTAAGGAGCTGAATTGCAACACTGGTTGACAGCCAACTGAACCATTTTCTAGACTTTGCTGATGATAGGGACTAAATTTCTATTGGTCACAGCATGAGCTAAAACTCAAAGCTCACATCTGGTTGTTCAGTTTTCCAAGCAAATGCTTCCCAATTTCTCTAAGCTAGGAAAGAAGAGTCCTGAAGAGATGGCTGAACTAACTGCACTGAAAACAGTTTTGATAGAAAAGATAAAATCCTAGGTTTAGACAGCCTGGGGAGCTACCCTATAGCACAGCCATCCCTCTTTCCTCTCCTACACCCATCTTCTTGGATCTGTTCAAGGACCAGGGCAGCCTCTCTGGGTATAGGCAACATTTTGCTTGTGCACCTATTCTTTGACACCAATGTTTTCTCTTTCTTTCCCAAACACATACATCTCATTATTGTTTCCATCTGAATGTCATGTTTTTATTTTGTGTGTAGTTTGCAACATTTAACTTAACTTGTGGTCTATAGGAATTTACAAGTGAAACAATAATATATTTACATAATTTGTTTGTTCATCATTAAATAGCACAATCCTCGAGAATTTATTATTATTATTAACATTGAAATGATAAAAGTATACAAATTTTGTCTGGGGTTGTAAAAGTCTTTGTCAAGTTTGAGTCATATGTTAATATCCCAGGCTAGAAATTAAATTAAATTAAATTAAGAAATTTCTCTCTCAGAGAAAACCTTTGTAAAATGGATACCTTCTAATGAAGAAAACTATTCAGTATAGATGTAAAATTTAATGATAACTATC
Organism: Tetrao urogallus; assembly: GCF_951394365.1. Classification (NCBI taxonomy): domain Eukaryota; kingdom Metazoa; phylum Chordata; class Aves; order Galliformes; family Phasianidae; genus Tetrao; species Tetrao urogallus. The sequence goes on along the minus strand of NC_136813.1, from coordinate 30,970,740 downwards.
TGATGCTATTTAAACAGACGATAATCGTCAATAAAAGAATAGTTTAACAAATGCATTTCTTCACAAAAATATATTAACTACTTTTCACAGCCTGGAACCTTCATCAATCAATAATAGATAGTATTTGCTCTCTCCTGCTAGGGAAGCTTCTTTATATATTTAATGGAATACATTGAATGCAGGTTACTATAGTTACAGCAGAATTTCAGAATGAGTTTTGTTTTATCATAATTGCTGCATATTAGTATATAAACAGCTGAACTCCATCTTCCACTGGTAGCACTAATTTGTGCCTAGAGACAATTCTCTCCTCAGAAAATCGAACAACAGCTTAAAATATGCTGTAAGTTTGTGGTCCTCCCCAGAGGGAATTGAAAGTTTCTGCAAGTCAAGCTGTTTGTTGTTTAGAGCCTGGGACTGCTGGGATTGGTAGCACAGAAAGGTGAAGCTGTAAAAATCCATCACCAGCAGTAAAGGGAAATTAAAATTGTTCCCTACCCCACCCAAGACATATTGAATTATAACCATATTACTTCTCATCACTATTGTTTCTGAGCAGGCCTGAACACTAATGAATTTGGCTGGGATTTTTACAGAATCCTAAGAGAGTTTGGAAACTAACAAGGAATGCAACATAGGCTCTATAAAGTTCCCAGTTTTATCTTCGTAGTCTTTTCTAAAATAGGAAACTATTGTTCCCAAGTTACAGAGGCTAGGAAAGAAGAGCTTCATCATCATGGATCCCTTATGCAACCCCATAAAGATTAATGCGCATCAGATAACTGCTTTATCCTTTAGAGATATGAATTGTAAGAGTAATTTTTTCCAAGGAGAATTACAGGATTTTTAGAGTCTCACAGAAATACTGAGAGGCAGGAGATGATAGAATCACAGAAAATGTGTGGGAGAAGTTGGAATCTAATGAAAAGACCTTAACAGCTAGCACAACGCTCCCTGCAAGAAATTACTCACACAGGACTTCCATTGCATTCCCATATTGTTCCATGTAGAGAACAAAGACAAATGAAATTTCCTGTAAGACTTCTTTTGAAGTGCTTGAAAAGACAATATACCTGAAATTGTGGCTGTTATGATTCCCTGGGTAGAAGAAAAGTATTCCAAGAGTGGTTGAAGACTGACAGCCCAACAAGGTTTCTTCTGTTTCTTTAAAATGACACAACCCTGCAAGTGAAATGAAAAAGGAAAGACAGTGTGCCATCTACGATATGGAAGAACAAAATACTAGTGTCAAGTCAAACATGGCCTTCTCCAGCATGACAGCAATTGCACAGATCAGTGGATTCCAGGAGATAGTAGTCTTAAACATGCTACACATTAATGACTACAGTTCTGTAACTGAAGATGACTCAAATGGCCCATTACATAGCTGAAGCACTGAAAAGAAGGACAGTAACTTAGTAATACGTAACATTTATGTTATTGCCATAAAAGGAAAATCTTTTTATTAAGGGTATAAATGACAGATTATGAAATTAGACTAAGTCTGTCTGGAAACTTTTCAAATAAACTTAGAGACAATTTATTTTCATATCATGTTCTTTACTGTTTATGTTTTGGGGATCACTGTTAAGTGATTACCAAAACACTTCAGGTTCTAGTATTACAAAGGTATATCTTCAGCCTTGAGATTTTATGGAGAGGAAAGTCTAAGAAAATATCTACTTTCCTTTCAAATGTCAATGTAATAAATGTTTATGTGTCAGTATTCTCATCTGATGTGCGAATACTCCCTCCATGTTCAAAGAATAGCACACTGTGATATACCTGACTCTTCACACCCTAATAGTTTAAAAGGATCCCATACACAAAAAACATTCCTCAATTAATTACAGGTACTGAATATCTTCTCACTAATCCAAGTATGTCAGAAGATCATCTGTGAAGAGGAAAAAGGGCAACGTGTCAGGCAAATTGCTATTTTTACCTCATCCCGTTCTGGGACCCATTTACTTTATGCTTAGATTTACAGATGGTAGAGTAAGTGATTTTTGTCATGCACTGAAAAAGAAACAGGTGCCTGTTTATTGTTTTTGCTGCATCTTACAATGTTTGATTCATTTTTCTCCCATTATCCATTCTCATGTCTTTCATCTGGTAATATAATATATTAGCTGCAAAAGAGCATTGCAAGGCCAAATGGGATTTATGTGTGATAGTGTACAAATACATAGAAAAAGTGAGCCTTTCTCCTTAAATCTTTTAGCCCAAATTGACAAGCTCTAGACAAAGGATGGAAAGAAAATAAAAGGCAGCATCTGTTCAAGACAGCATTCAACAGAAAAACTACCAATGAGAATGGAGGCTAGTTTCTTTCACCCTATATTGCTCTTTATATGTAGTTTTATGGTGACTTTTGTCCTAGTGCTTTAGATAAATGCATTTGTTATCTGCTTTCTCCTTTTGCCAATGACCATAAAAGGACTAGCTCAGCCCTTAATTTAATTGTGTAGGCATGAGCTCAAGAGACAACAGGCTTCAGTGCATGGGATGAATTTGCAACATATTACTCAGCAACTGCCATCTTACTCTCTAAAATTCTGGCCCTATATTTTGACACACAAATGAGCTATGGAGCACACAGAACGTATCTAGTATTTATCTTAAACAATCATAGAATGATTTGGGTCGGAAAGGACCTTTCAGATCACCTAGTTCCAACCCCCTGCTATAGGTAGGGACACCTCCCTCTAGATTAGGATGCTCAAAGCCCCATTCAGCATGGCCTTGAATGCTTACAGGGAGGGGAAATCCTCAGCCTCACTGGGCAACCTGTTCTAGCGTCTCATCACCCTCATAGGAAAGAACTTCTTCCTACTATCTAGTCTAAATCTACCCACTTTCATTTTAAAGCCAATATTCACTGGTCCTGCTGCTACACATCCTTATAAAAAGTCCCTCTTGTCCATTACTATGTAAGAAATTGCTGTCTTCCACCAACCTCATACAAAATGAAGTCTTCCACTTGAATCACAGAACTTCATGATTTTCAGAACTGACTTCCTGTTCCATAGTACTTTTTTTCATAACAAAGTACATTTGTTTTCTTCTTTAAATTCTTCATTCCTGGTAGCAACTGTGCATTTTAATGTAGACTATACCAATCACTTATTTATTTCTTGACTTTCTCAAATATGCACAAAGAATAAATTTAAAAAATTAATGATGAAGAAATATACACTGGTAAGCGAAGAATCACAAGTGTGTTGAAAAGACACTATTAATAAGAAATAGAGGAGGTGAGAGTTATCCTTTAAGAAGCATTGAACCATTGATCTTAAGAGTTTTCTATTATAGTCCAGAGAGAAAACAGTAAAGCACCTCACCACAGGAAAGAAATGAGAAATGTTGAGGGCTATTGACCACCAAATTCTTGTGGTGTCTCAGCAAAATGTTACTTGGAACAGGTGTTCCTGTAATTGTGATACATTGGGGAAGTTTACAGTATTCAATATCCCCACAAGATATACTAATACCTTTTTAGCATCTCAAGAAATTGTGTGTTGGATTGTCAGTGAACACAAAATAAAACTTCTCTCAAGAATAGTTGATGATATTTGTAATTCAGCATGTGTTTCTTGTGTAGCTGGCTTTTCCAGAAATAAGGATGACTTTTTGGACCAAGCCCTAAAAATTTGCATATTATTGCAAGGGATCTTTATCCTTTATTATATCAAAATTCTTGAAGATACTGTTCCAGACCCTTAATATTCCTATTCTCAAAGTGACAAGGAGAAGTTTTACTTTTGAAGCAAAACCTCAGCTACTAAAGAGATCGGGGCAGGATATCCCCCATAGGATGTGTAATTTTAAGGCTCTAGACCCATACATAGTGAGAACAGCTGTGAAGTAATCTTTCCCACAGTTTTAAATCCAGATGCTATTATTATAGCACAAGCATAATATGGTCAATTTGCAATTTCAATTAACAATAAAACATAACTATTTAATAAAAATGGAAAACAGATAATAAAAATAAAATAAAATGCCCATGGTTATCAAATTTGCTCAAATTAAATGAAGCAATTAAAAAAAAAAAAAAAAAAAAAAAAAAAAAGAGAGAGAAGATTTGGAATGAAAAGAACACAGAAATGACCTCATGCATTCTCCTAAAGTTACTCAAGAGCTTTTGAAACAAATATACAGAAAAAAAAGAAAAGTTTGGTAATTTGGTGAAACAATGTGGCAACTATCACAGCTAGGTATCACTAAGTGATAGGAAATGCATGAATCGCTGAATGGGATATGATCTTTCATATGTTTAGAAGAAAAAAATCATTAAATGACGAGGAAAAGAGGGGTGTTTTCTTTCACAGTGTAAACTACGTTTTCTTTTGTACTTCAAGTGAAGCAGGTACTTGAAGCCCTGACAACCTGCAGTGGAAATGAACTGCAAATAGGCAAGAAACACAGCAAGGTCACTGCTTCTGATCTTTGTGATTATCAGGGATATTTCACAAGCTGAAAACCCCTTTCTTTCAAAAAAAAAAAAAAAGATTCAGTATAGAATTGAATTCAATATGTCATTTCACACTAGAGCTGGGCAAACAGTACTTGGGAAACATTTTAGCTACTAAATCAGACTCTTTTTTGGTTGGCAGACTATTAGCAAAAACATTATGATCCACATAAATGTGTTCATTTTCTTTAAATGATTGTGGTTCTTTCTACAAACATTTTCAATCAAATTGCCTGTTGCAAACTTTTCATTTAATTATGTCCTTGACTATTCAGTATGCATTATTTGTTACTCAAAGGATGTGATTGGTCATCACTGTTTCATTGTGGCTTTCCTCCCTAGTTACCTGAAGCTTTCAATATCCATCAATTCAGTGGGAGAATATCTGGGGCAAATGGCAAATATCCATGTTTCTAAGCAAGTGTCTTTGGTTTTGTAGGTTCATGGTTAAATGAACAGAGAAGAACAAACAGAAATCCTGTCCAAATGCTCAGAAAACACATGAAAACAACTCTGGGGGGAACTGTAGGTTTAACATGTCCTTTTAGCCCAGGGGCCCACATGAAACCCACATCATAATCTTAATGTATAAACTGAGTTAAGGTATTTTGCTGCTAATCATATCTCCCCCTTGACACTGCACCCTTTGGTAGTGAACACAGCGGAATTGAAAAGCAATTCAGGACTAAACAGAATACCTGTCAGTTTCTTTCCCATTTTCCAAGCTCAATTTCAGACAAATAGTACCATCATGGTGTAGCAAGTACTCAACAGCAACACTTCAAGCTTCAGAAGAGGAGAGAAACAGAACTGACAGTAAGACCCTTAATCAGGGTGCATGAACAAGCAGTGATTCAGTTTATTCTTGTAGAGCTGTGCTGAGACAAATAAATCTTTCCATAAAGCTACAGGAGAGAAAAAAAAGAAAAAAAAAAAGAAAAAAAAGAAAAAATAAAAAGGAAAAAAGAAGAAAGAAGAAAAAAAGTTGATCTGTTTTTTGAGTCCGTAAGTTCAGATAAACCAAACCTAAAAGCTTTCCTCTAAAGGTCAAAAATCTCACAATCTCACATTTTCCAAGTAATACATTGCTCCTTCTGAGCTCTTTTTTTTTTTTTTTTTTTTCTTGTAGTGGTGGTGACATTTGTTGTGTTTTAGCAATCCTTAAACATCATGCTTAACCCAGTGACAAAATGACAGGCACAATTCTAGCCAGTTCCATCACAAGGGACTATATGAGCAGCTGTGATTTTGCCCCTCTGCTTCATGTGCAATTATTAAAGAACCCACAAAAGGTCTCTGTCTTTCCATGTAACTCTGAAAACTCAAAAGCTTTCCATTTTTCAGTACCCCATGTTTCATTCAGTGTACCCCATCCTGAAATATCCTTTCCCCTCTCTAGATCAGAGAAGGGATACAAAGTGAGCCTATAGATGGAGAATGACATGCATGGATGGACCCCAGTGCTAGCCATGACCCTTGGATGATCTGGGGAGTCATCTGTCATCAGATGTAATCTGCAAGCCAAAAAAGAAGTCACGCTAGCTGACCCATGTTCAGAACATAAGTCATGAGAGTTGAACATACGTGCTACCTCACTCCCTGGAACCTCCATTTCATAGTCTTCTGGGATACAGAAGTAGGTACCAGAGTTTATTTTAGGAATCCCAATTTTCCAAGTTTTCCCTCAAACCTATCCATCAATTTCAACGTCAACTACAAAAAATTTACATATAGGCAAAGCCATGTGCTGGCTAGGACAAGAGGGCACTGAATGCTGTAAAATCCTATGTGCAGGACTATTCAGAGAATTGTTCAGTATCTTATTCCTATATAAGACTTTTAAAGACAGAGCTAGTAGAGCTTTCCTTCCCATTCTGCACTCTGTGTGGAATACTTGACTAGATGGGAGCAGGGAAAACACTTATATTTCAATGGTAGTAATTTAAGCTGAGAAAAGTTGAAATATTCAGCAATGTTATAATACCATAATTACCCTAGAATTTTGCCCCATGTTTAACAATGACTGGCTGCAGTGCCATTAAAATAGAGATAACTTCTAGATATTCCATGTCTTTTATTTTGAGAAAACATGGCCACAACATTCTTTAAGACCACTTTCTTCAACTGGTATAAATTGATGCACCTCCACTGAAGTCACTGCATGGAGATATGACCTTTGTGCTCAAAGGACCCAAAATGTTGAGAAATTAGGTAAGCAAAGAGTGCTCTAGTAGTATCAGATATGACAAACTGATTAAATTTTGTACAAAGAATTTGAAGTTATTTAAACTGATGCTCTTAACAGTACAGAAAAGTGTGAACTAAATATAGTTCTTGTATGGAGTACCTTTCCTATGTATTTAGATCTGTTGCAGAAGTACAAGTCAACAATGTGCTGTCACACATCTAAATATGAGTAATTCAGAAATGATCATTCTGAGAACAAATCTAGTCTTCTTTCTAGAGCCACCTCTGGCTTCCTTCTATACGGTGACATCCAGGTGAACACTGCATGTTGCTATATCTTTCTTCTTTTGGTAATATGCCTAATTGTGTTAAAAAATGATAGTTCAATCACTAGAATTTGTCCAGTTGTTTGATACAGTATCAGCTATATGTATGTCTTTGTTTTTATCACTTTGTATTTTTATACAAAAAAGAAAAATGCTACTAATTCACCACTCACTCTGCAAGAGGTTATCCTAGATATGACATATTCCTGTGTTTAATATCAGAGGCAGAGCAGTGATGTGGTAGTGAATGCTGAATTTTCACTCAATTCTCCTGTAGCTCAGATGACATATTTCAGTCTCCATAGCTTTCTCCTAAGGTCAGGCAAGATCCACCTAATTCACCTTCCTGACTGTAGAGTTATCTTTGAACTGCCTTACTGCTAACTGACTTTCTAAATGAAAAACGAATTTCTTTATGGATGCAGGCAGACTTAACCGACAAATAAGAATCAGAATATTCAGAAGGAGAAGGGGAAAAAAAAGAAAAAGAAATAGAAAAAGAAAGAGAGAGAAATAGAAATGTAAGTCTGAGAAACAACTTAGAAGTTTAATGGGAAAAACTTCACTGTTCACTGAAGTTTAGCTACTAAGTGTCAGCAAAAGAAAAAAAGTTGAGTCGTTTATGCTCATATACAGATAAACAAAAATCTGATTCCATTAACATTTGCTTTCTTGCACTCTCAGTGTGAGAAGACAGTCCATGATGCAGCCTTTCCTTTAGCAGAAGTGCCATTAGGAGTTTCCTCCTGCACTCACTCCTCTGTTACCATGAAAGAGCTTGGTACTCCTCGTGATATAGCTATGGATCTATGTGGTTACTTTTTTTATTTAATATTAATCTTTAGACCTCTCCATGTCTACAAAACTTGCTTGAAACTATCCAGTAGATCTAAAAGATATTGACAAAAAAAAAAAAAAAAAAAAAGTCTGATAAACTAGTGGAAACACAAAGCTTTCATTTTCTTCAAATGTTAGATTGAAAATCATTTCCTTCCTTCTACTCTTTGTTCCTCTACTTTCTTAAAAGTTACAGATAGTTATTTCATGTGCACTGAGTGGTTACTCTACAGATGGGTTTTGGCTATAAGAATTAAGTCAAACTTTCACAAATTCAAACATCAGAGTCTATATTTCAAATATTTCTACTCGCGCAAAACTTGTTTTGCACCTAATTTCAGTGTATGAAGTGAGTGATAGCCAAAGGCTACCTTCAGTACAAGCTGGAAAACTTTACATCTCTTTCATTTATTCATTCTCCTATTTGTAAACAAAGGCTATCTGTTATGCTAGCATACATTTTTGTTTAAAAGTCACACCGGCAATGTAGTTCACAGTTGGTCTGTATGTACCATCTGGGCTTTGTATAGAAAAAGAGGCACCAAGTCTCAATTTTGGAAGCACTAGAGGGAGGATCTATTATATACAGTACTGGTTTAGTCTGCTTCATATTTGGAAGGTAATAATTCAGTAGCATTTCTAGAACTTGGCAGTTGGTATGCCATCTGGGTTGGTAAAGACTCTGCATATGGGAGATGATATTGTCCCAAATATTTTATCCTTCTATCACACTTCCCATTGAAGGAAACTTTAAGAAGCAAAATTCATTGCAAGTTTTTTATGCTGCCACAAAGGTGAAAGGCAAAGAAACATATATATATATATATATATATATATATATGTGTGTGTGTGTGTGTGTGTGTATATAATATATTTACTCATGCATTATATCTTGCTCATGATACATTTACAGTATAGCAAGTAAACATTGTTTCTAATCACCTTAAAATCATATTTCTTGTCTCCCTTACATTGCTCTTGTTTGCATATTTCTGCACCACACAGAGTTCCTGACCAGCCTCAAGATTTGTACTCTGTTGATGTTTGGAGACTACCAGGCACCCTTCTATTTATTAGTCAGGCTTACATGGAGATCTATCTTAGGGGGACAGTCTTCATATCATCACTGAATGTGAGGTATTTTGATACATATACAAACTCAGAGATTTTTACCTATAGTTTATCCATTTTTTAAATATTTCTTCATTTTAAAAAAATGCATCTGGTCATTTAGCTTTCACCACGGGGTCTTGGAGCTCTTTTCATTAATTCTAGAAAGACTCTGATCCTTTGAGTGCCAGAGCTGTAAGGATCCTGTCTGTTTCTATGCTCAGAATTAATCTAGTCTTCTGATATATCACCTTATTTCATGAGGCAATAATTCTACATATGCACCTATAATTACACTTGCACTTTCATGACTCTTCCATGGTATGTCCATTATCTGACACAATTGTATTTTATTCTCTCTCCTTTTCCAGATTATTAAATACTTGTTTAATATTCATTTCAAATTACACCAGAGATGTTCCCTTGCACTTTTATCATTTATTTATTATTTTATTACATCTATCTCTAACGTATTGTATTATTCTTTTCCCATGAGGTCATTCAAAGTCCCTCCCAGTTTATGTAATGAGTAGATTTTTTAATGGGCTGACTCATTCCTTTTTCCAAATCAGGAATGAAGAAGTTAAACAAGTCTTGATTTAGTGCCAGCATCATAGCAAATAACTATGTATCTCTCTTCAACTCAATCCATCAAAATGGCCTTTGAGCTCATCTTAAATCCATGTGACAGTTCTATTTGCCAATTTGAATTAATTGTATGAGATTTCATGGTCACTATATCAAATTCTCTACTGAAGTCAAACTAGGTTTGCTATTTTCCTTCCACTTACTTATTGTAATGCTATCAGAAAAGGCAATCACATTTGTCTGATAAGATTTATTCTTATAATCCATGCTGCTTATTACTCATTGTTCTGTTATTCTCTATGGGCCATGCTGTGCCTACAAGGGACAGTGCTTCCACACAATGACTGATTCGACAGCTTGCCCTCTCAAAGTAAAACTTACTGAACAGCATTTTATTATTGGGATGAGTAAACTGAAGAGCTGATCCAGCACTCATCAGGAAGATTCTCTTCTCTTAATCTCTGTGAACTTTGTATTAGACCACTGTACAAAAGATTGGCTTTCTTCTACCATGTATTATGTATCACACTGTGGTTTTCCTTGTAGGTTGGAAAAGTAATAGCAAAATTAGAATTGAGAGACAGGGCATAATATGTCCCTTTTATGAGTTAAACAAGAATGTGAGCCACTTCTAGCTAACAGACTACTAGCATTTTGAAAGGTTCATTGCGCAGGAAATACGATTCTAACTGTTGCATATATTTTAGGTTGTTCATGACTATTGATGTTGCAGTCAACTCAGTTTTAGCTGACATAAGAGAGATTAAACAAGAGACCTCCAACATAGAAATAGATTAAACGAGATACTTTATAGAGTCAAACTCCCTAGCTAGAACTGTTAACATGATCACATCTTCTGCATTCTGTTTTTCAGTAGACAGCATCTTTATAGGGAGTTGTCTTCACTGCATGTTACTTTGGCAATGCTATTACTACCCTATTTCTAAGACAACAGAGGAACTGTAAATCATGACTTATCTCCCAGTAAGATTTAAAGTCTTCTTTTAAAAAGCAGTATGGCCTCTGGTCTGATTGGATGAGGCATGTATGTAGTTTGGGTCAGTTCTGTTGAATTCCAGCCTCCACTTTGGATCAGAACAGCAGTTACCTAACCTCTGTCAGCTCTATAGTTTCCTAAAACATATTTCTCCCTGGACTGCCATATCTCTGACCCTATTCTGTACCCTTTAGCCACTGTCCTTCACTGGTACATGTCTTTTGCCATAAGTCTGCATTTCTCTCTATTTTCATTTTTCCCCTCAGGGGAGACAGATACAAAAGGAAGCAGATTTTCTAGGAACTGTCTTACTCAACTTCAGAGATCTGAAGAGTAGGTTTCCACCTTAGGCTCTTTTATTGCCAGAAGCTCTTCTGCCTTCTAGCAGACAATCTGATCTATCCCAGAGACCTATACTGCAATAAAATAATCTCTGTCAGAATATTCGAAAGATTATTTCCTTCTATTCTACTATAGTGATGACAAAGGAACTTAGAACTGTGAACTACATTTCAGATGCCAAAGTTATGGTACATGAATCCTACACAGTGTCTCATAAAGATGCATAAAAATAATGTCATAAAACAAGCTGATAAAGGTCTTTTTGTCCCAGAAGAGCAACTCCTAATAAATGATCTCAGCTGAGTGTAAGTCTCAAATGACAACATTTACCAGCTGCACAAATTCTGTGGATATGTCATTAAGGGATGATGTTATAAGACAATCTACCTTGTGGTACCAATAGTCATACCTTTATTAACTCCACCAGGAACCTATTGATTAATACTTGCTGAGAAGTGATTTGAATGTTTCAAATGTTGTAATGTTCTTCTATTAATAGCTTTTTTTTCCTGGTATAGGAACACAGCTGTTCCTCTCCTGTTTTTGTTGATACAGCTGTAGACTTCAAATCAATTCCATGATTTATGCAAAAATCCCATTAAATAATCACTTCCTTGATTATTTTTTTGAATAATATATAAATTTGTGGGTTTCTTCCTTTCTAAAGCTTAAAGACACACAATGGAAAAGTTTATTTGTCCAAAATTTATCCTAAATTGAGTGTGTGGAACAAAACTGTTTTTCCCTTTCTTTCTCTATTACTTTCTCTGGTTTTCTCACTCTCAAAAAAAGGACTTATTGTATCTGTCTGGCATTAGCTCTGAAAATGTATGGGCCAATCTAAAACATATTGCCCTTTCCCCCAAAACTACAATTGACACAATGTAGTCCAGTTCTACTTACATAAAACTGAGAGGTTTGTAGTGATCCATGACCTTGTAAGACTCATTATTAGATAGATACCAATTTGTCATGCTGCGCTTAGCTATCAGCTTTTCCAGTCACTCACTTCATGCTTCTAGTAGCAAATTATATTTGACTTTCAATTTAAAATCCAGGGTACTTTAATGTAAAACCTCAGTATAATAATGGTGATGAAGCAGCAGGGCATGCAATTTGGCAGAATGAATTTTTCTAGCTTATTGTGTCAGATTCCCTTCCTCCAGCCTCCAAAAGGAAGGGAGAAAGGAATGAACAAACAAACAAATGAATAAAGGAATAGCACTGGCTTGAAATCCTGGTGGAAGCTGGGAAGATGGCAGACTCATCATCATCATATTGTCATTTAGAAATGAAGTCTCTGTTGACCTAACCAAAGCCAATAGACATTCTTTTAAAATTTATCTCACTGACCAGAAGTTAAGATATGTTAGGGGCATCAGGACAAACTATAAATTCATGAATGGAGATTTCATTTGTTTTTAATGGAAAAAAAAAAAATCATACTTATTTTGCTGAGATATTGAGCTTACTGTATGTTGCACAGTTTTTGTCAGGCAAAAATAATGCTCATCCCCTACGTCTGAATGTCAAGCGCTAACTATTAACAGTTATAGATGTGCACATCCTGATACAATATTAGTACTAGGATATCAGTTTGGGGGATTCTTGAATAAGGATTTGGTTTTGAACAAAGCCTTATATGGGATACAGGTAATATTCACTACATTCATCTAAAGATATATATAACATAATAGACATTTATGTGGAAAATACGACAGATACAAAGAGCACAATAACAGTATTTGACAGAGCGAATTTTCATCTGCAAAGCACTGTTTTTCAACATAGTCATCCTTATTAGCTATGCATTTTCACCAGCAATGGACAAGAGCCTGCATGCCACCACTCATAAAAATCTGCATCACCAAGGGTGAACAACAGTTTCATAGCTGCTATGATGTCATTGCCGAAATGCACCACCCACTGCCTCACTGTTTGGTCTCCATAAATGTTCAGCAAGCATCAGTGAATGTCTATGGGTGCCATTTTTTTTTCCACAAGGATGAATTCAATAACAAAGCTTTGCTTCATATCCATTTCCATGTCAGATGTCATTTGGTCGGACTGTCCTTCTTCTGCCATCTCTTGCATGAATATGGAATGTTGCATGAATGGAATATTGGCAAGTAGGTTCACCCTCTACTGCCATACCACCAACATCCACCTCTGATGTGGCAGGCCAATACAGTAAAACAGAAAGCACTACTTTCAGAGCATCTGTCATATGTGCAGTATAGTATTATATTTTGAAGATGTTTGTTTTTATTATAAAAACGTATCATTACGTGACTTCCAACAGAATGATATGAAACATTATGGAACAGGCTAAATTTACTTATTTCTCTAATATCTACTACTACAAGTAGTAAAGATCCCCCAAACATTTAAAATCTCTGCTTCAATTTAACTGTGATTAAGATAGTATAAAATTGGCCACTCAAATATTAAGTATGTAAAGCTAATTGTCTAAGGTCTTTGTAGAGCCAGAAATACAAAAAGGAAGACTGGGATTAATCCAAACTAACTCCAGACATCTAATAGCTATGCATTAAATTCTATTTGTACCTTTAATGTCTCTTTTGAGCCAACAGGAAAATAAGCATTTTCACAAGATGATTCATCTGATTTATCACATACACTTATTTTAGGATACAATTAATTGTCCTCTAGGCATATTGATTCATTTCTATTGAGTATCAACAAAACTTTTAAGAATCAATTGATCAGGCTGCGTAGGTGTTTCCTTACACTTTCATTCCCAACATCCTGATAAGCCAAATGATCTTGCAGAAAAGCCTGTGTTTTTCCTTTGATTATTGAAAGTTTACTCTATTTGCTTAATGTTTTAAACAGATAAAGAAGGTAAGAAGACAAAATTTGCTTCTGGAAAATGCACACGTGTAATTCCTGGGCATAATTGGATACAATAACAGGTTTTTGTCAAACTACCTTCAACTATTGGATTCAAGCATCTTTATACTGAAATGATAATTTTTTGCTATATATATGAAGATCTGTGTCTGAGTTACTAAACAGAGCCATTTTGTTTCATTCTCATTTATGTAAATTATTGTCTCTGGCCTAAGCTTCCACTGTAATGCTATGAGCCTCCAATAGAACCTGTACCAAAATACATAGCCAGTGTGGATGTTCTGGATAATCTATAGACTGTCAGTGGTACAGTACATAAATAGATAGGGGTCTGTCTACATATGAGCAACAGAATCCCTTCCTGTGGTGTCCAAAAGTCATCTTATGTTTCTTTTATAGTAAAGTAGCAGATAATAATGTACCTGATCAGTTTTAGGTGTCTATAGTAGAACAAGAGTTGTTCCATATGGTTCTTGGTTTTCTCCACTGACTGAAAGAAATCTAGGATTTCTCTTTGCACTGTCTTCACAGTAACTACATTGACTTAGTGAGATTACTCTCAACCTCCATCTAAATCATTAAGCACTTATGATAGATACACAGGATGGCTAATACAGGTCCAATCTGCTTTCTCAACTCAGTCCTCAAAATGCATAAAAGTTACACAGATAGGGATTCTGAGTACAAGAAGTCAAAAGCCTTGAACCTACAGGGAGAACAAAAAGCAAACGTTTGTGCTTCTGATGTCTTAGGCTCTTTCCATAATCAGGAATGTAATAAATGACCATGTCCAGATGATACTGGGAAATGGACCACAGCCCATGCTACAAAGGGGAGTAAAAACTTCTTATGCTCAGCCTGTAACTAAGATAAATTTTCCCCTTGACTTCAAATTTTGCAAAATGATTGATGAAACACTGTTGACCAAAACTTTTAAACTAAGTATCTAAGCAACCAGGGTCTGAAAGATGCTTCCTTCTCATTTAGAATAGAGATTAGCACAGTATATCTGCAGAAGAGGCCTTTTTTTGTTTCTGAGAAAGAGAATGGGGGAAAAGTTATTCATCAGAAGAAGATTATATACTTTTCTATACCCTTGCAAAATAGCATCTGAAACCTTGGTGTATTTGAACTATCCCTGTACAATACAAATAAAGTACAAGACATTTCTAGTATTTAAACTCATTCCTTCATCATACAGAGGTACAGCTCAATTTACATGAAGATGTTAATTGTTCTTTATTCTGTCCTTTGTGTCTCTGGGATGGCTATATACACTGTGAATGATTCTACAAATCTAAGGAGACATTTGTACCACAGTAACCAAAGTCAGATGATGTCAGACAACCTTTGATTGCTAAAAAAGTAACAATTTTATAAATGAATTTATTTTCCAGATATAATGCAGTGCAAAATGATATCATAGTTGGGGAAAAGCAGAAAATGTTTAAGATATAAAAATACAGAGACCTGCTGTTAGTTGGTCAAGTATGGCCCAGTTGCCATGACCAATGACTAGACAGCTGAGACAAAGTGAGCATGTTGCATAACACAGATGCATGGAGATTGAACCTTCCCACCAATATCCTGTTACATGTAACAGACATTAGAAGAAGGACAGTCTGACAAAATGGCATCTGATTCTGAAGTGCAGATGAAGAAAAAGTGTGTAATTTAATTCCTCCACGTGGAAAAAATGGCCATAGACATTCATTGACGCTGAACATTTATGGAGACCAAACAGTAGATGTGAGCACAGTGAGGCAGTGGGGGGTGCATTTCAGCAGTGACAACAGTGGTGTGCAAGACAAGCCACTTTCCAGATAGCCCTGCACGTCTGTCACGCTGCAAAATGGAGAATGCCTCTATCACCTCATATGCATGACTCAGCAGATTACAATCAGGAAACTACGTACAGAGCTGAATATCAGCTTCAGTGTTTTGGCAAATATGCACAGCTAATGGTGGTGGCTATGTTGAAAAATAGTGTTTCGTAGATGACAATTTGCTCTGTCAAATACTGTTATTGTGTTTTTTGTTTCTGATGGTGTTCCCATTGAAATAAGGAAAAAATGAGAGACATTACTTTCACAAAAACCTACATATATGAGGTGGGATTTCCACTTCAATCAAGAGTAAAAATCGTAACTAAAAAAATTTTCCATTATTTTTTCATGCTGGTAACAGTTTACTAATCTGTGTGATGTAGCCATTATGTAAAACGTCTTTAAACCAGCGTGTTGTGATCCCAGACTAATCTGTTGCAAGCTAATGGAAATGTTTCTGCAGAAAAAATGTAAGCAACAGGGAGGGCTTGAAAACTCAGTTGTGGAATATCTGGAAGAAAACTTTAGCACAACTGTTTTAAATGAATTAGTAAGTCCATCTGTGCTTAGATAGTGTTGATTCACATCTGATCTCACATTTGGATCTGATCAGCAACACCAAACAAAAAAATTGTCTGAAGTTTGCTAGCTACAATTGCTGATGGAACAAATACATTTCATGATGTAAAGTGATGAGGGGAAACATTCATAAAATAATTCGTTTCCCATTCCACATATACATATTTTTTCAAGTTCCTTCCTATATGTATGGAGCTAATACTGATGAACATTGCAGATCTAAATACGTACTGTTTTTTGTTGTTTTTTTTTTTTCATATTTCTTTTTGGTTTTATAGGCAATGCATTGTGTGTGCTATATCCGCTCCCTTGGTAGCTCAAATTTTCACAAAACTGTCTGGCGAGTGCAAGGCTACATTTTGTTCCTGTTCTTTTCCAAGCATCAGCTGAGCAATTAATGAACAAATCAAATAAATTGGAACTGTTGTATTTTCCTCTAGATGCAAATATGAAGGGTGTTTTATAAAAATCCTTTCATATTTGTGCCTCATACTCTGGGGAGGAAGTATAGACTTCAAGTTCTAAATTACTCATTCCCGCTGACATCAGACAGATGCCCCAAGGAGTTCATTCTCAGCGCAACAGACAAGACTTTTACTACGTACATTTATTTCTAAATAGAAAATAATATAATATAGCACTTTCCAACAATCTCTCACAGGTACTTTAGCATCTGTAAGGATAGAGCTAAAAAGGACCTAAGAATTGATATACTCTTTTTCACACAGAGCATCTAAGAAAAACTACCATTTTATGGAGCTGAAATTTCCCTCACTAGCTTAAACTTTCTTCTAGTAAGGATTCCTAATACTAAATTAGATCAAACAAATTATAGCATCAGTCTAGACATTCACATAAAATCCTTTTGAAGCTTACTTCAATTCTTCCCAATCTCAGTGCTGCAGTATTGCTTCAAATTCTAGTTATTTTTATTAACACATTATACTTTATCATAAGACCTAGGGGATCCCAGCTGCTGGAATTGAACAGGAGAAATTCAGAATTTTAAAATATATTGCTATCCTAGATTAAAATCTAGAAATATACACCAACAAATTATAAAAATTTTATTTAAATATAACTCAGTTGTGTTTTTCATAAATACAGTTGCCTTGCCTTTCCCTGCCATTTTTCCCCCCCCAGAACCCAGTCATACCTTCAAGACCACATTGCATTTCTGTCCAGAAGCTGGACTTCTAGAGGTAGCCACAGAACACATTTGATCCAGGCTGTCTCAGCATTTCTTCTTACTTCATTTACTGTTAGCACCAAATTATGTAACTATGTTCTGAAGTACATCAGGAAAACAAACAAACAAACAAACAAGCAAACATCTGTAAGCTCCTGCAAAACAGTGGAGCAAAGGAAAAAGAGAAGAATAGGTCCCAGATCTTTCTTGGAATGCTGCTGAACCATAGAATCCTAAAACCATTAGGCCTGGAAAGACTACTAAGTTCAACTAGTCCAATCATTAACCCATCACTACCACATCACTAAACCATCTCAATGCAACGTCTACACTTTTCTTGAGCATCTCCACAGATGGTGACTCCACCACCTCCGTGGGCAGCCTGCTCCTGTACCTCACTAAGGTAAGAAATGTATAGATGCAGCCAATAAGATTAACTCTCTTGTCTTACATTAAGCAAATTCTAACTTCATACTTAGTTCTAGAACATGCACAGCAATCTGACTGCAGTGATGATAAAATTTGTCCAAGTTCTTATACACAAAGACTATTGTCCAGTGTATTTCTACAAATACTGACATAACATGCCATTTAAACTTGTAAGATCCCCAGTAGAAATCTCATTAATGGTATTGCTTTTCTGCAAGTGGAACATCATTATACTAATGCTGTTTCAAATCACTGAAATGCACATGTCCAAAATGACCAGTGTCCAGTCATCTCTCAAAGACACTTGATTATACAGAAAAAAAATTGAATCCAGAAGAAACTATGAAAGGGACTGTGCACTCTGGCAAGGAATGGGATCAACTAAAATTTGCAGTCAGACCTGTCACCCCTGAAGCTTTTATTTTCTTATTCCCAAATAAGATATGCAAGCTGGTTTTGTTCTCACTTTTATCAAAAGCTTTGCCTCGTGGCTCTTTGTATGAATTCACAGACTGTTAAATGATTTGGTGCAAAGCAAATGGAAATATTAATTTTGTGATGTGCCACCAAAAGTAACAATTTAGAGCAGGAATTAAGGATTGGATCATCTCAGTGAAAGTTCTGGAACAAGTCCGTGATAGATACAGCATTTCACAATAACTGTCAGTGAGCACAGAAGACACAGCCTTTTCTAAGAAACTGAGAACATTCATACATTTTGCACCTCCCCCTTATTTTACCAAAAGAAGTAAGAAGGGGAACGTTTTAATAGAAATGAATTAAAAAAATGATGATCAGAAGTAGAATAACTGAAAATTTTGAATCACACACTGCTAATAAGACATCAGACTCATAGATTGGTATTTTTCTTCATATGTAAAATGAAGAATTTTTTTTTCTGATTTTCAGCAGAATATGCATAATTCTATATGTTTTAAAATCTGATTCATATCCTTTGTTCCTAAAGGCTACCATCTCTTGTGTGTCCTACGTCTAGCTTGACATTGTAATTGATGTTGCTATTTAAGTTGAAGAGAGATGAGAAAATAAACCTGATGAAAACAGCAAGGCCAATAATTAACTGAATTCTTTCCTTTTCACATATCTGAGCACAGAGGGACTTAACTAAAAGTTTCTTATGTACCCTCCTTCTATACATGCAGCCATTAGAAAACCATTTTTCTGACTGCGTAAGTCTTCACATCCTGTCTTCCTTTTGGCCTTCCCATGCTGACTAGCTAAGAGGTGTTCAGTCAGATTCACCAGTTTTGTGTGAGCCAGAAAATCTCTGCACACAAAAAAACAAACACAGTGCAACCCAGTTTTGAACCTTGACATCCATATCTGAATATATTAAAAAAAATCTATAACCTTAGACAGTTCCTTTTTCCTTCTAATGTGTGAACACCACTTAAGATATCCTAGAAACTAACAGTAAAACAAAAACAAAAGAGAACAAAACAAAACAAAACAAAAAAGCAAATAATTTTGTTATCCACTACATAATGTCTAGTTATCATAATTTTATTCTGCTATGGGAGGATTTTATCCAGAATCATTGTTTATGTTCTCTTCTGTGCTTGAAGTCGTGGGTGTCTTGAGATATCTGGATCAGGAGCAGAGATATCCTAAGCTCCATATACTGAGAAAACATAAGCATTTCTAAACTATTGTTACAGTACAGGTCTGTGAGACTTGAGTTCATTAAAATCACTCTCAACTTGTCATGGTCTCCCTGACTGCAAGGTCCCCTGGGGAATGTAGTTCTTCTTCTCTTCAGGGCAGGTACCCAGGACTTGAGCATTGATAGTTAAAGTCCCAGTGCCCCACATGATGTTATGATGTGGAATACCGAAAGCCAAAAATCACAAAACCATGACACAACTTCTTTAGAAGAGATGAAAGATCTCCCATTTTAGCAACTGTTGTAGGGAAACATCTAAGAGTGGTTGCTTTATTTTCAATTTTATTCTACTATTAAAATAGCACAAAAGAATAATAATAAAAATAATGTAAATTAATGCTATGAATTAAAAGTCTCCCTGGTATTTCACAGCATGCCTTCATGGATTTTGATGACTAAATTTCTGTGCTTTCATACTGATTGCTCCTGAAACACCTGGTAAACAGGATGTAGTATATTCTGTTCCCTTTTCCAAGGACTTAAAGTCTGAGTAATTCAAGCTTAAAGCAGAAAAATCACTCCAGTACTGCTCATTGCTGTCAAAGATTAATTTTTACTAGCCACTTAGGGGGCAGAGGAGTGCATTGCAGCGTACACTATTATTCAAGTTCAACAGAATAAAATCCATCATTTCTGAGGAGGGTGAAAATGCTTTTTATTAGAGCCATTCACATAGCTCTGTAATTTGGTGACATACACCATCTCTACTTGCTCATTTACCATTGCAAATTTTTTTTATTCTGCAAGAAAGGAAAAGTTTATTGGTCTGCACAAAACACTTCTTAATGAGTGCTAATTGAGTGCAAATTAATTTATTTCACTGGTTTCCGATGCTTATTTCTTGAGAAGGGACAAAAAATTCATCTTCTTTTGTGTGTTTAATGCTAGCAAGACTTTGTTTAAAGGGAAGAAACTGTGGTACCCATTGTGCTCTCAAAGGTTAAAACGGTAAGAAACACATCACATAAATGTTTTGTGAAGTGTATTGGAAAATTAGGCTGCAGAATAATAACATTCCCTCTGTTTTTAACGGGTGAATGAGGGGGAGAAGGGGTTTCAATCTTATTAGAAAACATTCTCAGTGGTACCACAGACTCTGCAGCAATTTAATTTAACATGTGGCAAACCGCTTTATATTTCTTTTCCTGATTCAGCACGTTCCTCAAATACTAGTCTCATTTCAGATGTTTGGGTAGTGCCATGGAACTCAAGTTCAGGAGATACACTAAATTGTCTTCCTAAAGTGGGAGCCTTCATTTGGATATAGAATAGTCAAAGAAATTTCACTAAGATTTGAATTTTTAAAAAGCTCTTTGCTTTCCAATCCTCCATACTGTTATTCTAATGGTTTAGTCTGTCTTCATGAACTGATGCTGCAGTTCACTGCCCTGCTTTTCAGTCAGGCAGAACAAACCCTTCCTTGCCTTATTAGCAAGGTTTTTGGTGTTTTTTGTTGTTTGTTTATTTGTTTGTTTGTTTTTAAACAAAGCAAGTTTTGAAATATTGACTTCTTTCTGAAAATTTACTTTGAAAATAGAGTCAGAGATGCATGATGAAATGTGAGTTTCTTCTCACAAAGCCTGCTTGGGAAGGAAAAATATTTCTTAGATCTAAGTGGGAATTGAAGGATTTTGAGTCCATATGCAAGTTTCTCAATTTTTTTTATGAAGATAAGTTGAAGGAAGAGGATAAAAACTACCTTTACGTGATGGGAATCATTTTAGTTAGCACAGAAACACCACATCATGCCCTCTTGATTTAGGCACAGATTTCCGCCCCAAAAGTAATAAGCGATACCAAATTATTTCCAGCCTCAGAGGCATCAAACTGATTCATCGGAAACATTTGAGTTTTAAACAGAACTCTCTGAGCATGAAAAATGAGATGAGCTTTGGTTAAAGAGCTTTCATTATATAAAATCTCTTGATATAAATATAGCGGCAGAAATCAAGCTCCTCATTTCCTTCCACGTGGTGTGGCTGCTGCGTCCAGCAGGCAAAAGGGTACTGTTTTACACTCATGACCACCAGAATATTCTCAGAAAATTGTCATTGCTCACAATCATCTTCAGTCACTGCCGCTGATGGGGAAAGCCCCTGAGGACGGGTCTTGGAATAATGAAAGTGCTGCTGAGATAAAATGGCCTGGGGCTGTAGATTTTTAAGTTGTACTCATTTATTTTTTTAAATCACTTTGCTTAACCTCCACTCTGTCACATTTCTTTCAAGTCAATTTAGACTTACATATCAAGGTCTAAATGTAAAGAATATATAAACCAGGTCAGCACAAGCTCTGGGGAAGGTAGGATTCAGGTAAACAACCTCATTCTGTAGCAGATGAATCTAAATAACTGTATGCATAAAATGCTGCATTAAAGAAAAAGGAGTAAGAACACTTTCTCTCCTACTAATAATACTACATCAAAATTACTGATTAACAGGCAATTTTCACAGTTTCAATCAGCCTGTGCTAGAGGCTCATCTCTATCTTGTGAATGAACCAGATCTCTTAAGTTTGGCAAATTTATTCTTGAAATATCATAATGCCCTGATTCCACTCAGACTAAAAAGTTTCAGTAAGTTAAATCATAGTAATTTACTCAGTACTAGTAATGCTCAGCAATTAAGCTTACCAAAACTGGCATTCAAATATAAGCTAAATAAGAGTAGGAAAAAAATATATATATATATACAATTTGATTGTTCTATTTTTTTCTTAAAGCCAATAATAGAATCTATGAAAATACAGGTGTGTAATTTCTATGACATATATGATAGTTATAATTCATGAAAGATTCTTGTTATTTGAATTTGGGATATCTATCCATTCTTCTCTAAGCTGAATTCAGAAGAATAAATATATTCTGTTCCCTCCTGCACTGTACAACCTCACATTTTCTCTGTTTAGAAGTTATTAGATTTATTTACCTTGCACAGCAACTTGACCCAAATGAGTACAGAGCTGAATTCACTCTTGCAAATATATGTTTACGTACTCAGGTATCCATTTAAATAGTGGCCAATTAAACCCTTGTAAACAGAAGTAAGCACTCACAGTCCTTGAAATTTCTAGGTAGATATGCAGCATATACAATCATTTCATGTTATTGCTCTCTAAGTAGAACTCAGAGCACAACGACATTGTCCCTATGATGATGAACCCTGCCTGTTGCATTTGCATGCACATACATGATGTAACATAATGTTCTTGAATCTTCCTGTTGTCTCCTAAAGCTGTTCAGTGTAACACAGCGTAACATTAGAATCATGAAAAGGACAGCTAACACACTTTAGACCCTGGCTGTTGCTGCAGCCATCATGCAGAAAAATCACCCGAGCTGATGGAGAACCTCCAGTGGCATACAACTGGCAGAGAAGTTTTGGGTGGCTTCCAAGGTCTCCCCATGCACTGACAGTGTCCAGCTGCCCTTGCTGCTGTTGGCATCTGCTGCATGTTAGTTAAGGCTGCCTGCCTGCAGACCACTCTCTGTACCCAAGGGTACCAGTCAGGCGCTTAAACAACCACTGATCAAGGGAGTGCATGAATAGTTCGATTCCTCCTTTTCAGTCCAAATCCTCAGATGTGCTTTGTGCTTTTGGGCCACAGCAGAAGTTCTGAAGCAGAAGCTCAAACTTCAGGGCAATGTAAGCAGTGTTGTAAGCCGCCGTGTGGGTGTAAGCTACTACAGGTCAGTAGGAGATAAAGGCAAGGGATGAGAAAAGGAAAAGGGAACAGAAAGGAGTACTGAAAGAAGTACTGAAAGGAGTATGCCTAACGCAGTGTTTTGGGGAGAGCACATGCTGTTCTCTTTCCTAAGGTGTGGAGGAGGCAGCTGCAGTTTTGCTGCCACCGGGACCCATACCATTCTCAGAGTCCCATGTCAGGCTGCTAAATGGAGTTAAGCAGCATCTGTGCTGGTTTGAATGACAGCACATTGCCTCCAGGAGCTCCTGCTGGGCTGCACACCTCAGCGCTACTTCTAAGCCAAAGCAATGACGTTATGCACTATCTTGCCTGCAGATGTTTTTAATTTGGTTTGATTTTTCTCAGAGGCAGGATTAGAAAGTGGGAGTTCAAGGCCCCCTGCCTCATGCTGACACCACTGTACCTCACCTCTCTCATATTGCTGTGTTGCATAGGTTGAAGGAGTCCTCTTTAGCAATGGGACAAAAGGACAAGAAAACAAAAAGCCTCAATACTTTCCTTTCAAAGCTATCACTGGCAGAAAAATATGATTCAAACTTTGCCTGCTGAGCTCCAAAGAGAAGCAGCAGTTCACATTTGCAAGTTGTTCAGCCTGGCTTTATAAAAAGTTCCCCGAGCAGAATGAACACACTTAAAATTGACTCTTTTTTAAAAGTCTAATACTTTTTATCTGGGATAAAAAAAGAGTGTAGACTACTTACAGTCAAAAAAATGATATAATGCAGCATGTAGAGAGTACAGTGTCAAACTCTCAAAGTTTTATTTCTGAGCAGTTACAAAGGAGACAGGTAAAACCAAATGTGGAGACCTTTCAGCAACTGCATGGATTGAATACCTCCCTTATTCTTTGGGTTAGCCTATTGCAGATATTAATAGGATACCCACTGGTATCTCCATGGAAATTGGTATTTGTTGAATTAATCAGCAATGTTTTAGGTGTGTTCTGCTTCTTCCTTAAAAAAGAACCCTAGGAATCAACAGTGCTGCCCATTCCCAAATGTCTTCCTTCATCTTGTTAAGTGTAACTTTTGCAGCAGAAATAATACCTCTCTAACAGCATCCTAAAGCATATAAAAGAGCACAGATGTGCCAAGGCTGACAGTAACAAAGGTGAGCTTGAACAAAGTCCTCAAAAAGGAGAAGCAAGAGAATATGCTGGTGGATTTGGTAGCAGTTTTGTTACCTTGGAAAATTTTTTTAATAATAGATCCCAGATTAGAAGAAAATTGTGTTTTCAAATAATTTTGTAAAATTTACTTCCAGAAAACTCATTAGAAAAATACTGCCTTAAGAACAGGATACATGATATCCTGAAGAACATATCTTTGCAATGCTGCAAGGAATTCAGATCCTACATGTAAGAAATAAGAGGCAGAAAGTGATCTCTACCTGAGATAATCAATCCTTTTGTTTAAAATTTGCTCCATAAAAACAGACAGGATGCTACCAGCCATGTTTCCTCAAGCCCAAAGGTGTGGGTTTTGGTGTTGTTGTTGTTGTTTTTTTTTGCACATCTTTGCAATGCTGCAAGGAATTCAGATCCTACATGTAAGAAATAAGAGGCAGAAAGTGATCTCTACCTGAGATAATCAATCCTTTTGTTTAAAATTTGCTCCATAAAAACAGACAGGATGCTACCAGCCATGTTTCCTCAAGCCCAAAGGTGTGGGTTTTGGTGGTGGTGTTGTTTTTTTTTTTTGCAATTCTATAGCAGTTTCAAAGGCAAAAGCTATATGAAGGCTGGCGCCTGGAGCAGAGGCTGTGACAGTGTCCTGTGGTAGTAGTTATTCCTCAAGGAAAATCATCATTTCTGCAGCAAATTGAAGGCTTCTCTCAGAACCAATACTCCCCTGAAGATGATCTGCCAGCTCCTTTTGTGTATCAAACAAAATCCCAAAAGCCTGTTACCTGGCCAGGTATTTCATCATCTCTTCTTCCAGTCTGGCTGGACACATTCGCCAAACTCATCCCACCTTGACATTGCTCCAGAAGGGTTCTGGGTGAGTAATGCCTTGTGTGAGCAGAATCAATTTTCAGTGGTATTCAAATGATATCGCAGGGTATTGTCAGCAAGGCCCATTTCTTTTTCTTTTTAGATCACTGCATCTGCTTGTAGTGGTCCTCATCTAACTGGCTCTTTTGAGAGCACCTCTCTCTTCTGGGCAGCAAGTGAACCCAGACTCCAGGTGTATGCTCCTGAAGGGTTCACATCCGTGCTACCATGACTGCTTTCCCTCTCCCCACTCAGAGGAAAGCCAGACATGTGTCCTGGGTGGGGACAGCCATGTACTTAAAGACTTTACAGATGATCAGGAGACCACGACCTTAGGACTAGCATTGCACACATCAAAAGAAAGTTTGAGCTGAAACTACTGAAAATGTAAGCCAAATCCAAATAACCAGAAATTACCAGTTCCCTGGCATGCCTGTAAAACAGCTAGGGACACATCTAAATATTAATGGAGGAATTACTGTAAGAAAATGTGGTATGTAAAGAAATTTAAACTGATCCAACTTATACCAGTCTGTATATTTTAACCTTCACTGTTTTTGTGTAGCTATCAGTTGTTAACAGCCCTTTCCCCTCCCATGCTTTCATGCAGGCATTCCTCTGCTTCTTTGCTGAGGGCCTGTTTCCAAGGAGATTGAAAATATAGCCCAAGTCTATTTATCATGCTGGACCTCATTTCCCCAAAGGTGCAAGTTAGAGCATACTGTCAACCTCATCTTTACATTTCAGCTCTTGTGCAGTACATTCAGCCTTTAATACAGCTCTCATAGCTGTGTATCCAGGATATCGAAATATCTCAAATGAAACCAAATGCTTATAGAAGTTCACTTTGCTACTGCGTAAAATCACTCTCATTTCTCTCTGCCAAGTAGTCCGTGAGGTGAAAACAGGGCTGTTTACTGCACAAATGCAAAATGAAGTACAAGAGGAAACAACAGAGGAACAAAATTCAGACCTGAGTCCTGGTGGAAGTTCCATGATATTAGGTAAGCAAGTTAATAGAAAGGAAAGGGAACCCCTTTTAGTGAATTGTGAACATGGAAAATAAAACAGCATATGCTTATTGATGACTTATTTTTTTATGTATCTGTGGCAACAGTTCCAGTGAAGCTTTTATTTGAGACATTGGCATTTAGCTCTGCAGATCCCTGACACCAGCTGGAATTTTCAATCACCTACACAGAGGTATTGTAGGTATTGAGCATTTTCTATTTTTGTGTCTTCACTTCCTTCAGTCTCCACTCTTAGGCATATCCAGATAAGTTGTCCATTTATGAAAATTTACATATTTAGTTACCATTTTGTAATTAGCTAAGTGTCTTGGGGATTCATAATTAATTCTAATGTATTTCTTTACAATATGTAAGTAACAATCTGTTGACAAATTTGATATTAATGGCAGATACGTGATCAGCCTTGTGCTCAAGGCTGGATCCCAGCAGGTCAAAAATGGAGGGAAATTTAAAAAAAAAAAAATGTCCCAGTAGTTATTATATTCAGTACAGCTTTATTCTGTTTTCAAATATAGAAATTCTGTTTACCAGGGTTTTAAAACATTAAGGGCCTTGTCAAATCAAATTCCATGCACTCCTTTTCTGTTACCTCTATAGAACCCATGGTCTTCAATCATTACTTGAACTTCAGTAAATTCACCCAGGTCTGGAAGAAGGATATGTTCTTTGAAGCATGCCAGATGGTGAAGGTACTGAGTCAACCACATAGTGCAATAGAACTGCTAGTATCGTATCATCATTTGCAAAAACCCAGTAAAAACAAGGACATGTAATTGCTGAAATGTCAAAAAAGTAAATACCAAAAGACTGTTTAAACTGTTTAAAGAATCAAATTTATTTTCTTCCTAAGTTTAAGACAAATAACAGGTTTTGTTGTAATATATTTAAGAATGCATAAACAAAAACCTTTTTCAAATTTGAAAGAAAGAATTCCAGGTTAACTTCACTTTCAGACAGGCAGTCCTTTGTTTACAAAATTGAATGGAAGCTCCAAATCAGATTTGCAGAGGAAATTACGTTTCATTTTCAACTATGGAATGACCATTGTCCCCTGTATTTTATTTCCCTTACCTGTCCATAAAATGTGTTAACAAGCCACTCACAAATGGTGCCTGTCATATGAATGCTTTACATAAGGTAAAATTTTACTGGATCACTGTGAAATCCTTGAAGAATATTTGTATGCTGATATCCATGATTGGTTTATGTTATGGCACTTGGTGAACTTCACTTTCAACTGAAGTTTCAGTGCAAAAAGAAGTTGCAGCAGATAAATTGCGTAACAAGTTCTTTGCATGCACAAGAACTACTAAGCAGTCTATTCTTACCAGGGCTCATCGCTGTTGCAATCCATCCTGTAGGGGGTCAGTGCTAAAATTAAATTATACCTGCCTACCATTCTCAATCTAATCAGGCTATAAACTGAAAAATAAAACAATTAAAATTAGAGACAGGCCAGCCTCCCACTGTTTATGATCTCATTCTATTTGTGAAGAGTAGGTGGAAATTCACCCATGGTGAGCATTTGGTTTATGTCAATTTTTCTTGTTATTACAGCTGGGGCTTATTTTGTGAACTGTTTTCAGCTATTTCTGCTAAAAATAGGTGGATACCAATTTAAACTTCCTGGCGATATTTCAAGTCAAAGTATCATTAGTAGATAGTTATTATGCTGCATTTTATTGTAAGAGATCCTGCCATGAAGCCAATCTATACAAATATAAATAAAGACAGTTAGAATTACCTTCCAAACGACTCTATTGGAAGTTATTCACATTTGGTTTAGCAAAACAAGTTAAGCTATTTGCAAGAAATGTTATTAGTTGGAGGAGCATTGAGTTAATGAAACTTCCTAAAACTCCTTATCAGATAACTATTATACATGAAAAGAGAGTGTGGATCATTTTTTTTTTTTCCTTGTTGCCTCAGTCTTAAATAAGAGAAACTCATAGTTCTCCCTTAGTTTCCAAAGAATATAATCTCCTTGGGTCACTCCTCCATCTCTTCTGCAGTCTCACAACAAAATCATCGTCCTGAATCACCGTCTCACAAAACAAGAAGTGACAATTAGATACAAAAATCCCTACAATCTAATGATAATAAGAGATATGACAAGACCACAAAATGGTGATTTGATGGCACAGATGAATCTAAGTTCCTAGTTAGCCATCACAGGGTCTACGTTCTGCTCTGTGATGAATAATACCTAGTTGCCACTAATGTTTTCAGAGAAACCTCAGAATCTCAGGGAAATTTCTTATATCATTCACAAATTCTTCATCTTAAATTTACAAGCTGTTAGCATTATTGCAATTTTTCAACGGTTACAATTTTATTCACACAAGTAATCATCTAACATTGTGGTGTTTGTACCTTGAGTACCAATATTTTATTTTAGCTGCAGCTCCCCATGGAAAATGGATTTGCCTATAGTTAAAAACATTAAAATTTTCAGGAGCACTTAGTGGTGCAATTTTACATGACTATTAATAGTCTGGCTGTAAGATGTCATGTTGTGAAGGGCTAGCAGGGTTAGAAGTGTCCATAGGTGTGTCAGTAAAGAAATCAGATCCATCTCAATGTTTTGGCCCTGGACACAAGGCACAGCATTGCATATTAGGAACAGGCCCTCTGTGGGCATTCTCTGGGAAACACTAAGTGACACGAGTCAAAATGTAATCAGCTAAAAGCATAGATAATCATGTACCAGTGTACCATCTCCATCTCTGTCTCTGCTTTCTAGACCTGACCATGGTCTAGAAAACAACTTTCAGATAATTAAAAGTAGCTGTAATGGGGGGAAAAAAAATGGTTTTAAAAGATTTGAAGGAGAGATTGAGATCAACCAGAAACACCAAAAGCCAGGCCTTTAGGTTGGCTTTCAAAAAGGGCTCAAAGGGCTCAAATGTTCAGGCTTAAAGTCTTAAATTTAAAAATGCAGATCTGGTGTGATTAACTTAAATATTTTAAGTGCAGTGGTTTAGGCATCTTGTTCCAGCGGTGTAATACATGAATCTGAATTACATGCTCAAATGGAGAAAAATTAGAGAGATCTAGAAATGAATAGGTAACTAGTTGAGAAATACAAGAGCTGGTAAACTACTGTTTAGATGTAAATTAGCTGAGTTGAAAAATAACACCTCTGCAAAAATAGCATTCAAAGTGTATCTTCTGGTCCTAATTAATATTTACTTGGATTTGTATGCATTTTATACAGACTATTGATTTTAAGAAGGCTGTGCAAAAAACAGACTTTTCTAGCCTGTAGAAGTGGGCACTTGGATACTAAGGTCCCAGCCCTGATGCAACACCTGAGAAAAACATTCTGGTGGAACCCTGTCTCAAGGGAAGCCTTCCCCAGAAACCGCGGTCCCTGGGGCAGCTCAGGTTTAACACACAGCACTGCCAGGCAAGGCACTTCTCAGCCACCCCCCCAGCCAAATTCTGTCCTTCTCACACAGTCAGGAGGCTGGCAGTGTCTCAGGAATGTGCCTCCTAGACACCCTTATCATGCTGCTGGAGCAACTGGTTCCATACAGAACTGCCTCCTGCCTTTACAGTCTCCAAGTCTGGAGTTGCTATCTCCATTCTGGAGCCAGGAGTTGGACTACATGATCCTTATGTGTCCCTTCCAACTCAGGATAATCTATGATTCTATGAATTTTCCCTCCATGCTTTCTTTCTTCAGTCCAGGTTCTTATATCAACCACCCTTAAACTGGGAGACCTGGCTGCTAGTATCTCAGCTACATCTGTGAGCCTATAACCCCCCAATAAGTGTTTTACCCATCCTCCACAATTCCTCTAAAATCTGAGATGACATTAGGTTCAGGAAGGATTAGGAAAACAAAAAATCTGAAGCAGGCAGAGAAGCAAAGAACCAATGATCTGAGTTAATAAGATGCTAGAAAATAGCTGTTGTTGAAAGCACTTGTTTTATAGAAATACATCTATATAAGTTTCCTAAAATAGTCCATATAGATAACAAAGTAGTCCAATAGATTAAAAGAGCCAAAACTGTATAAATTATGTGAATGGAGAAGTTTTTTGAATGCCTGTTCAGAAAAAGCACCTTAGACATTTTATAATAGCAGCTATAATGTTGCTGTTGTTGCATGGAGAATAATCCTTTCTCGTGCAAAGTCAGAAAGGGAAGGTCTAAAATGACTTCCATATTTACAAAGGAGGTCAGTGAGTTTTTTTTACTGACACTGCTAGGAAATTGGTAGATGGCAGAATTTCAGAAGGGAAGGAATTTGATTTTATTTCCACTACACTTCAGGGGAGTCTGAACATACAGAAAGACTTAAGGGAGACAAGGCAGGCAAGTTGATAAAGGAAGAGATGACAATGAAGATGTTGATATGAGTGACTGGTGCAAAAACAGAAAATGAAATTCTGTCTTTGGCTGATCTCTTAAAGAGATATCAGTCCTATGGGATACCCTATGCTTAATGAAAAAAAGGAGTAGGTTTATCCTGAGGTAGTGGAAGAGCAGTCGGAGATGGAACTGGAAAACTGACTGTGAACAAACAAAACATTCCACAAAAGGGCAGAATACTAAAAGGGCAGATGTGATTAGAAATGTAATGAAGCTTCAGGAAGAGGGTGAGGAATGGGGAGAAAATAAGGAGGTTGTAGCAGTTGTACTTTATCTTCCTTTTGAAAGAGTAATTAAGATACTGCATGGAGAAGGTGAAAGCTTAGAAATAAGGAATGTTTTCAGAAGGTGTCAAAGACTGTAATTAAGCTAAGGACAAATGTAGGATTTGAATTCAATTCCTTAACATCCTAGTTACACTGAGTGGCAAAGTAAATGAATTGTTTCACTACTATGCTACCAACACAGCTTTCCTTTTTAAGTCAATTAATATTTTAAGTTTAAAAATCAGTGGCTCTCCAATATGTTTATTCTGCTCTTTCCAGTGCTGAGAACATCATATTAACCTTATGTATCCAGATGATTTATACAGTTCTGTGAAGCGCTTAAAAAATAATCCTCTAAAAATTTGGGTCATTGTGATGCTATAATTTACATGTCTTCAGATGAACAATTGTTTAATTGGAGTATAAAACTAGCAAACAGAGAATTTTACTTTTTTTCACTCACTAAGTCACCACATACAATTGAAAGCCACTCTACAATACAAATACAGAAGGGAGTCATGCCACAAGATTCTAAAAGACTGATGAGCTCTATTTTTTAAATGAATAGAAGGACCTAAAGAATAATGTAAATGTTTGCAATGCAAATGTTTGACATAAACCAAAATAAATATTTTTTTCTGTAAGTTGAGGATTACAAGCTATTCACAATTAGCTCTATTACAAGTCATTCACACTATTACAAGAACTCAGCTATTTAGTTCCATCTTTGTTCTTCCAGACTTCAATCACTAAAGATAGACTCTTGATCAGACATCAAGATGTGACACTTTTTCCTTGGTTTTCATTACCCATCACCTGTCCAAACTCTTGGAAGTCAGATATGAAGGGACCCAGTTCCACAAGACATAAAGCCAAAAAATAACAGCTCCACCCTCCACCTTAAAATACGACTCCACTCATTTCAGATTGCTGTTACATTTTGCCAACTCCTACACAAGACTTAGATTTTTGGCACTTGGAGGAGTATCCCTCCAGAGATACTTTTGCCTATCACTCAGTTTTGTCAAAATGAAGTCTCCTATGTTAATACCTTTTTTATCCTTTTTTTCTTTTCTTTCTGCAAGCACTTTTCATTAATTACATTTTAACTCGTGATAAACCTGGTAAGTAAGTTAACTTCAAGTAACTGCAAATTTACATGTAGCTATTTGGCAACAATATGCTGTGTTTACTAGTTAGAAAAATAATGGCCAATAAATTCCACTGCCAGCGGCAGTCAAAACTTCTCTAATACGCTTCTATTTCTGCATTAGTTTAGGGTGAAACATGACCAAATCTCTTCCAGACAAAAGGCACTTCTGTCAGTGGACTGTTTCACTGAGATAAGAATAAAGGAAAAATAAGTCTGTATGCTTTTAGCACAGATTGTTTACCTTGTGATAGATGTAGGCAAGTCTATCATTGGGAAAAGATGCTTTTCAGATGACATGATTGAAAACCATATTACATCTTTTTTTTTTTTTTTTTCTTTTTTCTTTTCTTTTAAACAAACTACAGTCAGAATTTTGTTAAACCCTATTTCAATGCATTGGCCTCCTTTTTTTTATGTCATTTTTTTTTCTTTCTTTCTTTCTTTCTATTTTTTTTTTTTCAATGTTTCTGTAACGACGAAATGTTCTCTTTGGTACCAGCTCAGTATCAGATTTTGGCAATTACACAGTCATTTCTCTTCACTGACAGTGAAAGTCACAGGGCACAGCTGTCATTTACTTTATTGAGACCAGGAGTTGAAATACTTTTTCTGAACAGATACAGCCTGGAGAATCTTCTGTGTTGTCTCTGTTATTCACCTTTTGCAACCAAAGTAATACCATACTTCCATCCAGCCCTCACCTAGAGAAAAGCCTCTGTTCTTCCTAATCAGCAACATGTTCAGTACCATTTCTGAAGAAAATAAAGCTAATCCCCACTTGAAAGGAAATGAATCTCTCAACTTCCAAATTCAGAGATCTCAGACTTCAATACTCAGTTCTGCATACTAGTTAAAATTTTACATGCATGACTTTTGTTGGATTCAGTAGCATTACTATTCCTAAAGCAAACATATGAATACAGCTTTATGCTGTGACGGTTTAAACAGATGAAATTGAGAAGCTGAGAAAAAGGCAGGAAGTTGAGAGGAAGAATAGGTGAAATGCATGGATACAAATGTAACCATTCATACATTTTGTGATTAAGAGTGCAAATGTATGAGCAACAACTGAAATATATTGCTTTATTATCCAGCTCCAATGGCTTGCTTCCTCTAACTGCTACGAAGACAATTTTCAGGAAGAATCCAACCCATTTCATGTAGGCCTTGAACGATAATGCTCACAAGGTTTGGACACTTCAGAGAGCATAATTTTCAATGTCTACAAATATTCTCTTGAGTATGTGCAAGCTGAGATTTTTCATGGATGTAGAACTAAGCAAATGGCATGTTTCCAATATTTAATCATAGAATTGCTCAGGTTAGAAAATACCTTAAAGATCATATTATGCATAAAATGCATATTAAAAACTGTGTTTCTTTAATTTCAGAGAAGAAACAAGATTCAGAGTGATATATTTTAAGGAAGGTCCTGCCTTGTGTAGGACATTTGACAAAGCTTGAAGTAATGAAGCTAGGAACCTGTCCAGTGATTACAGCTACCGCTGTGGCACAAAGAGTTTGTCACAAAGGTTTCTCATGTATTTCTGGACTGTAGCAAAATAAATGAACAAGAAACTTCCAATACCTTGTAGTTACCCATAATGTGGTGTGTATATTGTACAGTGTACATCTCTCTTCAATAGAGCATGGGCCACAGAAAATCCTGTCTCTAATAAAATATCTGTTCCCTATGCAAAATGTTTTGTAATGATGGAAGAGTAAGCTGCTGTGTATAGAGAAAATATTGGCTTACCAATCAACCATCTGGTGTACAGTGGGAATGGTCTGAGTAGCTTTCTCAGTTGGAACATTTGGAAAATGAATATACTGTTGCTAGAGCTCAGACTGTTGGCCATGATGTTTGTGATAATGTTGTTGATTTACCAGATGTCCTGCAAATTCCTGGTGTGGTAGTGTTTTCTGCTCCTACTGAAGTCTTCATTATGTGGTGGGTTTATGATTGCAGTCATTTCTCACAGAGTAGGAGGGAGCTGGGAACTGTGTCCAAGAACAGCATGGAATCCATCATGCACTTGACATTCAGTTTTGAAATCAAAATCTATACCAACGTTTTGCTTCTAGATCTCTAAAAATTACATGGGAATACATGTATAGACTTGACTAATACCACTGTCATCTTTTGCCATTTTTCTAAATCATGCAATGCCCAATGCAGATGCTTGTACATCTGTCCTCATATAAGCATTCCGAGCCCTTTTCTTGATTTCTAACTAGCAGACAAGAATACAAATGGGAACACTAAATGCTGTGTTCACTCATTATGATCAAGAAGTGTATCTGAGCTTTGAATAAGTATGTTTCACCACTCTTTTCCTTTTCGGTAGAAAGGTAGATTAATGAAGATAGTATATGATGTACATCTGAGCATCTAGACTTTGAGTTAAGAAATTAACTCATCTGTTTTACTTTCAAAATGAGCAAGCATGTGTACTGCTTTCACTTTTTTTCTTTAATGCATTCAATTCACACATGAGCCAAATAAGTACCCTTAGATTACAAGTGTGCTGTAGACCAAAGGCAGATACACATGGTAAGTTTATTTCACAGGACTTGTAAATACGTTAGTCTATTGTTATCCAGATGTTGACATGATTACCAATCTTGTCTTCATGGTGCAAACACTGCTCAGTTAGCGCTAAGCTTAGTCCATGCATAATGGCATTTTATAAGCTTGAAGGAGAAATGGTTGTTACCGGTTAAGTGCTAAGCAAAACAAAGAAACAAAAAAACCCAAATAAACACAAAAATAAATAAAAGATCAACAACAAAAACAGTACCACAAACAAGAAAGACTTGAAAACCTCAGGTTGGTTCTGGAAAAAAAAATAATAAAAAGTTAAAAAACATGGATAAGTATGCAAAGCATATAAAGACTACGGACAAATTTAACATCTCAAAAACATTTTGTTTATCCTTCACTTTATTTTGATTCTGAAGTACCCAGTGGATATATAAAAGACATCTCAAGGAATAAAACACTGTTTGGTTGAGCATGAGAGTAAAGCATTAATATTTGGCAGTGGTATGTAACAAGCAGAGGAGCTGCTCTAGGGAGATGTGGTTCAAGAAACGTTGTCTTCTGCACACTGCAGAACTGTTTTCTGTGATAAGTACAAAGAAATTGGTTTTGGCAGATATTTGGGGAAATTCATAAAAAAATAATAATAATAAAAAAATGCCAGCACATCTGTGATTATGTGAATCCAATGACCACAAAATCTTGCATGGGATGCTTGGTATTTCAGATTAACTACAGCAGAACATCAATAACAAATCTGCCTTACAGCTCAGTACTTGTTTACAGGTAAGGATGTGAATTCTATGCTTTTGGGCAAAAAAAGTGAAAATAAATCTCAAGAAAAATCAAGATTATTCATGCTTTGCAGTTTGTGCAAGAAGGCATCTTTTTCTATGCATGAAAATAGATCCTAGGCTATATATTGACTACAGGTTATTAATCTCTAAACAGAAAATAGCACAATATATACTGCATATGTCATTTCCACAGTCTTTCTGAGACATATCCGAATCTTTCATGAAGGTGCATAGGTTTTCTCATGAAAGTTTCACCAATGCTTTACTGAGATAGATTGGAGACCCTCCTTTCTTTCTCCTATCTCCAGGCTATCTATATCCAGCTACAGAAAGAAACTGTAAACCAGGATCTGTCTGTGAGAGCAAATTTTACAAAGCCTCTCTTGTAAAGGAAAATGAAGACAGAAAATATTTAATTTGTACCAAAGAAATGCAAATTCCACATAGCTGATCCTACTGACTTTGCCCTGTATGAGATCTCTCTCTCATTCCTCAGCTCGTTGCCAAGTGCCATCTTTTAGCACATGTAATTTCCACCAGTATTCTGGATTCCTCCCAGGTGAACTTCACAAAAAAATATGACAGAAGCATCATGCAGCTGGTACTGCTCAAAGTCCCTGATTAGGTAACTAGGAACATTCAGGCAGGAACCTACATATGATCATACATTTTATTAGAGTTCACTCTATGTATCATTCTTGATAGGTGTTGCTTCAGCTCAGAGAATCAGCAGTAGCATGATGGAATGGCCACTTGAAGCCCCATCCCAGGAGATTTGGATGAGCAACTCACATCAGCACAGACCTCTCAAAAGTGATGTTTACAAGACTGTTATGTTCAACAATTTCCAAGCTGTTTCCAATTGTGACTACACTTCCAGTTGAGATGCACTTGCAGAAACGATTTAATTTCTTTCAGATGAATGCTCCTTCTCACAATGATTATCTATGGAATTGCTGCCTCTGCTGTTTCCCACTCCGTAATATTGTCAGTAGACAAGATTGAGGCAAAAATAAATAAATAAATAAATAAATAAATAAATAAGAATGCTTGGGGTTTTGGTATGCTAGCTGTTATAAGTCTGGCTGTGTTTAAAATGTTGACACAACTAACTCTAACCCCTAGCCTTCTGCTGGTAGACATCATCACAGTAATAAAATCTGGAGGAAAAAAACAGAGAGAAAGGCACCTTTAAAATTTCTTAGCTTAATTTGCTGTAATAAAGACTGCTGCTGAGTATGATTTAACTAAAATACCAGAATGTAAAGCTGAGCAGGTGTAGTAGTGGTAATTCCTTTGTTCCAGCTTCCATGAGAGTGGTAATGTTCTCTGGCAGAGAAGAAGGACAAACAACTGAGGACAGTAACATCTTAAATTATGCCATCAAGACTTGCCAGAGCTTTTATGTTACACTTCTTACACAATAGCAGTTTCCATTCAACAACAAAGAAGTCTAGAAGTCAAATATCCAGACTTCTTATGGGCAAATCCATTAACATTTAACCTGTCTTTTAAGCAGAATAAAAGAAAAAAATAGAAGATAAAACGAAAAATTCAGCAGGCACTGAAATAGAGTTCAGCCCAGTTTCATGAACCCAGGTTGTTCTTTTAATCAGCTCCTGTTTGGAGACAATTTGCATCTCACCTTACCTCATCTCTAATTTGGGGTCATCTCCTTTTCTTTCTGAATTATCTTTCTCATTCCTAAAGCTTTCTGCAAATGTAATGAATTTCATGTTTATTCCCCAAAGGAAATAATTCTCCCAGAAGTCATATGTACAGCAAATGGACCAAAATACATTTATGAATTACCAAAATACATTTACGTCCTTAGTAGTTCTTATGCTAGCAAAGCATTTAAAAGCATTAAGTTTAATCATTCTGGGTAATTGTAAGCTGTGTATTGCCTACTGGGACTCTGTACTTTTAGATAAATCATAAATCTTTTTCTAGATTTTGCAGATGGTCGCCTTTTTCTCTTCATCATTAAGTGATGGCACTGATAGAGATCAGCTGCTTCACTTTGTAAATGGCTAGTGTTCTTTCACCTGCTCTGCATGACTACTGAACTGAGGTATGTTGTGACAGTCTGCACGCTCTTCCCTGTTCAGATTAATGAATAAAGCTTTAACTGTTAATTCAAAGGCAGTCAAGCTTATATACAACAATTAGAGTGCAACTTCCCTATTCAGTGTATGTGTAATTTGGCATGGTCTTTTATACCAGTTTGGGGTTAAAGTGTGTTTCTGCTCAAAAAGTGGCTTTGTAAGAACAGCATCAAGATTCAGAGGTCTCCATGTTTATTTTCCCTCAGAAACACCCAAAGGAAATTCACTCATTTTGCACAGACAGATGTCTTTGTTCCAACTGCCAGCCTGCAGATGCAACACAAGTCTGCAAATAAAAATCTGCCTTCTTTCTGCTCCATGCATTTCTTCCCAGTAATAAATATACCGTAATCCAAATGTTGCCTTTAGTTACATCTGAGTGACCCCAAAGGAATAGATAAATTTAAAAAAAAAAAACAAAAAAAAAAAACCCACAATGATAATTGTACACATCAGTCTGAAAGGATAGTGAGAACCCCTCCCTGCAGTAGACAGGTCCTTGAATGAATGACGTAGAATGGAATGAAGCTCTCACAAAAATTTTCTTGCCCCATCTTTAGTACACATAGAGAGTTTTGTTCTTTTCAACATACTCTGTGATACTTTCCAATATCTGCCTCAATAATAAACACTCCTTCATTCATGGCAGTCTTTTAGTCACAGATAGGCACAAATGTCAGAGGTGAACGCTTCCAGTTAGTATGATACATTTTTCTCTCTTCTCACCCTCCATATTGCACCTTCCCTCTGAAATCTGGTATCAGTCATTAAAATATCACTTTGTTTAAGGTTGTAAAGGATTTTATGCATTGAGTGGAAAGGTTTTATTGGTCATTGGAACTGAAATAACGATCCTGAAAGGCTCAGGAGATCTGGTTCCAGTGCCTATTTCATAGAATGGCATGGATTGGAAGGAATCTCAAAGATCATCTAGTTCTAGTCCCCTGGTGGGGGTAGGGTTGCCAGGTACTAGATCAGACTGCCCAGTAATCTTGGTTGTTGTCTTCATAGGGTAATATAAATGTTAAAGGTAATAAGTAGTTAATTTGTTCTAGACCTAGAACAGATCTCCATGTCTTCATCGTACTGTCCAATATGTACAATTTCTCTTCACAGGAACAATAACCTTCATAAAGTGTGGTTTTATCCTGGCAAACGGAATATACTTTTAATTTGCATATACTTCCATAAATCCACAATATTTAAGGAAGAAATAAAGTCTAATGCCATTGTAAATACCTGAAAATTCAGCAAATTTGCTGTATGACTGTCACCTTCTGCTTTTTTTTATTTAGTGGACATTAGATTAGGAGGAGAGCTTGGCTTAGAGAATTATTAAAGCATTACTATGATGGAATAACACACATCAGATATATATTTTTTCATCTTCAACTTTTTACTCTTGTAAGCAGTTTTTGGAACAATTTGATTCAAGTTACCTGTTTCAGATGCTGGGAAAAACAGTGACTGGAAATGTATGCCCAGGTGAACTGATTTCAGGGTTTGTATGTGGTTGAAGGTCACTGCTCAATTTTCAGAGCAGTGCCACTTTTATCAGACATTAAGCAACTCCAATGGCAGTGCCACTCCAATTGGAGTTGCTTAATGTCTGATAAAAGTGGCACTTGGTAGATACAAGGCTTTGCATTAGTGGATAAACACTCTGCCTTCCTCTGAAGAGACATTAAGGCTTGAATCAGCACTATTAAGCATCTAAACAATGGAGAAGTGACCATTTGAGGAAAAGATGTTACGAACTCCTCAGGCTTTTGTCAAGCTTCAGAAGCTGATACCTAAATAAAATGCAAATTTTCCAACATTAAAATGCAATCAACACTATGCACATACTAGGACATCAGGATGACCATGCATGATGAATTCCTACAGTCCAAGTCTTTGTAGCACTGATGTTGCCTGATTAGCAAGACACCATCATTCTAAAGGAAAATATTTTATGCCCAAATCTCAACACCTGGGTTCATTTCAGAGCTCTTCTTCTTCTCTTTCTTCACTTGCTAGCACATAGTACTAGGCTTTCAAAGGGCTTTGTGTCTGACTGAAATAAGCCTGCGTGGCTTTAGTGTTACAAGGTGGACAAGGCTGGAGGGCAGCAGTCACTGTCTCCAGAGGGATGGCTGCACTTGTGACACAACACCCTGACCTGAGACTTCGTCAAGTTACCCCTGCTTGTTCTCCTTTTTCTGGCAGTCACAAGTTTAATGCCATGTCTCTGTAGCTTTCCAGAAGGAAAAAAAATAATAATATGAGTCTGGATTAGAAGTTAATAGTCTGCTTTCAGAGTTACGCTGCAACTAAATGTAATCTTTCTCTTCCTGTGTGAAAGTCTTTTTGTGTGTTGTTGGAAGAGGCTGTTCCTGCCACTGTCCAACATCACACTGACTTCACTGACTTTGTAAACACAGCCCAAGATATTAACAGTGCACATGCCTGTGAATGAGGGCAGCAGTTAGATATTTGTATTGTTGGTAGCACGGCACTTTGAAGGTTTAATCGGGTCAGGTCACTTTCTATTTCATCCCTGAACTACAATGATAGATCTGAGTTAGGCAGCTGGGCATTCATGATGAGGATATGTTCCAAATAGTTTTCATTACAACTCTCTGAGGAGTCTGTGAAAAACCCTGTCTTTTTCACCTGAAATGGCTGTAGTGCTGCCAGCCTATTTGCTCCAACTTTGTCTTTAATAAGGTCTTAAAAGCTCGCTTCTTTAAGGCTCCATAGCAGAGAACACAGCTGTTTGTCAGTGTAAACTTCACTTGAAACCCTTGTTCTGCCTCCACTGAATGCAAAACATTAATTCTAAGGGAAGGGAGAGTTATACACATTTTTAATACAACAATATGTTTCCAATCAAGCTTTACAAGATCCTACACGGCATGGCTTGCAGTGGAATGCTGAGTGCTGCCACCTGAAAAGAAACATGCTTTTAAATTATTATTTATTCTGCCTGTTATTTCTCCTTTTCTTTTCAGAGTATAACAGGACTTGTGCTGGGAGGCAAGAGAGAAAAAGAGAAGGCAGTGTCTGCAAAATGTTCCCCCAAACCCATCAGCCCGTTAAAGTGTTTGAATGTGTAAACAATGAAGTTTACACTACATGGTTAATGAAGTGAGGGAAAAAAATGTGAATTGGAAGGTAATGAAAAATTCATATTTTCAGAGCATGAAAAATAAGTGAATGCCCTTTAATTGTTCAGTTTACTTGCAGAGAGGACAATTTGGATAAACTGAAAAATTATTCTGAGCAGTAAAAAACTCTGCACTTTATGCTAAATTCTTCAATCCTGCTGGACGTGTGCACATGTCCGAATATGAGTACCGTAGTCAATCTAGAAGCCCACAAGCCCAGCCTGATGTGCAGAACCATAGAGTCATAGAATTGCTTAAGTCAGAAGGGACCTTAAAAATCACCAAATTTCAATACCCTGTGGCATGGGCAGGATTGCCACCTACCAGATCAGGCTGCCCAGGGTCTCATCCAACTCAGTCTTGAATGCTTCCAGCGATGGGTGATCCACAACATCTCTGGGCATCCTATGCCAGTACCTCACTGCTCTCTGAGTAAATAATTTTTTCCCAACATCTAACCTAAACCTCCCCTCTTTTAGTTTAAGAGCATTCCTGTTTGTCCCATCACTATTAGACCATGTAAAAAGTCATTCGCTCTCCTGCTTATAATCTCCCTTCTCTCAAATCCCAGAAGGCTGCGATGAGGTCTTCTCAGAGCCTTCTCTTCTCCAAGATGAACAAGCAGAGCTCCCATAAGCTTTCTTCGTAGGAGAGGTGCTCCAGCTCTTT
This sequence comes from Tetrao urogallus, assembly GCF_951394365.1. NCBI lineage: Eukaryota > Metazoa > Chordata > Aves > Galliformes > Phasianidae > Tetrao > Tetrao urogallus. Next base: position 30,929,502 of record NC_136813.1, on the reverse strand, counting down.
GATCATCCTCACGGCCTTCCTCTGTGCCCATTCCAACAACTCTGCTTCCTTCTTGTGCTCAGTGTCCCCGGCCAGGACATGGTGCTCCAGCTGTACAGGAGGTTTTTTGAGGAGATAGAGATCAGTGATGTGAACAGCAAGCTTATAGGATGTGATAGAAACTGAGGTGGCTGCTAGAGAGTTGGGAAGTGGGAAATTGGTAGCTGTGGCTGGAGAGAAAGAAGATAAATTGTCGGTGCTGCTGGAGGGACTGGTTAGGAAGAGTTGTTCCTGTGGGGAGTCAATGGAGGAAAGACTATTGGAGACAGAACTGCTCCCATGGGCAAGGAGAAGGACAGACACGGGTGGAGCATAGGTTTTTTCTGTTACCTGTGCTGCTCGTGACAGTTTCTGGTGATAAACATAAGATTCAGCCTGCTGGGATTATTCTAGCAGGCCCTCGGTTAATCTGCAGAAAAACTCTCTTAATTCGTTTTCTATTGGTGCAATGCCTGTACTGCTGTTCTCCATGCTCTCTTGCCATGAGCATAAACCATTTTTAACCTTCCCTTTCCAGACAGAGTGAGAAAGGAAGCAGGTAGCTATGACAGTTGCAAGTCTGTAATTTGAGAAAGACTGCAGCTGAACTAGTTAGTGGGACCCTCACAAGAAGCAAGGCTGAGGAAAGGGGTGGGAAAAATCAGGGAGGTTTGACAGGAAGCTGAGATCAACGGGAGAAGTGTGAGTAACTGGGCAGGAAGACTGCCTTTGCTTTCTCTGCATTCAGATGCCTTTTGATTTCTTGCACTTCTAGCAGAATTCTAGCAGAATTTTAGTACCTATGCTCCTGGCTCTGCCTTACGCTTTTTGTTAAATATTTACTTCTGTGTCTACATATGTTTCAGACAGATTTTATGCTTTGTTGATAAAGCACTTGACAAATACTTGATTAATTCCCTAAATAGGATCACTTTCATTTAAAGGTGAAAATTTTAAAGTTTAAAATAAAAGCCAATAAAGAAGGGGGGGGGGGGGGGGGGGAATGAACAAAAAAAGAGAAAAAAAAAAAAAAAAAGAAAAAGAAGGGAAAAAAAAAGTAGGAGAAATTACTTATGAAAATTCCTACATTAAATTAATGTTAGAACCAGAACCTGTGTCTTCCCTCTGTAGTACTGTACACAGATCCCCAAACACACATGACAAGGCACCCTAGCACTATTCAATGTTTACATCGCATCAGCTCAGTTTCTCACCACAGCAACTGAAGATTCATGACTTTTTAAAGAAATGTGATAGGGGCACTATGAATTCGGCTATATCCCTACTGAACAAGATGCTTTCAACTGATGTTAAGGTTCAAGATTTTTTCTGAGATCTTCAGAAGTGACTATGCATGGAATGGGTAAATAAATTTACCTTAGTTTTGTACTCCAACTTGTTGCAAGAGGGTTTATGTCCTCTTCACTGTGAACAGCACAGCAAAGTAACTCTTTTAAGTAGCTTGTAGTGACACAAACAGGCAAAAAATGTCTCCATTATGGCATTCTTGGGCTTTTTTTTAATGACAGTCTAAAATGCCAAGTGAATTGTTTCAATTTCGCAGCCATTAGCAGAAGAAAAGACCAAGTAGGTCAAGACTGTCACTTTAGAAGCACTTAAATAAATAACAGTAATAATCTGACACCCTACAAAAGGAGGATTTTTCCCTTTAGCACATCTGCTAGTTCTTTGTTGAGTCTAGCTTGAACATGCTATAATTAAAACAGTGTAGCCTCAAGTCAGCGGAGTTACAGAAAGGAAAATTTGCCCATTATTTTCCAAGTAGATAATCATCAGTTATCATTAGTCAACCTATTCAGGCAGTAGGCGATATAGATGGATTAGTTTTAGATCATGTACATGCATTTTCTCTTTTTCTACAGAAGCAAAAAAAAAAATAAATAAATAAAAATAAAAATCTATAAACTGCTAGAGTCAAATTTCAGTCATGTAAGAGACAGCAAGGCAAAGCTTTGTAAAATCTGATATGTTGGCATGTAGAGACTTTCTTTTAGAAAATTCTAAACTTTTTGCTGATAACAACATGACAGCACCCCCTTAATTTCATTCAAACCTCTACAGAAACTAAGACTACACAGACTCATCAAGAGAATATACAAGACACACTGAACTAGCAATAAAAAGAATAATGTGACTGTACATATAGGCTTTTTCACACAACATTATATCTTTCAGCTGTCATCATTAACTCCAATTCTAGAAAAGCCTTGTTGTTCTGTTACCTTTGAAAAATGGATGCAGTGATTAGGATAGATTTTACTTGGATATATTGGAAGAAAAAAAAATCCATGACAGGTATATGCTTCTTTCAGTATGTTTATTCAACATGTTTTCATCATTATAGTGATTGAATTTGAGAATTTACACATCGCTAGAGAGGAAAAGAAACAACAAAACTAAAATCTGTAAATTGTTTTCCCAGTGCAATTAGAATGAAAGTCAAAACTGGAAGACTAGTAACAACAGAGCTTTACATTCTTGTATAAAAGATGAACCTGTCTGCCTGTTCACTTTGCTTATCAGCAATGGAAATGGAGAGAGATAGAGTACTGCAACCTAAGAAAACTGATAATGACTTTTGCTTCACAGTATCTGGTGGCTGTTTTAAAAATAACAGCGGCATCAACAAAACCAAGCTAGGGCAGCATGGCAACAGCAAGCTACACAGTAGAAATTAATATGGTATAGTTGTTACTGAAGTATACCTATCCTTTTCAAACTGACTGATGTAACTGTGTCAACTGACAGCCAACTTTGTATTGATTTCCTTGACATATAAAAGGCAATGATTCTGTGACTGTCACTTTATGCACATCTGTTCTGAATGAATAGTAGCATTCATTCACTTCATAATAGGGATCCTGTTGTGAATAATATAATAAACATGTGCAAGATAAAACCCATCAGAAGAGAACATGTCAGTCAGAGAGATAAATATGGTGATTTTCTGACTCCTCCCTGTTTCCATCCAAAATAAGATAAAGCACATATAGAAAAATGAAGACGTTCCCACATCAGGTAAGAAGTCCACAATGAAATGCATGAGGTACGATTTCCAGCTGAGACAAACCGAGTGCTTCTCCCATATTAATGTACAATGTGTCTCCAATGTTGACTGTCAGATCTTTGTAGTGTGATGTTGTAAATCACAGCAATCGCAACATGCTCGACAAAGCCTAGATGAGATGAACCTATCAATTGGTAGGGAAGCCCACCTAAAAATGCATATGAGCAATTTTATTTTATCTTAGTGAAAACCTAACATTTTTAATGTAGTCTGTAGTGAGCATTTGTAGTACAGGTCTGATGTGTGCTGCATGCAAAGGCTCCAGAGGAAGAGAGATTAACTGCATGAAAATTGAATAGAAGCCATGACACTTTTTCTAATGCCAAACAATGGATTTGGCTACATGGACAGGATTCTGTTACATAAAGATATGCAGTTAATGCCATCTGAAACATCCTAACATATGATATCCACACAGGGCTAACAGACAGGAGAGGCAGATCAATGCTCTCCTGTGCTTCTGCTCGGGAAGGTCATGAGTATCCTATAAGGCTTGCACCATAGCTTCTAGCCAAAATTCAGCATTTCAATTGGCACTAGGTGTCTATATTTATGAGACTAACTTCGTTCCTGCTGCCTTAAATTGGATGCTAAAAGCCTACAAATTATCAGAAAGCTACAGGGTCCAAGTCTATAAGTTTAACAGCAAGTTCATTCCCCTCTTCTGACCTCCTTCAATCCCCATATGTAAGCTATTGTGTTATTTTGCTGTGGTATTTTGAAACTAATGCTACTGACCTAGCTGAAGTCCTTAAGTTGTTTTGCTGCATTTGACCTTTCAGTGTAAAATAACTCTGACATGATGTAGCTCTGACTAAGCAAGATTATATAACTCAGCAGCCTATCTATTACTCAGTAAATAAATTGATAGACATTAATCTGTTTAACTTTATGATCTCCAGACATCCCTGCCTTCCAACTCTTATGCTTCTGTGATTCTGTAACTCAGAATCCATTTTCTTCCTGTTTTAACATCTGGCAGACATGGATTTGAAATGCTAGGCCTTATACTTCCGTGTGGTACCTCTCTTTCTCATTCCCAAAACTGCATCATGAAATCATCATGAAAAATGATTGATCGTATTTAAGGGGAGCTACAGAACAGAATAACAGCAGGCATCTTGTATGGCAGCAAAAAAACAGGTGCTTTTCCAGGAGCTGACATTGGTATTTTTGCTCTCGACAGCAAATTTGGAGCATTATTCTTGCTTCCATCCTTTGCAGGAATGTCTTCAAACACTGTTGCATTTTCTGCTTGCTGCCCCACAGTTTTACCTGTGAAAGTCATAATTTGATGCTTTTAGCATTTGTATATCACTTTACATCTTCAAAGCATTGTACATGTGTTAATTAAACTACATGCCTGTGAGATAACAAAGAACAAGTTACAAAGGCATTTTATGAACACAGACAGACTATCAAATTCTAGCACATTGGGAATAAATTAATAATGTCCTTTTATAATGACTGAAATGCATAGCTTTGTTTTTCTTTTGCAAGCAATAAGCCAAATAAAACAATTATGAATGGAAATATAATAGTTTTCACATCCAAAGTTTTGTGGACTTTCAAACCTAGAAACCAAGTTATACATCGCAGAAAAAAAAAAATTGGAGTGGGGGATCCAAACTGCAGAATGGAAGGAAGGAAGGAAGGAAGGAAGGAAGGAAGGAAGGAAGGAAGGAAGGAAGGAAGGAAGGAAGGAAGGAAGGAAGGAAGGAAGGAAGGAAGGAAGGAAGGAAGGAAGGAAGGAAGGAAGGAAGGAAGGAAGGAAGGAAGGAAGGAAGGAAGGAAGGAAGGAAGGAAGGAAGGAAGGAAGGAAGGAAGGAAGGAAGGAAGGAAGGAAGGAAGGAAGGAATATTTAATTCAAGTATCTTGTTCCTATGGCTTTTCTATGTACAGAATAGTGCATTTTTGCATAGGTGGGAAAATTTGCCCTACATGAAATCACAGACAGAAAGAGCAATATTTTCATATATGGAAACTTTCTATAGAGTTTTGGGGTTACTTTTGACCAGATAATAGCTCCACAAACTGATTCAAAAAAAGGTAAAAATATCTCATGGCCACTGGCATGTATCTCACCTAAATATGTGTCATGTAGACTTCTTGTGCTCATTACCTAGGTAGAATCATAGAATCATAGAATTGCTCAGGTTGGAAAAGACCTTAAAGATCATTGAGTCCAATCACAACCTAACCGAACTACCCTAACAACCCTCCACTAAATTGTGTGCCTGAGCAACACATGAAGATACATGTAGTCTTTCAACTTTTGATCCTCCCACATTTTCACATGCAAAATTTCTTTAGATCTAAAGTTCTACTTCTGAGAATACGCAGTACAACATAGTCTTGACCATGGTGAAGAGTTTTCCGCCTGTCTCCCTTTCCAACTTTGTAAGGAATCATCAGATCTACCACAAGCACTCTTTCAGACTTAGGGAATTTTAATAAAGCCTCTGCCCTTGTCTGAGAAAACCAGTTCCAAGAATTGATTAGGATGGTGACATCATACTAGGCTTTGGAAATACGAAAGTATTATGACAACTCTTATGTCTCCTGCACTCAGTTGTAAAAGCTTGAATCATTCTCAGTCTTTCAAACACTGCTGTTGAAATCACAGAGAGGATAAAGACCTGGGCATTCTCCACAGTGGGAAAAAGCTCTGAGTGGTTCAGTTCAGCTCGTTAAGTGCAACCTAGACTTAAAATATTCTTTTTACTGACTGTAGCCAATGTAATCTTACTGATCATGTGAGGTTTTTAGTGTCTTTCTTAGGCACTTACTGGTTTGTCAGTGTTCTGACTATGTCACAAACCCTGCTTTACTGATTGTTCCCCTGCATTGTCAAGAAGGCCTAATGATTGGGATGCAAATGCCAATAGGTGGATGAGTATGAATGGGTTAGCTGAGACAATGTTTGACATTGAGCCACTTTAGTAATGAGGCAAGCTCCACCAGAGCATTTTTATAAACTCATTATTAGCTATAATTCCTCTTTCTAATTTCTGCAAATTGGACATTTGGTACCTAAAACATCTGGTTTTGCTGAGGCTGACCTATATTATTCATACATTGCCACTTGTGAGCAATACAACCAACCCAAATCTAGGTCATTAAAATTTTTCCAATACTTCATACTATTCGCTGTATAAAACTCCTTCATTCATATCAGAAAATTAGTTTTGACTCGTGGGAAAACAGTCTGTTGTTAGTCTTTTTAAATTGATTTCATTATCCCCACAAAAATGGAAAATGAAGAGCTGAGAGTTTATACACAGTGATGCTCATATTCATTTCAGTTTGAAAAACTAGCATGTATCTGTTGTGTGAAACAGGGACAGAAAAGTAAAGAAAAAAATATTTCCGTTTCATCCCTTTCTTGCCCCTTCTTCATTTAAAAATATTTATTTATAGTGTGCAGTCAAAATGCATAAAGCAAACATAAATCCCTTCAGTATACCCATGATTTCTCAAGATCATTTCCAGATTTAGAGAAAGAAGTCTAAGCTCCTTAAGACAAAGTAGTTGCAACTTTTTTTTCCTTGAAAAGAAATAGGAGGAGATAAAAAGTAGAAAGGGGACAATGGCATGGGCTGAGCTGTGTCATTATTTCCTTTTACTGATCAATATGTGAAGCTCATTGTAGTACACTTCCAGCTTTTGCCTTTGAAACACAGATCAAGCTGGGTCAATGAGATGATTCTTTTGTATTAAACCTTCTTTTTTTCTGTAGTCTACGAACAACTTGTGAACTGAGTCTTCTACTGGATAATACAAGAGCACCTGCTTTCAAATGAGAGTTGCACATAAGCAGTTCTTTGTCTTTTTTTTTTTTTTGTGCTACTCATTGACTGCCATCAGCAGCTTAACAAGAGCAGAATATTTTAAATCCTTTGATCCTAAGAACTCTTACTCTTGCAAGCTGTATTTAGTCTCACCAGAAGTCTCACTGAAGTGCAATATAAGAAAATTAAATAGCATTATTTTTATAAATGGTTGAAGCACAAGAGAACATAGCATCTTGTAGTTGTCTCGCTCCGATTTATAGGAGGGAGTGGAGGTTCTTTTAATAGCTGTATATCCTGCATGAGATTAAGGAACAACGGTTCAAATGTTGGTCTGACCAGTTTATTGCAAATCTTAATTAGGGTAATGGGGAAGGGAAGGAGGGCAATAGAAAGGATGGGAAAGAAGAAGCAAGGAGTCTTTGCAGGAAGCAAGAGATAGTCACCACCATGGATCCAGCGTGGTTCATAGTTCAGCCATTGATCTTCAGTAGTGGTGGATAGTCAGGCACTGTTCTGTTGACGACAACGCCGGCAATGGCAATGGCAACCATGGTGATGATGGCCCCTTTTCAATGCTTTCGAAGTGGCTGAGTCAGCTCTCCTCAGTGGAGTGGCAGCTTCTGGCTCTGGGATCTCAGCAGAAACTCCTTTGTTCCCACCTTCCAGGCCTTGCCAGCAGATAAGAGCAGGGATGCCAATCTGCATCCTGTTTTTCATAGGACATGATGGTATCATTCCCCAGTTTTCCTTTACCAAGCTGGAGCTATTTAGTCACAGGCAGATCTTCCACTAGTAAAGACTCCTGAGCACTCTCTTCCAGAGGCAAGCAGCTCTGGAGGAAGGGGGTTTCAAATGTTACCAAAGTGATGTCGATTGTCACACGGTAGCACCCATCACTTGCCTCCTCAACAAATCAATCAGAGTCTTATCACAAGAAATACCTCAGGAAGCAAGCTTTGAGCCAAAAAGCAAAGAAGGATTCTCACAGTAGTCAGATCTCCTTTATTTCAAGGAGAATTGCATTTGGGGAGTTCAGAAACACAAAAAGTTCAGAAACACAAAAGTACAATTCGGCAGTATTTCATGGGCAAACATTTCATATTCAGTTTCAGAGCCGGGAGTAGCAGGTAACTTTAGCCAAGGGAACAAATTATGTAGCAAAGTTTCTGAAACTAGTGACTAATTTTGTGATAATCTTATTTCAACTGGCCTGCACTTTTACCTTACATACAATATAATCCAGGAGACAACTCTAGATTCACAGCTCACCTTTGATGTGCCTTCCAAACACTCAATGCCCACCTTAACACTAACAATAAACCTCCTCTTCTTGCAGCAGTGAAACTAGCTGTAGCACACTGGAGATTCTTTCTTTGGATACACTTCTTCGCTCTACTGCACTGCAGTTTGACACAAGAATTGTCATACCTGCCATACATGCCATACACTCAGATATGTTCGCCTGTGAAAGAGGAACGAAGCTCTCTTCTATCTCCACTTGTAGGACATCGATACAATCTCATTCAGAGGAACAAATATACAGCTAAGGGGAATGATGGCACAAAAGTTCATAATAGTCAAATTATTATAAAGGATTATCTGGAAAATAAGAATGATACTTATATTTCATTCCATTTTTATACATCAAAATCTCAGTTCTCTCCCTGCCCTAAAAATATACACGGCCTGTAGTGCATGTCAACAACTGACCTTTGAGAGTGAACCAGCTTGTGGATTAAAAGATTCATCATTCACTAACACCCCAAACTGCCCCATACTGATAAATCTTCTCTAGATGGACCTCCATGGGAGTGTTGTAGTCAGAGACGCTTCCTAACATATTTAGCATTATCTTGTTCTCTTTTTCTTCTTTTTATTGTCATAATTGTGCTCATTAACTTGATAGTATAAGAGTGCCAGTTCTTCTAAAAATTCAGGCAACAGAGACTTCATTCACACGTGTTTGTAAACAAAGATGCAGAAATTCTCTAAGGTTTCAGTCAGTCTTGGCAAGAAATATAAATATATTTCTATATAGCAGAGGAACTATTGTGCAGTTACCCTGTTTTGTTTTTTATTGACTAGCATTACAAAAATTGATGAGCTGAAGAAATAAAGCCATTCTAAAGGCAGATTAACCAGGAAAAATGGTGAAAGGATTGTCTCCTAAGATTCAAAGCAATGTAAAGAAAAATGCTGTAATTACAAGTAACACAGTCCTTTGAGATTCCTGCAACATTAAAAATCAAGTGATTACCATTTAACTGCCTTCAATCAACTTTGATGTAATAACTTAACACAAAGGACTAAGAAAATCAACAGTTAAGAAAAGCAGAGAATTATGTGGATAATAACTCCTTCATTACAAAAGTGATTTTTATGCTTGAAGGATGACTGATTGGCAGCCTCAAATGAAGTCCTCTGTGCAGAAGCAGAGAAAGTGCATTGTGACCAGTGATGTAACGAATGCCCTTCTTGTGTCACTTCTGTCTTAGATCAGGTTGCAAGGGTGTCTGTATACAGGCTTTACAAGTTCAGTGGCATACAAAAGCAGCCAAACTCTAAGAGGGAAGAGAAGATGTGGTATGCATATTTGAGGATTTAAATGAAATAAGTTTAAAACAACCTGATATGTAATTAGCTGTTTTTCTTAATTCATATCTTGCAGGACGCTTGGAGCTCTGATCCCTCTAATGCATTCCTTTCAATATATTTGGCAGGTTCTACAAATTTCACTGAGGTGCCAATTGTATGAAGACAGCACAAAGCTCATAAGGAACATTTAAGTAGTATGACTCACAGGTATCTGCTCTCTGTAACTTGATCCATACTTGATATGCACGTAGTTAGCAAATGGAAAGCAGGATTTGATCATCACAGCACAAAGAAAAAACAGAATGTGATATTATTATTTTCTTGCTATTATTTATTATTAATGACTTGATTCCTCTGAGAGGGTTTGACATCAATGTCAGTTGCCAGTTCTCGACACTTCTAAGGAACAGGCCCATTATTAATTAATTATTATTATTGCATTACTACATCAGTCGTGTGATAGGTGATTTACAGACATATTCAGGCAGGGTCCCTACATGAAATGTTTAAACTCTAAAGCATGGAAATTGCAAACAACATTACAGACAAATGAATATGGGAGACAGACAAAACGACAACAGTGATTGTGTTTGTTACAGGGTCACTGCATAAAATCCTGGGCTCAGGGGAGTCCATAGGAACTTTGCTGTCTAGTACAGAGGCTCAGGAGTTTGCTGTTTAGTGTTACTTCACAGGGAGCGCAGTTCTTGCTGGTTCACTGGAGAGACATTGTGCTTGTTTATGTCTTCAAATGCCATTGCAGCATCAGCTAAGTTAAAGGTCAGTGAAATGAGATGTGACTTCAAAGCACATGGGTCAGGGGCACAACATTTTGGCAGAAATGAACTTTGGAAGGACATGAAGATAAGCATGGAAAAGGAGTTGTCAGTTAATTAATGGAATACCCATATTAAACCAAATACCCAATTATTGGAACACCTAAATTACCATGTTCAAATGTGCCTTTCTCATCCTCTGTCCAAACTGTCCTAGCCCAGAAAGCCAACCACACCCTGGGCTGCATCAAATGAAGTAAGGTTACCAAGTTAAGGGAGGTGAACCTTCCCCTCTACTCTGTGTCAGTGAGACCTCACCTGCAGTACTGCATCCAGATATGGAGTCCCCATTACAGGAGAGACATGGACCTGCTGGAGAGCATCAAGAGGAGGGCCACAAAAATGATCCCAGGAATGGAACACCTCTCCTACGAGCACAGGCTGAGAGAGCTGGGGCTGTTCAGACTGGAAAAGAGAAGGCTCCAGGGAGACCTGAGAGCAGCCTTTGGATATTTGAAGGGAGACTGTATAAAAGAAGGGAACAGACTCTTATCTGATGCTCTTAGCAGCATCAGTTGAAATAAGACAAGGGGAAATGTTTTCAAACTAAAAAAAAAGGGAGATTTAGACTGGATATAAGGAGAAAGTTCTTTATAATAAGGGTAATGAAGCACTGGAACAAGTTGCCCAGAGAGTCAGTGAATGTCTTGTCCCTGGTGACAGTCGAAGTCAGTCTGGACAGGGCTCCGAGCACCCTGATCTAACTGTAGGTGTCCCTGTTCATTGCAGGGCAGTTAGATCAGACAACTTCTAAAAGTCCCTTCCAACACAAATATTCTATGATTCTATGAGCTAAAAGGAAATACTTTTTCATGGTTAAGTCTAGTTCCTAAAATACATGGTGCTAGTTTTCTCTCTTGTGCATTTTAAATCAGTGCAAACTCAGTGATTTTGACTATATGAGAAAAGCTATGTGACCAGATTAAATCAACTTAACTGAGGTTTACATGCAAAATGCAGCTTTGCCCAAGATTCTCTGTACAGTAAACTTAGAGTGACAATGACCTCCAGAGGGTAATTCTGACCACATAAGAGCTGAATCACCGTCTGGAGGTTTCTGTCTATTTCCATTGAGTATGGAGTTACCATGACCAGATTTCTAATTCCAGCATTTCAGCAAGGTACCTAAATTGAGTAGAATTGAGTCCATACTTCTATACCTATGCATAATTTAAATGCACACCTCTCTGCAACTGTGCTGCAGACCAAGTAATTGCTGAGACTTAAGTGACAGCAAAAGATAGTCAATAGATAGGAAGACCATTAAGGACTGCTTGGATTACTTGTGTTTTGCAAGGCAATTCAAGAGTACATTCTCTCCATTAACATTTCACTTAAACTATTCTTGAATATCAGAACACGTCTGGATTCACCTCTTCACAAGAGGCATATAGCCAAAGTTTGTATCCAGCACCATGCTTACTTATTTACAGCCTATTCTGAAAAAAAGATTAGTTCAATCAGAGATTTTAATACATTTATATGGTGCAATGGTGTATAAGTTTATTGACTGTGATTACATGATGCGGAATAGAGAGAAAGCTATCTTGGATGAATGTATTGTTATTTTATATGAAATTCATGACGCTATTAAGTTTTTGGTCTCATATACTGTGGAGTATAGAATTTCAGAGATAAACTATCTTGATGTTTTCATTTCAAAGACAGGTAATAAGTAGAATACAACAATTTCCTGGAAACCCTAGACAGGAATAATCTGCTTTATGCAACCAGTCACCATCCTGAAACTCTTAAAAAGAGTTTTACTTTATAGCCAGTTTGAGAACCTGTAGGATTTGCAATTATGGCACTGGCTGTAAGGCAGAGATGAATAATCTGCCTAATATGAGTGGAATTAAAAAGAGGAATATATCATGGAATTAAATAGCATTTTCATTAAGGGAGAATGGCAGGGGATTTTTGTAGTATGAAGTATATAAGAATAAGGAATTTTGCTTTTGCCATTGATCATTCTTAGATCATCATCTTAAGAATGATGACACTATTCGGTCTTTTTTCCTTGTGAAGATGATCTTTTTCTTCCATCTTTTAATAGAGATGGAGAGCACCTCTTTTTTTCCATTCTGAGTTCTTTTGCCACACTGTGTGTGCCTCTTATGAATGGGTATATAGATCCTGCATGCTTTGCCCTTGCTCCAAATAGGCAGCTGGCCATAAAAGACATGTAAACCTGTTAGTACAGCACTATCCAAACGACTATGCTCTGTCAATACATCCTCTGGCATTATCTGAACATTGTTTTATTTGTCTGGACTGGAACAGTATTACATTAAATCATTTCAAAGGATGAAAAGGGATATTAGTATCTACATATCTCTAACATCTACCAATATATAGATTGCACTATTTTTTTTTTTCTCTGATGCCATGCTTTTTGCACTACACCAGAACTGTTTTGTGCTTGTAGAGAGTCTACCACTGGGCACAGTATCTGTAAAGCAAACTTCTGGGAAATAGTCCAATGCCACTAACAATAAAGAAGAAATTACTCAGTAAAGAATGATTTAAGTAAAGGAAAATGTAATATCTAAGTCTAATTACATGGTCATTGAATCCTCAACAAGGATATGACTTTGAGATATACCTCTTTATACTTCTTTATTCAAAATACATGTGCAACACCCATTTCAGAAATATAGGCTTCAATCAATCTTAATTAAACCATTTGAAATCCATGCCAATGACACCAAAGTCACTATCAAAACCTTCCTGACTCACCCAGACATAACATAAGAAACAGCATTAGATTGTAATTTAATCTGGAAGTGTTGTACTGATTATTAACTCTTCAGTTTTGGTTACCATAACACAACTCTGAAATGACTTTAGTGTAAATAAGTTAAGGATTTGGCTTCTTGACAGAGTTTTGTGCCATTTGGCTCCACACGTTGTGAGAGAAAATGACACCTCCAGAGAAGAATTTAACTCCTAAGAGGAACAAATAAACCTTAAGAATTGTTTACCTATCTTCACGGTTTTTGAGAGTGAATTAATTTCTATCTTGTAGATCTTTAGGTTCTTCCCAGAATGTTCTTCCTCTCTTTATGCCCTATGAACATGTTGTAGAGTTCATCGATCAGCAGAATTCTTCAGTAAATCTCTTCAAAACTAGTCCTGAAGATGGTTTTTGAGGGAGAGGTATAGGCAGGCAGCTCAGAGACAGCTCCATATGTGTAGAATATGCCATCATGAGAATATCAATAGGATATGCAAATGCATGGATGCTAGTGATAGAAAGGATTTCAGGACCACTAAAAGAGAAATTATGTAGGTGAAAAAAATACAAACAAAGAGAAACCAAAAAGACTGTCAAAAGATTACTCATTGGGTTCTGTTATGCATGTTTTCCCTTTCTCTTGCTATCACAGGGCATCAACATTCACCATAGTCAAATTCTGCAATAATTCTAGAGCAATTCCTTATTTCTTCTCCATCTACTGGTGGACTAGTAGATTGTCTTAGGCTTTGCATTTCATAAACTAATACTAAGATCAGTTATCAAAACTTCACACCTATATTTTTTCACACAGATTAAATACAGGTTAGAATTTTTAGTCCTAGGAGCTGTTTCAACAACCTTTCTGCAGAAAGATGCACTTACAATTCTCCGTATGGAAAACGTGTTTCTTACCATCTGTTCCATACTTATAATTCCTTGGTTTATATTAAAGGAAACAGTAAAGTATAGGGACATTATGCATGCAATTGAGGATTTTATAAGGTTCAATAAATTCCCTCTTAACAATCAGTTTTAAGCCTACGTAAATTCTAATCTTTCACCTGCTCTACATTTTGCTCTGCTCTCTACTTTAAGACTAGACATCAATTTTAAGACAAAGTAACAGGATAAACTCCATTTCTCAAAGAGCATCTGCATGGAAGAATTGATAATCTCATCAAAGCTAAAGCCATAGAAATCACCAGCTTCTCTATTTGCCTATTTGGAAGGCAAATTTAAGAATCGGAAGTATTCCAGAGGAAACAGATTTACAGCGTGTTTAGTTTTGTTTTATCCAATGTTCATGTCACAACATCTAATACCTCGTTCCCACAGCTTTTGAGAAATTAAGGTAAATGATGGCCTACACCTAGAAAATGATCAGAAAAAAAAACATCTCTGTTTTAGTTCAAGCGCAAATTATACGAGTATAGGTCAAGAGTGTTGGTGATTGAGATTCAGATCCCTTCTACACCTGAAAAAACATGAATCAATATTTTGCATCACCCATAAGATTGGCTGAGAAATTGAAGTATGCCTAACAATCTTGTTGTCCTTGTAGAGCCAAGTAATCTAATACTAGCATAGGGCTCTACTTTCCTTCTCAGGTGAATGTCTTCCTCTCCTTGCTAGAGAGTTATCCCAGTAATTTGTTAAGAATATGTGACAATATTGAAATTTGTCTTCAGTACGCAGCAATGTAGATCTCTCCTTGATTCAAATCTTTTTCCTGTGAAGAAATGAGAGAGGAAACTTGAATCAGGCTTTCTCCATTTTTTTTTTTTTTTTTCCAAAACTACCTGAGAATTAGCATTACTCATATCAACAATGTTCTGTTTCTGCAAGTCCTTGTTTAAATGTGGCTCTGTTCTTCATAAAGTCGTAAGCCATTTTCATCATGTTTCTGGGCACTTCGTAAGTCTACAAAGTTTCTGCTTTTGATCTCCATTTGAAGAATTCCTCTGAATTCTCTTGACATTCCTCAGATTTATGACAGACTATGAGTCACTACTCTCCCTGTCATCTATAAAGATAAGAGAAAAGGGATAGCTCAAATTAGTTTCATTCTTTTTCTAGCGACACGTTCCTTGGCCTCTGGAAATTATACTGAGTTTCCTCATGATAAAACATTGGTATCCAAAGAAAGCCTCATTGACACTGATAATGATGTCCTTTGGCACAGTCTAATATGTTCTGAATTCGGCGCAAGCTGAAGGCCTAACTCGATGGTCTGCTCACTGCAGCAAATGAAGCATCTTGGCATTTACATCATAGCAAACAAAAGCAGATCTGTTCATGCGTATTTTTATGCTATAGTTGTGCTATCATTATTGTCTCTGCCATTTCAGGACACAAATAGAAAACTAAAAGAAAAATGTCTATATTGTGCAAGAACATTTCTGCAGAAGGGATGTAAATAAAGAACAGAGAAGAGGTACACATCTGTTTTCATGCAGGTTACCAAATCACCTAGGAGACCTAACATATGTATCCAGGAAATTAATAAAGTTTTATGGAAAGACTGACAATTTCTAGGAAGTTATATAACAGTACCAACTACTATGTATTATAAAAAATTACTAAACAATAACAAATATACTGTTCCTTACTAACTTTACAGCAGTAATTAGACACCAAATGTAGCTCATTACTGATGTGGTTTTAAAGACATAGAGGTTTCTGATTTCGGAAAAGCTTCTGTCAATGCTTCAAAGCACGTAAGTCAGGAATTGTTCTGGATTGTTTTTTTTGTTGTTGTTGTTTCCTTGCAAATTTCCAGAAATAAAATCTACAATGTGTTTTATATCAGTTTTTTTACAATGTTTTTACTAGATAAAGTACCTCTGTCTTTATTTTTCTTTAAAAGATATTAGAACATTGCACTGGAAATATTATTTAGGTTAAATCTCCACTTTTGTAAAATATACGTGACATAATTCTGGACAGGCAAAATTAACTTCCTGGACCTTGGTGAAACCGGAGATCAGAACTGACAGTTCTTCCAGTATCATATCAGTAAATTTTCCTAAAGCAAAATCAGTGAGATAACAAATTCATTCGTGTTTCACTGCTCTCTTGATGCTCACTTTGGATGTTCATGTGCTAGGCATTACATTGTTCCACTGTGATCAACAGCAACAAAGCAGCTCAACCAGCCTTGGGAGAAAGGCCATGGGATTTCTCCTCTCATATGTGGATATCTTCCCATGCTCTGTGGCACAGACAGGGGCCAAGCTGTTACAAGTTTTGTGGAAATCTGTAGTTGCTAAATGCATTGAAATTCCAAGTTTTTTTGTTTGGATTTTTGTTCTTTTGTATGCTTGTTTGTGGCATTGGCAGCCTAAGCTATAGCTGCCTTCCATGAGTTAATACACGTCCATGCACCTTCTTCCTCTTTGCTACAAAAAAAAGACAGGTCTCTATCCTTATCTGCTTTCCTTGGGTAAACAGCACCCTCAAAGATTTTCCATCGGTGTTGTGAGAGCTCCCTCTTCTGTTACAAAGGGCTCTATCAGACGCTTTAAAGATTCGGTTTTGGCTTACAGGGCTGAATAACAGGCAAGCTGGCAAACTGGAAGAGAAAGATGTGTCAGGATAAGCAAAGCATCTCCAAGATAAATGTCATGCAAAGGAAAGACCCTGATGGTGGTGGCTGGAGGATGACTTTAGTCCCATCTTTTATAGAATCACAGAATGCCTCGGGTTGGAAAGGACCTTAAAACCTATTCAGTCCCAATCCCTGCTGTGGGCAGTGTTCCACCCACCAGTTCAGGCTGCCCAGCACCCCATCTAACCTGGCCTTGTATACCTGCAGGGATGGGGCACCCACAGCTTCTCTGGGCAGCCTGTGCCAGTGTGTCACCACCCTCTCAGTAAAGAATTCCCATTAACATCTGACCTAAATCTCCCCTCTTTTAGTTTAAAACCATTTCCCCTTGTCCTACCACTGTCAGATCACATAAAAAGTCTCTCTCTCTTTCCTTAATCATCTTTTATTCATTTGGTCAAATTCTGTCTTGAATTCACTGGCCATGGACAAGTAGCAAGTGAGATATACAAGGCAAAAGTCAGTCCTTTCAGAAAGAGCCCCTAAAGAAAAAATGAGCAGTTCTTATTTTTGACTTGATCTGTTGTAACTCATCATTGGTGGAAAAAAAACAGGTATAAAGTAATGGAGTAGGTTTTTAGATTGACCATTTACTGACAAATGTTCTTGTGTAATCTGGTATTGCTTATTTTATTTAATTATTTCATACATAATAATGAAATAAAACAGATACCTCTGTATACTAGAGGACTTGCACAATGGCTCAGAGAACACAAGGAGTACACACGAAGGCAAAAATTACTTCCATCTTGTCTAGCCATTAAGCATTGGCTCTCACAGTAAAAAAGAAGGGAGCTCGTTATCTTTAAATATCCCTCTCTCAAATACATGTATATCCCCTCTACACACCAAACATAGCAAAGTGATCTTAAGTTCTGAATGTCAGTATTTCTAAGGAGCCAAGAGCCCATAACTGAGATACCTACCTTCAGAAGTCTTTTTTAGCTTGGAAGAGAGAACTTGAAATCAAAAGTAACTGCAATGAGATGATACCACAAGAGAAACAGTCTTCCATTCAGGCAGATCTTTAACAATTTTAAATGAGTTGTAGAAATGAATTCAGCATAAATTTAGAAGTAATTATCAGACATTTTTCTACTTTTACTTATTACTGATTTCAACATTCAACCCTACACTCAAGATAAGAATTTGGTATCTGAAAATGGGATTTAGATCATATGACTGCTAATGGTGACACATAGGAGTTCTGTTATTCTTTCAGGAGCAGGGGGATGAAGGTGATCCAGAACATTTTTGGGTAAAGTGAGTTTAATTCATGTATTCCATACTTATATGAATGTTCAGACATGAGGCCATCCTTTGCACGTTTTTCAAAGAACACAGGAACCACCAGTGTATTTTTTGTCATATTCATCATTAGAGTAGAACTAAAACTTTCCACATGCGCTTTCTATACTGAGTACTTCTGGACAAGTACAGAAGCAGAACGTGAGCTTCTTGGAGTGTTTAAAAGTTAAATATTGAGAAACTGATGGAGGCAGTTTCTGAGGCTTTTCAGGTTTGGAGTGAGAGCTGAGCAGCGATTTTCATCTTGGACATTCTGATGCCTCATTTTCCCCCTTTTCTCCACAGAGGTACTGAAGTACTTTTGATTTGCAGGATGTAAAAGCAGGGAGGTTCACTGCCCATGATGGGGCTTCACACCTAAGCACTCGTCTAAATGTCTTAGAAAATGTGATTTGTAGGTCATAACCATTACAATTCCAGCTACTTATTCTCTCCTACACAAATTTTGCAAATAGCTGGCAGATAGTGTGGATTAGAAAGCCTGCTTCTTCTGTTTCTGAAAGTTGCTTTTTTTTTTTTTTTAATGTAGTCCCTGAGCAGAAAACACTTTGGTAGTCTAATCCATATGCTTGTAGAGACAAAACAAACAAGTACATTTGGAAGATGTAGACTACTTCTGCATTAGCGTTTGCTTTTGGGCAAAGATCATCTGACTTTTTTGCTTCTTGCTCATTAGTAACTATCAGGTTAAACTGAGGCAGTTCTGCCTTTTTCAGATAGTTGAAATAACAGACAGCTCCTTACCCCACATTAATTATCGAACACAAATAGTTGCAAAGGTATTAAATAATTCTAACACGTTTTACAACTGCTAAAAATGCATATGAACTTTATATGGTGATATTATCGTATCCCTTGTTAATATTCCTCAACAGTTTAATAGAATGACTGATGACAATTAAATGTAGTAAACCTCTTTTATTACAGTTTTAGCATGATTTTGCACTATATTTTCTACACGCTAAATCACAGCTTCAGAAGAATCAGAATGAAACATTAAAATGCCAATCACCTGGGGATCATGAAGGGACAATGATGGGGACTGAGCTTAGAGCTAGGATTGATCAGTCGATCCCTCAGGATGGCACTCCCCTTGCTCAAGATGCACTGTAGGATATGAGAGCAACCTTCAATAAGCTAAGGATAAATTCTTGGTGCAAGCAAATACAGGTGGTTGGGGAAAATGATAACATAGGCCAAATTCATTGCTTTCAAGTCACTCAACAGAATAGATTAGAATTTGATCTCTGTGTTTTATTCCAGAGCACAAATTTCCTCCAGCGTCACGAGATCTCCAGAGCATGCAGGAAGTTTGTAACCTTTTGAAACTTTTTCTCTCTTTGGTCTGTACTTTCTAAATAGCAGAATATAAACCCTGAATTCCATTTTTTTATCACCTTACTATCCCATGGCATCAGGTAAGTCATACAATTTGTCAGCATACAATTTGGCAACAAGTCTTGTTCTGAGAGCATGAAGTAGTTAATATGAGTTGGACATAATTAGCAGAGCTGTTAGCGTAAGCTCACGAACTGTAACTGACATTTTGTTTCAAAAATAGATGAAATATGGCAAATCTCTTGTTGAAAATAAATAAATAAAATAAAATAAAATAAATCCTATCTTTGAATGATTTGTGTGCTCCTGAAAAATAAAAAGTCAAGCTGTGAAAAAACCTGTTGACCATCAAGTGGGAATTTGTCCAAATTTGTTATAAACATCCTCAGTAAGAATCGACAACAGGAGCTGACTGTGAGCACCAACAGTGACAACAGCAAGTCAGAAAAAGAGAGTTTTGTAGAGACAGGTCACCAGGAAGGTATTTTTTACACAACACTACAAGTGGAAATAAATAACTTTCAGAGATACTCCAGGAATGGAGATTCAAGATGGAACCTGGGAAAAAGAACCTTAGAGACATCTGGGAAACTCTGGGGACCCTACAGCCTGGCACTAGCAGCATGCCTCACACAACTGTGACAGCTGTGCCAACCCATCTCATCTCTCAACCAACCATGGTCACTGCTATCTAGGGACAGAGAAGTCATGAGATTCGTAAAACTGCATATGTCTCTGATTAAACATTAGCCTCCACTGTGCCATTTGATTTTGATATGTGCTAGTGTTTTTTGGAAAAAATGCACGTAGAAAAATATCAGTGAAGAAGGGCTACGCAGCCTCGAGGTTAAAACCTCACTTCTTTAAAATCACACTTAAGAAGCACCCAGTAACTCAGGAGAAAGAGTAGACAGACTAAGAAGTTTATTATACAAATGACTGGAACTGAGTAATATTTTGCAAACAGAGGAGTATCAGTACATGAAAAAGGAAAAATGCACTGTGGTGTTAAATCATAAACAAACAAAGTATTATTCAGGTCCCAGATGAAGAAGCCTAAAACCCTTGGCAACGGGGACTACCATTAGCTAAGGAGTTCAACAGTGATGGGAAAGAAAGAAAATGAATGGCAATTAAAATAATATGATTCTCTAGAAATGTAATAAGATTTTTCTTCTGGAAAACATCTATCATTTATTAAAAGTAATGAATGATTAAATGGATTTTTCTTATTTTGAATTGACTATTCCAGGAATATAATATTCTGTTAAATACCACTGTATGATTTCAAAGTAACGTTAAAATCAGATTTTTTTCTACAGGAACATCTCAGTGAATCTCTAACCATCTTTCAAAGGGAAATCAGAAGCACTGTTATAGGAGCCACTATGAATTCCAGTTATATGCAGCTGAGGATCAGATATTCAATGATATACAAATAAACACAATCTGATTCTGCATTCGGTCATTTCAGATACATACCAGCTCACTACCACAGAAACAGATGTCTGAATTATACAGTGCTGAAATGAATTTGTGTCCACCAGAGCTGTGATTTCTACAAGGCATAAATTTCTCTCAAAGGTTCATGATATCTTCCAGGCTGAAACATAGTTCTCAATTCGGGCTTGTCAGAAAAAGTATGGGAGGACTTAGAAAAAGTTGCTGAAGTTGTTATAGATAAGAAAGTTGAGAGGGAAAGTCAGCATTCGGCTTGTGATTGCCCCCAGGTTGTTAGCTCATCCCACTGCTCCATTTTGGAACACGCCAACTAGGAGGGCTATGAAGGAGGCTAGTACTGAACAGTGTGACTGAGAAGCAGTAGAAGTCCATTGGTCTCAGGACTGCTTTCAGGTAGTAACATTGCCATAGTCCGAGACTCTCCACTAAAAAAAAAAAAGCAAAACAGCAAGAAGGAAATCTGTTCAGACAGCCAGTGAAGCTTAGCAGAAGGGCAACCCCTCTTGTACCTCTGGGTGGCCAAGTGTTTATGCTCATAGTCTACTCCAGCTATACATATAAGTCCTGTGAAGAGACATCCCAAAACTGACAGCCAGCTCCCCATAGTGAGGAAGTTGGACCAATCTGTCAAATTACTGGTAAGTATCTATTACACTGCCTTTTGTAACTCCCAGTAAGATAGTCTAACAAGATAACACTTTGAATAATGTATCTCAGGATAGAAAATTATGAAACACAGATGCCTCACTGTCTTACAATCATATGTCATTCTTCTGTCCTACTTTATTTGGCTTTGACAAGTTGACTGGTAAGTGGTAGGATAGTTACATTGGTTCTTTGTTTTCTCATCTGCATTTTCTGAGCCTGAGTATGAATGTTAACATGGCTTTCAATCAATTTTGCAAGTTATTAAATCTGTTTATCCCTAAGCAGGGAAATGCCAGAGGAAGTGGTAGATTGGCCAAGTCTAGCTCTTCTATTGAGAGACTTGGTGTACCTGTGGTATGCGCTGGGATCTTTTTCAAGGATAATCTTGACATCTGATCTCTGATGTAATTAGCACAATTGCAAATTTTCACAAGGGATTCTCTGTTCTTGTCAAAATCTTTACCATAACAACCTTTGAATTACAATACAGCAGTAAGTGTACTACAGTGCTCAGTAGAGGAAAAGATACAGTAGGAACATCTCTAAATGAAATTAATTAGAATGGTTAATGTTCGTGAAGCACTTTGAAGTTGGAAAGAGCTATAGTAGTGTTAAATTATAATCATTAGCATGCCAAATCCTGGAGGTCTTATTCATTTATTACCTATTTGTTACACAGCTAAACTTCCACTCACTTTAGTAGAAGATTTATCTGAATGAGATATGACTACAGATTTCAAAATTCATAAAATAATAACAGTAAATATAGATTAATGCACCAATCATTCAGTAAGAAGTGGCTGTTCATAGCCCCTTATACTCGAGTCTGCTTCAGATTGAGACAGATGGAGAAATCCTTGGACCAAATAGTTCCATTGTTCATTTAATTTGCAAAATGAAACAAAACAGTGCATCAGATGAGATATAGCCTCCAAATCCAGGAGAAGGAGGAAGAGAAGGAAAGATAGGAACCACAGCCAGTACAAGCAACTAAGAGACACAGCAGTCTGTGCAGCAGTTTTATAGTATCACGGAATATTTGAGGTTGGAAGGTAGTATTGGAGATCACTTAGTCCAACACTCTGCTCAAAGCAGATTAAACAGATTGTCTCCAAAATCCTGCAGCTTCAAGAGCCTGAACCCTCAGCAGTACTGAAGGAGGGACAGCCAAGTCTGAGCTTATCAGTCAGGGAAATGGAGACTCTCAAAATGAAAAAGGCTGGCCGTTCATGGCTTATGGCACCAAGAAGACGGCTTGCACTCTGCCAGCAGATATGGAACTATGCAGTAGCAAATGAGACTGTGTCCAAAGAAGCCTCTGAGTTCGCTGAGCCTCAACCACAGAACAGTCCCTGCCACTCCAAAATGCCTGTACATTAATACACACAAAATAGGGAATAAACTGGAAGGATTAGATATCTGCATGAAGTTACAGTTCTCCTCTCAGTGCAGTTTCACAGGGATCAGAGAGAAGTGGTGAGATAGTTCACGTGACTGGAGTGTTGCAATGAGTGGATATAGGCTTTCTAAAATAAACAGGGTGGGACAGCAAGGAGAATTGCCCTTTTGTTAAATGCATGGGGCTCTTCCTGGGGACAGGTGATGAGCAAAGTGAGAGCTTATGATTTAGAAGTAGAGGCCAAACCAAGAGGGACAGTGCTGATACCTGCCACAGGATGCTTAACTGGGAAAAAAATTATAGGAAGCTTCCAAAAAAAAGGAAGCTGCATCCTATTTGAAGACCTTGGTCTTCATGGAGGATTTTAACCATCCTAATATCTACTAAAGGTACTACATAAGATCTACTAAAGCAACACAAAAGTAATCCAGGGAGTTTCTGGAGTGCATTGGTAATTTCTTGACACAGACAAAAAAGGAATCAAGGAGGTGAGAGGAAATTTCTGCAGAGAATTACAAACAAGAAAGTAAAGGTCCATGATGGTCAGAGTCAGCATTGTCTACAGCGACCATGAAATAGAGGAGTTCAGAATCCTGACAGGAGGGAGCAAAACAAATAGCCGAATCATAATACTGGACTTCAGGAGAAAAGACTTTGACCTGCTCAGAGATATGCTTGGAAGAATCATGGGACATCATCCTGGAGAGAAGAAGGGTCTAGGAAAGAATGGTCAATTCTAATGAGAATAAAATCAAGTAAAGGCAGTAGGAGGCCTGCATGAGTGATCAAGTAGCTCCTAACAAAATACAGATACACAGGGAAAACATAAAAGGCATAGAATCAGTGGCAAGTGACCCAGCGGGAACTTAAAAATATTGTGAAATCATGAAAACACAGAAGCACATTTAGATTTGAATATGATACAGTGATTGGCAGAGGTTTCTGAGGCCTGAAACAAGATAAATGTCACTTCAACAAGGGCAAGACGGAAGATCCACAGTACTGTAAACTTGTCAGCTTCATCCCAATGTTTGGAGAGGGGATGGAGAAAATAATCCCAGAAATATTTTCCAAAAAATAATTTAAGGTGTCTCAGAACAGTCAGCATGACTATATAAAGGGGAATTTACATCTTACCAAGCCTTTTACCAACAGATGACTTGTTTTTGATAGATGGGGTCCCTGCAGCAGCATTTATTGCCTGTTTTGACTTCAGTAAGGCATTCAAGACTGGCTATCATAATATACTTACTGATAAAATAATGCAGAACAGGTTTTATAAATGGAAAATGGGGCAGACTGAAAGCCCAAATTAATTGCTTTAAATTGGTGTGATCACTCATACAAGGTCTATTTGGAGGCCAGTCATAAGCAGTATATCCAAGGGGACAGTAATATTTCCAAAACTGTAGAATTTTGCACAGGTTTGGGACATCTTGTCTAGAACAATGGGAGAGAATGCACCCTCAGCAAAAATTGTAGGGGTGCAAAGCTGGGAGGAGTTGCTGATGCACAAGACAGTTGTGTTGCTATTCAAAAGAACCTTGCCAAAATGGAATAGTAGACCATCTTGAACCTCCTGAAGATCCAAAGGCAATTGCCAAATACTGCATGTAGAGCAAAATATCCCTCTGAATCTGTACACACTCAGAACTGACAAGTTGAAAAGCAGATTTACAGAGAAGGGCATATAGATCTGGTGTGCAATGAGTAGATCATAAGCCTGTATTGTGCCTTTGCAAAAAAAAAATAAGAAAGACAATGCCATACTAGACTGCAAGAAGACTATTACCAGTAGATTGAAGGAGATAATCCTTACCTCTTAGGGAGACTGGAGAAGACAAAGCAAGGCTCTTCACAGTGGAGTCTAGTGACAGTACAGGCAATGGACATAAACTGAAATACCATAAAAGTCCATGCAAACATAAGAAAACACGTTTTTGTTCTGAAGATGATCAAATATAGGCACAGGTTGCCTAGATGTTGCAGAGTACCCATCGTTGAAAGAGAAAAAGGAACAGGTGGGAAGAGGATGCCCCTCACAGATAGTGTGATCCTGCATAATAATTCACACATCTAGTTTTAGAAAAGTGAAATGCTTTGCAAAAGGTTACCTAGGTGACAGGCACAGAAGGTGTAATTTAACTTGCACCTCAGTCTCCAAAAATAGTCATTTATTAACTCTTCCTGCCTTCTCTTTCTTCTCTTTTTCTCTCTTCAGTTCCTCAGACTATACTGGCCAAAGATTGGTAAAAGAATCCAAAGTAAAATTAGCAGTAATATATGACATAAATTGCCATCCAACACTCTAGTTGTGAAGAAAGCTCATTTACAGCTCTTTCCTACAAAAATAGTGCCCATAACCTATAGCCTTTTGAAAATTAGTTACTTAGAAACAAACAAACAAACAAGGCCAGATTCTGCTCAGTTTATTACTCAATTCCTAGTAAAGCTACAAGAACTCCTTTGGAAAAGCAGTCAATGAGATTTTGACTTTTATGCCATAGACTTCCTTTTTTTCCTTGGTAAGATTTCTGCAAATAGCACAGATCTCACCCAAAATTTCTTTAGTGAGCAGCCGTCCACAGGGAGCACACGTCAAATTGTGAGTTACAGTAATGTCCAGCTTTCCCAGCTCTTGCTGATAGCTTGGCAACTACTCCAGTACTCCAAGGGTTTGTTGAACAGTAAACAGAAGCTGCAGCTGGCCAAGAAGCTAGAAGAAGAAAACGTAAATTTAGAACAAGGTTTTTTTTCGTTCTTGCTTAAAGCCATGTTAACTGTGAAGGGGTCTGTATGACAGGGATGAGAGTGCTGATGAGAAGAAGGTACATACAGACTTCCTACAGAGAATTTAAAATATTGATTAGCAGTATCAAAACATTTTGGCTACGTGCATGTCCTGTATATTATCATAGTGCCAGGAAAGTACATGGCACCTTTGAGTCAAATAAAAGTTCTGGTTTCTGCACATAATCTACATTTAGGCAGAAGATAATAACACATGGAGTGAGGAAATGAAGATAATTGTTCCCCCAATGGCATCACATGAAAACTTGAGTTGACTTTAACTGTTGTGGCTCTGTACTTATGTACTGCAAACCCCTCTTGTAAGCACAATGTGGATCCTCCGGAATTGGATAACTTCAGCACAGTGTGCCATTGTAAACCTCTTTGTAACTCCTAGTAGAGTGGATAAAGTGCTTTGATCACATAGGTATCCCAGTCCAGGCATTTAGATTGCACCTTCTCGTGTAGGTGCCCAAGTTACACTTGCAAAGTCCTCATAGAGCAGATGGAGAGACACTGACTTCTAATTCAGACTCTTGTCTCCTGCCCCTTCATTGACTGAGCAACGAGCCTGAGCTTCTGCAGTGGGATATATCTCACCTAATTTTAGCAATCTAAATGTTCAATACTTGGCTGAGCTAGTCTCCAAGCTGCTTCTACATTCAATGAAGAGAGATGAGTATTTCCAAGTATATGTTAGTGTACTCAACTTAGACACTTATTCTGAGATGGGATAACTTACCTTCTCTAAAAAGGAACCTGACTCAACGTTATAGCAGTGCCCATATGAACAGTTCAGAATAGATGCCTGTGGTCTATACAGTGTATGATAGAAACTTCTCTGTAAAAACTTAAAAACATGCTAATTATTAAGCAGCATAAAAATAACACCCAAAACTCTAGCATTTTTGTCTCAGTGCCATGAAAGAATCATTGGTACCTGAATTAGGTGTCTATTTTATTCTAATATACTATTACAGTTCTTGCAGACACAAATACTCCAAAAATCATGGTGCTGTTAAATTCAGTGGCATAATATAGATGAGAGTTCAAATACATTTAAAAGATGATAAGCAAAGTCTCTTATCCATATCCCACTCTCAATACTCTATTAAATTAAGATGTAAGCTTCTTTTGAGAGAGGAAGAATAGCCTGTCAGATGGTACAAACGATAATTTATTGAAGGAAAATCAGCAAATTGTAACATTTTTAAAATATTATGAAAATATTTTGTTGGGTTATGTTAAAACTTTTCCAATAAGCCAAACTGGCAAAAAGGGACTGAAAATATACACGTTGATATATCTCTCTTTAATAATTTAATATAAAAAGAGAATACAATGAAATGAACTGTCAAGTATAAAAATCCTTTTAGTATTCTCTTTTCATGTTCAAAATCTTTGTTGTGTTTGAGCATCCATAATTGCTCTGCGTCAGGTTCCCTAAGACATTTCCATCTGTCTGTCAGAAAGTTTGAAAATATTCTTTGGCACTTTCAGCTTTAATAGAAATCAAATATTTTTTAACGAGCAAGGCAAATTCTGGTGCTTGTTTATTCTTTGCCCTTCTGTTGTGATCACTGGGACCATCTCTCACTTCAGCGTGATACATGTATATTACTATTTGCACCACCACGCACAGTTCATAACTTGGGATAATCCATAAGGGCATTGCATGCATCATTCCTTCTGCTTAGCCATTGAAATAACTTTACTCAGAATCAAAAAGCTGAATGAAACAGCTGAGCCTGGCAAACAGAGCAGCTAACCAGGGAGTTTCTGAAAGGCTAGCTGCAGTCCATGCTCACTGGTAGCACAGTGTGAAAAGGTGAGTTGGGAGAGCATTTGCATGCGTGTGTATGTCTGTTTCCTACTCAAGTTTCATCCTTTGGGAAGTCTGTGAGGATAGTCTCTCAATCTCCTATCCAGCCTCCTGATCGGCTTGTTGGTGTTTCGGTGGGACCCATCTGGCTGTGCTTAGCAGATCTTTGATCAGAATCAGTGCTTGAAATCATCAAGTAGCTAAGCCTTCTCAGATTACTGAGGGAATGAGACTCTGCAGCAAGAATTTTTATATAAACAATTTTCCAGCGAAGATTTGGAGGCAGACACACGAAGGAGGAACAGAGGAAAAGAAACCACATAGCATACAGAAAGGATATTTGGAGAAAACACATTTGGAAAAAATTACTGTTGCAGAATCAGAGGAAGAACTTGTCACTAAGGAACAAGCTCTAGTGCAAATCAGGGTCTGCAGTAGAAAGGATAAGGAAGCTGTTTTACATTCCACAAAATACTTATGTATGAGCCACTGACAAAGTGCTGTACAAGTGATCTGGAAGGTTTATGGATCAATTTCCTAGCCAATATAGTACAAGGTAGGGCACAAGCCAGTGGTTCAGATCATCATTTCACATTTCAGAACGTCATGAATAGCTTTTTAAAAACCTGCCTGTCCTACATAAGGAAAAAAACCAAGAAGCAGACATCTCAACATTAGCGATACATATTAGAGATATATCAGTAGAGAAAGAACTTCAGAATTTCTTAAATAAAATAATAATAAAAAAAAAATTGACAATTTTCTAACTCAATAATGTCATGCAAAGATAAATTTGATTGCATCTTGGCAGATAAAAGGGCACTGATCTAAGATCTAAAAGCAAATATTGTTTTAGGAGCAAGTTATCATGAGTTAATTACATTCATTATATGCAGTCAGAACAGAAAGTTCAAATAAGTAATGATTGGTGATTTAAAAGAGAGAGGTTCATAGAGCTGAAAACAACTACAGGCTGATGTAACTGGAGAGAGGTATGAATAATGTTGGAAACTTATTAATTATTTCATTTGATGGCCAAAAAACTACCATCCCACATCTGAATAAAATGAAGAATGAGGTGATTATAGTTATAAAACAACTCAACATGAGCAGAGAGAACAAAAGCACCTGCAAAAGCTAAAATATTTTTGTGATCTGTGTGTGTGCATGTGAGTGTGTTTGTAATAAGAAAAAAAAAAAGGCAACATGACAGAAAAGGGTATAAATTTAGAAGCTAGAAAGTTCAGGAAACTGATTAAGAAAGGAAACAAAAATAATCAAGTAAAAAGCAAAGGATGTAGCTGTCACAGGTAATAAAATATATGAACATAAGTAATCCTGCCAGAGGTGCTGATTCTTTTCTAGACGAATAGGGTAAAGCTTTCAATAACAAAACAGAAAAGAAAAAAAGGGCTCAAAAATATTTCCGTTGTTTATTTGGAAAAAGAGGATTAAATATATTCAGATTATAGGAAAATGATAAGTACATTCAGTTTAACAAGGAATTTTTCAGAGGCTTTCTTTACAAGCGAAGAAATATAACAAAGAACAAAAAGATTTTCATTACTTTTGTTTTAGAAGAGAAACGATCTTTGAATGAGATTTAATCTGTTACCTGGATCTATATTTAGAAATGTTATAAACAAGTCATTTGTTAGCCAGAGGGGTCCAGGGGAAACATTAAGCAGGGAACCTACATTTTTTAAAGAAATCATTTTGAACTCCTAAAGCCGCTTCGAACTCCTAAAGCACTGAACAGATTTACTTCTTCATCTTGAAATGGCGATGCTTTCTTCAATAGAACGTGTGCTATTTGTAAGGCACTTCACAAAGTCTTGTATAAATTCTTTCTGAGCATCTGATGAGATGCTGTGTTTGTGGCAAGACAGGATGTCAGTGTCTGCTGCTTTTGAAGGCAGACTTCTTGTGGAAGGTTGTATATAAATACATATTAAGGAAGAATGTTTTAATATAACATCTGAGACATAAATATTCATTTCCTGCTGCAGACTATAGATGAGCAAGATGAACAAGGTATTCTAATTCCTTATGATTCTTATGGTTTACTTCTCCAATCTGTTGTTCCTTGATCCCAAGTTTTTAGTGTCAAGCAAAATACTTCCTTTGCAATAAGTTTCCTGGATTTGAGGAAGGAAAATATGCAGTGCTGAAAGCATATGAAGGTTGCAGAGGACAATATAGTTGAATCATTCCTGTCTTTGAGAATCTGAAATCTTCGGTGTGATTAAAACATTTCAGAATTCCTGAAGCTTATAAAAGGTAAATAAATAATTAAATAAAGAGACAGATTTTTTAAAACAATATAGTAAATTAAAAAAAAAAAAAAAAAAAAAAAAAAAAAAAGGAAAAAAAAATAAATCAGCCTCCTTAGATAAATGCCAGTTCCTTAATTGTTTGTTTGACTGGTTGACTGCCAAAAACCTCGATAACATAAGCAACAGATATCAATAAGGCTGATGCTCAAAAGCAAGCCATACAGCCAGAGCTGTGAGGGTGACAGAGCACTGGTACACGCTGCCCAGAGAGGTTGTGGTCTCCTTCTCTGGAGGTACTCAAAAGCCACCTGAACACTTTCCTGTGTGACCTGCTGTAGGGAACCTCCTGTAGCCAGAGGGTGGACTAGGTGATCCCCAGAGGTCCCTTACAACCCCTGTGATTCTGTAATTATGGCTAAGATCTCAGTACAAGCCCATTTCAATTGATGCTAAATATCAAAGTTCTCATTCACTGCAGCTGACAGGAAAACAGCATTTTCTGTGGGAGTATTTTACATCTCTTATCAAACCCATGTGAACATTCTCTTTTTTTTTTTTTTATCTAATTAAAAATAAACAAGACTGACACCTTTTTCTTCCCATTTGTAATATTTGGAACGCACAAACCCGTGTACTTTTACACCTAAGTAAAGGAAGAAAATATTTGCCTCCAAAGTTTTCATCTAAAAAAAAGAAATGCAAAAGTATGTTAATAAAAGCAACTCCTTCCACTGGTTATTATCCTCCTTTCTCACTCATGCATATTACTGTGATCCAAGCAGAGAATGAGCAGATATTCAGACCTTTCTTAGCATGCAAATGAAACATCAGCTTATGCATTACCCCCTGCGTCTGAAAGAACTCATGTGCTGCAGCATAACTTTGTTAAATAAATTGTACATCTTTCCCTGTTCCTTCAACACAACCGGGACACATTTTCCATCCCTGACATGTGGGACTAAACCTAATCTGAATGACAGTAAAACTGTGAGAATAGAATGGGTGAAGATAGGGAAGCATATGACAATAGATTATTATTTTATTGATTTGGAAATAAAATCATAAAATCATAGAATGGCCTGGGTCAAAAAGGACCACAATGATCATCTAGTTTCAAACCCCTGCTATGTGCAGGGTCGCCAACCACCAGACCAGGCTGCCCAGAGCCACATCCAGCCTGGCCTTGAATGCCTCCAGGGATGGGGCATCCACAGCCTCCTTGGGCAACCTGTTCCAGTGCGTCACCACCCTCTGTGTGGAAAACTTCCTCCTGATATTTTACCTAAATCTCCCCTGTCTTAGTATAAAACCATTCCTCCTTGTCTTATCGCTATCTACCCTTGTAAACAGTCATACCCCTTCCTGTTTATATGCTCCTTTCAAATACTAGAAGGTCACAATGAGGTCTCCCTGGAGCCTTCTGTTCTCCAAGCTAAGCAAACCCAGTTCCCTCAACCTTTTCCCACCGCTCAAAATCAGATAAGAAAGACTATCTGACTGATTACAGAATCACAGAAGATAGAATCGTAGAATATCCCAAGTCAGAAGGGATCCACAAGGATCATGGAATCATAGGATGCTTTAAGATTATCTAGTTCCAGCCCCCTGCTGTAGGCAGGGGCACCTCCCTCTAGATCAGGTTGCTCACAGCCCCATCCAGCCTGGACTTCAACGCTTCCAGGTAGGGAGCATCCACAGCCTCACTGGGCAACCTGTTCCAGTGTCTCACCACCCTCACAGAAAAGAATTTCTTCCTGATATCTAGTTTAAATCTGCCATCTTCCACTTTAAAGCCATTTTCCCTCATCATGTTGCTATATGCCGTACAAAAAGTCTCTCCTTAGCTTTCCTGTACGGCCCCTTCAGGTACTGGAAGGCTGCTATAAGGTCCTCCCAGAGCCTTCTTTTTACCAGGATGAAGAGCCCAACTCTCTCGGCCAGTCTCCATAAGGGAAGTGCTCCAGCCCTCTCATCATCTTTGTGGCCCTCCTCCATACCCATTCAAACTCCTGGTTCCACACAGGATCACCCAAAAATCAGACCATATATTCCAGAGCGGTTTCCAGACATTCCTTGAAGGCCAACAGCTCAGGGCTGTGCCCACTGGTGCAGAGCCTGTCCCCAATCCCCAGCTGCCCTCCCCTGGAGCAGCTCCATGCTGTTCCCTGTCCCCATCACACAGAGCAGAGCTCAGCACTGCCCTCTGCTCCCCATAAGGAGCTACAGCTGCCATCAGGCCTCCCATCAGCTCCTCTGCTCTGGGCTGAGCAACCCCAGGGACTACCTAAAGAGTTACCTGGGAGAAATAAGCATAAGCCATGGTACAGATTCATGTGTAAGCAAATCTCTGCATGCTTTTACACCAGTCCTTCTCTGTCCCACCTGTAAAATATGCAGAGATGCAAAACTGGTGCCCACAGTCCCTCACAGCAGGCATATCCCCTATCTTCCAGCTCTTTAAATGCATTCAATGAGTTTTAGTACTCGATTTAGCTCTTTTCTAACTTCATTTTGCAGAGAACAGAGGATGTTTTTCGGCAGTGACACTTAGCTGAACTCTGCTTTGTGTGCAGTTAGATTTACTTCTAACACTTCTGAATGTCGTTGCCCACATTATTGCTTTTGTCCCAGACGCTTTTTTGTTGGTTAGTTTTGTACTGAAATCACGGTTAAGCCATTCAGCATGGTATTTTCTCTGTGGAGTGAAAAGTGTTTGAAAGCAGTTGAAGGTCACACGTATTATAACAAAACAAAAGGGAGAAATAATAGGGCATCCATTCTGAAGTCCTCAGACATCCAACATATTATTGCCTTGGTGATTTCAGTGTGGATAAGAAGGGCTGCAGAGGGAAGGAGGCATCTTAATCCAGCTGTTCTTTTCAGCATACACAATGAGAGGGATGCGGGGTCCTGTTCCCCAGCCCCATTCTGCCATCGTGTTGTAAGCTGTGTGAAAATGCCAGGAGAAGATAACTCTCTGCCAGCCTACCATGGTAGCAAGCGCTCAGTTTGTGGTTGACCACAGTGACACCTCTGCTGTCACAATCTTCACACTCTGCAGATCATCTACTCCCAAGCCAGGCTTTGGGGATTGCAACCTACAGGTCCTTTTTTAACAAATGCAGCAGTAAAAGTGTTCTTATATGGGATCGGTGACCAAAGCCAAATTAGGTGAAGCTATTAGATTCCTCAGGTAAAGACACAGCTTTTTCGTCCACTGCAAGAAAAAAAAGTACCTGAAACTATAGTGCAAAACAGAGAAGAAAGGGAGTAAGCATGTATCACATCTGTCCCTCTGTACACAGCACTGGTGAGACTGCACCACAAATACTGTGTTCAGATTTGGTCACTTCACTAGAAGAAGAGTATTGGGTTGACTGAGCCTACACAGAGAAGAACAATTAATCTGGTAAAGGGACAAGAAAATAAGATTTATAAAGATTGCTTGAAGATGTCAGTGCTTCGTGTGGAGAAGAGACTGAGGGGGCCCTCACTGCTATCTACAACTACCTGGCAGGAGGCTGCAGTGATTGAGAGTGTCAGTCTCTGTTCTCAGGTGTCAAGTGACAGGACATGATGAAAAGCTCTCAACATGCAATTGGGAGGTTTGGATAAATAGGAAGAACTTATTCGTTTTTTTTTTTAAAAAAAAAAGTGGTCAAGCATTGGAATAGGCTGTCCAGGAGAGTACTGCAGGTAGAAGAGACATGTGGACATAGCACAGAGAGACAGGATTTAGTGATTGGACTTGGTAAGTCAACTGACATTTGGACTTGATGACCTTTAAGGTCTTTTCCAATCTAAATAATGTTATGATTCTGTTCTGTGATTACAGTTCCTTCCTCTCTCCAGGTTCTTCACACTTAAGTCAGGAAGAACAACTTACCTTACTTGAAGTGTAATTAATTTACTTCTGTGTGGGTCTTCCCAGCCTGTCAGTATACCCACACTTTTTTTTACTTTTTTTTTTTTTATGTTTTAGTTCTTCTTTATCGCTGTATTTGTCTTCAGTCAGATAGCTCATTTAGAAGCAGACATTTAACACCCTTGAAGCTGTGAGCAGTTTTTCAAACATCACCTTTACATCTCCTTTTAATTACAGTGGTTTCTGTGCTGCTCCTATCCACCAGCACTGGTAAGCAGAATCATAGAATCATTAAGGTTGGAAAAACCACTAAGATCATCTAGTCCATCTGTCAGCCCATCACCACCATCTCTGCTAACCATGTCCCTCAGTGCTACACCTACACTGTTCTTGAACACCTCCAGGAAAGGTGACTCCACCATTTCTCCAGACAGTCTGCTCCAATGCATCACTCTTTCTGAGAAAAAAATTGTTCCTAATACCTTAACTGAACCTTCCCTGTCATAATTGTTGAGATCTAGTGAATGGAGTGGCAGACAGTCCACCCAAAGTAGCAGTGCAAAACCCTTGGGCATCTCTAAATTACACTGGAATCTCACAGCTGTTAAGCAGCACTTAGTTCAGAAACCTCTCAAAAACAATTCTCCAGTTCAGTGCAAATGGAGAGTGGAGTGACTCTGAGGTGTCTAACAATGACTCCACTGGGAGGCTGCACAGCTCCATCCCCTTGAGCAATTATGTCTTCCCACACCACCCTTGTTCTTTGAGTCCTTGTATAAGCCTGCATCTCTCATGGGCACCATCTTGTTCCTTTGCCTGCAAGTCTGCACTCTAGCAACAAAGCCCTGACTAAACATCCACGCAGTTCAGCACAGTCATTAGCCCCAGATGTTTTTTTCCTTCCCCAGGCCAGACATTCCCTCAGATGGGGAATATAATTTCCTTAGAGTACAAAACACAATTCAGATCTATGAGCTAGCTTGCAGACCAGAAGAATTAAAGACACTCTACTTCCCTATATATACAACATCATATATACTGTATTAGCACAGTACTCTACCAAGGCTAATAAACCCTACTCTGCATTTGGAGGTAATAAACCTGCTGCTTGGACCTCGGCCAATCTCATATTGTTGCTAACCTAAAAGAGGTACCAAAGCAAGCTAGTGACAAAGTAGTCTGAATAAATATTTGGGCTCTTGGCCTCTGTTGAACTCCATGTTGCTGCAGCTCTGTTGCTCTCAATGCCTGAGCTAGGCAGTATAAAATTTACTCAGATATGTATCATCATGTGCTGTGGGTGAATATTAATTCTGACCTGGTGCAAAGAAGGAGAGAATACGGTTCTCCTCCTTTTACCTCCCAGAAGTGGAGTTATGTATGAGACTATTTGTCTGAGCATATATTGTCTTGCTGACAGGACAGGCTGACAGAGGTGGCTTTGATCCTCCAGACAGAGTCCTAAATCATGAATCTAGGGTCCACAGGAGCAGGATATTTCAAACAGAGAGTGCCAATATCTCGTTTCACTGTATTTAATCGGCTAAAATTATTCAGTTGGGGCAAATTCTGCTCTCTATTATCCTGGTGCAATTCATTGATTTTGCAATGGCCAAGTGTAATTGTGCGCAGAATTTAGCTATTAATGTAATTTTAATAAAAGTTTCTTCATGTATATTTCATAAATCTATTATTTTGCAGCAAGTGTTTTCTAATCAGAGAGGAGAGATCTCTAGAGATTGTTGCTCATTTGGTAAGGTAGACAAAAGGTAATAAATACCACTGCATTAGAAATGTAAGTGAAAGTGCAAATTAGAAGTTGCTTTAATGTGAGAGCAGATTAAATATGGTACATTTTCTTAAGTATCTTTATAATGTAACTTGGCTTTTCATCTTATCTTTGGTTAAAATGATTTTCTCTGGATTTAACTCTTCATACATGCTAGAACACCTCTGTACAATTGGAATAAACACCACTTTTAAATTAAATGCATATCGTGCCAAAGTTTTCCCTCAGCAATATCTATGCATAGGAATTCATAACAGGATTTAAAATCAGAGCTGAAGGTCACCTCTTTTGTATCACAGACCGTTGCATTTCTTCTCTGTAAGTAAATCCACTAACTTTGCTCAAATTAAAACAATTCAGCCCCCTTGAGATCTAACTGGTAAGCGCATCAGAAAGAGATATCTGAAACAGAGCTCTAACAAATGCCCAAGGCCCTTTGCAATGCTACAAAACAAAGACATGCTCTTGTATAGCAGTAAAAACCTGGAGTCCCTCTCTGAATTGAGAAGAGCTCACCCTTGCTTCTGAGTGCACGAATCTGGCAAAGTGGCCAAGGACCAATCCACAAGGGTTGTTTATACCCCCACGAAGGCAAAGATGTGCTCTTCCCAATTCACCTAGTTGCCTGAAGGTGCAAAGGACAGCAAAATTACAAATCCGTCTGTCCCGTTCTGGGAAAGCTTTCAAGATCTTGAAGATGAAACTCTGTTTGCATGTCATCACATTCACATAAGTGAACACAGGCCTGCACTCATTAGTGGCAATGCATGCCATCTCCCTGTAGGCTGAGCAGAGATGAAATGGCTGGGAATTTGCCATGCTTCATGACTTGGTGTTCTTCCTGTGTGAAACTGGTCTAGAATTCTTGTTTCCTTCTGTGTTGTTAGAAACTGCCTTTATCTTATTTAAAGCTCTTTGCTACGAAGTTACACTTTGTCATTTACAAACGAGCTCTCCTAACTTTGACATTCGGGCACAATGCTTCATTTGGTGTGGGTCAACAAGACTGAGCCCTTCTCTGCCTATTAAAACCAGCTATTAGAAATCCTTTTTGTAGAGGAATGGCTGAATCCAGTAAAAAGTAAATAAATAAATGCAATGATTGCTTCTCAATCATTTTTTCAGTGAATAGAAGAAGCTATTCTCCTTGTTAGATTTTCCACATTCTCCTTGAGTTAATGGCATCTTTTCATAATACCCCTAGCAGTGCTGTGTACAGAGGAACAATCACTCCATCACATCTGCTCAATTATTCCTTTATTTTTATATATATATATATGTATATATATAAAATAAACAAAACTATAAAATAAATAAAAATAATAAAATAAATAAAAACTAAAATGACAGCAAAAAAAAACCAACCCCACAGCATACCCTTGGTTTTCAGGATTCCTTTTTGACTGAAGGGATGTAATTACTTTCCTGGAGTTCCTGAGAAGGGCAAGAATGATCTTCTTTAGTGTAATTTGGAATTTGAGAGAGATTCCTCTGCTCAGAAGAGTTTTCTTTCTGCTCAGCTGCTTAGTGTTGCGAAAGGGTTATGTAAAAAGGTTTAAAAGACAAAAGTATCATTTGAATACATTGCAACGCTTCAAGACTGAGACACTTTGGAAACTTACAGCCTGCATGCTCATCATCCATATGACATATTCAAGACAGTTTTGAGGTATTATCTAGAAAAGGTTTTAATTTTTTGCCCTAGAAAAATGGCAACAGTTTACATTATGAAATTGATACACAAATAGATCAATTAGGAAAACAGTTCTTACATGCTTAGAAAGTAAAAGATATGTAAGCATAAGAGAAAACTTGAAAAAAGGACATTTGTACTGGATCTAGAAGCACAACATCGCAATTAGCTTAGCAGAGTTGTGTATATTGTACAAAATGCCATATTGATAGGAAAAAGCACTTAAACGTGTCATGTACCACACAAAGAGGGTGGAACCAAACTGTGATGTGCTGTGAGGTATAATGTTCAAGGTACAATACACGATGAGCCAGAAAAGAAAGAGGTGACAGCAACCAGACAGCAGTCACAAATAAAATAAAATAAAATAAAATGACATGCTGTCTTTGATCCTGTTTACAAGAGGGAAGCAACCTTATGGTAAAGCTTTCATGATATCAAAGAATCTGCAAGTGTAGGAGAGATTGTTTTGAGAGGGGACTTGAACCTGGAAGTTTGCATGCAGTGCTCCCATTAACTTCAGCTAGAGTTCGGCGTGAAGAGAACCAGAAAGATGAGAGTTAAGATAACAAAGTGAGTTGCTTGAAGACAAGGAAGATACATGCAAAGAAAAATATCTTTCTGTGCTGTCCTTCTTTACACTGTATTAGCTCACAAGCTTTGGAGATCAAGCCTATTTTTAACAAAGCTTGAGTATTATCTAAGGCTTTATAGTATTCTGAAAGTAGCTACTTCTATGCAAAAGGGTTTTAGAATTGCTAGAGAAGCATAAGTCCACTCCTCTCTGAGAGGCAGAAGAACATAAAATTTAACCTTGTACACAGAAGGCAGAATGAATAAGTTTCATAAGGATCAGTACTGCTAATTCCTTGTCGAAAGAGGAATTCTTTTTCAGTAGCTCAGTGGTAACAATTAAACAAGATGTTAGCTCTCAAAGTCTCTTTCTAGTCAAAGACTGTGCAACACCTGAATGAGGAGACTGGGGAAGGAATGAAGGACAAGCATTAAAATGCATGTTTTATAATACTCTACAACATTTTCTGCATTTGAGATAACCACCCATTTTGTTGTTGTTGTTTTTAGTGCTGCCATTAAGGAACAATTCTAACATATTTAAAAAAAAAAATAGTAACTGGAAAAAAAAAAAAAACAACAACACACCATATGTGCTATGTTATGTAGATTGCTCCAAAAGTAATGTCTCCTATTTATTTTTATTGGAAACTATAACATATACCAACACCACAATAACACTATTTGATAGAACATATTCTTATATACACAGTACTATTTTTAACATAGTCACCACCATTAGCCAACTTGCATGAGTGAGCTGATTGAGACATTCTTCATTTCATAGTGTGACAGCTGTGCATGGCCATCCAGAACATGGCTTGTCTTTCACATCACTGTCACCACTGCTGAAATGCACCACTCACCACCTCACTGTGCTCACATCCACTGTTTGGTCTCCATAAGCATTCAGGAAGTGTCAATGAATGCTAATGGGTACCATGTTTTCCACGTGGAGAAATTCAGTGTCACACCTTTGCTTCATACACACTTCCATGTCAGATACCATTTTGTCAGACTGCCCCTCTGCTGCCATCTGTCACACAACAACAGAATGTAATGGAATATTTGTGGGAAGGCTTGGCCTCTACTGCCATACCACCAGCATCCATCTTTGATGTTGTGGGCCAACACAATAAAATAGAAGGCATTACTTCTAGAGTAGCCCTCATGGTATGTATAACAGAATTATAGGTAAAGCATAGGAGGTAAACCTCATATTCTGCTCAGTACTCATAAAAGAAAACCCCAAAATGATGGCATGTCAGTGGTCTTTAGAGTACAAAGCAAGGGTGGGCTAACAGGAAAGATTCCACAGGAAAATAAAAATTACCAGAGGCCTATAAAACACAATACAGCAAGAAAAATTGAAAGGATTGGGTCCATTTAGTCAAAGGGAAGGACATAAAGGGCCACTGTTTTCCAATATGTAAAAATTTGCTGCAAAAAGTAACAAAGAGATAAGCTGATCTCTGTGCTTATTATAGGTAGAACAAAAGATTACTCATTTACCCTGTTTCAAGCAAGATTTATACCACCAATAAGAAAACCTTCCTAATGTTAGGTTTATATAAGAGTCTTGTTGAGTAGGCTTTTTAAAAGGAATACATGATAGAAAAAAGAGTTTATTCGTAGCTGATCCTGCCTTGAGACTAAGGATGGCTGATATTGCCTGTCTAGGTCATTTAAGTCCAGATTTATGAGTCAAGCCACTGTCTCTGAAGTGAAATATGACAGATTTATTTTAAAACTGTACTACAGAGTTTAAGAGGAAAAGCATAACTTCTCCAATTAAAACTGCCGGGGCAGCATGAATAGGAAACAGATTTGGACGTTTGGCCTATGTTAAAACAAATTACCCAGTTCAGCCATCAAGAATAGCTAATTAATAGCTATTCTTAGTCAATATTTTGACCATCTCTGTTCTGAATGTGGATAATGCAGAAAACTTCATTCTCCTTGAGGCGTTTCATTCTTGCTCACAGGACAGAGAGCCTGTGTTCATTCTCTAGACAGAGCAGTTTATTCTGGTGCATTAGTTGATTAGCTTTGAAAAACAATCTTTTGAAGAGAAGAAAAAAAAAAAAACTGTTCTAAAGCATTTTCTCTTTTTAGAGGGACTTACTATTCCAAATTGCTTGCAGCTTTTCTCTCTATATAATGATTACGGAGTTAAACACTAGTGAGTCTATATAAGTAGAATAATGACAATAACTACAGCAAGGAATGAAAATGTTAAACTAACAAATAAAGAGGTCAATTACTGAAACAGATGAGAAGAGAGAGGGCAAATTCTAATAGCAAGACATAGCAGGCACAATGATTAGACCACAGGCAATCCTTACTGAGTTTGGAATCAGAATGCTAAAGCAGCAACAGTGAAAAACAGAGGACACACAACACAGAAAGAGCATATAAAATGACAGGAGGAAATACAGAGACAGAAGAGAAAATGGTGCATATGAAAATATTATGAGACAGAAAATCCAGTAAGGACAAACTTACCTGAGGATGAAGAATTAAAATGAGTAGCTGCAGTCCTGCAGTACTTTTTAGTGAAAGATCCCAATTAACCCACCCAGCTGGCCTCTGATTGCCCAAATCCCTGTAGCAAAATTGTGGCAGTACTGTCATGGTTCCTCAAACCCCAGTAAAACGAATTTCTCTGAATCTGCATTTTCTTCAGAAGAGGTGACAATTTATGTTTGACACATAAGGTTTTCAGAGCACCTCTTTCTGAGGTACAGCTCATAGCAGGGAGAGAAAACTGGCTGTTGATGATAATACTGAACATACTGAGGGTTCTCCTTTACAAGGTTGATTGATCCAAATTCCAGTGGTGATGGAGGGAAGCTTGGTGGACAAAATCATTCCATGGCTATAAGCGATCTGTGACTTGTGGTAGCAGGAATAAAGTGAAGTCCTTCAGTTTTATTTAGGTTAGAAAAGCAGGGCAGAAAATGACAGAAGGACTTGAGTTCAAATACAAACATTGTTAGTTTCTATTTATTTTTATCACCTAATATCTGATGCTTAATACTTCTTGTGACATTTCACACACATGTGATGATTGCACTAAAGCCTAAATCCATGGAAGCTGGACAATTTACAGCAGCTGAGGAGCTCATTCTTCTAGGAACCACTACTGAGACAAATCATTTTGATTTTCAGGCTTTCTTCCACCAATCAATATTTTTATTGCTTTACTTGAGATAGGAAACAATCCTATAACAACAAAAGTTGTTGGGTTTTGTTTCAGATTGTTTGTTTTACTTTTAACTGTTTGGTTTGAGCACAGTGAGGTAGCTTTTCCTCTCAGGGAATATGAAAAGGGTAGAAAACAATTTTTATTCTGTTTTGTGGGGAAAGGCAGGAAAAGACTTCGACACACTATAGATAGGCTGAGGCTCATGCTGATATACTGAGCCTTAGAGGCTGTGTTTTAACCTGTGCTGCTATTTACACACAAGGACTCGTATTCCTGAACAGTCATATACTACTACTGATGAGTATCATTTTGTCTTCTGTTTATGCTCTTAACTCATCCCATTTAAGAACTTGCATTCCAAGTCAATTACGTAGAGATATCTACGGCTGTTCCAGAAAAAAAAC
The DNA here is from genome assembly GCF_951394365.1 of Tetrao urogallus. Lineage (NCBI taxonomy): Eukaryota > Metazoa > Chordata > Aves > Galliformes > Phasianidae > Tetrao > Tetrao urogallus. The sequence continues at coordinate 30,888,250 of NC_136813.1, read as the reverse complement.
CACTTTCCATCATAAAATTAATGCAAGATATCCTGCAGGAATAGAGAGCAGAACTTTGTGTTCATTGGAGTCAGCTACCCAAATTACCCTATTCACAAAATTTCTGTTTTTGTACCTCATATGTCACAAGCAGGTGAAGGATGGGACCCCATTTAATGATGGTTCTTTGGCCTCATAGCCACAACTCAGTCATAAGAATCAGTATGGCATGCTTTATCACTGATCTCTGTGTCAGACCTGTGCTTTGAGGGGACTTTCAACATAGCCTCAAGGTTGGCAAGGCTTCTTTTTCTGAATATTACTCATTTTGCTAGCAACACAGCCATTTGAAGGAAGATTTAATTCATTCCACTACTGAATTCTTTGAAAGGTGACAGATCTTTGTTTTCAGAAGTCTAGAAAAATCTTACTTTTTTTTTTCATTTGTGGCAAGAAAATATTATGACAAGACCCCAGAATAGTTCCGTTAAGATTGCAACAATATTTTAAAACCTGGAGTATGCCAGTGGCCAAGCCCTATGGAAAAGCTTCCAGACAGAGGAGCCTAAACAGAATTGCCAAAAAGAGATGGAGTAGCATAAGATGAATCACAATCAAAGAGAGCCCAGAACATCCCTATGCTGTCAATCTCACTTGCAATTAAAACTTGTTTTCTTATCCTGAGCATTTCTGTAAAATTACAGTCTGTCAAGATAAGTTATTGTCATCAGAAGACCAGTAGATTGCTAAGTGTTAAACTCATTTAAAAAAAAAATAATAATGAATTATATTTGCAAAGGACTAAAAAGCATTAAGTATTAGAAAAATCTATTGTTTCATACTTTTTTCTTATGAAACATTTCCTCTGTTAGAAGTTGTTTGGACAACTTCGTCCATTCACCAGTTTTAAGTTCCTTTGTAAGGACTGTACTATTGACACAGAGTCATCATTTCCCCCTTCATAATCATATTTTCATGCCTCATGTCATTCCCACCTGTGGCTTTCTAGTAATTAATGATGTTACAGTGCAAATTCTAATCAAGCTGCATATGTATTTTGTTCATTTGTTTCCTTATGGGAAACGTTTTAATTTCCCCTGGCCTTTACACAGCAGCTGCATGTTCTACTGATTATTTCTTCTTCTGAAAAGTGGTCAAAGAGTTGTTTAGGCCAAAAATCAGTTCAAGTGTAAGCATGTGAAACTCTTTTAGCCCAGAGTGTCCTAATCCACAGCATCCATGTAAATCCACAGTATCCATGAAATGTGCAGCAGTAGTGAGTAAGATGAGAATTTGAGGCTACAAAAGCAAACAACTTCAGTGGGGTTTCTGACAATTTCAGCAACTTTAACAAACAGAAAACAATTTTTTGTGCTACGTAATGTTATCTATTTAAAAACGTGCCAATATATCAACCCCATTTTGGCTGTGTGAAGTACACAAAAGCATTCAAAGTAGAACTTTGTCATTAGCATACACTTAAATGTATTTTTAAAGTATTTTTAATGCATATGTAGCAATGTGTCTGTTATTTTAAACTTCTGTTTAATTGCACAGTAACACAAAGATTGTCATGCAGTTGAAGCATAGGCTTAGAAACGGAGAGGTATTCTGAGTTCTTCCTAGGACTCCTTTTAATCTTCTGTAAAATGATAATGGCAGCTCATACAGAAATCACAGAGAGACTCTGAGGTCTAATTTTTCAAATTTCTTTGAAGGTCTCTGATACAAAGCACTAAAAAAAATGCTAACTATTGTTTTTATATATATCTTCTCCTGTACTTCAAAGAGATCTGAAGATGTATCTCCATTATAGCTTAATAGTCTGTATCTTTCTTTCTTTTTTTCTTGTAGCTGAAAGCTGTGTTTTAAATAAGGTTCAGAGTACTGAGAAAGAAAATATCCTCCTTGGCCTTCCCAAGTCATCCACATCACCTTTATCTTCTTTCTCATCTTTGTACTGTTTCCATAGGTAAGGTTTCATCTGAAAGAAAAAAACTTATCTCAACAGCTCCTGCAAACTATTTAACTATCATGGATTCTTGTCTGTTCTGAAGTGATTTTCATCCAAGAGCTGGTAATGAAATGAAACTACAGCTGGAAAGCTTCAGGTATTAAGTTTAACTAAATAGCTAGAAAGGACTTGTGCAATCCATTCAGGTGTTCTTGACTAACTGAATAAACAAATATCTTGGAATTTTTGTAACCTAGCACTTGATCTTACAGTTTTCTCTCAGAGTAGAAGTTTTGCTGTCTTTAGAGCTTAAGTCTGTTCAGTTTTAATGCTCATTTCTCAACTGAACTATGATACTACTTCATCATCACTCCTGGGCACTGAGATAAAAATACTGTATGTATTCTCGTGTTTTTGAGAGCTGATCCCAGCACCTAACACCAAATTTACCATCTAGTCTTACCTTTGAGGCTCCTCTCAGTGAAGGTACTGAAATTGAGTCCCACTCAGTGTTGGTACCTGTATAGTGAGAAGGTATAACAAAGGTCTCTTTCTCCTGAAGATAGTCTGGACACTCCATCAGATGAGAAATTGCAGAGGCATGTTCAAGGATACTCTGCTCCATAAACTGGTGAACATTTTATTATAGCTACAGCCCAGATTTACTGTAGGCACCAGCAGTCTTTGTTTCCTTCACCTCTCCTGAAACCTTCTATATGCTATTTTTCCTATGTACTTCAAATAACTTATTGCAGTTCTCCTTCCATTACACTAAGGATCTGAATTGCTCTCCTCCTAGCAAGTAATGGCTTCTTTATCTCCACTCTTCTCTATCAAGATTCCCTGTTCTCCCTTGGCATACTCATTCACCTTCTCCATCTCCCCCAGTTCCAACACCTTTCTGGATCTCTTTCTTCCTCTGCTCCTCCTACATCAGAGACTATTGTGACTTCTGTGTTTCATTCAGAATTCATTTTCCTCTTCCTCCATATCCCTCACTATCCCTTTCCTATTTATGATGATTTTTTTTGAATTTTTAATTCTTTTGTTGAGAATGATGTTTCTTTTATGTAAGAAGGCACTTCTCTACAGAACATCTTCCTGATCTGTAGAAAATTTTGTCTGAGAGCAGTTGGTGTAGTTGATGTCAAGTGGATGGTGGACTCCTCATTCTGTTTTCCAGTTGTTTGTTATCAAAATCCATTGGATTCTGCCCAGAGACGCACTAGACAGTTCATATCTGATCTTTTGCATTTAGTGGGATACAACCCCCAAAACTGCCATTTTACTTCCTACAAGAAAAACAGAATCAGGATGAGGGCAGAGTTTACATTCTTAGCCAGTTTTCTCACTTCTGTAAGTGAATGGCTGGTTTTGCTTCTCTACATGCAGACAACGATTTTGAGCATCAAGCATTTTGATAAGTAGAGCTTGTGAAGAATTCAGTGTGCAGCTAAGCTCTCCATAGAAATATTAATGAACAATGACCTTGCTTTGAAAATGTAGTGTGTATTTCTTCAGTGCCTCTCAATGATCTCTGTTTATTTGTCTAGTGCTTTTGGTGTTCTTGTAAATGCTTGCCCTGACAGAAAACCTAGGGTATCTAAAGTTTATTTTATGAACTATAAACTCCAATATAAGCACTTAAACAGACACACACAGACACAAGTGCTTACATCGTGAGATAGTTTTTATTCATTTTCAAGCAAAGTCCTCTCATCATAAATGATTGCCAGCACTTACGAGCACTACTTACTCTATGTATGGAGTAAGAAAAATCTTTGGGAAAGCAAAAGCAATTAATTTAAAATAATACAATGAACATTTTTGGATGTGTAGCCTTCTTTTTTTTTTTTTTTACTGTAAAGAGAACTTTCAGAAAAGTACTTAATTTTTGTGTCATTTCTCCTAGTGTACAATGAAATAATAGCATTGCTTTATCACACTGGGTATACGTGAAGAAAATTCATTATTATTGTAAGAACTTCCACTACCAGAGATAAGGGCAGTGGAAAAGCCTCTCAAAAATTATTTGCATTTGAGCTTATCATTTGGTCACATGAGTAAAGTTAAATACAATCATAAGTGCCTGCTGGCTTTGGATGTAGGTACAATTAAGGCAAAGCTCAAAAGTTTGAAATTCTTAAAATGAAAATGTTGTTCCAATTCAAGAAAACAACAGCTATGGTGTTAAAGGAGCATGGTCTATACTCTTGGAATATGACTTTCTCTACATCACAGTATCATTTCCTGGTGAATATGGGAGAAATACTGAAATACAAAAACAGCATAAGGCATCTGTATGGTGCTGTATAGGTTTATTAGCTTATAGTGAAAAATTTTGTTAGCACTAGAATAAGGAATACTGTTCAGTGCTCTGCTGCTTGGTTCTGATGCATCCTGACAAGGATAAGACCTTCCCCAGGCTGTTTCAGAGATGTAGAGCCTTTCAGTGTACGTTGCTGTTGAAGACTCAATCTGACCCTTTGGGAAGTACACAGTTATTTCTGTGTATTTCTGCTGTTTTTTATCTTATTTTATTTTTTTTAACATAAGCAGGGAAAGTATCAATGCTCTCCAGCAATCTTCATCACATGGCTTCTCACAGCAAGAAGAACAAAAGGTAGAACAAAAAGTACAGGTTGTCAAAGATGCTGTCACTTGGAACACATTTCTCCTGAGCTGTATCTGAAAAAGGAGATAAAAGAAAAGATACTAAAATATTTTATGTGTGTTTGAGATGAGCTCAGTGCGATTCCTGTTGTTTTCCTGCTAAAGCACATCACTGACTAAAGCAACATAAAGCTCAAAATGCCATCTTTGAAAACAGTTAGACAAACACTACTTAGAGTCTTGGTTGTTTTGTTGTTTTTAACTTTGCTTTAGCCTGTCAAACTCAAAAACTGCCATTTGTAGACACTGCCTCTGCCCCCTCACAACTTACAAGGGTTTATATCGCTATTATGATTCTTCTTTTTTAGTTCTTCTGCTTTAAATAGCAAGATGGAGAAAAACAACTGCCCAGAAATGCCACTGTTAACAAAACGCGGTAACGCACGAAGTGATGTCTTCCCTTACAAACTCATTATTACTGTGCATCTACAGTGGGCAAGTTGTCATCATGGCCACTGCTTCACCTCCCCGATTCCACCTGGGCTGCACAAAAATCATCTCTTTTAAAGATGCTGTATTTATATCTCCTTGTTAACAGTGGTTGGCAGTCTGATTTGCGCACTGAGCGTGGCTATTGTAATAGTCACAGTGCCTGAGAGGAATATTTGGTAAGCACTGCAAGAGGAATTGCTAGTTACAAGCTGTGTGTTTGTGTTTCATGTCTGCAGTCTGCTTTAATTTCTGTCTTATTCCACATCAAGCCTGACGTTACAGCTTCGCAGCTAAGGATAGTATTTTGCAAACAGCAAAGGGCAAAATCACTCCCAAACATTGACTTCTTTTTTAATCACAAAAAGCAAGAGGGCAGGAGTCCTGAAAGACTTTGTACTCCTACTCCACAGGCATGACACCCTGCAGATAATAAGCATGCTATTCACCTCCCTAACTAGAAACTTCTGGCTGAAGCTAGTTGTCTGGCGTCCACCTATAGTCAGCAAAGAAAGAAAAGCACTGAAGAGACTGATTGATCCAGTCCTAAAGCAGATGTCTCAGACAAGCAGCATGAATTGCCCTCTGGAGCTTATCTCCTTCCGTTAATTATAAAGGTAGCCTGGAAAACTGGTTTAGACTAGGTACCGGACTTACAGGCAGCTTAAGTTAGATGAACTGACTTCCAGCCCCAGTCAAAAAGAGGCTACAGCGGAATCCTTTCCTCTCTTCCTATAGAAGGGTTTCTGCTATGAAAAAACTTCAGCCAAAGCCCTGGCTTAATTTAAGTCCATGGCAGCACTTTAACCAGACTTGAATTTCCCCCATCATACTTGCTTCTGATTCCAGCAGCAGCATAGCCTCACAAAACTGCAAACAGGGCATAGCTGCAGTAAAACTTTTGGCTAAACATTTCTCAGTATAAGAGAAGAGATCGTGCATATTAGAGAAGTGCAAACATGCTATTTCAAAACTTTTAGCAACTTTGCCTTTGTTTCGCGAAATGTTATTTTGCTGTACCATGCTACAAGGCTTTAACAGTTAAAGCCACTCTTTTTCATCAGATGCCATAAATTATGATGTGAGGATTCACAAGAGAAAGACAGAGGGAAGGGAAGGGAAGGGAAGGGAAGGGAAGGGAAGGGAAGGGAAGGGAAGGGAAGGGAAGGGAAGGGAAGGGAAGGGAAGGGAAGGGAAGGGAAGGGAAGGGAAGGGAAGGGAAGGGAAGGGAAGGGAAGGGAAGGGAAGGGAAGGGAAGGGAAGGGAAGGGAAGGGAAGGGAAGGGAAGGGAAGGGAAGGGAAGGGAAGGGAAGGGAAGGGAAGGGAAGGGAAGGGAAGATTATTCATAAAACTGAAACAGATAGTGGTAGAAATTGATTGGCTCTGGTTAATTCCCAAATACCACATTTTTACCCAGTCAGCCTGTGACTTAGCATTAAAAGTTATTGTATAAGATCAACAAGGAAACTAGGAAACCAGGAGGAAAACCAAGAATCAACCTCAGACAAGACACTTCTCAGTAGACTTATGGGGGTTTTACAAATACAGGAAGGGGAGACAGAAGAAGTCTACGATAAAATATGACTTTTTGTGCAGAAGGTGGTAGGTGTTTCACAGGTGCATAAGGGAGACAGACAGAGATTGTAGCCCTAACCACAACCATTAGGACTGACAGCTAACAGGAAGCCTATTTAGTATCTCTATCAGCATTTGGCTGCAACCCAAGTAAGGAAGACATGCATACAAGCCTTTGTTGTTTCTTCGTGTTACTTTCTCTCTTCCACATTTAAGTAATATTGTTTTGTTTTGTTTTGTTTTTAATAAAGTCATGCAATCATCACATCATCTTGAAGAAGAATTTTGTATCAAAACGCCTTGGAGAAAACACAGCTGTTGCTGCATTTGAGAAGTCCCTTGCTTACTGGCAAGGTGGCCCAGGTGGAGAACAGTGGATTCTTAGGAATGCGCCTACGATTAGAGGAGAGCATATAGCTTTCCCCCTGGGGTCTATCTTCTTAAATTCACTCAAACAGAAGGTAAGTCAGCATGTGATCCATTCTTCCAGTGTGTGCAGCTGCTTGGGTTTAACCGCTGATGGCAGTCGCAAAAGACCCCCAGATCTCATCAGACCATGCCAGGGGAAAGCAAGGCAATGCTTGTCTTTGCAGACCACTCTGATTTACATAATCCTGCTGATAGAACTGGATTAACCCTCAGCAATTAATAACAGCTATAGCCCTGCCACCTGTCACATTGTTGTGGGAACTACACCTGAACTCCAGGGGGTTTGCAATGCATTTGAAAATATAGAAACATGTAAAATATAAATATTTAATAAGTGCATTCCTATATAGCTGGAAGTACTGTAAAAGACAGTTTTACCCACAGTTTCAGCAAGTGTAACTAGTAATATTTCATTCTGCTTCAGTGCGTACTCTGCTCACCAATTTCTACCTATCTCTACTTTCCTTCCCATTCACAGTAACACGCTTCAAATATTAATGAATCAATCCTTGAAACAGCTTTGAAAATGGCAAAATAATATCAGCCCTTTTTTTTTTTTATGGCAAAAATGAAGTCATGTATGCTTTGCCTGTAGATACAAAGAGAACCAAGAGGATGTCTGTGGTTTGAACCTCCGTCCGTCATTTGCCCACTGCCATGCCTAGATGGCCTAAGGAGCTTTTATGCTGAAAAGCTGCAAGGCAGAATATCTACTTGGGCTTTGCTGAGCTTTGAGCACAAACCACACAGTCAGAGGTATGTTTTCATGCAAATAAAAGGAAGCTGTTCTTTTCTACTAATGATTCCACACTGCTAACCGCAAGCTTTCAAAACTCGTAAATTTTCTCCACAGCAGTTTCCAAGGACTGAAACTAGCCAGAAAAAAAACTTGAAATTTTAAGTCTCCCAAATGTTGTGTTTGTTTTTGTTTTTAACTCTAAGTTTCTAAGACTGTTGGGTTCACGCAGGTCAAGTTATCAAAGATTTCCAAGGCACCACGAAAACTATAAGCCTGTGCTTTTAAAAATGAAATATGAGGCATGTCCCCAGAACCTGGGACCTCAAGTTTAAAACAACAAATACCATGAGGCTCCATTAAAAGCAGGAGCTGACAACACTGTGACTCAGAAGTAACATGGAAGAGTCGGCACTGTTTCTAGATTCAGTGAGATTCACATTGTTAGCTTTTGAAATGCCTTCCAGAACAATATGGGGGGCAAGTTAATTGCTGACAGAAATAATTTCACCTGAATAAGCTGAAAATTGAACTGTGTAAGGAATTTTATCTGGTGAACTAGTTTGATTATGTGTGTTTTTTCTCTGTTCATCTGAATGGAGCACATGCAATTTCGTATCACTAGGATATATCTTCTGGAAAAAAAAAAAAAAAAAAAAAAAAAAAGAACAAAAAGAAGAAGCAGACAAATTTTGGGAACAAAATTATGACTTGCACCCATTATAGATACCCTGGTGACACAAGAGTTTTTCCTATTAAGTTTTAGCAAGTGATAGTGTAATAAATAGCCTTGCATATACGGATGCTTCAGAAGGAGCAAAGAAGAAATAATACAAGCCATTCTAAAAGAAGTTTTAAAAATGATTATATCACTTCGAACTTCAACCCATAACATAATAGGAAGAAAAAAAAAAAAAAAGCTGAACTATATTCAGTGACATAGACGATGGCATCAATTGCACCCTCAGCAAGTTAGTGGATGACACCCAGCTGAGCAGTGCAGTCGATAAATTGAAAGGAGGGGAAGCCATCCAGATGGACTTGGACAGGCTGGAGAAGCAGGCCCTTGAAAACCTAATGAGGTTCAACAAGGCTAAATGCATGGTGCTGCACTTGGGTCGGAGGAATCCCAGATGTTCGTATAGGCTGGGCAAAGAACCCCTTGAGAGCATGCCTGTGGAGAAGGATTTGGGAGTCCTGGTGGATGAGAAGTTGGACATGAGCCAGCAGTGTGCGCTTGCAGCCCATAAGGGCAACTGTATTCTGGGCTGCATTAAAAAAGGGCTGGCCAGCAGGGAGAGGGAGGTGATTGCCCCCTTCTACTAGGCTCTTGAGAGGACCCATCTTCAGTACTGCATCCATGACTGGGGCCACAAATACAAGAAGAACGTGGAGTCTTGGAGTGAGTTTAGAGGAGGGCCACAAAGATGATAAGAAGGCTGGAGACCTACGTGGAAAATTTGAAGGAACTGGGCTTGTTTAGCTTGGAGAAGAGAAGGTTCCAGGGAGACCTCATTGTGGCCTTCCAATACTTGAAGGGAGTATATAAACAGGAGGGGAAACAGCTGTTTACAAGGGTGGATAGTGATAGGACAAGGGGGAATGATCTTAAACTGAAACAGGGGAGGTTTAGGTTGGATATTAGGAGGAAGTTTTTCACACAGAGGGTGGTGGCGCACTGGAACAGGTTGCCCAAGGAGGCTGTGGATGCCCCATCCCTGGAGGCATTCAAAGCCAAGCTGGATGTGGCTGTGGGCAGCCTGGTCTGGTGGTTGGCGACCCTGCACATAGCAGGGGGTTGGAGCTAGATGATTATTGTAGTCCTTTTCAACCCAGGCCATTCTATGATTATAGTCTATGACTATGAAATACTTACCAGAGTATCCTCATTCCTAATCAATAATTTATATGCACATTTATTTTACAATTCTGTAGGAATAATTATGTATACTTAGTCCAAGTGAAAAATATCAGCTCACATAGAAGGCAACATAGAAGCATTTGGGGTTAAATTACACTCCCGGCGAGATGCCTGTGAATCTTTTTGTTACCCAGTACAGTCAATAGGGGATTTTCCTCCCAATTTCATCTTCTACTGAGGCTTCAATCCTTCTTCCCCTGAGAAATTTAATTTCTTATGGACAGGAACAAAGAGTTTTGAAGGTGGAAAAAATGTAAAGTCAACCTAAGTGTTTTCTGTACAGATGAAATGTGCATGCAGCTGAGTTTACAGAAGGATTTAATAATATCAAGAACCACAGAGATCAAAAATAATAATAATAAGTCTCTCTGAGTCTGTGGTGGCATGAAAGGATCATGCATTCGGAAAAATCTTTACATTCTGTTTGTTGACATCTTGTAGATTGAGCTATGCCAGAGGGATACAAATCAATGAAGATGCTGCAGATGTACTTGAGCCCATTATTAATACAGTCCAATATATTGTTATAACAATAACATAAACAAACAAAAAAACATATTTAATTTTTTAAACTGTTTGAGACAAGTTCCATTCCCCACTGTATATATTCGTGGAGTTTATATAATCTGAATGTTCTCCAAATTCAGCAAGTCCTACTCAAGTATAGAAAAGTAAATAAATGTGACAAATCGTGACTAATATAGAGAAGCCCTTTTAGGGTGGCAGCTGTATAACCAGAACCCTTATATATAGCTAGAATTTCCCTATAGAATAATATTCTCTATCCCTGGGGATCTCCCTGGCAGTTATCATTTCGATCTAAACAGTCATCTTTTCAATCTAAGCATTGCAGTCCAAGGCTGAAATAGAAAAGCAGGGACAAACTACATGTTGTTGTAGTCCATGAAAATATTTACTACCCCACCAAGCTATAGTTCTACAGCAAAGATAGAAGTTGGGATATAAACACAGAGAAGGAAAATATACTCAAGGCACACAAAAGAGAAGTATAAAATATTCTTGGACTAATATGCTAAGTTGCCATACTTCTGGAGGAATTTCCACTGAAATGTGTGCAGAGACAAATATCTAAATCATTTTGAAGGCAACATTAGGATTCATGAAGCAGTCAAAGTCAGCAGCTAAGATGTCCTCAGTCTACAGTAAAGTTTACAGAGTGGAAAAAAAAAAAAAAAGAAAAAAAAAGAGTGAGAGAGAGAAACCTGAATATAGTGACTACTGGATGCTTCTCTCCAACGGAATAAAAAATGAGCACTGCAAAGATTTTCAGTTCTGGAAAATTTCACTTGGGGGATTTAAGTAAGCAAGTGTTCAACCCTAAGCCAGAACTTTAATGGAAATCAAGAAGGACCTGGTATGTAGAAGGCTAACAAAAACAAAAAGCTACCAGGGAAAATTAAGAGAGACCAAGCAATGGTGGAAGGTTTTTAAAAAATCTATTGTATTAGAGATGGGAAAGTAAACTAACACAGATCTAGTCATTTAGTCAGATAATTGAACAAACAAATCAGAGTAAAATAAGAGAACTGATCAGACAAATAGAGGACCTATACAAATATACTGAGGACGGATGAAGATATATTGCAAATAAAGATGCCTACAAATACCAAAAGTCAAACAATGTGTAGAAATGTCCAAGAAGACATTTCTTAAGAAAACTAAAAGATTAAAAAAAATATATCATGGTAGATGCAAAGTTTTCTGAAGCATATTTTGAGCCCCATTGCATTACCTGAAAGAAAGGTGGAGATGCAGCAGTTCTCAAACAACATCAGGATGATTGCAGACAGACCTTTAGGGAAAAATAGCAAGATTTTCTGCTCCTATGCAGAAGCATGGGAATAGATGCATGAAATCACAAAATACAACATTGCTCCCGTCATTGCTTGTTATTAAAGTCAATGGAGCAGTAGCAGTTTAAAACAACTGAGTTTTTGTCCCTGTGTAGCTGTACAGTTGAAGGGTTCCCTTATGCTGAAGGAGAGCACATTTCTCCCTCATAGTCCATTGAAGAAACATTTCCAGTATAAACTACCTTTATAAAATGGCTTCCATGGGAAGTGGAGGAGCACAGACATAGCTGATGAAAAAATGGTCTCCCTTCAGGGGAATTGCTTGAGGATACATGTGAGCATGTTTTACCCTTCCTCATTTTTATTTTTCAGACAGCTTCTTTAAGAATGTTCGTTTATAGCACAAACAAGATAGTTGTTCAGTCACACACATGCAGAGCTGGTATGTATTTCTTGGCTTCACTGGTGAGACATAAACACATCCCAGGTGTGCCACACTGCCATATCCTAAGCAGCAGAAGACCCAGAAGACCCCATGCAGCACATACTGTGCAAGGTACATCAAGTGATCAGTTACAGAAAGATAGTGAACCACACTTCTGATAAATATTTCGACCATGAATCTATCTTGGCAGAGACACACTGGGAATCCTATTGGGTGAGTAGGAGAAAAAGCATCCTGTAAAACTGGCCTAAGACTTTCGTGAAAATAACTCACAAAGTAAAAGTATTCCAAAATCGAATCTAATAACACTGTATAGAAAAATCTATCAGTCTGGAATTCAAAGTATCGTAAAGCTAGGAAACTGTGCAAGAAACATTAAACCAGACAAGCAAATATAATCCAGAGCACTTGTAACAAAAGCAGAGAATAAGAAATGGGAGAATAAAAGTGTGAAAGCTGCCTAATGCTTCCACAATTAATAGATCTACTTTAAAAAAAAAAAAAAAAAAAAAAAAAAATCAATTCAGTTTAAAGTTAGAAAGATGTCAGGAAGGAGCAATTATTCATGGCTAATTACTTTTTAGAGGATGATGACAATGGGTTAGTTTTCTCTGGTATTGATGAAGAAAAACCTCTGGGGAAATCATTTACAAAGGTTACCAAGGATATGAATTATTCTCTGGTATGTATGAAGTGCAGGAATATGAAAGAGAGAGTAAAATACTAGTGTAGTGAAGGTCATCAAGACAACTCAGCTAATAGCATAAATTACCGCTTTAGAGATTCAAACATGCCATCACTATGTCTGATAATGAGTGATGTCCTAGAAGAGATGATTTGTTATGAAGTGTTCAGATACTCACCAGAAGGAAGACTTTAAAATAATTTGTTTCAGGAGAATATAGCAAAAGACAAAATTACAGAACTCAGCCTGCTCCCTGTGAGTGAATTAGGGACAGATGTCTGTTCTCTTTCTGTCATGTACGGATACATAGGACATACTCTGGACTTCCTTACACTCCCTCACCTCCCTCCAAACAGCTACCATAGTCTTCTCCATTTCATCTTCTCTCTTTCTGTACTCTCTGTTACCCATACTTGTGTCTTTTTTATCAGCTTCCTTTTCAGTATACCCATTCACAATCATCTTGCCTATACCAGTCTTTAAGAAAGGTAGCATCAGCTTGGAAAAGCATCTCTTGGAGAAGCAGTCTGTCTCACAACATTCATACGCCAGTGGACTCTCCATCCTAATTTGCTCACAGCTGTTATTAGTTCTTCCCATCCCTGCTCGCAGTGCTCCATAATATTTAAAATCTGATTATAGACTCCATAACATTCATCATAAATTCATCTCACCCCCCTCCTACCTTTAAGCTGCCACATTACCACCCCTGCTGTTTACCCTGTGCATTATACTGCTTTTTATCTCCTTCTGTGAAGGTCTCCCTTCACGTTCTCATTTGTTCACATCCTGACTTCAGTAAGTAGGATAACCACACACACACAGCTGTCACATTTATATGCAAACACCATATGCAGCTGGAGGGCTGGATATTAGCTACCAATTCCTCTACAACTGCTGTCCTAATTACACTATTTGGCATCCCTTCCTAGATTCCATATAATGAACATACATGAAGCCTGCATATACAACAAGATGCTACCAAACTGTCCAGTATTCTGTTAGAAAACAAAGGAAAACTTTTTTTGTTTCACCCTCAGCACAGATTCAGTTAAAAAACACCAGGTTTATTCTCAGTTCCTCAGACTTTTGATATAAAGCAGTGTTTAAAATACACTCACTGTATTTGTAGAAAATGAGTGAGCCATTGGTATTGTTGAAAATGAAGAGATTAATATTCAGATTATAAGATACTAAAGTAAACAAAAGTCCTAGCCTGCCATTCTCATACATTTTGATCTTCGGTGCTATTTATCTTGCAATAAGCAACTCACCGCCAGACATGACTTGAATATGTCATGCATCATTTCCAAAACATCTCTGCTACAAGGGAGGCCTCATCCCTCCCACAGCAACAAAAGTAAGAGCCTGTAAGAAAGAAGCAGGCCAGTAACAAAGCTAGGAAAAAGAGCCTGACCCACCTTTGAAAGCCATCACTATAGAGAAGTCTGAGGGCGAGGAGACAGAGACTGCCAGGCAGGCAGTGCAGGGAAAGGAAAGAGTTTCATGCACAGTTCTCCTGACTTGGCAGCTAATAAAATCAGTGGAGTTAAACTGGAATAAAAGCGGCATGGGGAGAACCAGACCTCTGCAGAAATAAAATTGTGTTTAACCTTATGAAAGCTGATACATTTCTTGTCATCTAAAATCATGGCATCCTTAGGGCTAAGCTAGGTGCAAAGGGCAGGAAAGCTTTAATGCAAATATTTCCTCTACAAACAATCAGAATCAAACATTGATGAGTGAAAAGGTTGATATTCAAGCATAATTTCAAAGGTAAAACCTGTTTTCCTGGCAACGGTGAGCAGAGACTGCATTTTTCTGAGTCTCGAATCTGGTCTGATCTCTCATTCTTGGGCAAATAATTCCAAACTGATGCAAAGCAAAATCGCACTTCCAGAACGGACATCATTTCAGTGCTTTTGAGGACATCTAGTATATAACACTGTAAACATATAAATAAGAGAAAGAGAGGGAAAGAGAAAAAGAAAAAAAGAGAGACAAAGGGAGAATAAGAAAAAAAAAAGAGGAAAGGCAGAATCTTTGCTCAGCCATGCTGGCTTTCTGCCTCTGCTTGATTTTTTATGCTGAGAGATGGAGAGATCCTGTGCTCTCAGAAAGGTGTCCTTAAAGAGCTGCCAGCTCTGTTCTGTCCCTGTGTCCCTAAGGACAATTTCCCAAGGGTATCTCATCCAGCAGTTCCTTAAACAGCCTGAAGTTAGATCTCCTGAAGTTCAGGGTCCTGATTCCGCTCCTTACATAGCTCATATTCCACAAAATCACAAACTTTATCAGGGCTTGGCCACTACAGCTCAGACTGACTCCAGTCTTGACCTCTTTAATGCTCTATTCCACATTGCTGAGCACCAGGTCCAGTAACATTTCATCTCTGTCCAATATCCAGGAAGTCTGGATATTGGATATTGGATACCATGAGTCTCCTGGCCTGCTTGCAGCTCACTGTGCTGTTTTCCCAGCAGATATCTGGGTGGTTGAAATCCCCCATGAGGATTAAATCCCCCATTATGTAAGCGTAATGCCTCTTGCAGCTGAAGCAAGAAGGCCTTGCCAACAGGATCCCCTTGATCTTGTGGCCTGTAGCAGGCTCCAACCAGCAGATGTCCTTTATAGGTCTGGTCCCTAGTTTTAATCCACAAGCTAACAATCTGGTCATGGTTGCTTTCTAGAGGCAGCTCTTTTCAATCTACCCACTTCTTAACGTAGACAGCAATTCTATATATACATGTGTTTGCAGAGCTATTTTGTATATTGCATGTGAAAACGTCATGCTCATAAAAAGAAGATACATTTTAGAATGTCTGGGCTATCTATTAATATGGTATCAAAATTTATAAATTCCTAAGCATAATGTTTGACAACAAACTGTCATAGAAGCAATAGATTCATTATAAAAATGTTAGGAGTGCATACATCTCATTGACTGTTTATCATTAACGGCATGGAATCCTGATAGGAAACGTCTAGCTATAATTTATATTTCTGATGTCTCTAAAATCTATTACTCACCTTTCTCCAGTTTTATAGCTCCTCTGGACAGAATAGAAATTGAACAGGCAGAGATGGTTCTGGAGAGGAATTTTCTGTGACTGCTGTTCTCTACTAGCTCATCCTTCCCACCTCAGCTGTCTTTTACCTGTAATCAGACCTTCACTGTTCAAGAGTTTCCCAGAAAATAAGAATTAAAATTAAAAAACAGAGGAGGGAGGCATTTAACTACATTTTCATTACAATATTTGCAGCAATTTGACTCTAATAATTAAATACGTTTTGGGTAAAATCTTCAAGTCTCAGTCAGTTTTGGCACTGGGAAAACAACCGTAAAGGGTTTTAAGAGTATAAGGACCTGAACATGAGTCTCCAAGAAAATTAAGAAAATGCTGAAATATTCAGTAAACTAAAAACTCATTTGTGCCAAGGCAGGGTTCAAGAAATAAAATCTTGTAAAAAAACCTTATGTCTTTGGAAATGCTATCACAGAACCAAGACTAAAACTTGTGTGTGAATCTATTCCAATTAATAATTAGAGTTTGAAATTCATGTAGTTATGTAGTGAATGCTATCCATTATTTTATTTTGAGTCTTGTTAACATTGCACCAATTATCTATCTGGTAATCACAGAAGACTTAAGCAAAATTAGGAAAGAGTTTACTCTGCACTATTTAAAAATAGTGTCCAAGCTTGTACTGAGCAGCTCTAGTAAGCTGCTGCAGTAATTGAGCTTGCTAACATTCCTGCATGAAGCAGCTTCTAAGTCCAAGCAATGGAAACACAGGCTTGCTATGCAATTTCTCATGGAAGACTTTATTTCTTTTTTATTGACTAAACCGATTGCATTTCCTCTTTTTACAGCACTTCCACAAATGTTAGGAAGAGGTCAGGCAGTAATAGCAAGGCTTACAGGAATATTTTTCATGTGAATACTGTGTTCTCATTGAGCACAGCACAGCAAGAGAAATCTACGTTCTGTTTTTCCCAGAGGGAGAGAGGGAAACAATTCTTGTTTTAGACCCCATATAATCTGATCCAGCAATTAATTCCTGAAAGAAAACCCAGAAGATTCACTGCTTGATCAACACTCAATAATGCATTTTTATACAAGAGATTAATGGCAGATCATGTAAGAGCAATGGACAGTGAAATCTTAGCGAGTATCCAGTGTAACTTTTACTCTTACTATGGTAAAGCCTAGATTTGTGAAGTTCTGCCTCTGAACAAGATTACAATCCCTAAATTCTAATGTTGAATATTTCGTTTAAGGAATAGCATTTTAGATAAATATCTCCTGGCACGGGTAACCCAGAATAACAGAATTTACCTCAGAGAAAGTGAAGAATCTAAAACTACAGTTTGCACATATACACTCAGTATTTTCTAGGGAAAATAAATAAATAAATAACAGATTGTCTCTCCTCACTGCAACAAAGTTAAATTATTAAATCTAACCAAAGGGTTGATTTAACAGAGGAAATATCTATTACAAAGTCTCTAAGATCAGTCACATTGTTATACTTAATAATATCATCAAAACAGGTAGCGTGTGATCCTGAAAATCTTGTGTCTGTTCATAATAAGAATGATAAGACAAACATTCACTCATTCCGATAGCTTTACTGAAATGTTATCAATGGGAAGAAGGGATCGGGTGGATAAAGCAAGGCAACATATTATACAACTGAAATGCCCAAGTGATGAAGACACAAACATTAAATTACCTTATAACTACCTAAATCAGAGTTATTTTCTTTACAATATAGGAAGGTTGAAGTGAGTGTCAAATGTGAAAATAACAAAGCAGGAAAATTATTATTCAAAAATTGTGTGAGGGCAGTTTGAATCACATATGGTAGTTAAGAAGAAATTCATTCTCCATAGGTTGTGCCCAGGTTGCCACTGCTAACGTTAAAGGTCTGAAAGCGGTGGTACTGGAGCTGGGAACTATAAAGGCAATATGTGTATTTTGCCATCTCCTGCAACTTAAATTCGTTTGGAAAAAAAACACCCTACTATTTGTGCTTCCAGAACACTCTGATTATAATATTTCTGCTGTTGTTTGCCTCACACCCTACCAGAAGGCCAACAAAGCCTGTAGGATTTCAGTCAAAGGCTTTCATGCAAAGGAAGATTTTCCATAGATTTGAGGCTGGCCTTTATGCAGTGGGAAATACAAGTGCATGCTATGCTCAAGACCAAAAAGAAAAATAAGCTGCTTTTATGGGGGAATTTAAAAGAGAAGAGTGGACACATGAAGAGAGAATGCTTCAGCTGAGTAAACAACATAAAACAATCTGGAGTGTGAAAGGACAAACAGGGAAGCAGGCAAGAAGACCCAGCCAGGTGCATGAAGGGGCTGTAATAGCAGGCAGGAGAAATTAGTTTCATTCTGTCACTAGTCTGGGTGGAATAGGTGGAAGCATGAAGTTGTAAAGGAAGATGAAAAGACAGCTCAGCTCTACATCTTGTCTCAATCTCATGTATATTTTTCTTGCTTACTTAATATCACCCTAAGGAATAAAGGACCTGGCTTTTTATTTTTAATAAAATATTTTGAAAAGTTGTGTTTTCATTCTTATATATAACATAGTTTTCAAAACCCTGACATTTTTCCTGAAATTGTATGCAGGGGATTTTGTCAGCCCGAAGCGTCTATGCTGGAGAATAAAGTAGTGTTTATCTATGTTGTTGGGAAAAAAACAAGATGGCTTTAGGGGCAAAACAGTATTGGGTATCACTCCTGGAGCCCTGACTTGAGTTTCATCTTCAGTAATTGGACATTTTCTGAGAAGAGTTTTTTCTTTTTTTTTTTTTTTTTCCCATCAGAGAAGGTCCTATTGCAATGACAGTCAGAAAAAAAAAAATCTGTCCAGGTCACTGCCTTTTGCAGGACTAATCATTACAAATCACCAGCATCCCTATATCCAATAGACTATCCAGTCTGTTTGTGAATACCTGCCACGAAACTCAGTGCAATGCTATTGTAAATTCACCTCCTCCACAAAACACAGTTTTCTTCTTTAACCTGCAGGGAAATAGCAGAATTGCCAGACAATCAAAATACAGGTTTTTGAAAAGGTCAAAAGATTCCAGCAAAATATTATATTTCATGTAGCGTACAAACCATGAAAATGTTGATATTTCATTACTGCGGAAAAAAATTGTAACAAATATAGAATCTGACAACGTCTTTTTTTCTTTTTTTTTTTTCTTTTTTTTTTTTTCCCCTCAGATTTGGCAGAAGGACCATAGAAAAAATGGAAACAGGCAGCAGGCTAACATCATCTGAATACTGCTTTTTGTTTTACAGTCTGTCTCCCTTCTGTAAAAGCCTTTAAACGCCCTGAATATTTAGTTATCTGACACAGCATACTTTTTATTCGATAGCAGGCCTACCTCATATAATGAGTAAAAAAAAATGCATTTTGCAGTTCCAAATCCCATTCAAGCACAAATGAACCAAAGGAACTTTATTTTTGCTCCTTATTGATGAGACTCCAAGGCTGGTAGGCTTGCATGTTCTCATAGAGCTCTTCCCATAGTAGTAATGCAATAACAGGTCTCTTAATCAGAAGAGCTTTCAGATGCTCTTTAGTTGTAATAGTTTTATTGCAGTTAAGTAAGCAGCTGAAACTGCATAATTTCAGGAGCTACATTAACTCCAATAGCCAACCTGTAGCAGGAGAAAACTGAATACCAGGCAACTTTGTCTTGATGGAGAGAACAGAATTATTCTTCAACTATTACCATGTGCCAGAAGAAAGTATTGCTTAGGAGACTACCTAATTGCAGCATTGAACCAAATAATTTGAAATGATAGCTATCTAAGGCCAGATTGCAGAGTGAATAGTGAACAAAGCAATAAATAATAGAATTCAAGATACTGTATCTGATTGCTCATTAAATCAGATTGCCAGTTATAATAAAAGCCAGAAGTAACAATCAGAGTCATTACCTTGCAAAAGCAGTATTACCATTAACTATTTCCAACTCCTCTTATCTACATATATTATGAAAACAGCATAGAAAATCAGCTTTTGATTAAGCTGGGCTTGACTTCAACCATATTTCTTTATAAAACTAAGGGTGGGGTTTCATTCGTATTTTTAAAAGATTGATTCATCATTATATTGAATATGGATTTAATTCTTTTATCTCTCACAGTACTGGCTGCTTCCATTCAGAAAATAAGTGGCAAAGCACATCCAAAGGGAGGGAGTAAAGACACTCAAACAGAGCTTTTTGTGGGGTCAGGGAAGGTGCTCTCAATTTTTTGTGGTTGATGAGAATTCACATCTCCAGTGAGATTCTTCCCAGGGACCTGGATAAGCTACAGATATTCAGCTCTTATTTCCAATCTCTCTCTTTCTTTCCCTCCCTCTCTCTGTCTGTGTACACACATAAGAAACACAAATTTTGACTCAGTTTGAGGATCATCCTTCATTTGTGTTAGTTTTGAAAATGCCCAGTTCCAATGCTACAAAAAAACAAAGGCTAGAGATACATTTCTCACTTTGCAGCATGTGCAAATGAAATGCAAGTTTATTTAAGCCTTTCCAGTACAGCAGTAGAGTAACTTGTAAGAAGATAATTTTGCATTTTGCTGTCTGAGGGTTTTTTTTTCTGTGTAATTGTTAGTATGTGTGGCAACTGACATTGCAGGCACTGAAAGCCTATTTCTTTCCACTGTTACAACCAATGTCAGAGAAGGTTCATATGCACCTTTTCCTGTTCTCACTGCATTATTTATCAAATGAATATGAAATCAAAATATTGACGCACAGAATATGTTAAACATTCTAATGTGCAATGCCAATTTCACCTTGACAACCTTCCACAATGGGTCAAAGTTCGATTTCCTGCTGTTTTAACTAATATTTACCAGTCTTTCTTACTCTATTCTGTTCTTTTTTGTTTAAGCTTTCCCATCATTCTTTTTCCCCTACCCTTCTTGTCTGACAAAAGCTATCCACATAAGTCCTTGGTTATACATTTTATTTTATGACTGATGACAACCATACCCAAGAGATTTCAGCACATAGGCCCTTGTTCCCAGCAAACCTAGAGGCAAGTAGAATCTATAATTTACTTCTAACCTTGTCTGAATATTGTGTTTTTAATGAAGTGCTTTCTCTAACTCCCTCATATTTATCTACCTCTTTCTTGACAATGCATATTGAGTACTGACTTAGTTTTTACAGTCAGGTTACTTTCTGAGCAGGCCAACGCCAATTACCTGTCAGGACTAGGATATCAAGTTTGCAAGGACTTAATGGATATTTTAACAGAACAAATCACATTCCTACTACACTAAGCATACCCTAAGACTAGGCTTTTCAAAGCAGTCTAAGGGTATTAAGTTCTCATATCATGTAGATGTACAGCAGGATTCAATGAACTAATCTGTCCACCGATAGCTAAAAAAATATCCGACTCTTGAAACATGAGTTCAGCACCCTGGATTTCTCTAGCTGTTGTGCAATTCCTCTTTCTCATCTGATGCTGCTTTACTTTCATTAAGACCATGCAAATTCTAAGGCCTCACTGTTACAGACCTTGAAAGGAAACAAGAAAAGTGAACCACTGTCCCAAAGACGACATTACAGACAGGGGCATTTAAAGCCCTCAAGATCGCAAGGAAAACACATTAGAGAGTAATAATCATCATTACAGGTAATGATCACAGATGATTTGCCTAACAGTGCCACATGTAAGGAATAAGGAGGAGAAAATATGTCCAGTGTATATTCCCCTGCAAAGTATGTACCCATTTCCTACTGTATCTATTAGTTTTAGCCCCAAATTACTGTCTCCAAGTAAAAGATAAAAGCTTCTGTTTGCAGTTTTTCCCAGATTGCAGCTATTTTCTCCATTTTACCCAAACACATGCTGAGTGATTTACCACCATCACAGATTTTATTTTTCGTTTCTATTGTCTTATAGCACTAAATTTATTTTATCTGGTTTTGGCCCTTACCACGCTAATGCAAGAAAACCCTCAGTTATTACCTATTCTTTGGGTAACTGCAAACTACAAGACTACCTGCTACCTCACCTTTAGGGCTCAGACTATACTGAAAGGTTCAGATAATTCTGCTCTTACATTCATTAGGTGAATCTATGCACCATTGGGTCCAGGGCCTCAGTGAGATGTTACTATTGGCATAAATTTTGCTTGTTCAGTCCCAAGATGCACATCTCTCAAAATTGTCAGTGCCACCAAAAGGCACCGGCAAAAAGGAAATTATGATAAACCAATTAGAAATGAATGCTGGATTGCAAATTATTTGGGAGAAGAAACAAAGAAGGCTTTGATGTATTGCTTTGAAAGGGATTTAAGGACAGTCGTGGGCTCAGCTTGGGCGCATTAGTGCTATGCCAGTGGCTTTTTTGGAGTTATGCACATTGACACCAGTTAAGGAGCTGTTACTACACACTTCCTAACCCAAATTTTAGGTGTATTTGCATTTTAGATGCAGTTAAATGTGATGCTGCCTGTGTTTGCTAAAGGCAGTCCTTTCATTACCCAACTATAGAGAAAAGCAAACAAATACAGGGAAAAAAAAAAAATAAAGCTACATATAAATGGCCTTAGAAAATATGGATATAAAAATCTGAGGGGAATTCATTCTACTATACAGGTTTCAAAATAATTCATTAAACAGCTACCACTTGTCCTGTCACTGACTATCAGTCTGGAAATGGATAATGTTCTAAATGTGTCTGCTTTCATTGCATACACTCCTGCTACCACAGTTGTTAACATTAGCTATGCACAGAAAGCATTCTGCAGTCTCTCATAGCTATCTTATCAATACCACCACAAAACTAAGGAAATAGATGGGGAAAAAAATAATAATCACAACAATCTATAGTTATAGTTGAAAGCATAATGCTTCTGTCTAGCAGACAAAAATGCCTGCCCTATAATCCTATGACTGTGGAAACCAGAACTTTAATAATCAGGTTGTGGCTTGCCATTTAAGTTTACAGCAGAAAGTCTGTCATATTTGTTGTTAACATTCTGAATAATCCTTAAAAACAGTAATCTGTTTATCATTTATCTTTTAATATGGCATTATTATTTCAGGAAAGCATGCAACGAGACTTAAATGGCCTTATTCCAACAATAACAACAAAATCAATCCCTTTCTACAAATTTGATATAGGCAGGCTGTGTACTATTTGAAAAAGTTCAGTGAACTGTGAAGACTGGCATTTGCACCATAAAATTCAAGCTTTATTTGATGAAGTTATTGAACCTTCCATTTACCTCAACTAAGGTTAAAAGCAATCATACCTATTTTTACTGTCCTCTCAAGATGGAAGATTTGAATATGAGGCAAATGAGATTGCTACTCCTGGGAATTTCAAAGGGACCTGAGGATGGGAACAGAAAGGATACATGGTATTTAATGAAAAATATTTGTTCTATTCAACTGTGGTAGTAGAAGCTCAGCACAGCATTTTGTTTTGTTTTGGTTAGGTTATTTCAAGGCAAAAAATACAGTAAAAAAGATTAAAAAGACATAGTGTAATAATAACATGAAAGAATATTTTTCTCTAGCCTTCTGATTAGAAGTGTGTTTTCATGGCAACTTTAGGAGAAATTACGTACAAAGCCTGTTTCCAACGGAGTCTGTTAAAGTTTGTCAAAGGTTTGCATTGTATAACTCCATCATATTAATTGCAAATATTGCTTACTCTATTGTTTCCCTCTACTCCTTAAAGGCAAACAACAAGAATCCAACTCCTGACATACCAACAGATGTGATAAGTCATCCTTAGAACAACCACTGGCTATCACAAATTAGAGGAAACTAGTCTAAATGCTAGAGTCCAATATTTTCATTGCTGTTTGTATCAGCTGAACTGTTGGAAGCATCAGGAACAAAGACAAAAGCTCAAAAAACATCTCCTCCTCATGTGGCCACTTGACATTGACACCCAACCTGATTGAGACAGCAGATAAGTGGTTTAGAGACAGTATTCCCCAGTATCAGGTAGAGTGTCATATGAAAGACATGTCTCTGAGATGGTTACAAATAAGCCTATATTAATTGAGTCTTGCATAGGTTTAAATTCAACACAGTACCTCAGGGCACAACAAGGTCAATGTGCCTTCCAACATCCTGCTCAATAGCAAATTAAGCATAGTTAGAGAGAACATGACTAACAGTCTCTGACACACTGAACAAACATCACCAGCTATGTGGGAACCTTTTATTCAATATTCTGGTCATTTTAGCTGCCACACGGGAACCCAGTTTTAATTTGCTTCTCTGCCAGAGAAGACTCAGAATCACCTCTTTCTTCTACATTTTACAGGAGTGTACTAATCACTGAGTGACATAATATGCTGAGAAGGACTGACACCACTGGCCTTTCCCCTTGCCACAGTGACCCACCATATAGATAGGAGGAAAGATTCAAGGGATATAAAGAAACTAAAAGATGAAATGGTCATTAAACTCTAACATAAAGACTAGAGACATGCAATAGGTGGAAACTCCTTGCCTCCACTTCCTCTTATGTTTCACACTGAAGTTTAAAAATGGATTATTCACTGGAGCCCAGAACTTAAAACACCCTCTATGTATCCAAAGCACTTAAGCAGACATTTAAAAGCTAGCAATAACTTCCAGTTAATAATTGGACTCTGGGAATTATCACAATATCACAGCAACAATAATTAATTACGTAACAATGTATTTTAGTTTTAAGGATGACAGAAAATCTTTCAGAGTTATTCTTGTGAAGTGAAAAGGTAAGGAACAAGTGAGAATTTTGGCAGTTTTGTACTACTCAGAGCTGAAGAGTTCACCAGAAACCACTGTAGCCCCATAGAGATTCTAACACAATTTGCTCTCGTGATAGAGACCCAAGAATGAAGCTGTAAACATGGCTGTTATTCAGAAACTTTGTCCACACCACTGATAAAAATATGTCTGAGTCTGAGAGAACACCAATTAGTCCACACTACTTAGCTATTAGTCATCCCTTGCTGCTGGACCACAACTATCCTAACAGGAATTTTCTACTAATGGGGTAGTCCTAAGTTGTGTTGGCAGGGACTGGTCAATGTCACTCAATCTCTGGGCCAGAAATCAGATCCTCACCCTCTTTTGTCCCTTTTGATATATCCATGGAATTTAGTGTGTTCTTACATCACATACAGTGCCCATCAGTGCTATGAATTCAGGGTCCTGCATCCCCAGAGTAGTGCTGTAGTAGGAATTTTCCATGTCATAGAGGGAATGTGAATGAGCAGATTCCAGAGCAGTAACAATAATGAATGAGGTGGCGGAAGGAGGTTCGATAGAAAAATCAGTAAATGAATGGATGGAGCTGCCTGCAAAGAAAGCTGCACATTTGATGGCCTGAATAGCAAAGCATCAGACCAGTGTCACATCCTCCCCCAGATCCAATACACTGAGTAGTATTCCTTTGAGTTCTGGCACTGCTCATGAAGAGATGCGCTTTGGGACTCTGAGTGAAAAATCCCATCTTGAAAGCTTGAAGAAAATGGTATGTTCTTGAAAACAAACAAACAAACAAACAGATAAATAAATAAATAAAAGGAGAGTTTGTTTTCAGACTGCAGCCGGTTGGAGAAACAGTGCTTTGATGATGCTGTCCCACCATGAATTTAAAGGATATAGATAATTTACAGCCTTGATTAACAGTCTCATAGCTGCAATAGTTCATCCTCTTCACTTCCCATCCTTTTTATTGAATGTGCTTAAGTATTCATGAACACATGATGGTAATCTTGTTAACACTATGAAAAGCAATGACATCCTCATTATAAACTGCTTGAAAATGCTCATGATCCTTTCACCAGAATGAGCTTTGTACAATTAGAAGCCTGAAACAGGTGCACAACACACAAGGTGATAAAATGGTAATTGTAAGATACAACAGCATTGTAATGTCCAGGATAGTAGATTCTGCAGCTACAGACACACTAGTGCTCTTTGTAATACTAATCTGTTTTAGTTGCTATGCAACTGTGTCTCATTCACATATTCAGACTGCAAACAATCACAGATTCAGGGGCAGGTAGGCACATCTGTCCAAAACTGATAGTCTGAAGCTATTTAAAGCTCTTTGCCTTTGTCATCATGGTGAGAAAAGTTTTGCTTCCCAGGACTGAAAAGGGTCTTGGGACATTTGAACATGGTCTTACTTGGTTTCTCCAGAGGCACATTATACCAAGTTTGATCTCTTGATCTTTTATTATAGGTTCATAGTTTGATATGGAAGTGAGCATTGATGTTTTCTGTTATGGAAATGGCTTTTTGGCTATCCTCAGCAAAAGGTTCAAGTGGACTTGATGCCATGTCAAGCCTTCTGCATATTTTTTATATCTATCACAGAGATAATCAGAAGCTTGTAATAAATAGAGGTCAAAAATCTTCAAATTGTACCTTGAACATAATTTTTTGTCAGAAAAAAAGGGCCTTCTCCAAGGAAAGGTATTCAAAAAAGGCTTGGAAATTCAATGAGTTCTTCCCAGCCCAGAATGCCAACCTCAGACTTGCCTGTAGTCCCATCACGCTATGAAAAAGGTAATAAGAAGTCTTTCTGATTTTAAAAGGACATAAGACTCCTTCACAGACTTAGGCTGTGCTTCTGTTTCACAGAAACCTTGAATTCTAAACAGGGGCAAACTCAGATCGTTCTGGAGTTTCCAAATATTTTCCTTTATTTTTTTCCATCCTTTCATTTTCTTGCCTTATTCTTCAGACCTTTGTATTGCTGAAAATTAATGAGCAGGAAAGACTGAAGATGCATATTAAAATCTGTAATACTTCTGCACCTACAACTCAACACAAACAAATTCTGACCTTGCAATATATGTACGTGTGCTGTCACATGCACATATACAAACACATAAGAAGATGGATGCAGTAGGCAGGGAACAGAGTTTAAGAAACACTGAACCCAGACAAAGCGGTTGGTTTGACATTTTGTGATGCAAGTGAGGCTCTGAGATTTGAATTCCATTTATCATTTTGGCCTTTCAAGAACTGATAGGGAAAGAGAATTTCAGCTACAGTTCAGTATTTCCACTTAGTCAGCTAATCAAGCCACTGTTAAGTGGGATAAGTGGCAATGAAGGAAGAAAAGGTGCAGCAGAGGTGTCACACTCAGCCTGGAAGAGCTGTATTTGACTTAAATGCTTTCACTGCCCTGATGTGAAAAGGTGCAGTTAGCAAAAGATTTCACTTATCTCTTTTGAGACTCTTCATTTAATAATCTTCACAGGCAAACCAAATGAGACAGAGCAATACAAAAATGTGGCATTTTAACAAACCGGACCTGCTTCTCTGCTGTCAAAGAAAGCTGCATAAGCATAAATACTTCTGGAAAAAAGGTGAGGATGTGGTGAACACTTCTGCAAACAACTTGCATATTGCATTCTTTTAGCACTTAGCCTTCCCAGACATACAGGAGCACATAAAGCAGTGGAAAATTAAGGCTCAGCATTTGCATTGAGTATAGTTTGCATTCAGAAAAGCTTTTAAGTGTATGTTTAAGGTTAAGTGTGGGATTCGTCACCCTTTCTCAGTCAGGAAGTTATTTCTAGCAATATTTGGGTGCATCTCTGCCAATATAATTCACCAGAGCTGGGCACATTTTTCTTCTTGTGAATGAACTATTCATATCCCCAAAAAGCAATTTCATCCATTCCAAAACAATTTGTGAATTCAATATTAATTTGACAAATAGTTTTGGCTGGGAAACTTTCACAAACCTAGACTGGCATAAAAAATACCTGAAAGAGCTCCATCTTTCCCTCAGTTGTCACCAAACCAACTACAGAAAATGTTGAATTTCTCTTAAAAGAGATTCAGATCTCCAGTTTCTACCTGTGAAGAAAGATTCTTAAACAATACAGGGTAAATTATCTAAAATGATAGGCTATCTCAAGATTGTTCAGCTTTGCCTAAACCAGTTATGAATTCCCTGGAATAGGAGTGGGAAGCCAGGTGTCAGATCTTTTGCTGGCTCAAAGATGCTGATGAGTGGTTTGTTGCAAACTAGCATCCAAAGAATGAAATTAAAAACGAAGAGTGAATGCTTCAGTGTACCAGTACTATAGTTCCTAAAATTGGCCTTCCTAGATACGTAGATGTTTCATGCCTTCTGTCAGGCCCTTCTCCAAATACTGTAATTGAATTCCGTTATCTCCTTTGTTTCTCACATCTGTCTTCCTCTTTAGTTATTTATTTATATTCTTCTCATCCAAACTGATATGGACCCTAAAACAAATTCTTCTCTCACAGACTCTTGAGGAGGGGAAGCCCATCTGATTAAACCCAACGAAACAAAAGGCACAAATCAGAACTAATTCTAGCACATAGCAAAGGTAGTATCATACTCTTGGTAGATAAATTCATGATGTTGCTACTAGCCACTAAATGGCTGCCTAATTCATTACTTGGTACTTGGCCTTAACAATCATTAAATTATTTACATAGCTAAGGTCTTTTCAAAAGGATCATCTGGATTTTCGGATCTCAATTGGTGAATATGAGTACAGAGTGGTTCCATTAGAAACATATATATATATTTACATGTTAAACTGTAATACAAATTATATTAATTGGAGTAAGACACAGGGGATAGAATTTGTGTTTAACGTGTGTTTACCCAAACAACAGTCACGAATGCATTTGAGTATTTAAAAGGCAAACTTTGCTAACAGATTATGTTGCTGTTTTATTCTACAAACTGAAATTTAACCTGGAAGAACTGAAGCTCTCAAAGAAAATGAGTTGAAGGCAGTAAACAACTCTCTGAGTTGTGGAGTAGAGAAAGGATCATTTCCTGTAAGCTAATTCAGGGTCACATTATCCTTAGCATCCATGGAAGCCAGTGTGGAGGAAATTCCCCATCAACAGGAGATTCCAAGTTCAGAGGAGAACCTCTTTATTAAATCACCAGCTAGTCTTGGCCTCAAGATCTTTTGCAGCAGCCACAGACCATCTCAGGTCAAAGTCAGATGATTCACACACTGAAAGTCTGCTAAAATAAAGTGTGGGTTTATAAATATGCCTATCCACTGACTTTTGTCTTTTCCACTTTAAATCAAGAGTCTTTTTCTATGTAAATTTGAAGTCAAAGACGAGATGCATTTCAGATGTGATAAAGCCAGCAGCAGCCAGGGCTCAAGAAGTTTCTCAGGTGAAGAATCCAAATCTGCTTATACAAAGAAAAAAAGTCTTATCCTGCAGTGTCAGAGTAATATGTTCTTCAAGTCCTGACCATTATGCATTCCATTTATACCACTTCTTTAATCAAAGCTGAACCTGGTGAATTGCAAATAAGAATGAAAACATTAAATGTGAAAGGCCAACTTGCTCATCTATATTTTTTGTCGAAATGACAGTTCTAAAATTACAAAGGTAAAATACTTCACTAAATAGGGTTATAAATGTGCAATTCATCATGGCAGAACATTTTTATGCATTTTAAAACCACTTTTTTATTTTAAAAGGTGAGGATGCAAAATGGTAGGCTCATTCTTCATCTTTTCATTTTGCAGTTTATTTTTCACACAGCAAAGATGCAGTACGGTTCGAAAAGCTCTTGGAATAGTATTTGTATCCTTCTCTTTCTAAGTTATTATTTACTGGAGAGTATATTTCAAAGGTGAAGGTATGTCACCACCCTGGTTAGTGTATGTACATACACAGCATAAGCCCTTTCCTAGATGAAATCCTCATTACTTCTCAGAGTACATATACTGTTAAAATAGGGACACTCTATTCACCACTCCACCCCAACCTCCCCTAATCCACTAATGAGGTACCATATAGCTGAAGCAGAAGAATCAGATCTGTGTTTCCACTGCTAATGGTAATTCCTGTCTAATCAGTCTGCAGCAGAGTGTTGGGTGTACAGTTCCCCAGTGGCCATGGATTGGTTATCCTGCTAAACACAGATTAGTGGGAAAACTTAGAGGAAAAGGTAAGCATTATAGCTGAAGAAATAAGGCAAGTGCTTTACTAGAAACTCCCATTGCTTCATTGCAATTTGCCTGAAATCCTTGTTCTTCATTGCAAGTGTGAATTCTCATACTGAGATTGCAACAAAGGATTAAGTTAAAATCCTGGCACAGAGTCGGAGAAGAATAGCATCTTTGCAAGGTCATATAGAGAAGAACACTGCATCCAGGTAGTCTGCTGCATATGATGTTTCTGAAAGGCTGGCACGAATAGAGCTTTAGGCAGGATGAGGAGCTGTCACAGAGAGAAAGAAAGGAGAAAGGAAAATGTGATCTGACTCTTGTTACATCCCAGGGAGACCATCCAACCATCTCCGAATTTCATGCCTGTTGTGGGTCAAATGCAAAGAGACTGACCCAAAATAATGTACCTCAAGTACTGCATTAACTCCTGAGCCCTGTGGGTCTTAGTTCAGAGCATTCTACTTACGTGCAAACATTTGCAAAGGAAGTAATTTTACCCTCCCATTAAGTCCCCTGGGTGTAAGATTGAGGCCACCATGCAGACCTGCACAATAAAGCTAACCAACTGCTGCACTTCAAGTTTTCAGTTGCATATTCAGCTCCTAAACAGCCTTATCAGAGAGAGATGGAATCAAAAAAATCTGAGTTACAGAAGACTATATGTTTTCACGTCCCTTGCCACAGCCATGGGAGGAAGGTTATCTTAGCAACGCCAAGGCCCTGGTGTGTATCAGGAGAAGGGCAAAGGTTCTGGAGCACAAGTCTTATGAGGAGCAGCTGAGGGAACTGAGATTGTTTAGTCTGGAGAAGAGGAGGATCAGGGGAGAACTAATTGCTCTCAGCAACTACCTGAAAGGAGTTTCCAGTGAAGTGAGGGTCAGCTTCTTCTCCCAGGTAACAGCAATAGACCAGGGGGAATTGGCCATGAGTTGAGCCAGAGGGGGATTCGGGTTGGCTGTTGGGAAGAATTTCTTCTCAGAAAGACTGGTGAAGTACTGGAACAGACTGCCCAGAGGGCTGGTGGAAGCACAGCCCCTGAAGTTGTTTAAGGAAAGGCTAGATATAGTACTTAGGGACACAGTTGATATAGGCAATATTGTTGGTAGGTGGATGGTAGAACTAGATGATCTTAGAAGTCTTTTCCAACTTAAATGGTTCTATGAATCTATGATTCTCTGAACCCTCTGTGCAAAAAATACATAATGGCCAGGTCTTTGAGGTGTCTACATACAATCCAGACTCACCCTGTATCTTGCTGGTGATTATGGTTTCCTCTTGGTTTCCTCTTGGCCAGGATTTGATAATGGGAGTGGTTTCAATTTCCATGTGGAAGCAAACCGAAGGTGGACAGACAATCTCAGGTAGACAGGAATTTCACCGCAGGCAGCAGCAGTTTTCAAAGTAAATGGGTTGACATCACATGTTTTATTATGAAAGGAAAACAAAAATATTTTTTGTGTGTTTTCTGATGCTTTCTTACTTACCTCTGGTAAAAAAAAAAAAAAAAAAAAAAAAAAAAAAAAAAAAAAAAGGCAAAACAAGCTGCACAAGGGAGTTGCATAAACCCATAATTTGGCAGCCAATTAGTCTTTGATTTAGACAGTTGCTTTTTGAATATTTTTTTTAATGTGATTCCTTGCAGCTGAGAAATTTACATTTTAAAAAGTGCTTAATGCCAAGGCAGTAAAGGAATCCCATTTTTGTCAAAAAAGTAAACTGAAATGAGATCCAGTCCTTGTTAACATCCTACTCTGGGATTGCTTAAATAGTAGATGAAGGAGAGGAGGAGAGGAATTTGTCCTCTTATGGTAAGAGGCTTGTGGAGACAAGTAGAAAAGTCAAATTCACTGTTGCCTTTTTGCCCCAGCCAAGACAGGACATACACAGAGGCATACAGCACTTCTCAAAAAGCCTAGAGCTTGTGTGTGAATTTATAACCAAAGATGGAGGTAGGATAGTCTAGAACAGAACAACGTGAGATCAGTGCAACTGTGAATTTGAATTAGTGACTTTACCTGCAGAGGCGGCGCAATACTTCCATTTACTGAAATGAGAGCAGCTGCAGGAGAAAATATCAGCTTGTTGAACCACAGAAGAGATGCCATGAATTTCAAACTCTTCTACAGATAATAGTTTCTAAGTATCTGAGGCTATCCAGAATCAAAAAACATGAGAGTATGTACATGAGCATACAGTTCATTGAACGATGGAATTTGGACTCATCAGAGTTAGAGTTGAGTGGGATTAGGCATGGATATCTGTCAAAGAGCTCACAAGGTACACTTATACCTTTTTTTTTTCTTAACTGTTTTGGATGCCTGACACTAGAAAGCTCCCAAACCTTCATCTTGCTCAAGGCCAAAGTCGTGATTCCTCTCAACTGGGACACACAGCAACAAGAGAGCAGCTGGCCTTCTTTTACATGCCTGAACATTTTGGGCAGAAATATATGAAGTCTTACAAAACAGACTTGAAATTCTCATCTTAATAATTAATCTGTCAGCTTCTGTTCTTCCACAACTTTTCCATGAAACCAAGGTGGTCCTCACAGTTGGAGTTACTAGGAGTCCAGCATTGAGGCAGATCCTAATGGGGTGTATGAGTGATATTCTGCAGTCTGGTGTGGGAGAACTAACTGAAATCTGTTCTGGTACAACAAGTTTAGCGAAGACCTCCATGATGTCTGGGACTGGAGGAGGGACTGAGGGATTAGGATTTGTTCAGCCTGGAGATCAGGTGGCATGAGAGAGACTATGCAGCAGATCCCAGTGTCTTTGAGGAGGTAAATTGTGAAGACAGAGCCAGGCTGTTCACAGCAGTACCTGACATAAGAACAAGAAGATCTCACTGGGTATAAGGAAAACAGTTTTCACAGTTACATGCAGTGGAGCATGTCATTTTTCAAAATTCAAGTGTAAAAAGCCCTGAGAAACCTATTCTGACCCCCCATTTTGACATGTTTTGAGCTGTACGTTGAACAAGACACCTTCTGAGGCCAGTCCCAATCTGACCAATTCTATGATTTCATAGCCTACCTATCAAATTCCAGAAGGATTCTCTCTTGTGGTGATTTAGGAAGAAGAGGGCTGCACTAGAGAAATGCCTGCAGCCCTGGAGTATAGCTATCAGCTCCAGGATTTTTTTGGATTCATTCTTAGAGATAAGGTATTCACCTAATTTAGTACTGGGACCCTCCAATTTACACTTCCAGTCTCAGCCAGCTCTGACAGTTCCCTCTATAATCAAAGGAAAGAATGGGAAATTCATGTTGTCGTAAGATGAGGTCAGTGGTGGGGGAATGGATAGACACTATCACTTGGAAGTGACAGTTTCTCTTGTTCAGAGTAAGGCTGCTCAGAAGAATAGCTTGAGTACGTTCTTTTTATGCAGCTAAAGCTGAAAGAAATGACTCCTATGCTAAGTCTGAGAGAGATGCTGGCTAATCTCACTCTGTGTTAATCAGGATACTGAACTAGCTTTGACAGGAATTGCAGGAGCTCATAGCTGTTCTGAGATGGGGATGGTGTCAGCTGGAAGTTTAAAAAGCAGAACGTGTGAGAGCACAACTCCTGCTATGATCCCCTCCAGCAACGGTGAGCAGAGCAGTGCCCTGGTTAAACTCACAGAATTAGGCACGAGAACGGGTACGTGACAAACAAAGGGAAAGCTAGAGAATGCAATTTCAATGAATTGGCTGGGATGAGATTTGCAGGATTAGCACAGCAGGTAGAACTAATTGCATTTATCCTGCCCAAGCAGCAGGCACCGGTGTAATGTGCCTGGAGTTGTTGTGCACTCTATGTTTCTGATCCAGTTTTCCCCAATCCGTCCTACACACACATCCCTGAGGGACTATATCTGCTCTAGGTGCAATACAATGGTCTAATCTCTGCTATCCTTCTGCCAGACTATTCAACTCAGGCCCCAGCGGAGTTTACAGAAGCTTGTTGAGCTTCCAGAGTTATAGCAGGGAATGAAATATATCTGCTCAGTTCTGTTCAAGCATATCGATTGATTTGTTCTGAGTTCTTTTGTGGGCTATTTAGGAACCTGTAGAAGAGAACAAAGAGCAAAATATGGGATTTAGGGTGCAGAAATGAAACCCTTGTTCAGATGCACCTGGTCCCGAAGGTATCTCATACTTCCCTCACTGCCTAAAGACCTTCTGAATGTGCACAGGAAAACCTCAATGCCCAAGTCCAATCAGCATCCAGAAACCCACTAACTCCCCTTCAATTTCATGTTCTTTGCCCAAAACACCTACATAATCAGGGCCTTCGTTGCACACTGTGGTCTGCACAGCTTTCTTGGGAAAGGCAGACTGAGGAGGTGGCTTTGCCCCTGCCCTCGTGCAGTGACAACAGCAGTCCTGTTACAGCACCACAGAGAGACCTGCATTCAATCCCCAGTGCCATCCGAGGAGTTTTGAGGCTACAGATATCTCCCAAAAGAGGTTCTGAAAATAAGCAGGTTTTTATACTCAGATGTTTGACTGCTTCTTTTCCTCAGCATCTTTATGAAGTTTTTCCATGGCATAGGAAAGAGATAATTTTGCTGCTGCTGGGAGCAGAAAGCAAGTGAAAGCACAAAGCAGCCTCACCGGATAGCCTTGCATGCACCCACTTCAAAGCAACAGGGAGCACCAAGCCCACATCCCTCCAGGGATGCACTCATGTTTCTGCTCTGACCACAATAATGTCTTTTCTGTGCACCATCAGTAGGATGAGTAAGAAGAGAGCTCCTGCACACCAGCACCCCACAGTGTGGTGTTTCTTGGGAGCTATGAGACACAGATTGCAGCCTCCCCAGGGAAAGTGGAAGCTGAGCACCAGCTGTTGCTGCTTGGGTGACTGCACTGGCCTGTTACATAAGAGGGTGGAACAGTTCCAACAGCATTTCTGGATTAAAGCAAAAGGACAAAAATAAAAAGAGGCAGTCACTGCACACCACTTTTAGGAGAAAAATGTAAAAGTGCACTGAGTTCTCAGCTCCAAGTAGAAGGAGGCTCCTCATGCTGTAGTAGGGCATCAGGGGGATGGAGAGAGAAGATTCATTCATAGCCTCAGACTGTCTCTGCTGGTTCACAGAATCCTTCTTGCAGATATAAAACCTCAGATCCTGCAAATAGCATCATCTCAAACCCTTCGAAAGCTAATTTCCAGACAAAGAATCACATCAAATGTAGCAACTCTACTTCTGTCTTGTAGCAAGCCCAGGTCTCAGTTGGAGCTGTACCTGTCCCATGTAGGCATACTCCTTCCCAGCAACTCATCTGGGATCTGATCGTCAGGATTCTCAGTACAGCTAAGCTGAAAACTGTTCCTTTGTGATGAAATTCAGTATTTATTTCAGGGGAGCCACACCTCTTTACCAGATTTCTTTCACTACAGAGAGTGCAAACATCCAAAAATGAAGCCAATAACGAGGTTACCATTTTTTTGCACCCTTTCTTACTCAGCTCTGTAGATTTATTTAAAAAGTCACAAACACACACACACAGACACACACAAGGATAGCTTTGAGATAGACTGGAAGCATAGTAGAAGTGAAAAGTATCCCTGTCATGCATTCTTAAACCAAGAGACATTTCTCTATTTTGCCTTACAATAATCCATATGTTTTAGAACTTTGGATAACTTTTTGTTAGAATAGCTCTGAAATTTTAACTAGGAACTGTTTTTAGAATTGTGTTCTCGTTCATTTATGTTTTGATTTCCTTTTTATTAATGGCTCTAATAGGTTCTTATTTTCTAGTATATTTCTGCCCTTAATTTGAAAAGACGAAACAAATGTTTTAAATAACAGTCCCTCTTCATTTCACTCATAATTTTTATTTTTTATTATTTTTTACATGCAGAAGGCTTCAGAAAAAGAAAGGAAAACAGTTTTGCAAGATACAACAGAGAACATTAAACCTTTGGTGTTGATTCTTTTCTTTTCTTTTCTTTTTTTTTCATAAATAGTGCAAATCTGCCACCTACTGATATGAAGTAGAATTCAGTGGAACTAGAGCTTTCCATTTTCTTCTGGCAAAACAGCGCTTATTTTCCAGCTATGAAAAGCCAGTGCCATCTAGTGGCTTTTTCCAGGACCATGAGGGCAAAAACAAAAAGAAAAGAATCTTTCAAATATTTATCAGAATATCTATTGCTGCTGGCTGTGGAACAAGCTATTTTTGGAATGGGTTCAATAGGCTGAGCATCCTGTGACTTCACACCAATCTTTGCAGCTGTCCTAAGAGGTGACATATAAACCTAGATGCGTCGTTGTTTATTTTAACATCACCAACAGACAAGGCACTGTGCAAATTACTTTTGAGGTTAAACACACCCTTCATTCGTTCTCATTTTAATACCATTTGTTTGTTTCTAATTTAACCAGTCGCTTCCTGGATCCTCTAAACTTTGATTTTTATTAAGCTTGTGTTGAAAGAAGGATAGCTGTTCTATTTTTTACAAAGCAAATATGTTTTGTGAAGTTAAATAATCCTTTGCAGTATCTCACAATAACAACAACATCAAAAAAATGAAATGACTTAAAAAGTGGCCACTGCTGTGCCTAGCTTCATATTTCTTCCACTCCTTGATGAACGTTGCTTGCAAATCACAAATTTATACTGTTGAGATTAATCTTTATACTGAAGTCCCACACCTTCCCTGTTTTCCCTGTTAAAGACAGGGAAAAAGAGGCATCACTGCAGACAAGGACTGCCTCTGGTATTGGACATCTAAGTGCCCAAAGAATTAGCGAGGTAATCGCTGGGATTTTCAGATACTCATCTTCAAAATCGTTTTTAAAGCTTGGGCCAACTAGCTTAAGGGCAAACAAATTCAGATGCACGTCTCATGATACAGGCCTTTCAAATGTAGTTTGGAAATGTTTCCTCATAGAATCAAATTTGAAGACAGCCTTTTATACATGCATTGATTTAGAGTTACATGAAGGGTTCACATTATTCTGTTGTATGCTTTAATAAGAAAGAGGCTCATTGCTCTCATTGCTCACAAAAGAATTGTGTGAGTTCCATTTAAAATTTGAGAGAATAGGGGGCTCTTCTTCACTGGTTTCATCTTCCTTAGCTTTAGACTTGCAAAGAACTCTCAGCTGATCCTATTCATTCATGGTTCTTCTTGTAGTTAATGAAACATGCTTTTCAGGCATTTTTTCATTTATAGCTGAGATAGTGTTAGTGTCCTTTAAAGTGAAGTGAATAGAGCCTCAAAAGTGCATGCTACCTCCCATTAAAATCAGAGAGAGGACAGAGAAAAGTCCCCCAGAGGCTAGCAAACACAGTCACAGTTCATCGGGCAAAGTTCTCCCTTTCTTGATACAGTTGGGCATTGTCCTAATTGTTGCCTGGAAACAGTGACACTAATTCTGCTCTTAACAAATTTTCAGCATAAGCCTGAAATAGTTGTACTGCTTTCCAAATTCTTTCAGAGCTGGACTCAGGGATCTGAGGTGATGAGGTTTGTTTTGAGGAAACTGTTACAGTTAAATGCTAGAAAAATCAGAGAATCATAGAATTATAGAATGGTCTGTGATGAAAAGGGCCACAGTGTTCATCTAATTTCAACCCCCTGCTATGTGCAGGGTCACCAACCACCAGACCAGGCTGCCCAGAACCCCATCCAGCCTGGCCTTGAATGCCTCCAGGGATGGGGCATCCACAGCCTCCTTGGGCAACCTGTTCCAGTGTGTCGCCACCTGCTGAGTGAAAAACTCCATCCTAAAGGAAAGAAGGAAGGAAGGAAGGAAGGAAGGAAGGAAGGAAGGAAGGAAGGAAGGAAGGAAGGAAGGAAGGAAGGAAGGAAGGAAGGAAGGAAGGAAGGAAGGAAGGAAGGAAGGAAGGAAGGAAGGAAGGAAGGAAGGAAGGAAGGAAGGAAGGAAGGAAGGAAGGAAGGAAGGAAGGAAGGAAGGAAGGAAGGAAGGAAGGAAGGAAGGAAGGAAGGAAGGAAGGAAGGAAGGAAGGAAGGAAGGAAGGAAGGAAGGAAGGAAGGAAGGAAGGAAGGAAGGAAGGAAGGAAGGAAGGAAGGAAGGAAGGAAGGAAGGAAGGAAGGAAGGAAGGAAGGAAGGAAGGAAGGAAGGAAGGAAGGAAGGAAGGAAGGAAGGAAGGAAGGAAGGAAGGAAGGAAGGAAGGAAGGAAGGAAGGAAGGAAGGAAGGAAGGAAGGAAGGAAGGAAGGAAGGAAGGAAGGAAGGAAGGAAGGAAGGAAGGAAGGAAGGAAGGAAGGAAGGAAGGAAGGAAGGAAGGAAGGAAGGAAGGAAGGAAGGAAGGAAGGAAGGAAGGAAGGAAGGAAGGAAGGAAGGAAGGAAGAAAGAAAGAAAGAAAGAAAGAAAGAAAAGTCTAAAGTCTTAAATCTCAATCAAACTGATATTTGGAATAAGTTTGTCTGGATACACGCAGTATAAAACAAGATAGCTCCCTCAGCAGGAATTATCCAACACACTAAATGTCTGTAGAAGCTCACTGAGAAAGACAAAGAAAAATAAAAAATGCATTTTTTGTCTTAGCGTTAAAAATTACTTTCATGCAACATAAAGCTAATGTACGTCTTTAATTCCACCATCAAAAAGAAAGACATTACAAACTCACCGGGCTTGACAGAACTGTCATTTAAAAATTGTGACACCTAAATAATGCAGGGTGTGGGATAAGGCAAAAATTTATGTGGTTTGTTGTCTCCATTCCCATGGAAAACTCACCAGCTTTTGCAGAATTCAAGCTGCAAAGGAATTAGTTTTCTCTACCTCAGTGCAGCAAAGATCTTCCAAAGACAAACTTGTAAAAAACAATTCTGCACCAATCTCACAACAAAAAGCAGTCAATCTATCAACACTGCAGGATTGGGCTAAGGGCTCTTCATCCACTTTACTACTCCTATCCCTGGAAATGTTTTCACTCTGATTGATATACACAAATTTGAAGTTTGTCATGCAGCTATTGAACTGGTAACATAGCGGAGTCATTTAAACCGTGGTCTCAAATGGAAAAAAAGTTCAAAGTGGACTGTAGGAACTTTATGATCAAGTAATAAGAGAGGTGAACTGCATCAGTAACTCACTGTTTGAGGAGGCAACCTATTTGTACACACAGTAGTAAGCAATGCCAAAAATGGGTTGATAACACACATTAATTTTCCCTCATGCTTCAGTATCTCACACAGTGTTTCATCAGAAAGTGATAGTCCAGATGCCACGCAACTAATTGAGACTCTTAAATCAGATGTAGATCCTTGGCTTATAGGGAGAAAATGATCCAGAAATTCCAAAATGCTTGCTTCCTGTTGCAAACAGATCAACAAGAGACGCCTTTCTTAAAGATCCATTCAGGTAGACATGGCAATTCCTGCCTCTCTTCAATGACCCACTAGAACCAGAGCTTTCATAAAACCAGTGTGTTCACAGAAACAGGTCTTTGCACCACCTAGGGGTAAAAACACCCTCAAACTGGCAAATCTGGGGACATTAGCAACTTTCTGGCAGTGAGGATTAAACACAAGGAATTAGGCTCCTTAATTACTGTTGCACCACTAGATACTCAAGAAAGCTTCAGGTTTAAAAGAAGATCAGAAGAAGAAGGAATGAAGAGCTTGAGTCTCATCTGAGAGAAGGCATAACGTGAGTAAAATGCATTCTTCATCCCTCACTACTTCCATTTTGACCACCATCCTACCAAATATCTGACCTCAGAGCTTCCACCATACATCTTCTGCACTTTCAAGGAGGAGCTGTTACATCTTCATCTTTGCTCTTCTCCATGACTGGGAAATAATTCTCAGAAGCTCTACCAAGGCACCTTTTGTGAATCATCTTCAAGATCTCAAGTTTATCACATTTTCATGTCGTACTTCCCATTTGACTTTATCCAACTCCTTTTGCCTTTTTAGATAGAAAAGCGTTTGTGTTATAGGCAGTGTACGTGAAGCCATAACCCTGAAAAGAGCTTCCAAACATTAATATTAAACAGAAATAGCTAGAAGGGGAGCATTTGATGAATCAACGGATATAAAATTGTCATTCTGGACATTATGGAAACATCAAATTCCTCGATATCTGTTGAATATTCTGAAATGAAAAGGAGGTTAGCATACAACTAACAATGCACATAGTCTTCTTCCAAAAATATGTGTTATCATCTCTTTTGTCTTCAAACAGGTTTTGCATGAGATAGGGTGATCCAGCAATGGATTGCTCACATTTTTGCTTGGGGCCAGCATACAAAATGAAAAGGTAAAGCATTACAAATCCGAGCAAGTCAGACTAAAGACAAATTGTTCCTGTGGTGAGTAGCTCCTTGCAGAATCAAAATTCATTGGGAAGCATCTCAGCGTTGAGTTTTCGGGGCCTCAGATTGACAAACGAGGCTACATCCAGCAGACCCAGAGCAGGAGTTTTATAAATGTTCACAGTTCCTTCTGTTTATTGAAGCTTTGCTCATGCATCTAAATGACAGAACTAGAACTTGCTTGCCATTTTGGGACATTGCTGCCTGCATTTCAAAAAGTACTTTTACAATGACCTTGATCAATCAGTTTGCCACTACTCAGTGCTTTTATCTAATGATAAGTATCACAGAGAAAATCTCATGGTACTGAATCAGTGACAAAATTACCACTGCCTTCCAGTGACATGATTTTTCCACATCTTTGCTAAAATCACCAGGGAAACTGCTACTAGAAAAAAAAGGGGTCTAGGACCAATTTAATGTTACCCCACTTCTTGGATTTTCTCTGCATCAATATGTTGCTCTGGTGTTTGCTACATTTCCCATGTGAACAGTTATTACAAAATCTTCCGTTTACAGTTCCGTAATTGAAAACCTAGTAGGATATAAGAGAATACTTAAATGATGCATACACAAAGTAAACTAACTGGTTAGAAAATATAATTGGGTATTCTGAAAGAAATTATTCACGTTCAAAGATTTCTGACTCTTTTTTTCTTTCTTTTTCTTTTTTTTCTTTCCTTTTTTTTTTTTTCCTGGTATAATGAGTTAGGTGTTGTGCAGTTCACACCTTGGTATGATTCACCAAGTTTATATAATATTCATTTGCATGGCACTGCTTATTTGAATATCAGTTACACCCCCACAACAAAAATTGCAAATTTCAAAAACACTTGTAGCACTCATATCAAATTCATCTGATGTAAGTAGAACTGTATGAAGGACGTGACATTTAGAAACATTTATGAGATCTTAGTGATCAGAAGATGGAGGCACCAAACAGAAATGTAGTACCCTGAGTTACTGTTGGTAGACAACCAAACAAAACCCCAGATAGACAACCATCTTCAAAAAGCTACAGTTCTGATACCAGAGCACGTATCTCTGTTTAGCACTGATTTCCAGCCTTGAGGTACACTGTGTTATTTTATCCTAGAGTTCTCTGCTTCTAAGGATCTTCTCCATCTTACTGATCCAATGAAAACAATTGTGGAGAGAATTGGAAAAACCCCAGCAGAGTTTAGATAATCCGATCTAAATCAGGGTATTGCTAGGGATGTCTCACAGAACCTCACACGGGTCAGAATCTCCTCAATGGCTATAAGCCCCACTCCACTTTATGAGAATAAGTGGGCTGTATATCCTGGAGTTCTTTCTACAGTGTAATTTTCCAGGGATTCTAAATTGAATCTGTGCATGAAACATGCTTTATTCCAAGACTAAGGATGACATTCACACCACTTCAGATCAATCTCTTGCAAGAGATCACTCCTTCAAAAAAAAATGGCTGAAACAATCTGTGACAGATTTAGGAGCAAGCTAACAAATATCAATGTTTACTTCTTACACTTCTTCCCAGTCATTCTCCTATATACTAATTTAGATCCACCCCAAAATGATGTTATTGAGCGAAAACGGAGAAAAGGCAAGCATCTTACCTAAATTAATTTTGCATTCTAACCATTCAGTTTGAATAAACACAGCAGAAGAACACATATTTTCTCATAGGTAGGACCATCTTCAGAAATGATTTGAGGTGTTTGGAAGATAAGGGTAAAAGTACAAGCACGATGTGAGAAGAATTTGCCTCCTTTCATATCTGCTATGGTCATGGCATGTAAAAGGACTGAGACATATTTATAGGCTTGAGCAACTCCATGGATGCTCACCAGCAAAAATTTACACAGTATCATATTTAGACAGAGGAAGAAAATATCTGAATTGCAGATTGAAACCCCTTGCTTTCACACCACAAGTACTGTAACCTTCTTTCCACTTCACCCATTAAGGTCCCTAATTATATTAAAGCCTATCATCACTTATTCATGAAAGCATCTCTTTAGCACATCCAAAGTGACTGATCCCCAAGGTTAGAGATACTGTGACAGAAAGAAATGTGTGTGTTCACAGAAGCACTCTTTAAATGAGTTTTCCTCTGCAACTTTTTAGCTAGCAAAGACAGTTCTATTGGTTTTGTTCAGCTGGAACTCTTTAGCACTAGAAAATTTGATTATGTTATCTATATGCTTTGCCACCTGATCTCCAACCTGAGTGTGCTACCTAGCTCCAGTGATTTTCTTTAATAAGGTGGAAATGTATATAACAGTTTTAAATATGCAGGCTAACATTTTCTTCCATCTATAATTATGCAAATCATTATATAGTTGTCTCTGCATGACAGAAGTAATAATATCTTATAGAGACCCTGTTAAAACTCACTGAAATCATCTGCACAGATGGATATGATTTTACAGAAAATACAACACAGATACATCAATTAGTTGCAAACCACTACTAGCATCATCCAGTGAGTTATGTAATGTGGGCTAAGGCATATGCTGTGCAATGATATCTACCACAAAGAAAATAATTGCAAGCAAAGCACTCAAATAGTTGAGAAGATCAAATGTAATGAGAAATGCCCTCAGATATAATTGTTTTTAAAAGTGTAGGAAAAGTATTACGTATATTTCACATACACTCTATTTTAAGACAAGTAATACCATACACCCTTCAGCATTTTCTGGGATGCTTCCTTTTCTCCCCCCACTTTAAGTCATTAATAGCATTGCTGTTGACAAGAAGAACTTATCAAATCCTTTCACTTTGTACCCATCCCTAACTCCTTATGTTTATTCCTCCAGAATTTTGGGACAGCCTGCTACTCAGACACTGCAAAGTAGCTGGGACTACTTACAGCTTCCCAGAGAAATAGACTATGAGAGGATGCATTTTTTCATCTACTTCTACCTACACAATCTGAGGGTAAGATACCATACCCTCAGTATTTACAATTCCTGCTTTACCCTACTCAGACCACCTTTTCTCACAAGAGGAAAATACATACAGAAGGATGTCTAGAAAAAGAAGCAGCTGGCCTATGGTTCAGACCTCTCTGCTGCTCCACATCTCATCTGTGCATCTGTGCACACTCTCACCTGAGGAGGCCATAAAAAAAGGAGGTGCAGTTTCTCCCTGATAAAAGCCTTCACCTCATTTCTTTTACAAGATGATAAACTCACAGACTTTCTCACCTCACTCCTTGGCCCTGTTCCCTATCATAAAGCTTGCACAAGCTTTATTCATTACCATACAATCCTACACATTTTCAAGAGCTGCCTCTTCTTTTCCCCTTATTTCTCATTTCAGGTCCCTTTTTCCTGCATTTACCTTCTTTAGCCCTTCCTTAACTGGACTGGTGAACTCTAAAAGCTCTTAATTTCACAGCTGCCTCCGAAAGAAGAGCTACCTAAATGAATGTGACATGCCTATCCATGCAACAAACATTCACACAAGCACAAATACACATCAAGCATGTAAATGCCCTCAGAATGCACACAAATGGTTTCTACATTGACTCAATTTTACCTGCATGGTTTTCACAGCCATTCAGCCAGCTCCAGGCTGTGAAGAAATCTGCACGCTTGGAAGGAGAGACGTGCTTCTTGTACACCCACCAGTTCAATGGAAAACACAGGCAGAGGCAGAACACCATTGGAAGCAGGTTGTTTCTGGGGATGAGATCCAAGAAATCTCTGGAAATGGAGAGAATCTGTACAGAGGATGTCTGTCTCAGTCTCCATGCCACATAAATGGGTCTGATTAGTTGATGGAGAGAGGGTTTGAATCCCCTTGATCCCTAAGTTAACCTGGCAACTGAAACCATTCCTCTGATCCACTTAAAAAAAAAAAAAAAAGAAAAAAAAAAAAAGCTAAAAGCTATAGTCCTCTGAAATTTTGGGGAGCCCTATAAATAGGGAAAAAAGAGATGCATATATTATGCTATTACACACCTATTTAAAACCATACAGATATTTATCTCCAAAATACCTGATAGTCTGGTTGTGAAAAACACACCAATAAAATAAATCATTGTGGAAAGAAAAGGCAGTTCTGTTCGATTTTTAAGGCACAAAATTTCATGGGGCAGGAAAATCACTTCTCACAAAGACATAT
The DNA here is from genome assembly GCF_951394365.1 of Tetrao urogallus. Taxonomy (NCBI): domain Eukaryota; kingdom Metazoa; phylum Chordata; class Aves; order Galliformes; family Phasianidae; genus Tetrao; species Tetrao urogallus. The sequence continues at coordinate 30,844,214 of NC_136813.1, read as the reverse complement.
TAAAGCTGCCCTTTGTGGAGTAAAGAAAAATCCCAGAGGTCAAGTAGAAGAGAATATGCCTCTAGCTTCAAGAAAAAGCACAAACTTAATGGAGATCTATTGGAGGACACCAGTCTGTTTCAGGGAGAAAAGGGTGCAAAGAAAGAGCAGTCTTTATAATGAGAAACCTCTGTTCATTCTCCGAGTGTCAGGGACTTTGCCATTGACGTGCTATTTCTCTTTCTTCTGCTCATTCAGGCCAGCTCCATTGTGCTGCTGTTTGCAGCTTTAACAGCTATCTGCCTTGGATATTATTAAAAGTGCTGTGCTTGAGGCAGTAATAAGTCTCTGATCTGTTTATTAATGATAACAGTCCATAAACAAATGAGTTCTGTTCTGCCCAGAGCTTTGCTGTGACTTAAAAATGCATCTGAAAATTATTTCTACTTCCAATTTCTGGTTGTACCGAGTCTCATTAAGGCACAGGGAAATATGACCCGCACATGGCAGTGGATATTCAGTGGTTAACGGGTCCCCCACCGTTCATGCAAAGTCCTTCTGTAAGTGCCCTCTTCACTGTGAAACTTACATAGCTCCAAAGCTATTGATGCAGCCAGCCGGAGTAACAGACTCCTGAAAAACTGACAGATTTAAAGAAAGAAATAGTGTGTGGTTTGCTAGAAGCAAGTTATTTTAATATAATGCAGCAGTGACAGCTCTCTACATTTAATCATCAGGCCCTGTTTTTCTCCTCAGCACTTGAATTTCACACAATTTATTGATTTGAAAATATGCTATTTTACATTCGCCCTCCCAGCTGCTGAAAGTACCTGCCAGGTTTGTTTTGGAAGCCATGCTTGTAAGTTTTCCAGTTATTTTAAAGTAAAACCTAAATAATTGCATTCATGAGAGAGGTGCATAAGCTTCAAAATGCAGCTACAAGATTTCCATGGAGATTTGACGGCTCCTCCATTTTCAGCACGGCTGAGACTCATCAGTTACATATTCTCATACTTGCCTGTCTAATAATTCATCTTAATTCTTTTAAATACTTCTGTGATGCCTCTCATATGTAAGTACATATAGTTGTCTAACTAACCAATGCTATGAGCAAAGGGGCATAAGAGCCTACGGCTTCTATCCTTGAGTTTTCCAGGACAGTTATCACTGGACTTCATCATGACCTGTTATGTCAGGCATAATATGAGAGGACTAGGGTTTGCCCATTGTTGCTCATATGTTTGTAGTTCTGGGGATGAAGAACATATGTGTGGTCATAAAAAAATAATCCCATACATTTAAGTACATGACAAGAGAGAAAATATATTTAAAGAAAAAGAAAGAAAGAAAAAACAATTCTCCTACAAAGACAGGTTGAAGGAGACGGGCTTGTTTGACTTGGAGAAGAGAAGGCTCCTGGGAGACCTCATTGTGAAGTAGTTGAAGGGAACTTATTATAAATGGGAGGCTGACTGAGTTTTTACACACTCTAACAGTGATAGGACCAGAGGGGATGACTCTAAACTAAAAGGGAGATTTAGATTACATACTAGAAGGAATTTTTTTTCTCAGAGGACAGTGAGGCACTGGCACAGGTTGTCCAGAACAGTTGTGGGAGCCACATCCCTGGAAGTACTCAAGGCCAGGTTGGATGGGGTCCTGAGCAGCCTGAGCTGCTGGGCGGCAGCTCTGCCTATGGCAAGGGGGTTGGAGCTCAGTGACCTAAAGGTCCCTTTCAACTCAATCTATTTTATGATTCTATGATTCTACGAAAAAAGAAAACAGCATAGCTTCCTCCTACATCCTTGAGAACTATTTTTTCTATTTTGTGATATTATCTCACTTCACTGCATTCTTTATTGTTCTAGACCATGAGTCACATGTCCTAATTTAAATAGACTGAAACAGTATGAAACTTAAAACTCTGGTGTGAAAACATCTTAAAGCTGCACATTTATGACATCATTTTTGAGGTAAACCTGTAAGCAGTCCACTCAAGCTGTTACGTTGGTAGTCTCCTTCTCCAGAGCTCTGATGTCCATGGATCACTTCCTAGAAAGCGCAAAGGAAAGAAGAAATTCTTCCACACTAGATTAACCAGATCTGTACCCCACTTTCCTTATCTTTCTGGAACTGGAGCTGCAATTCTACTGGTAAATTGCTAAATGTCCACATTCCTGGAGGGCTGAAAAACATTGAGGTTTTTACTCATTTCAATGCTAAGCTGAGTAAATAATGAGAATATATGCCTGTGATTTCTCCCAGGTTCAGCCAAGAAGTAAATCATCTGCAATTTCTTCAGATGTAAGCCTATTGCTTACATCTATTGCTACTGCAATCACCAGTATAACATGATTGCTTATCTTCATTAATTATGCTTAAAGGCAAGAGCATTTCTTATTTCCTTTGGGTTGATCATATCAGATCTTAGTTATTTAGCACTTCCAGATAAGACATCAAGACTGCTGTTCTCAGCAAATCCAGCTTCCAGACTCCCATGTGTATTTGCTACCTGCCTCTGGTTCTAAAGGAGCTGGCCATTTATTCCCCTATCAGTTCAGAATCTAGCTTAACCACTTCAAAGTTCTTACATTTTTTCTTTAGACAAACATCACAGCTTTATTGATTCTTCCTCTCACCTCTCTCATAAAAACAATGAACTCATCTGATCATTCCTGGTGCCTTCACTCTACATCCAGTGCCATAAGAAAAGAGAAATGACCTAAAAACCCTGGAAGTTGCAGAGGTGGTATCAATAACATTTGTCTTTATACATCTGCAGTACAGACCCATTTATTCAAGCCTGTCACCCTAGGCTTTCTCAATGACAAGAAAACTTTCCTCTAATGAATTCTTGTGGGTTTTGAAGCTCAGCTTGTGAATTATTCTTCTTAATTTTTGAAGGTGATGATATCAACATCTCCTAATGGCAAATTGTCATTCAGTTTAAGTAAAACAAACAATGTGTTATTAGTAACTGTTGAGAAGCTGGAAGGGAAAATAAAGCTAAAAGAAAATTTAAAAAAATAAATAAAGAAAGAGAGAAAGAAACAAAGAAAAAAAAAAGAAAATCCACATGCTGAGAAGGAAGATATGCAAACATTGCTTGCTTGTCACTGAGCTCAGATTGCAATATATCAGCGAGACAAAAACTCTCACCTCAGCCCTCTATGTTCCATCATATAACAGAAATAATTGTCTGCAACTCAGCACGGTACTCAGCAAATCTGACACATGATCATAAAGCTTGCATCTTCAGGTTCAGCTCAGAATGAATACTCTCTTGCTCTGGTGCCCTAAAAATGGAGAAAGTACATAGATTACTATTTCCATTCACTGTAGTCTTTTTAACACATTTCAAGCATGTATATGTGTTGCCAAATTCACTTTGACTAGAATAGGAGAGAGACTGTAGAATACAATTGCAAGACTTATTGATTTGTGTCTCAAATCTAGCTGTTCTGAAACTTCAACATTGCGAACAAGAAAAGAATAATTAGTAATTAGACACTAAATATCCAAATGTTGACAACATGCATGTCAATAATTCTTTTCTTCTGTCTCTTTACTCTCACTGCACACACAGAAATTGCTATCCAGCTGCTTTGTTTGAAGACACTAAGGTCTTGATTTAGCCACCTGAACATAGGAGATGATGTCATCTGATGGGTCTTAGTATATCCACAATATCTACATGGAGCTGCCAGATATGACACAGGACTCATAGGAGACTTAGCAGCTAGGTGGCATATAGAACATGCACTAACATATCAGATGGCACCTAAACCTACATTTAGACAGATGGATTAATTATAAAGTGTTGGATTTCATTCTGGATTATTACTGACATTTAAATATGAGTTATTGTCTAAGATTCCATTAGAGGCAACAACAGCATTCAGTGAAGCTCTGAAATCTGGTATCTCACCCTGATGTAGAAGGTGGAATCCAGTCACCTTTACCCTCAAAATGTGTCCATCCATTTCTGAAGTCACATTTACCATAGGAATGTTTGTTAGTGTGCCTATGTGCATATAAATATTTTTTCTGTCTTCGGAAATCCTGAAATGCTTAAGAGGTCAAAACTCTGCTGTATGAATAGACAACAGCAGTACAGGTACAACAGTTGAAGAGCGTAGAGCACAAAAAGGTGATTTTCAAGTGTTTTGAATACAACTAGAAGTGGCTTTTAAAGATAGTGCAGTCCCCAGTCACCAACCTCATTGAACTAGAGATGTCCTGAGGTCACTCCCAAGTGGAATTATCCTATGAACTCTGTTTTTATCACATTGGCACATTTTTAGCTCTTGGTCTCAGATCAAAGTTAACACTGCACTTTGGAAAATCCTCTTTTTGACACTTCTCACTTTTTGGATTTATACATATCACTGGAATGAACGCTTTAAATTTTTTCTACTTGTCAATACAGGAAGCAGGCATTAAGAAATACTAAACCTTCAGAAAGTCATGCTATATATTTAAAAATCTCTTTCAAGTCCATGACCGACTGCATACATTCCACTGCACTGTGGCTCAACATTCAACCAGCAGACTACCTCACCAAATGAACAATTGTGCAAGCTAATAACACATTTGAAGCTTCCACACTTTTCCAATAGAAAGTTATTTAGCACAGTTGTCACTGTAATTGTGATGCATTAGGAAAAGTCATTGTTCAGTGGAGCTCAGACTGTTGCCTTTACCTACAGAGAAAGATGGCCCGCTCCCAATTTCTGTATGCTGCCTGTTGAATGATACAGAAAGTCTGGCTGACTCACAATCTTTTTTTTTTTCTTTTTACCTTGCCTTTTCTTCTTTGTTTAGCTAAATGCTTTAATTGTTCCTTTTATTTGAAAATAAAGATAAAAAGGAAACTAACAAAGGCTGTCTACATGGCTAACTTTGTAAGAAAGCACTGGGGCACATCCATGGATTGCTTTATACAAATTCATATATTCTGGCTGTGCTTTCTGCTCAACTAGACGTGGATTAATGCTATTTTATTCATACAGTGTAGTCTCTCTCTGGAATTCTGAAACATTATTTAAATGTATATTGCTAAGTAGATGAGGTTTGTAAGCTTTTGGCTAAAGCTGTGCAATACACATTAATTATACAATTACTGTCTTGGGTCTGACTTTATGTAGGCAATCAATTTACTTAGTCCTTTCTGCCCCATTATTGACCAAAACACCACTGATTACACATGCACATAAAATACTATTGTAGATACATTACCAACACAGTCTACATCATTTTTTTTTTCTAAAGCACTTTATAATATTAAAACTTACTACTCTATTCAACTTGAAAATGATTGTTTAAAATTTTCTCTAGTGCCTTAGTATCACATATTCCAGAAAATCTGACAAAAAAAAAAATAAACAAAGAAAAAAAAAAAAACAAAAAAAACAGAAATACAGCCAAATAAACGAACGAACTACAATCAGGGAAAATCATTTATGTGTAATCTTATAACAAGAGTCACGAAAAGCTGAGCTCTGACTTTATGTAGGACAAAATGTCACTAGTGTATTTCTTATCACAAGATAAGATTGGCCAAGTAGAAACAAACTTTCCAGAATTTGGAATTTACTTCTGTTCTTCTATTTTTCCTTTGTATAAAAGAATATGAACACGCATAAAGTAAGTTCTAAGAAGAAGTGGAAACGAGGAAGGAGTTTCCACTTTCAGAGCCAGTTGGAACTCAAAGAGGGAGCTTCCCTCAACCCTACTACCAAAACCTTGTCCCATACAACCAATACTTGAAGCACTTGGCACAGGACTCCCCTCACTGAATGCAGGTGTTCCATAAGCTTTACCACAAAATTATAGAATGGTCCAAGTTAGAAGGGACCTGTAAGGATCTTTGTATCCAACTCCTGGCTCCACACAGGACCATATACATAAGCCAGGCAGTGGAAAACAGGCACTGCTAGAATATGACTTATCTTTTCCAAAGTTTACTCCAAGTAAACATCTAAAACTAAAATGACTGAGATGATTTTCTCCTGTGACTATAATGGAAGACTAAAGTTGAGATGGATATGTTAATACAGTAGAGAGCTGGCTATGGTTCAGGTCATCCTGACTCAAGGAAATTGATTCTCCATAGATAGGCATCTTCTGCCAATTTGGAGGCCTCATAGATATTATAGATAGTTGCAAGGAACAGGCAGACATGACGCAGGAAAGTTACAAGATATCTACTACCTGGAGTGACAGGTGGAAATCAGGCAGAGTACCTAAGCTAACTAAATCAACATAATTAAGGTGCATTGAGGTGAATCAACATATCATCCTCTGTATAAGTGTCTATACACAAGACAGAACTGCTGGGCCAGGAATGAACTGAAAATACCTACGATCCTACAGTCTGTAGCCTTCTACAATTTACAGTCCTGCTCCCACACCAGGTTGATACCCTTTTCAGAAGCATAGGTATTTTACTGGAAATCAGCATAGTTCTGGAAAACCTATTGCAGAAGAGATGGGAAAATTGCTCATTCAAAATGATGGAGAAAAGGCATGGTGAATTAATGGAAAATGTATTCGCACAAATACGGCTTCTAAGACTGAATTCCATGCAAGCAAAACATGATCTAGAGATAAGTTGCTTTAGGACTAAAGTTCCAGCTTCTTTTACATCTACATAAGAAGTCTGAAAGGGGGCCTGAATTCCCCTGAAAGATCAAGAACTTCTAGAATGCTGGAGTCCTAGCACTGGCTTTATAGTCTAGTTGAGTAAAGAACTCTGGGGGTAGGGACATTAAAGCATTCACAAAAACCTTTTAAGAACCTCTTTCATGTTCAATAATTTAAGGTGTCAGCCCTGAGAGAGGAAGAAAAAAAAAAAAAGAAAAAAAAAAGAGAAACAGAAGAAGAGAAGAAATCCATACATAACTAGAATTGATGTTTTAGCTAATTTGTTCCAGGTTTCTTTTTCTTTTTCCTTAATATTAGAAAGGTGGATGACAAATAAAGATATTTGAAAGATAAAACCTTCCAATGTGAATAGAAAGGCTAGTATGGTTTGCTTCACAACCAGGGTCTCAATACCTGGTAATCATTAAAAACACAGAAAGTCTACGCTAGACAGAAGCTCTGCCTCCTACTCAGCACATGGCATAATGAGGCCCTTTCTCAAAGAGCCACACTTTCTAAACTAGATTACTTATAAAATCCAGTGCTCCCTCAGGTAAGGAAATGTTTAAAGCTTTTGAAGTGGCAGAATTAACCAAGCTATTTGGTAGTGTTCCTCCTCCTGGGAGACTTCTCTTCTCAGCTGTTGCTTCAGCCTGGCAGCTCAGATGAAAGAGCAGCCTTGGACAGAACTGATGAGGGACTCTGCAGGAAGGGGTAAAAAGATCATTTTCACACCATTCACAAGAACTGAATCCTTCCACTGCATGGGGAGCTAAAATTAGCCTTCTCTACAGGCCTTCAACTTTTCAAGCATTCCTAACAGCTCACAAAGTAGAATCACGCTTTACAGAGCTGCAAGAACCACCTTGACTGAAATTTTACTAGCATTGCTAAAGAAAGAAGAAGGAGAGTGTTAGAATGTTAGCTTTTCTTTTATTTTTTCACCTCGCCACCAGCACCTTAAAGAAGTTTCCTCACAGCAAAGGAAAGCTTTGATTTTTCTCTCCCTCCCTGCTTCTCATTGTCCCATCTTGATGCCTCTTCACATATGCAAGATACCAAAAACCACTTGACAAGCTGGAGTAAGTTGTGATCAAGCAATTGCATTTCAGATCTTGGCAAAGATGAACTGAATACCCTATTCAAAAAGACATTTGCCCAGCCTTGAAAGAGCTTTAATGAGAAGCTCTACTAATCAACATTTAACGAACATTATCATAAATATTTTTGACAAAATGTTAAGCATGAAAGTTCATCTGTTCTAGCAGCACAAGAAAATCAGATTAAAACCTTAATTAAAATATGAAGAAGAGGCTTGTCATGATCTTCAACACAGTGGAAGATTCCTTTTTTGAAAATCAAGCGCTCTCTTCTCGTCATATTACAGTAAGTTGTTAATGAGCCCTTTCATTTCTCTGTGCATAGCAATATATTTAATCTTAGCTGCATATTTTAAATGATTGATGTTCCCCTAATTACATTTTATGATATATTGTGCTGTGCCACCTCTAATGAGTAGCAAACATGGCATTACCTCACTAGTGCTCAACCACAGAAATCAATAACTGACATTTATTCAATGAACTGCAAATTGTGATTCACTAGCTTCTCTTTGTGTTGAGTAAATTCAAACTGTAATTAATTTTCATGCATATCACAAATAGCAAGCGTGTGCATGGGCTAACTTTAAAAGTGATTTGCTTTTTCCCTGGTTAATTACAATACAGCAAAACCTCTCACGCCATCATTCAAGGAGCTGAGAAAAATCAATGGGTTGACAAGCCATCTCCTTAAAAGGGTAGAGCACAGCCATTGTTTATACTTTGGGGACTATTGCAGAGACATTTCTTAATACATAGGGCTGCTCTTGTCTTATTCAGGGAAGATGGCAACATTCACAAGTAATCTTACCTATATGTATTTGCTTTTGCGTAAGATTGAGAACGAAAATCCTCGTCAACTTTCCTACCAGGTACATTTAAACAAATATCTTAATATAAGAAATATATAGCTATCTTTTTCAAACAACAGACTTGGTCAGATGTCAACCAGAAAATGTAATAGGAGAAATGACTAACAATTTTTCCAAAGTGACTTTTCTTCTCGTAAGCAACATCAGCTGACTGAAGTACTATTTATTTTCTGTTTCAAAATTTATCATTTTAGCTAACTCGTTTTTTGCTTTGTTTCGTTTTTTTGATCTTAAACATCCATTTTAACCAGTGGACAGTCCCAGGGAGACTTTTTTCAGTAAATGCTCTACCAGTATACCAATGCATGAACACAAAATACAAATTAACCAAGCATTAGAGCTGAAGGGCTCTGAAATTTATTGCGAAATTAGAGAGTCACTTTGGTAGCAGTACAGTTCTTTGGACTACAGCACAGCACCATTTCAGTGACAGAGATCAACAACAGAACTTGGAGTCACTGAGAGCCCATGTCTGCTCCAATAAATCAAGATTGGTCTCAGGTATAGAGGTTGGCTGCTGTGAAAAGGCCTGCATCCACAGTTGTGCTCTCTGGCTCTCCCAAACATAGCATACAAAATGCCTCTTGGAAATGACATCCAGTACATGTTAATTCCCCTAGGAATTATGTGAGAAGATGCTCTTGGACAGGGACAAAAACTGTTCATGAGACTACTCTGACGATGGTGGTCAAGTGCCAAGACTAGGAAAATATCATAAATATCAAGTCACCACGTATCTTAGCAGTATATAGATAGCCAATGGTTTCCACCTATAACATACCACACACCTACGCTGGGTTTTTGTGGGGGGGGTTTGCCTCTAAACAGCTTCCCTTTAAATTCAAGGCACTCACCTTAAGACTGTCAGTTCAACAGTCTTCAACAGATATCATCTTCTATAACACCCTTGGAAGGAGTCTGCACCTCCTACTTGCATTGGATTTACTGATGTGATTAACAGATAGTGGGGAAAAAAAGCAATGGAACATGCTACATTAGGATACATTCAGTTATAAATCATAACTTCACATTGGGCTTCTGGGATTACTGGTGGCTCTATCCAGGTGTCCAAAAGATGACTGCAGCAGATAATAGCTGCTGAGAGCCAATCTGCCCACTTTAAATGTCTTTTCCACTCCCTAGCTCCAAGAGCTTAGTGAAGGCAGTGCTACTAAGCTTGTGCCTAAGTTGCACATACATTCACCAGAGAATGGCAGGTACTTCTGAAAGCTTCCAAATCAAGCATGCATGGTTAAGACATCCAAAATTAAGCAGATGAGATCTTTCTCTCTATAAAGCTTCTAAAAAACAGCTGCTTCCAGAACTTTTTTGTTGTTTTACTTTTTTGAAGCAGCCAAAACATATTCAAGAATTCAGTAACTGAGGAAGAGATTCCATTTTCCCCAAAAGAAACTCTGAACATGCAGCTGCACTGATTGCTCAGCTTAGCCCTTCTCCATAACGTTCTGTGCAAAGTGACAGTAAAGACAGCAAAAATGACATCAGTTAAAAAGAGCTTTTTCTAAATATTAAAGGAAAAAAATAGAGTTCATACAAGTTTTATTCTAATATTTGTTTTAATGGTCATTTGCAGCAAGTAGTAGGAATTTGCCAATTTACTTTTCTAGTTAAACAATCCTTTTTTCTATAATGAATTGACTATTGCTCATTTTTCAGACTTGCATCAAAATTAGCAACCAAAAACAGGCTTAAGCCTCAGGCCCTTACCTGCAGATGCACCAATATATTCTTTCTCAGTTCATAGAATGGCCTGGGTTGAAAAGGACCACAGTGATCATCTCGTTTCAACCCCCTGCTATGTGCAGGATCGCCAGCCACCAGACCAGGCTGCCCAGAGCCACATCCAGCCTGGCCTTGAATGCCTCCAGGGATGGGGCATCCATAGCCTCCTTTGGCAACCTGTTACAGTGCACCACCACCCTCTATGTGAAAAACTTCCTCCTAATATCTAACCTAAACCTTCCCATGTCTCAGTTTAAAACTATTCTCTCTTGCTGTTCACACAGCCCAGATTTATTTCAACCTCTGAGAACTACAATCTTGGTATCCTTTGAGAGGAAAATAATCAGGACAGACAGAGACCATGATGAATAGAATTACATCATCATTTTAAGCTGGTCTAAGATTCTTTTCAATCCTGCCTCCATTTCAGCTTCTATCCTAAGTGTCAATAAACAAAGATACCTCAAGATAGGCTTTAAAGTAAATTTGCCTTGACATGCAGAATCAAACTCTGTAACCCAAGTAAGATTACAAAGTAGGTATGGTTTATTCAGTGCTGCACAGATACTGTGTGCAAGGGGGATAGATCCACCTAATTTGCACCCCACAGGGCAAAAGCTTGGTACAGATACAGGCCGAACTAATACATAATCAATTATTTTCCCGGAATTCATATACATATTCATTACATTTCCGAGAATCCATCAGCATATGGTCCCTCCCTATTGCACATGCACCTTGGGGGTCTCCTGCTGGTCGTGGGATGAAGGCTCATTGTCTTCAACAGAAGTAATCTTATCCTGACTGTTCGGTGTGAAATGTGTGTAATGTTTGTTATGTAAACTTCGTCAAGTTTACAATAGAGTTTTGAGATGTTCTTTTCTTATCTGACCTCACATCCTGTTTACCTGCATTCCTGTACAATAGTTAACCCTTATCTTGTCCTCTTCTTACTCACATTCCTATACAATGGTTAACCCTCAGTTTGTCCTCTCCTAACTCAGCCTGGCCAACTCTACATCTGAGAAATGATAGAAGAGCAATCTCATGCATTTCTAGGATCTCACTGGAATTTCAGCCAATACGTCAAACAAACAGATAAAAAAATGAAAAGTAATATATCAAAAGAAGAAAAACCACCAAACCGCAATTTGCATCCCCCTTTTTGTTGTCACCCCAGAAAAATGCACTTTGACCTCATTCTTGATATACTAAGCCACAGTAAAGTTCTTTGCGAGCCCCATAAAACCTGTTTGAGCTGTGATAGGAGAGAAGTTAGAAAAATGTTTTCCCAAACACTCTTTCTCTAAAACACACAACTAATGTTAAGGTATGGAAATAATTTAACCTGCCCTGAGTGAATATAGGTTTCCATAAACCTTGAGTGGTCAATCCATAGACAAGCCTGCTAATGGCTCTGTTATCCCATTGACGTTAATGAGCCTTTGAGCATCTGGTGAAAGCAGAGTCGTTTAGCAATTAGTGCCTTGCATTCAAGCCAGCCGACAGGCTAGGCAGCAGGTGATTCCCAGCTTTCATTAGATTGTTGCCATAGTACCTAGCATGCCTACTCTGAGCCCGTTTTACACTGGTATAGCTTGTTAAGAATGGATTCCTCCACCCCTATGATGAGCTCACTGATATGGGCTTTGTGGTGTGGATTTGGTACAGGAGTTTTTCTTTTGGGTCTTTATATGTTATATGCATGGATAGCAAATCTCAGAAATAAACTCTTCCTCTATAGAGATCAGTTCAATCTCTATAGAGATTGGTTCAATCATTAAGTCAAACAGGATAGCTGACATATCAGTACAACAATAGACAACAGAAAATAATTTTCTATTATGTGTCAGCAATGCTAAGATACACAAAGTTATGAATACTAGAGTGTTATTCCTTTCTAGCACATATTGCTTACAGGATATGTTGGCTTGTAGAACACAGTGCGCATATGGGAAATGCAGGATTTAAAATTGCCTTTGTGCAGACAGAGGAAGTCATACCTGAAATAAAAATCCTTTGCAGGGGAAGAGTGGAGGAAGAGAAAGGAAAAAAAAAAAAAAAAAAAAAAAGAAATACTATTATTTCCCTTTAATGGATAAAGAAAATGAGCACAGAAGGAGGTAACTACATCATCCATTTTCAGCCAATTTAGCTGCATGCTCTGAATTGCCCCTTAGAGGATCCTACTGCTTGTCATTGGCTGTATACAGAAATTGCCAGCCTCACTTATTACCTTTGGTCTCTGAAACATAGCTAAGATAATTTACAACAGCAGCCTAAAGTAAATGTTATGTATATGCTTCAAACAAGCCAAGGGTTTTGTTCCAAGGTGACAGCCACTTCCTCAGGGATGATGCTAGTGGCTCTTAATCCCAGTTACTCATGCACCCTTCCCTCAGTGAATGAAAGTCTCAGCTGGAATGTTGCAACTGCAAATGATGCAGCCACTCACCTGTCATACTTCACAGACTGGCTTGTTCAGGTGAACTGACTTCCCTTAATGAAATATGCTGTCACCTGCAACAATCAAATACTATGTATGATTGATATTGTGGTAGAACACAGGTTACAACCGAGCTCCATTATCCTTGTTCTGGTCTCAGCTGTATCTATATACACAGTTGGAAGCAGACTGAAAGCGTGGAAAAAAAAAAATAACAGTCAATTTAACAGCAATCTAACTTTCACAGTGACTTTGGAAAGCGATGCTCAGTGAATGACATGGGCCAACCTTCTGACTCTAGACTAAAATTCATGCACAAATGTATTTTATCCAAAAAGCAGACTTCAAAATGCCGTGGCTTTCAGGGAGGTTTTGACTGGATGCGGAATCTCAGAACTTTTGAAGTAGTGCATCTTTCCACTAAGCACATCTGAAGATTAAGAGCCAGCATTTGCTCCCATGGTTTTAATTGAAAAATCATCTCAGTTTTCAAAAGAGCAAATCTAAAGTGCCTGTTTCAAGTAAGTACACATAATGTAACTAAAAGCTGAAAAAGAATATCATTTAGAAGAATTTGCAGGTAAAATATAGCTCCTTTTTGCAGTGCTTTTAGCTATCCAAGTAGTGGATAAAGAGCATCCTAACTCATCCACTAAAATAACTTACTGGTTCCAGATACTGTTCATTTATATTGCACTCTGTATATTTTTCTCTTTTTTTGTTGTTCTAAGCTGCTTGAATTACTGTCTTTCTGCTGTGAAAAGCAATTTCTTACAGAATGATACAGGAGAATACATGTATTTTTAATCAGAAAAAATTTGCTCTATTCCTTCTTTAGTTAGCCTGTATAAATTGTCATCCCCATGCCTGTCCTTAAATTATCTTCACCTGGGTCAGCAGCCCTAATAATAGTAGTTTGTTACCTACTATTCAACTTTAATTAAAAAATCTTTAACTAAAGCCTCTATTAAACAGCTCTCAAATTTTGCTTTTGATTGGAAATTGAATCGATATTATCTGAAATGAATACAAATGTGTGATAAGTCATTCCTTCAGCATTCTCTGAGAGCAAACATTTTTGAAGTAGGATTTCCCCTTTTGAAGTATTCATTCAATTACACCTACCTTCTGTGGCCGCTCTTCACCCATATTCAGGGAACATCTTTCCAGGCTTAATATCACCATTATGGGGAGCTCCAGTGCTGATGAAGCTTCGTATTCCTCCTTTATTTGTGGGCATTATTATTCCAAGAGTGTATAACTCAATAAGAAGATGTTTATACTGAATTACCAAAGCATTAATTATGTCCTCTGAAAATTAAATCTGTGTTATCATTAACAAAATTCCTATTCGTCAGTGTAGAGGATTGACCTAGCCAACAGCCAAGCATGCATGCAGCCGCTCATTCACTCCCCCATCTCCAGTGGAATAGAGGACAGAATACAATATGCAAAAGCTTGTAGATATTGACTTGTAGATCAAGACTGAGACATCTTAGTAAGTGAAGGAAAAAGGAAGAAGAAAATAAGCAACACAAAGGCAGTCTCTCATCGCCGTCTCACAAGTATACCAATGTCCAGTCAGCCTCTAAGCAGTGGTCAACCTGAAAGACCATCCCACTTGCACTTCTTAGTTAGACCTCCAGTTCTTGCTGCTGAGCCCAAGGTTATGGAATAGAGAACATCACTTTGACCAGTTCAGGTAAGCTGTCTCAGCTCACTTAGGGCACAAAGTGGGAAAAAGAGAAAGCTCTGACACTGTGCAAGTTTTATGCAGCAAAGCACCAGTGTGATATCAACTCTGATTTGGTCATAAATCCAAAGTACAGCACTGTACAGACCGCTATGAAGAATGTTAACTCCATTCCAGCCAGAATCAGTATAATCCATTAAAAAAAAGGAGAAGAAAAGATTGTATCTGTATGTATATAGAGATGCATGCATATAAATATATGTTTGTAATAGTCCTCTAAATAAACTACGTTCATTTCCATCCGAAGAGGGGTGGCCAGCAGGGACAGGGAGGTGATTCTCCCTCTCTACTTTCCTCTTGTGAAGCCCCATCTGGAGTACTCTGTCCAGGTCTGGAGCCCCCAGTACAAGAAAGACAGAGAGCGGAGAGGGTCCAGAGGAGAGCTGCAAAGATGATCAGGGGGCTGGAGCACCTCCCCTACGAAGACAGGCTGAGGGAGTTGTGCTTGCTCAGCCTGGAGAGAAGAAGGCTGCAAAAAGACCTCACTGCAGCCTTTCAGTACCTAAAGGGAGCCTATGAACAGGAAGGGAGTCAACTCTTTACAAGGGGAAATGGTTTTAAGTTGAGGGTGGGAAGATTTAGGTTGGTCAGGGGGAAGTTCTTCACTGAGAGAGTGGTGAGGTGCAGGTGCTGGAACAGGCTGCCCAGAGAGGTTGTGGATGCCCCTTCCCCAGAGGTGTTCAAGGCCAGCTTGGATGGGGGACCTGGGTAGCCTGGCGTAATATTAAATGGAGAGGTTGATGGCCCTGCCTGTGGCAGGGAGGTTGGAGCTTCATGATTCCTGAGGTCCCTTCCAACCCAGGCCATTCTGTGATTCCGTGATTCTGTGATTCGTCATCCCTCTTGAACAGCTATTTTTATGATTTTCTAAGAGTCCTAATGGAGGAGCTTTTACTCATACAAAAGCACAGAACTTACCTAGCCACATGGGCTTAAAAGTCTGCCTTCATTGTTTCAAATGCAGAACTGAGACCAGTTTTATGCTAAATTTTAAAAAGCAAAGAAATAGACCACCAAATGTAGAATCATAGAATTATATAATCACAAGATTGGAAATGGCCTACAATCTTATCTAGTCCAATCATCCTCCCATTACCATTGCTACCACAGGCCACTAAACCATATCCTGTAGCTCCTCATCCAGATGCCTCTTGAACACTGCCAGGGAAGGCGACTCCACCACTCCCCTGGGCAGCCATTCCAGTGCCTGACCACTCTCTGAAAAAAAAGTTTTTCCTTTTGTCTAATCTAAACCTCTTCTGGTACAATTTGCAGACATTTCCTTGGGTCCTGTTTGTTGCCTGGGAGAAGAGGCCAAATCCCTCCTCATCACAACCTCCCTTCAAGATGTTGTAGAGTACAGTGAGGTCTCCTCTGAGTCTCCTCTTCTCCAGACTGAACAATCCCAGCTCCCTCAGCTTCTCCTCGTAAGACTTGTGCTTCAGACCCCTCACCAGTTTCATTGCCCTTCTCTGGACACGTTCCAGGGCCTCAATGTCTTTTTTGTAGTGAGGGGCCCAAAACTGAACACAGTACCCAAGGTGCAGCTTCACCAGTGCTGAGTACAGGGGGACGATCACCTCCCTGCTCCTGCTGGCCACACTATTTCTAATGCAGGTCATGATGCCATTGGCCCTCTTGGCCACCTGGGCACACTGTTGGCTCACGTTCAGCCAAGCATCAACCAACACCCCCAGGTCCCTTTCCTCTTCAGAGTCATCCAGCCAGTTGTCCCCAAGCCTGTAGCGCTGCATGGGGTTACTGTGGCCAAAGTTCAGGACCCAGCACTTGGCCTTGTTAAACCTCATCCCATTCACCTCAGCCCAGCGATCCAGCTTATCCAGATTCCTCTGAAGGGCCTCCCTACCTTCAGGCAGATCAACACCACCTCCCAACTTGATGTCATCTGCAAACTTACTGAGGGTGCACTCGATCCCCTTATCTAGGTCATCAGTAAAGATATTAAACTCATATTAAGATGGGCCCCAGTGCTGACCCCTGGGGGACACCACTTGTAATGGGGCACCGTCTGGACTTAACTCCATTAACTACTGTCCTACTACTATATATCAGACAAGAAGTAATTCACAAGAAGTAGAATAAAAAAAGAGCATGTTTAACTGTAGTTTTACACTGAAATCTTTTTATTTGCATATGTAATCTTGTCAGAACAAAGATGCAATTGGCTTTGTTTACTTTTTAATTGTAAGTAGCATTAATTTTATGTCTTAGTATATTTTTCACTTACATTCTTTGACAGAGTACAAAGGATGATTTTTAAAAGTGATTTTTTTAAAATACTGATAGGTTTTGATGTAATTTAAAGTAATATTTGCCATTGCTGCGGTTTTGTTTACGCATCCCAGTTAGAAATATTTTCTCAAGAATGCAGACAAAAGTACCAAGTGCATTCTTATGATAATCTGCAATATCTTTTCACTGTTCTTTCATAGTAATGCTATTTTGGAGCCATTTAGGGTAACAAGAAGGGTTATTAAATCCTCTGTCTTGCCCTGACCCTGGGTTTGTGTGCGTGTAATTTAGAAATCTTTCATACACGTTCAGCAGCCTTTTCATCTGGGAATATTCATGTGATAAAAACAGTAATTCAACTTTGGCTGCTGGGGGTTAAAACCAGATTTTCCAAACCAATGTATGTGCTGATTAATTGGCATCATAGAATATGCAGTCATATAACCATTTTTTGCAATACAGGGAAAGTGTTTCGCTTGTTTTCAGCTTTTGGTCATAAGAACCATGAGAGCTCTCTGCATCTATTTATTTTTTTTCTTCTGTAGAGTCCATAGTACCTGGAAGGGAAAAAATATTCTAAAAACTTTTAAATTAAATAAGTATTTATCTAGAAAGCTACAATCTGTTATGTTTTACTAAATTACAGATCAAATATTCTCATAGAAATGGTTTATTTTTAGCAACTTTATGCTTGGATCAGCAGTATCACTCTTACTGCAGGAAGACCTTTGGTGTGCTTACTCTACCAAAAAACTATCTATTATATCTACAAATAAGCATGTCAACATTTCTTTGTGCTGACTTTGCAGGAAGTAAGATCATGTCCTAAAATAGTGCTAGGATTCTATAAACACCTCAACGGAATGAGCTGTAATAAAAATATATCAGTGTAAAACTTATGATTCAACACTCAGCAGTTCAATTGCTCATAGAACATGTGTCTTTTTGCAGTGCATCCATTCCGTAGGCTCTTTGCAACATACATGGACAGACGTAGGACAAACATTTCAGGAACACTTGATGAGACATGATTTAGTCTGCATGGTAGTAATGGGCTGACAGTTGGATTAGGTGGTTTTAGTGGTCTTTTTCAACTTTAATGATTTTAGGATTCTGTGATTCTATGATTTCAATGTCTGCATTTTCTACTGCACAACTTCAAGAGATCTTAACAAAGCATTGCTCAGCAGTTGCTCACTTTCAGGCCTGTCTCTGCTATGTCTAACTGAGCCTCCAAGAACAGAGTACTCAGAAACCAGTCACTCAGGGGTCTGACAGTGCTTAACATGGAATGCAGCCTCCTCCATGATTTTGTGCCCGCGTAGCATTGCTGAGATATTTCACAGTGAATCAGAGATGCTGAGATCTAGGGGTTCAGGCATCCCTGCTTTTCAATCTGCTCCTACCTTTCTTCATCTAGAGGCTTTGGAAAAGGACAGTAATAAGGTCTGTTTCAGATCATTGCCTTCGTTTATGTCTTGCATTCTGAAATTGAGATGTTAGCTTTATACTTTCCAACCTGTTTTTCCATCACCTCTGACGGTGGTTTCTTTAGCCTTTCTCCAGTGATATTGAACTCATAGTCATTAAATTCACTGTCTTGTCTCCCACTGTCCTTCACACTCAATTGATCTGAAGCTGAATGGGCACTAAAACAAAAGGAGACTATTAAGTCTTTCTTTTCCAGGCACCACATGAATACGAAGTACAATATTTCCAACTGTTAATTTGGAAAAATAGACAAGTTTGCCTCCATCTGAAGAGATGAAGGATGGAAAGAAAAAAGAGCTTGACTTTCTTATAAAAGAAAATTGTCTTATTCTTTTGCATAGATTTAACTACCAGTGTGCCACAAGCAAGTGTTTCAGATTTACAAAAAAAAAACAAAACAAAAAAAAACCAGACTGTAGCACAAGGAATAAATAAACGTTCAATAGAGAATGCAAATGCATCAGAAACGTGTGCATAATACTCAGCTGCAGCATAACCTGCGTATATAAAGGAGGAACAAATCTGTTTTTCTCACTTTACAAGTTGAGAAACTGAAGCTCAGAGAAATCACTCAGTGCCACATGGGGAGAGGGAAGCATGGTTAAGGGTTGACTGGTTAGGGCCTTGGGCAGCCTGACATAGATGGTGACAACCCTGCCCGTGTCAGGGGGCTGGAGCTTGATGGGCTTTAAGGTCTCTTCCAACCCAAGGCATTCTGTGATTTCATGATTTATGGGCAACTCTCAGCTACCCCTCGCATACCAGACTGCACCAGCTATATGAGTTATGAAAAGAAGGCATGAATGACCAACCTTTCTCTACTCCCCCCCCGTGTCATTGATCAGTGAGAATCTCTGGTAAATTTTGCATGATTGAAAGACATCAATTAGTACTGCCAGTACTGCATTTGAAAAAAAAAACATTTACAGAGATATCAATAAGGAAGGGTTAAAATTGTGTTATGAAGTCTTTTTTCTTTTCCTTCCTCTTAGAAAACAGTACAATGCCAAGAGTATTTATTATTTTAAGAGACTATCTCAGAGACTGCTCAGCTACCAACCACCCAAATGGCATGTGCAGGCGCAGGTGGCCTGTTTCTAAGTTCAACACCTAGTTTTACCCACAGAAGGAGCATGAAAACTGCAGAGAAGCTTTCTGCCCTGATTTCAGAGAAAGCTCTCCGTATATTTGAACTGAGACACACCCCATCGGTGACCAAGGAGACTGAGGAGATCAGTCAAAGCCAGAAAGTGGCAGAAACTTTGTTTTATGAAGTGAAGCCAGAAGGAGTTGTTCAGCCCCTCCGTATTTTTCTGCCTATTTCTGAGTGTTATTTTATGCACTGGTGCACTCACAGGGAAACAGTTGCTCTGCTCCACTTGCTGGTCTCCGGTCCTAGCAACAGTAGCAAAATTATCTTTGAACAAATCCTTTTTATAGGAATCATGAATATTTCTTTATCTTATAAGCTCTGTACAGAAAATCTCCCATCTGTGAATGATTTGATTTTCCAATACGTCTTTTTTACTCGACAGAGACAGGATGGTTCTTTTAGCTCACCAGGACTGACAACTACTGTGGCATTTCGAGATATGCTTTTGACAATGTTGTTTTAGCAATTAGGGGCCAGCAGTGCACGACTTATCTCTTGGTCTTACTTTTTCATAAACTTAAGGCATTAAGCCCGAGGTAGCAATGTTTTCAGTTAACTGTTCTGGTAATTTCTTTGATTTTGTGCAGGACCACACTTGCTCTGAGCATCATGCAAGAACCCCACAGGGCTGTAGGTGCACAGACATCTTGTTTGTTCTTCAGATGTGCTGTGATCCCTCATCTTAGAGCAAGGCAGCTTGTGCTAATGAAGGACATCTGGAGTTTAAAGAGAGACATTTTCTTAGGCAAGATCAGCACTACACCCACAGATTGACAGGCAGGCCAGCAGAGACACAGCAGATGAGTCCCCTGGGGCAGTGACTTGTTGAGGCTTACAGACCCTAGAACTCGCCAGGCCTGCTGTACACTTCAGAGTGGTTCTACCCATCAGAGTCCTGGAGAAAACGGGAAATGAATAAATAAATAAAAACCCCCAAGACGCAGTGGGAAGCAGGGGGAAAAGTGGTGCTGGTGCTGGGTGCTCCCCCGGGGCCGGACCCAACTCCCTGCCGTTCCCATTCTCTCCTTTTCGAGGACGACGAGGCAGCTCCCGGAGGTGATTTCAATTCCGCTCTTGAACTACAGAGGGAGCCCCGGGCTCTGCTTTGGAGGAGCGGAGGCGACGTGAGCTGGGTACCAAGCAGAGCGCCCTGGGCGGCCCTACGGAACGGGACACCGGCGGTTAACGGGGGCTAAAGCCCGGCCCAGGGGCGACCCAACCCCTGGGAACGGTCAGGCTGCTTTCTCCTCCTCTCCGTGAAAGAAGAAAAATAAAAATAAAAGCAAAAATAAAAATAATAGGGCAAGACTGCCCTCTGAAAGAGGCAGGATGAAGCAGTGAGTTCTTGGTGATGCTGTGCATATCAAGTTGCCTTCCCAAGTCTTCCCCAGATCTCATTCTACACATTTCATAATTGCTATATTGAACAGTGAAGCCATTATAAGCATGTTTTTCAAATGAATCCATGGGGAGGCTTCTTCAGATTCCCCAGATATCATACAGTAACGGTGAGGACATTGGTTTTAATGGGAGCAAAAACTTTTACAGGACTTTGAAAACTTCTGCTCTTTTACTCCTTTATTCTTATGAGGTAAAATATTTCTGTTCGATTTCATCCCTACTGCAAGCTCCTGGAAAGCATGAAAGCAATCTGCGTTTCTCACTTCCGCACATTTTGTGGAGTTTAAGGTAGCGTGTTGTCATGTGCAGTAACTTCAAGATTTAAACACCAGGAAATGAAACGATTGAGAAGGCATTGATATATCTGAGGAAAAAAAAAAAAAAATCTGAAGGGTAGAGTTTTGGGTTAGTTCTTTTCTTTTTGTTATTGTTTCGTTTTAATTATATAATCACTCCTTTCAAACAATTCTCAGTTAGTAATCTAATCCAGATGTATACAAATGAGTTGTGTTCTAATGTCATGTTATCTCATATTTTTATTAAGCTCTCGGATATTACATTATTTTGTGAATAGAACCAAGGGGTATAGCCTGCTACGAAGAAAGATATCAGTAAAAGCATTCATCTCTTAATAAAACATAGTCTGAGAAGATAATGCGGGATCACACAGAGCTAAATACACTGTATACTCAGTACCCAAGTGGCAGGTTAAAATATTGTTGAGATTACTGAAGCATAACCAAGCAGTACAAATCGTTTTTATAAATTCAAAGCTACCTTTTCTTTAACCTGGTGGAAATTAGGGAAGAATCCAAATTAATTATTTTCTGAACTAGGTGCAGAAAATTGTCTGCACCTAGACAGATGCAGAAATTTCTTGAATTATAAGAAATTTATTGAAAAAAACATTTACAGAGATATCAATAAGGAAGGGCTAAAATTGTGTTATGAAGTCTTTTTTCTTTTCCTTCCTCTTAGAAAACAGTACAACAAGAGTATTTATTATTTTAAGAGACTATCTCAGAGACTGCTCAGCTACCAACCACCCAATATCTTTGATTATTCAATTTCTTGAATTACATCACCTTCCTTTTATCTCTAATCTTTTAAGCCTTTTGAACCCTAGTTTCTTTCCAGACACGTTAAACCAACAGCATTATAAGTTACATCAATATAATAAGGCTACAAAAAGACAATATTTGTTACTCAAGTGATTTATAACCAAATAGTCTACTTATTAGGAAAGACTAATACTGGATCCATCAGTCTGGACACAAGTAAATTAACCATTAACTTTCTTACACCTAGCATAAAACAACCAGTTAGGTCTGGCCAAGTAATTAATTTAGGTTCTCTTTGTGAGCACCATGGGAATTAAAAGGTGGGCTGAAACTATTCACACATCTCAGTTGACTAATTTATATTAAGTACCTCTTATTTCAACTACCGATGCTAGGGAAAATTAACTCCCCATCATTATAGGATAGATATAGTAAGAGCCAGTTGCTCAGACACAGGTATGTGTCTACTTCCTACTGGTTTCAGTGAGAAGCTAGGAGGTTCCTACAAGCTTCTCCGAAACACTTTTCATCTTTTAATTTTAAATGGTTTTGTAGAGGTAAGTAAAGGCTTTATTCCTAATGCATGCATAGGTGAAAGGAAGTAGGAAAAGAAATGAATTCTGCAAAGTCCTTGGAAAGTGAATAAGAATTGAATGAAGGGAAGCTGGGAATAAAAGATGGTCACAAGGCATTCAGGTACAGTGATGAGAACACAGTCCCTTGCTGCCCAAACAAGATTGATAGAGCATTTTTTAGGACAAAGGGTCATCCAAGTGCCCAGTGAATACCAGAGAGATTGATGAGGCCGAGATAAACTGGGAAGTCAAGGCAGCAGGCCAGGATCAGAGAAGTCCTGATCTTGCCCCAGGATCATGAGAAATGTTTCTTCACACCATACATGTGTAAACTGAGGACTCCCGTCACACAATAGCACAGATGGTGAAAGTTTGGCCACGTTAAAAAAATGACAGACAAAATTCATTAAAAACTGTTAAGAGATGCTGAACATAGCACTCACACCTTCATAGCAGGAAGTCCTGGCACTTTGAATTGAAAGTGCAGCAGCTAAGTGAATTCATTCACAAAGATTAGTTCATTTCTCATGTCAGTTCTATAATCTTCGCTGGACTCCTGCCATCAGCCAATCTCAGCAATACACTGGTTTGACTGGGCAGGGCCATAACAAGGCTGATGTATGTTCTTTGCATTCCTTAGAGGTGGTTATGGGCATCTGCTCCTCTGACCAGTATGCCTGACTCCTTATCTGAAGGATGGATGGCACTTACTCTGCAATTGGGTTTCGACCTTTGTGTTTGCAGCATTTCACTTACTCTACATAAGTAGAGTAAGTATTGTAAGGAAGATGTCACTACAAGTTTATCAGCAAGTGAAGTACGTGAAGTACTCAGGTGCTTGGGTACTTCATATGGGTTTCTTCAGGCCATACAAACACCTACATAGCAACACCTCTATTGAAGTAATATTGAGGGTGCTTATAGAGTTTTGTTTTGGCTTGGTTCTGTGTTTAAGGCTGTTCTGATAGCCTAGGGTGAAAATAATTGCACAGCCATAGCACAATGCTGATATATCTAGAGAAATAAAGTCTACGTATCTTTTTTTTTTAAATTTAACCTAAGTGAACAAATAATTTTTATATTTATGAACTTATTATACTATTCACCTATGTAAATACATGCAAGCTGATCATGGGTCTAGCCTGTTTTTCTGTGTTTACTTTGTCTATAATTTGTGTGTATGTGTACTCTTTTCTCCCCCTTTCTAGTCCCTTCCAAACTGATTCATCAGTTACTACTCCATCTGAGAGTCAACAGATATTATATTCTTAAAACTATCAGGGTCTAGAGAGCTTGAAAGCAGGGGAAAAGCTGCTGCACAGGCATTCATAATTATATACTGGGAATGAATGCTCTAGCTGCTGGAGAAACTTCAGTTGTCGTTCATTACTTATTAGATTCCAGAGAATACAACTTCATGAACCAAATTCATAGGAAAATGGGCTTCATTTGCTCTGTTGCTCCTGAAGTTACTCGGACTGTTACATCGAAGCCAACAGCCAGTAATCAAAAGTTTGCCTTTACAACTTGCTGAACCAAACTTCAGTTAGTGTAATCAGCTTAACTCCATTGGTAGCTGAGCCATAATCCAGTTAGGTTATCCATCAATGATCATTGGGTTTTGGTCCCAATATACAGGGCAATAAGGGAATGGGAGAGGAGTAACTTTGTCTTCCTTAGTGTTGATTGCTGTACAGCTTCACATACTCATGGACTTTTTGTCATCCAGTGAGTGTAGTCAGGGTGTATGTTTTCTTCATACCTTACCTGATGAAAGAAGATTCTGTGGCTGTAAGAGATTGTAGAAATTATAATTAACAGAAATCTAACAGATTTAAATGGTTTATGCATTGTTTACTTCTGAAATAATGCAAAGAATAGCTGTTAAAGGATATCCAAGGTACTCTCATCCATTCTGCTGCAAGTTTATTTCCACCACATATTTGCAAGTGCAGTGGTACTTAAATGGTAATGCTTGGAGCTACTTCTGTCATAACCATGAAGCATCAGTCAGCTTTTGAATAATGACACCTTCTGCTTCTTGTAGCCCAGAAAAAGGGTCGTTGAGGATTCCCAGTGGCTATTTTAATCAAGAAAAATCAAAATAAGTATTTGTCTGCAATCCACACAGCTGCTTCTTGTCTTTTTTTACCTTTTTTTTTTTTTTTTCTTTTTCTTTTTCTTTTCTGGTGATTTTTATGTTTGTTTGGGCTTTTAAATTTTTTGGATTTTTTCAGTTGTTTGATATAGCTTAAGTCATAATCAAGACTGGGGATTAACACGTATAGTGCTGAATAAAATTTCAGAAAGGCCCCCAAAAGAGTGCATCAAAGAGTACTACAGGCCTTAGGGAAAATACAATGTTATAATATCTTTTACCTGGAAAGTAAGGGGAAAAAACTGTTTAAGTCTTATCCCAAAATTACTTTGGATAGAAAAATGATAGCACACATTTTTAAGAATAATGCCTAGAAGAGATGCACGTTTCATTAATTAACATATTAATCTAGCCATGCTCATCCTCTGATGAAAACAGTATTTGTTACTTGTATGAATACTTGCTGGTTTGTTTTAAAATTGTTTGTGAGTTCTGAAGTCCACATTATTCTTGTTTCTCATTATCAGTTAATTGCCATCATTAATCATTGTTTTCTTGATTAAAAAGTAACAGTCAGTTCAATACCGTGTGATATGGATGACTAATCACAACTCAGGAGTAATAAAGAGTTGAAATAAATGTTCATGAACAAGTTGTCATCTGTAATTTGTCCTCATAAACTAGTTGGCAAATACTTATGTGCAATGAATACTTCCATACAAATTAAGATGAGCTTGAAAATGATTCATAAACAGGGGAAAATGGTTGAACTCATCTCCTATTTCATTTGCAATAAATAATTTGGACAAATACAGTTATCAGAGGGGGAAGCAGAAGACCTTTATGTAAAGTGGGTATCTACAATGCAAATGAGTTAAAAATCACTGTTGCTATTGCTTTCTGCTATCAAAATTCTAAAGTAGCAGGTGCTGCTATGATTCCACTCACAAGACTGCTACATAACCGTATTAGCACTCTCTCTTCAGTTTTGTCAGAATTTTTACTTTCTTAATTATCCAATTTCTCCTATCTTTCTTTCATAGTAAAATGGTGGTAGATGGCTACCTCCAAGTAGTCTGTCATGCTTGTTGTTTCTAAATGCTTGTTGAAATACAACCTTAAACACAGTTTGGGTAGGATTGTCATCTATGTAAAACTACCATCCGTGGCAACTGGAGTCATCCTAAGATACCTGAGATACTCAGATGGAGATTACAGATGTGACACAGAAACTAAGGAGAACTCATTATCTTTGTTACCTGTAGTGAATCTCAAGACTCACCAGTATGCAGAAGGCATGCTTATAAACATGCACTTAGGTGCTTTAATCTGGAGATGAACTCAGCTCCTAGAATTAGGTGATATGAAACTCACCCAGAGATTATTTTGTCCATGCCACAGCCTTATGTTTTTGCTTGCTACCTAACACAAACAAATAAATAAAATTTCCTTCTTTCCTCTCCGCCATTAACCAAGTATTACCAGGATCATTTGTTACTTTGTATGCATTCATACATAAATTAGCCTAAATGCATCACCTACATGGTTTCTATTCTGCCACAAACTAATCACTCTGTACAGTATGTAGTCAGTTTTAATTTTGTATGTTGTTTATTTTGTGTGGTTTTTTTCCCTTCCCCTGTCAGTCAATTTTTCCCTCTGTCCACATTCTGCCTGACCAGATTTCCCTTCCAAGCTGATGTGATAAAGTACTGTGGAAACAGACTGATTAAGCTACTAGAGAAGTCTTTGTATAACAGTGAAGCAGATGATAAGTGGCTCAGATCTCCGAATTAGAAGAGGAATCTTCTAAAAGCATTACAGTATAATATTCCACAGTGAACAAAAGAAAATGATTTTCCTTGTATGGATACATAGAATAATAAAAGGTACACAGCAGGTCATGGACCCACCAGAGTTTTTTTTATTCTGCCATAGAAAGTGATCAAATCCACCTGATCTGAACATCTCCAGCACTTAGATATTGTTGTATGTAGATATTAATGTCCAAGTGAAGTAGTCTTTCTATGGGAAGTTTCTACATCCTCTGGAGAAGATGCTAGTTAAGACCTGTAGAGGGACAACTTTCTTTCCTAGGTACAGACAATTCAGTTGGCTGGACTGGATCTGCCCCTTAAAGCCCTCAGAGACATCTACCTCTGTCCCTGGAATATACAGGACTCTTCAGAAACCTATTGCATCACAACTCATAAAATTACCTTGAAATTCCATGTTCTATTAGTTCCTAAATCAGGCAAATTCTATTCCAACTTTCAGCTGTGTCTCACAGAGCTTATTCTTATTTATAGGGGGCTGTTACTGTCTAAGTAATTAGTGATTTATTTCCCTGAATACAGCAGCTTCATTACTTTTACCAAGGAAGAATCAACTAGATTCACCCAGAAGCAGTTACTAGATTTCTGAGGATTTTTTTAAGGATAAACACATTTGCTTCAATACAGAGAAGTCAAAAAGTTATGTGACATGTGGCTCTGACACGTTCTTCTCCAGAGAGTTTGAATTATTATCACAAATATAGACGTTGGAGTATGGTCTTTACAAGAAGAAAAGTATGTGTGTGAATGTGGAAACAAGTGAGACTGTGTGAATATGTGTTTGTCTAGGTACATGCAAAGCTACCCTCAATACCAGAGGTCATGACAAAATCCAAAGCATAAATCAAGAAATACAAATAGACGAAACCATCTTGTCCACTTTGAATAGGTCCTGTGGATGATCTTTTTGTCAGCCTACAAATTACTCACGTGCCCCTCAGGGGATGAGATATATCATCTTTTACTATTAGCTATTCTTGTTATATGCCTGAAGTGATGGAGTAGTGTGCTTCTATTTCAATTACACAGGCTTCTTTACTGGATATGGATTGATTTTATTTTACTCTATAAGAAGAAATGCTGTTATTACATTTAATGATTAAATCCTTCTTTTACTCTGCTAAAATATAAATTAGTAGTTTCGAAAAGCAGGCTTCAAGCTAAACAAAATTGCTCTGGGAGACCAAATAACTAAGGGAATTACCACTGGGCTATTCAAGTTTTCACCTCTATAGCAGGTCACTAATTGGATCTAGACTAGGCTCATAGTAGTGTCCTGACTTTGGAACCAAAATTATTACGTCTGCTGTGCAGCCTTCAGTATCTTATGTCTCCATCCAATTCCTAGAAAGTATTGGTACAGAGATGGGCATCACCCAGCCATGTTAGTTAGCACTGTATGAGATGTATTCAGAAGATCCCTATTCGCTCCATTAAATAGGGAAAGGATCTAGGTTACTAGCCCAGAGTTAAGACAATTTATTCTCAAATATTTGAAATTAGTAAAAGGTACAGAAAGAGGGAAATTTTGCCATACGAAGAAGTTGGATAAATATATTTTTTCTTGAATTTCCAGAGCTCATAATTCAAAAACTCTCCACAATACGAAAAAAAAGCGACAGCATATAAGCACAAAAACAGTAATACTGGTATTCTCTCTTGAAAACAATACTGATTCAAAGGCCTTGGATACTAGCAGAATGTTAATACTATCAGACATAGCCTTTGGTTTTCATTTTACTTTTAGGCTACATTCCAGAAATGCAATGATTTGAAGTGGAGATGAGGGCAGAACATGCCCCTGTTCAGAAACACATTTACAGCAGAAAGAAGGTTAGTCCATAATATTACAAACTTACTACTTCTTCATCTCTGCTTTATCAGCTGATATGTCCTATTTTCCTCCTTCAACTCAATACAGAATCATGAGTCAGGAAGAGCCCTGCAGGATTATTTTATCCCAGGGGAATGCCAGGTTTTCATATCATATCTCTTCAAGTTCCTTTTGATTATAATTGCTTTGTGAGTTTATGCAAAATTTCAGCTCTAAAAATGTATGTATTGTTCACCGTATGAAACTTTACTGTATCTAACCAAATGTGTTGCTGCTTTTTAAACTTTTGGATATCAACAGCTGTCCTTAGAGGTTTGCATCTTGGAAACTCTGTTATTTCATATTCTGGCAAAGAAGTTCACTGGGGAATCTGAGCTCACGAGGTGAGAAAGGGGCAAATATCTATTGAGCAGTACATAAGTGGGAAACACTTGGTCAATGGCTTGCTTGTTCACAATCCAAGTCTGCTACTTTTTCCTGCCAGATGGTATGTGAAATTTATTTCTGGGCTTCTAGACAGAGAAAAGGCATCTGAGCTGCTTTGAGGCTGCATCTCTTCTCCAACACTCTTATACAAGGATTTCGGAAGACTCTGTTCTGAATTGTGAAGTAGAAGTTTTTCAGAATTCAGTTTGCTCCTTTCTCACAGAGGGATTTTTTAGTCATCATCTCAATCAAAACATCTTGGAGACACAAACCTAGGAAAAAAAATGACTGTACGGTATAAGAAAGCACACATGTGCAAACCCCATGCACGTCCCCAAAACTCAGTAGCTAGATTGCTTGCAGACATTTACTTCTGATTGAAAGAGGTCCAGCTGTAGGGAGCATCCTATTCCAAATAAATACAGAAAGACAATGCAGCTCTACACAAACATGCCAAACTTTCCTCAGGACTTCTGACAGCAGGGAGCCAATTACTTTGAAAAGAATGGGTTCTGTCTCATGACATCAGCTAATCAAATGCATCTCCCTTGATCCCAACTTCAAGGTAGAGCTTTGCATTTTCGATATTTTAATTCAATACAAAGCAGCATTTTCAATGTTATTTATCTATTGTGGGTAGAAGCTCACTGGGTTTTTCTGCAGTCAGATGTAACAGTGGCAGGGCTAAAAGAGGCATATAAATAATAAATGATTTCTTTCACTTAAAGAGGTATCTGCCAATTCTTGCTCTCCTTTTAATTTGGGAAGGGAGTATCATTTAAACGATGACAGATTCTTTTCCATCAAATCAGAGAAGAAGGAGGGCTCTGGAAGAACAATGGCTGATGCCACAGCATGACTATCTGACAGACTTGAAAAGTTACTGTAAAGTTGCCAACACAACAAGCCTTTTATCTCTGATGATAGTATTTGAAGCTTGTGATTCTCATCCAAGGAATAGAAGGAGGTATATGATGTCCTCCCACTACTTCTTTTCTCACTGTTTTAATTACCATTATTTAAAGTACATAAATATTCTCCAAATAGGGAACCCTTTTTTTTTTTTTCTTCAAAATTCCTCTTTGTGAGTTACAGGAATATCTTCACTACATCGCTGAGTTTGGCTTTATTTCTAACACAAAACTGCATAGCTCTTTAAATTTATTTGCCTTTATGATATTTTATAGGTAAATAGCTGCCCTTACATGCAACTAAATTCCTTTGGAAGCTATTTACTCTTAACTGAAATCAGTTTCATTCAAAAAACTTCATCTTGGGCCAAGTACTCTTAGTAATTAGATCTTATAAGAGGTGATATATCTGCTTTCACAAGTGTTCTAAGCCAATGTAAAGCCTTATTACTCTCAGAAAGACTGGTTTTAGGCCGTGCTCTACATTTCTGCCCATTAGCACTCAGGTAGCCACATGGATGGTTATTATCTTGCTTATCCAGTTACTGTCCATCCACAAAAATGCTTGTGGTTGCCTAGGAAGATCATGGAACCACGTGCTCAGGATTGAGGGGTAAGAGTAGGAATAGACTTCCTCCTGTGTCACTTAGATTGGCTTAAATCGCCTGTGGCTGATCATTTGCCATAAGACAGCAATTGTAAATACTGGATTTCCAATATAAGACATAAGCACCTAAGGAATTTTTTCCAAAATATCAGTAACACTCTGGGGACATATGTAGGAACTTTTCAATCAACCCCAAGCAGCTTAGAAGGGGTTTTCTCTGACTGCTCTCCTGCATTTAGGCTTCCAATACGGTAATTTAAGTGCCTGGAGCTGTTGTCTTGAATTTGATCTCCCTGTGGAATAAGAAGAACTAGATGGGATTATTACCACATGTAGCTGTATGCTGTGCTCTCTGGTAACAGGAAAAATATGTGAATTCTTCCCTTTCAAGCATTAAAAGAAACAGTTCTCAGGATTATGTATAGTTTCTGCTAAAGAGTGCGTAAGAGGAAAACTGCTGATTTAGAACAAAGACACGTTTAACCTAGTTCTTGTTTTTGACAACAGTTGATAACAGAAGCTTTGCAAAATACATTAGAAAGAAGGAAATGTATCAATAGCAAATATTTCCTGCTTCCTACTGTCAGCAGCTTAGGGTCTTCCTTAGCCATGGGTTGTACCAGATCCTTATGTTTAACAGATATTTGATTGAAGATTGAATGGTCTGTAATGAGCAGAGTAGTCTATATACTGGAGGGAAGGGAAGTCATCCAAAGGGACCATCATGCAGACAGGCTGGAGAAGTGGGCCCATGAAAACCTTATGAGGCTCAACAAGGCCCAGTGCAAGGTGCTGCACTTGGGCCAGGGCAATCCCATGTATTTAAACAAACTGGGAGAACTTCTTGAGAGCAGCCCTGCAGAGAAGGACTTGGGGGTCCTGGTGGATGAGAAGCTGGACATGAGCCAGCAGTTTGTGCTTGCAGCCCAGAAGGCCAACTGTGTTCTGGGCTGCATAAAAAAAGGGGTGACCAATAGGGAGAGGGAAGTGATCATCCCCCTCTACTCAGCTCTTGTGAGGCCCCATCTGCAGTACTGCATCCAGGCCTGGGGCTTCCAGTACAAGAAGGACCTGGAGCTCTTGGTGTGGCTCCAGAGGAGGGCCACTGAGATGATCATAGGGCTGGAGCATCTCTCCTATGAGGAAAGTTTGAGGAACTGGGCTTGTTTAGCTTGGAGAAGAGAAGACTCTGGAGAGACTTCATTGTGGCCTTTCAGTACTTGAAGGGAGCATATAAACAGGAGGGGGCATGACTGTTGACAAGGGTGGATAGTGATAGGACAAGGGGGAATGGTTTTAAATCGAGACATGGGAGATTTAGGTTAGATATTAGGAGGAAGTTTTTCACATAAGGGGTGGTGATGCACTGGAACAGGTTGCCCAAGGAAGTTGTGGATGCCCCATCCCTGGAGGCATTCAAGGCCAGGCTGGATGTGGCTCTGGGCAGCCTGGTCTGGTTGTTGGCGACCCTGCACATAGCAGGGGGGTTGAAACTAGATGATCTTTGAGGTCCTTTTCAACCCAGGGCCATTCTATGATTCTGTGATTCCATGATTCTATGATTCTATGATTCTGTGATTCTGTGATTCTATGATTCTATGAAATAGTTTCCTGATGAATCTGCCCTGCACCCTCATCTTACCTAAATCTGACTCTCACAGTATCCAGTGACAATGAGCTCCATAATTTAATGATGTAAAAAATACTTAATGAACTTCTTTTAAGTTTTCCAGACAACTTCACTTGATGGCCCCCAACTTGCTGCATATTAATTTTTTTTATTCAATATTTTCCATTGTTTATGTTTTCCTAACCACTTTTCCCAGTCAATTCTTCCTTAGATGGAGGTACGTTTTCTAGTGTCTATATTTTTGTTTATGGGTTGATAGCAGATATTATTTGTGAGGAAGGAGCACCATAACTGAAGCCTCACAATCAAGAGTCCTACCCATTAAATTGCAAACTCAGGCTTTATGTCCCCTTTCTAATCCTGAAGATCTTGTATATGAATGCTACAAATGCAAGAGGATTTAACTCATCTTTACTATCCCATGACCAGTGCACTGACAGTCTACTTGTAGTTTCTTCTGGGATTCTCCTTTGGAGTGAACCCTTGTTTCCTGGTTAAGATCTTGGCAATGGCATCAGACCACACGAAGTTCATTCTCCCAGAACTACTTTAGATATCTCCATTTATCTCCAGGACTTCTGAGCAGAAACATCAGAAGAGACTGAAGGTCAGTGCAGAGGGGATCAGCTCTAAGCCATATGAGTGCAGGTCGCTGATGCTGTTGACTGCAGATGCTGCTGCATATACTGTAGATGTTGCCTTGATGTAGAAGCAGAGATGGTCCTCCAGAAGTGCTGTCTGCTGCATTTTTCCATGAGGCAATGTAGATATGGGTCTCCTGAAACACAAGACTGAATCCAAGCCTAATGATCAGTGCTCTAAAGTCAAGATTACTTTCACCACTTCGAGGGCTGTATTTTGTTTGAAGTCCATCTCATCAGACTGATGGCTTAAACAATGTCGGCCAGACCAGACACAGGCATACAACTTTATTCACAACTCCTGGACAAACTGGGGCAGGAGATGGACAGGTAGAGCCTTTGGGCATCTGTGTGAGAAGAATTTAAAACAGTGAGGAAAATAAAAGATTTTGCTTCTTAAAGCTAAGCAAACCAAGAGGACTGAGGGCTGGTTGAATCTCTTTGTTAAGAGTTCAGTGTTAATAGTTGAAGTGGCATGTTAGGTGTCTTACTGCTATTTATTTCTTCTTAGAAACCCTCGAAATCAGTATTCGTTTGAGGATTGTACTTATGAATACATGCTTCCCTTCCCTATATATTTGTATACACAATTTCTAGGCATGTTGGATACTGCAATATCGATAAATATTTTGTATTTGCCTTCATGCACTATATACACGTGTACAAATATATATGTGCATGTGTGTATACGTATATTTGTGTATATGTGAATACATATGGAGGTGTTCAACGTCAGGTTGGATGGGGTCCTGGGCAGCCTGGTCTAGGATCAAATGTGGAGGTTGGCGGAGCTGCCTGTGGCGGGGAGCTTGGTGCATCATGATCCTTGAGGTCTCTTCCAACCCAAGCCATTCTGTGATTCTGTGATATGTGAATAAACATTCCTATGAATAGAATATATTTGCTCATTCTCACTTTGGTACCTAAGGCAGGATTTTCTGGAAGAAAAATGTGGGTCAATATCCCACTAAGTTGCTTGTATCGCTTCTTTAGATTTCCCTGAAAACTTAGGGCTTAGTCAATACATGTGTTAAGAAAAAAAAAAAAAAAAATTTTACAATACATTCCAAGCATCTCCAGTTGTATATCTTCCTGAAGTCATTAATGCAACCTTTTTATTGTTCTTTTGTTTTCTCTTTTTTGTTCACTTTTTCTTGAATTTCTCTATAGATATTTCAGTAAACTATCATTATTTCCTTTCCAAATTATTCTTCACGTCTTCTCCACTTTCATCTGTGGTCCCGATTTCCACCCAGCAATGTGCTGGGTAAAAACACTGAAAGAATGATCAGAGACAGAAAAAAAGGTTGCACAAATGAGAGGAAATATAACCTGCATCATCTGTTCTGGGTATCTCGCTTCAGTTTGTCTAAGCTAGGGGCTTCATCTTCTCATGCCCTAGAGTCAGTGAAGAGCATTAAAGCTCTTCCTGAGGGAGTTAAGGACATTTGCTCTAGCAGAACCTACCTCCCTGTTTTCCATGCTAATATACCTGATTAGCAGAGCTCACAGCAGAGCCCTAAGACACCTCTGGTGGGATGCCTAAAGCAGAGTTTGAACCCACCAGACCGACATTTTTCAGCTGTCTTGATGACAGTAATTTTTATTCTGAACTGACAATCCTAGACTGAAAACAGGTTTAATTAAAACAGTGCAAGCTTGTGTGTAAACCAGCCCTTAGGCACCTTCACAGAGCGGTATAAATCAGAGGCATACAAGACACGTTATGTTCCTGAATGCATCTGCCTGTCAGACTGAGCCCACCCATGCAGGATATATTGTAGCATTTTATTCAGCCTAGTTTTAAAAGCCCAAATCATTCCGCCATTTATTCCATCTCGCACAATACACTCAGAGCAAATGCCCTGACTACTTAGGGTCATTTAAAAACCCTACGACACTTTACATAAAATTTGCTACCAGCAATGTCCTACTCAATTTACAAATGAGATAATTGCAACACTATCTAAATTCTCTTTACGGTTTCATCTGGGTGCAGTGCTTTTCTTTATTACTGGTGCTAACATTTTATAATAACACTTGGAATTTTGGTGCTGTTGATCATCACAAAAATCCAAATATTTGCTGAGGGAAGGAGTAGCACTGGTCCTTAGCTGAGGAGTAGGGCACTGCCGCCATGACAGCACTGAATGTTGACTACTTATCACATCAGCAGTGCAGATAGGATCATGTATTCTATACCTGGACTCCAAGACTCAGTCTGGACCACTTGCAATGTGAAATATGAATGAGCAGCCATGATAGTGTATAGTCATGAATAAGCTTAAGCATTGCCACAGGAAAACTAGTAACACGAAACAGGTGAGAGAGCACAGACATGACGTTTCCTGCACATACTTCTCTCAGGGGAACACTGACCCACTGTCTATAAGGAGATATGCCAGAGCATGAAAATGCCTCACCCATAGGTATAGGCTCCTCTGCAGCTTTCTGAACTCACAGAATCATAGAAACCCTAGAACTAGAAGGGACAGCTAGTCCAAGGTCACCTAGTCCAACTTCCTTGCACAGGAACATGCATAGCTGGATCAGGTCGCCCAGGGCCTGATCCAGCCTCTCCTTGAAGGTCTTCAGGGATGGGGTATCAATCACAGCTCTGGGCAAGCCATTCCAATGCCTTACCACCCTCACTGTAAAAGACTTTTTCCTTTTATCTAACTTCCACATCGTTCCCCAGTTCACTGCCACTCAGATACAAATGGAAGAAAAAGAAAACAAAAGACAGAAACTAAAATGGGTAGAAATGCCATAAAATATTTAAGCAGGCACAAGTTCCATAGGATGGAAATGCTGGAAATGTAAGTACAGGCATCTTACACCATCAGACTCCTAGATGGATTCCATACATTTCTATATATTGCTTTTTCTGCTAGAGAGGCCAAACTGTACCATATTACTTATCTCACAAGAGTGCAACAAAGTTCAATGAATTTCCATTTGGAAAAGCAAATTTTGTAAAGAAACAGTGAAAGTAATAAAGGCACCATTCCCACCAGAAAAGATAGCTCTGTAGAAAGACAGATGTGAAAAGAGCTGTTTCCTGCAATCATGCAGTGCCTCTGCCATTTACACTCTGTTCTGTCTTCCCCTCTTTCAAGAAGCAGGTGCCCAAATGGATTTGCTCATGCATTCACATTCACACTTCTTTTCAGAATGCTCATCATCTGGCAAAAAGAATGAAAAAGAAAGACAGAATGACAGAAAGAAAGCAAAGAATAGCAAAAAAAAAAAAAAAAAAAAAAAAATGGAGGAAGGGCAGAAACAAAACCACACCTAGACTTGATTGAAGCACTCACAAAAAAAAGGTTTTCTTTGACAGACAGAGAGGGAATATGCTGGGGGGGGTATTTCTGAAAAGATGAGATGTACTTCACAGGAAGGCTCACAATAAAATGGAGGCAGCAGAGTTAGAAAGGGAAGCAGAGGCTGTCATGTTAGTACCTCCTACAACACTGAACTGACACAGAAGCCATCTCCCATGCAAGTGCTCAGAGAGGAAATTATTTTTGCAAATAAACAGTCTCTGAGCCATGACTTAAGACAGCATGTGAGAACGCATATGTTAGAGTGCAGTTACTCCAGATTTTGCTTTATTTGCATTGCAGCATATTGTGACCTATATTAAATGGTTTCCATGCACTGACCACAAAGAAAGCAGTCTCAGATGACACAGCCCAGCATACAGACACACAGCTCCATTTCATTAGAAGTGCAGTGCAAAATCGTGCTGCAGCTTTGATTTTACCATTTTAAAGCAGTGATGTACACCTGCCACAGAACAGAGACCCCTGGGCATGATTAGCTGCTTACCACAGCACCATGAGGGGCTTGGGGCTCTGCAGTCACTGCTAAAGTCCCTGTCTCAGTGAACTGCCATCCAAACAGTGATACCGTGCCTCATAGTGCCGTGTGGCATATGAGATGCCAGTGCCTTGCTTAAATGTCTCAGCACCCTTCCTCCAGCATCCCATAGCCCATCCTGTACGCTGTGTAGTCATACATACAGAGTGCTGTATACAAGGCAATAAATCCCTGTACCTGAGATGCCTTCCACGGACCCAGCTCAATAGCATCTGGGAAAAAAAAAAAAAAACTAGTAAGCCCTTCAAATGATAACGGAGTGCATAGCAGTAACAACAACACCCAGATGCTGCTGAACACATTTCTTCCATAGGAGAATGCAAAGACCTGAATTGTAAATCCCAGTTTTACAGAAAAGGAATTGAGAGGGCTACAGCTAATTTGTTTTCCTACACTGCAGCGTGGCTATAACAACAATGAAATATAGTCCTTATTATGTTTTTTATAATGGAAAGAAATAAAAAATAAGAGGGTGTGGACATGAATTTATACAGAATAAACTATGTATTTATCTCACAGGCACACACAAACAAATGAGTTGAAAACAAGATTGTATAAAATAAATAACTGTGTAAATTTTGAAAGCACTATGTCTGAAATCCCTTCTGTGACCTTCTAGCACTCTTAGGATGCAGCCTTCCATTGCAGCAGAAGATGGTAGATTTTTCTCAGCTATGAATTAAGTCCGTATCTAGGGGTAAATTTAAACATAAATATCAGAAACGTGCAAAGGGGCAGCAATTATAAGAATATTCTTAATAATAATGCTGGGCTTTTCTAAATGCTGACCTTCCATTGTCATTGGTCTTTAAATGTGTGTGTTAAACAAGCTAACTTTCTGTATTTACACAAGCATAGTTGCTACTTTTCTAGGATAAGCATCTTTTGGATACACTGGAAATAGAAGGTCAGCAGCAGCTATGTGATACACAGAAGATTGTTGAACTGCTTTTTTTTATTTAAGTATAGACCCTAAATTGCCTAAACATGATCTGTGGGAGAGTTTGGGTCACTTTTGTTATCCAAATGGTCCATCTGACACGCTGCTCATCACATGGGATGCTGTATGCTGAACACTTGGATCAGATGTTATCAAGCCCTCCTGCTCAGTTTGCTCCTGCAAGGCAAAAACAAACACCAGCACATCCATTTGGACTCAGATGTGGTATATTTATTTACCACATCCACTCCAGGCAGCCTTCATAATTAGCAGCCTCATGAAGCTCCTGCAACGTTTGGCAGCCTCCTGCCTGCTTGCCTCTGAACAAATGGAATGGCATTTGGTGCAACCAATACAGTCAGGAAGTATCTGGGAGAGGTGACTGCATTAACACCTTGACACGGGGGCTCAAAGCTGCTTTTCCCACCTCACCAGTTCAGTTCACATGATGACAGTGAACCAGACACAGGGCATCTGCGTGAATACTACAGCCATAACCAGATCCTCTTTTCTCTGCAGGATCAGACCTCATGCACTACCACGCTCTAGACATTGTCTGCAACACTAGATATTTGCATTTAAAAGTTTGCTGTTTCTGCCCCTCAAAAAAATACGTGTTAGAACTTATTGCCATACTAGGTAATACCCCTCTCTCCCCCTGACGCTTTTTTGTTAGCCAACCCAGATGAGCAGCAGAGATCTAAGATGTGTTGCTCTTCAAGCAAGGAAAGCAAGCAAGGTGCTACAATAAACCCCATAGAAACAAAGCCTCTTGAGACTGACCATCCTGTTTAACGGGCCAGTCTTTCTGCAGCTTACCAAACAACAGTTCTCCTTGTCCACAAAGGCAAGAATTAAAAGAAGGACTTTTAATTTGAAACAGTGGTTTAATGTAGCTGTTTGAGAAGGCATTGCAACTATAAGATTTTGGGGTGTTCAAGGAAAGGCTGGATGTTGTGCTGAGGGACATGGTTTAGTGGGAGCTATTGGGAATAGGTGAATGGTTGGACTGGATGATCTTTTAAGTCTTTTCCAACCTTGGTGATTCTATGATTCTATGATTCTATTCCTGTTGTATGATTCCTGTTATCTGCTACACTGAAAATGCCAAACCATTAATAATCCGAAGTACTTTGAAACTTTGATATTTACTACTGAAAACCAAACCTTTGTAGGAAGAGTTAACCTTCGCATTTCTAACACTGTCACCTTTAGCATCGCACTGGAGCTGAGTAGGGAAGAATCCTCATACTGCTAACTATGGGGCTGTCTGCTGTGTCTTTGTATGGCTTGGAAAAATGGGCCCACTCCTAATAAGAAATTTACTAATCAGTCCTAAAGGATACAGAAGAAGGTTGTCAAAAGACCAGTTCCACACTGGAGTTTTCAGTGTGGAGTGGCTGTGAAATCCATTGTGTAGAACAGTTGAGCAACTGAGGATTTACAGTGGCTGAGTAGACAATGCACTGTTACCACGGATTTAAGTACACCTATCATGCCTTGCTGCAGTGGCAGTAAGTAATCTCTTGAGAACCTCTCTTGAGGAGCCAAGTGTATCTATAATTTTTTATCATATTCCTACCTAGTGAATTTGGCATGAAATCCTACTATGACACCACCCACAGTTTGTTCCGTGGTACTCTTGAAAGCAGGACCCAGCCCAATAGAAAGTCACCACTTTGCAAATGTCTCCTACACTGTGTCAGTGTGAGGAGAAGAAATTCCTAATGAATGCCTCCAAACCCTCAGGGGATGTCAGAAACAACAGGAGTAGCCCACTTTCCTTGCCATCCCACATAAAGCATAAGGGCTATGGCTGTGCAGAGGGATGGGAAGGATAGCACTGTTTAACAAGGATAAGCAGACAGTAAAAGGTAGCAAGTAAGGAACAAGATAAGCTTGCAGCAGTACAATTTGTGAGAAGTCTGTGCTGTCAAGAGTTTGAAGAATAACATGGGGGCAGGTTCTCCATGGTGCTCTTGAACTGGAGAGTTTATATTTATACTAGATGCTAGGAATATATTTTTACTCAGAGGGCACTGAGACACTGGCACAGGCTGCTCAGAGAAGCTGTGGATGCCCCATCCCTGGAGGTGTTCAAAGCCAGGCTGGATGAAGCCCTGGGCAGCCTGAGATGCTGTGTGGCAATCCTACATACACTTGGTAGGGGATTGGAAATGGTTGGGCTTTAAGGTCCCTTCTAACCTGAGCCATTCTGTGATTCTATGATTAATCAGAAGACTCATTGCAGCTTACTGAGCATTGCATACATGAAAGCCTGCGACAGCTTTTCTGATTACAAAAGCTCCTGTTAATTTCCAGCACATAATTTTGCAGTAGTATCCACATTGAACAAATCCAGCTCAACCATACAAAACATTTTGTCACACACAAAGCCTCCATCTCCTTCATAAATTTTCTCCTACTTTGACCACACAACCTGCAACATCTGATTCTAGAGGGATGCAGAAGAAACTGCAATCAGCAGAGTTTTAGGTATATATGGAAGGCAAGTCCAGAACCAAAGATGATGGAAGTCGGCAGTGTCCTCACCATCCAGAGGCAATGTTCCTTAGTAACCAAGGAAGAAGAAGGGAGTCAGGCTAGTGACAGTGACTAGTTCTGCCTCAGGTTTAGCAATTGCACATTAAGCCCATGAAGCTGAGTTCAAGGTCGAGCCAAGAAGTCAAGTCAGCGACATAAGGTCAGAAGATGAAAAATAATTATCATCAAAATATAAGAACTACAGTTTAGCTCAGGCATAATACAGTGCAAGGACTGAGCTTCAGTTACAGAGCTACAGGTTGATTCAGTTTGGAAAAGACCTCAGGAGTTAATTTAATAGTTTCTTTTTCTTGAAAACTTCCAGGGATGGCAACTACACAATTTCTCAGGCGTACTATTCCAAGGCTGAGCTGTCCTTATGGGGAAAAAAGTTTTTATTTAGATCTACTCTGATCTTACCTTGTTTCACCATAGAGCTGTTGTCTTTTATTCTGTCCCAACACATTACTATGGAGAGCTTGGCTCTGTCTTCTCAATGACCTCCGCATAGGCCATGGTGGGTTGCCATGATGTCTTCTCACAGCTGTCTCATCTTTAGACTGGTTGAGCCCTGTTGCCTCAGTCTTTCCCCACAAGTAAGTGCTTCACTACCAAGCGTTGTGGTGACCCTGCTGAACTTACTCCAGCTTGCCAATGACTTTCTTGCACCAGGGAGCGAAAACTGATTGCTTTATCTAGATGTGATCTGATGAGTATGGAGTAGAGGGGGATGATGACTTCCTCCAGTTTATTGGCTATGCTCACGCAGCCTTGAAAGACTTTTTCATTTTTTTCACTACAGAGCTCTTATGCAGCTTGCTGTTTCTGGTTTCTCCTGGTCCTCTCCATAAAGCTTCTGCAGCCTGGTTGCACAGCCTATGTCATGACAAGGGTCGATGTTGCTGTTTTGCTTCTTTCTCAAGTGTAGGGCTTTGCATTTGTCCTAGTCAAATTTCACGAATTTTTTTTGTCAGCCAATTATTCTATCCTCCACCCTTATTAACTGCATTGACCAGTGCCTCCTAGCCTGGTGTGACCTGCAGACTTGATAAGTCTATCACCTCCTCAAAGTCTTTGATAAAGATGTCACGTCTCAGGAAGAGGATTGATCCCACTACAGATCTGGTAATACACAAGAGAGTCAAAATGTCAAGAAACTCCTAGAATCTCTTAAATAATCCCCAGCCTGAAGAACTCAGGTTGACTGACAACAAAATGCCAAGAAAAGAAGTAAAACAAAGAACAAGGGGGAAAGAAAAGAAAAAAAATAGGAAAGTTAAATTAAATTTCAATTTAATTAAAATTAAAAGAGGAAAAGGAAAATGCAGACGAGGAACAACAGTCAAATTTAAGAGTGAGGAGGCCACTTAAGATTGATAAGAGATCATAAATAAAGCAACAGAGTCTGTACCTGAAAAGATAATCAGCCAGCACAAATAGAAACCCACTCAGCATGCCCACAGGGTTTCACACTGTATCTGATTCAGTTAGCATTAACTTAGTGCTTATTTGTCACTGTGGCTTAAAAGTAGATATGATTGGAAAGAAGATTTTTTTAATTTTCCTAAAGACAATGGTGGCTTTCCATATTTTTCAAGTATTTAAAAAGCAATATAACTGTAAAATATTTCTAAAAATGAGAATAATAGTTGTATATACAACAGCAATATATGCACGGAGGGGCTGACAAAACATTTCACCCTGAAAAGCGGGAATAAACCCTTCATTGGTCCCAGGTCCATATGAGCTTTTATCTAGCTAACTTTATAAATGTCTAAGTTGAGGTAAGCTCACCATTTGAGGCTCCTATTACAGCCAATAGACAGGAATCAGCACATCCAGAGAGTGATTTATTAGAGAGGCCTTAAATGCTGAATCTCCTCTGGAGACTTTGATTTCTCTTCATTGACTATAAAGGAAGGTCATGAGTCTACCTCAGACTTAGATTCTTAACTCAAGGCAGAAAACAGTAATCCTTCCTCCTGTAATTACACAGACCATCGGGGACACCACCTGAACCTTGCTCAGAACAGCTGATCCTTGTGGGAACAAGAATTTCATTGCATAAAACAGTAATAGGATATAAATCTTCCTGCCTGGTTTTTCTTACTGCCTTTGGTTGACAGGCACTGTTTTAAAAGATTAAGCCTTAGAGACACTGGAAAAAAAGCTTGAGGGGAAATGTTGCTGTGCAAGCAGTGAATGTGGAGAATTAACAGCACAGATCTCACTATGGCAGAAAGTATCTCTGTTTCTTGATATCACAGCACTACTTTGCATCAGACACAAGCCACATCCTGTTGTTCTGGAACATGCAGGAAGACATAAGCACTGAAATTTCTCTAGAGTTTCTCCGAGATTATTTTCTTTTGTTTTAGCTCTGGAAGCACCAGAGTTTAGACTACAACATGCAAGAACTCTAAGGAAACAAGCAATGTACTGCTTCCTTGGGAATAACATGATTCCCAGAGGTCTTTGAGAGACATGAACCCAGGAAACCAAAAGTTGTATTCACTTGACTGCATTGAAAGAATTACAGATTTTTACACAGCAGGAGTGGAAGTCAGGTCCAGACTATAGATGCCTCTTAGACCTTGCTCACATGTAGGCACATAAATTTCAGTGTCCAAACATAGCATTAAATACTTCTCCTAGAGGGAGATTTAGCTGCCCAGATAGAAGTGCCAAAATGCCATAAAAGATGCCACAGCACCTCCAGCTGCTCCAGAAAAACATGTGTCTTTCATAATTTATGTATCAAGTCAGCCCCATATGGTTGTCTGATAATGCTCAGGGTACCTTGGATGGCATTACATAACTCTGCTTTGTAAACGGAGCTGCTTGTTGCCAGCTTGCAGAACAATTTCCAACCCCAGAGTTCACACCAGCGGAGTGCCGATACTGCTGTGCATCCCCAAGTAAGTGACATACAGTGTGAACATGAACAGCCTGGCCCCTTCTCTTGCATATGTACAAAGGTGAACCATTGTTACAGAGAGCTGGAGCAGTAGAGTAGGTACTGGCAAGACTATCTTGGGTGCTCTGACTACATCCTCTTCAACCATCCTCTGTAGCTTTCCAATCAGGGTCACATGGGAAAGGAAGAGACCATCTTCAAAAAGTACCAGTAACAATTGGAGTTGGTTACTAGAGTGTAATGGAGAAATTTAATTTACCTGATGCATATTGAGCTGCTTCTTTAAAATGAATATCAGTCTTACCTAACAGACACCAATCTCTCTCCATGAACTGTTGAGGTTGTCCACATGACTAGCTGAGCTGGAGATGACTTGATTGTGAATGTCAAGGTCCTTCACTTTACTGTGGGACACCAGGCAAGAAACTCAACAGCAAGACTGCCAAGTACGTTGTGCATCTTCTGTTGAAATGGATAAAGCTACTCAGAGAAACCCTGGAAAGTCTTTAGTAGATGAATTTGTCGACTTTTCCATCACCTCTGGGTTGTCCAAAGGAGCAAGTCCATCTATCTCTCATTGAAAGGTTTTTATTCAGACTTTTCAAGAAACACAGTATGAGGATGGCAACTTTTGATGACAGAAATTTAGAGACAGACATTTGCAATGTGTACAGGCATAAGGTTTCCATGTGCATTCCCTACCACACCACAGTTCTGTCCCATCACTGCAGTGGTCCCAGGTTACAGGATTTTCATCATTTCCATAGGAAAGCTGTCCTAACAGTAATGCTTAAAAATTTCAATCAGTAGTTATTTTTTACCTAGCCTGCATTCTATTTCTGTGGGAAATGAAAATGTAACAGAAGCCAGTGGTAAAAAAGGAGATAAAAAAAAAAAAGAAAAAATGTCTAAGATGCGTAGAGGCATATGAGAAAAAAAGAGCTTGTGGCATATGCATGAGCTTAAAACTTCAAGAAAAAAGTTAAATTAATGAAGGTAGTTCACAGTTTAAAATTAATTATTTTTGCATTTCTTTTTCTCAGAGGTTCCTCTTCAATATTCCAAATATAGATGGTGGTGGGATTATTTAGAAGTGGAGTACATTATAACTAAGGCCTATAGCAACCTCACTCAGCAGTGAAATTTGTTGTCTCCCTCTGATCCTCAGATTATGGAGATGAGGGGATGAATGTACATCAGTAAGATTCCCTACCGAGATAGCTTTTCACTCTTTTCAGTAAGTAAAAGATCAAAGGCAAAATAGCTAATTAACATACCAAAGGAGACAAAACCCCTAGAGCTTTATCGTTGTTGCAATCCAATAATAAACAGCCAAGTACAAAAAAGATTATTTGATAGTGACACATAGAATTGAAAGCCTTTGAAATGTCAGCTTCTCAAAAAAATGTATTTTTGGAAAGAAAAAATATTCATAATTATACAGAATAATGCTTAAGCATCAGGGAGTAACTCTTCATTCCAGTGAGATCTTGCTTGTAAAACTACTTAGCTTAAGAACAACAGCCTGGTCTGCCTTTATCTAGCATAAAATAAAAAATAAAAAGCGTACAAAAGGCTTAAAATCTCTTCCTGAGTAAACAGTCACTTCTTTTATAAATTAAAAATTAAGTACTGTTGTTCTTGTTCTATGAGAAATATCATCAGTCTCCATTCCTAGAGCAGCTTCCAGCATTAACAGACTTGGGGGCACCGGGAGAGCAAGGTTTAAAACTATGCTTGTCTGCACTAACTACTGTGTTGCATTACACAGTCCTAAATGCTTTTATGAAGCCAGAAGCAAAATACAAAATCACATAGCAGAAACTGGTATGAAACTCTTCTGTGGAGAGAGCAACGGACTTCACAGATATACCAGGAAAAAATATTTGTATAATAAAGGGGACTTGGGCAAGTGACTGGAGTATATTAAACCAGAAGCAGTTTCTCTGGCACACTTTTGTCTCAGAGAAGCTTTTCTTTCACAAAGCTATTAAGAAATTAACACCACTCCAAAACTATTCCCAATAGGGAGCTGGGCACCGCCAGTTTGATCTCAAGGATAATTTTAGCTGTTTGGATACAAAATGTGACATTTGTAGGGCCAAAGGCTGGTCACTGTTCCGTTCCATTCACAGGTGCGGATTTAGCTAATTAGTCTGTGAAAGAGAAACATATACATCTGGGACATCAGTGTTTGGAGTAAGGAAAGCTGGGAGATGTTAT
The DNA here is from genome assembly GCF_951394365.1 of Tetrao urogallus. NCBI lineage: Eukaryota > Metazoa > Chordata > Aves > Galliformes > Phasianidae > Tetrao > Tetrao urogallus. The sequence continues at coordinate 30,799,254 of NC_136813.1, read as the reverse complement.
AGTGAATGGCAAAACAGTACCAAATGTCACTCACACCCTACCACAGGGAGGATTGCATGATGGAAAATTCTTGCATTTGGTTAAATAGAAATGATTTAAAAGGCAGGCTAGTCCTTGCATGGATACTAGTGTATATTCAAGGATCTGCTTGAAAAGATCTCATAAGGCCCTTAGGGAAGGTGGCCCAAGACAGCTAATTGATATTTTAAGAATCGTATCTTCAGTCTCAAGACCAATCTTGTCACAGCAAGTCCTACATGGATGAACAGGGAGCTCCTTGCAAAAGTCAAGCATAAAAATAAGAGTACAGAGACAGACTGGACGGGGACCTGGGCAGCCTAGTCTAGAATTAAATGCAGAGTTTGGAGATTCATGATCCTTGAGGTCCCTTCCAACCCACACAATTCTGTGATTCTGTGATTCTGTGAGTGTGTAACCTGGGAGAAATACAGAGACATTGTCCAAGCCTGCAGAGCTGCAGTTAGGAAAGCCAAAGTCCAAGTGGAATTGAATCTGATGAGGGATGTCAGAGAAAATGAGAGAGGTTTCTGTAAGAACATAGGTTACAAAAGGACGATTAGGGAGAATATGGACATGCTGCTGAATGAGGCACGGATGCTGGTGATGAAGATCATGGAAAAGGTTGAGGTAGTGAGTGCCTCCACTATCAAGACCAACCTTCAAGAATGTCAAGTTCCAGAGATCAGGAGCAAAGGCTGAAGCAAGGAAGAGGTACCTACCCTTGGTGGAAGAGCACCAGATCAGGAAATGCATAAGCAAACTGGGCATACATAAATCCATAGGTCCAGACAGAATGCACCCATGCGCTAGAGGAGCTGGCTGATGTCATTGCAAGGCCATTCCTAATTATTTTTGAATGATAATGGTGAATGGGAGAGGAGCCTGAGGACTAGAAGAGGACTAGAAGAAAGCAAAAAAAGTTATTTCCATATTTCAAAGGAGTAGGATGACCTAGTGAACCACAGGCCAGTCAGTTTCATATCAATTTCTTGGAAGGTGATGGAACTGCTGATCTTGGAAACCATTTCCAACCACATGCATGACAGGAAGATCAAGAATAGTCATCATGGATTCACCAAAGGTGAATATGCTTGATATACATACTTGAGCAACCTCAGTCTCCTAAGATGAAGTGACTGGCCTAAGAGGCAGGGGAAGAGCATTGGATAGTGTCAACCTAGAATTCAGAAAGATTTTTTGACAGTATATGTCATAAAATCTTCATAGAGAAACTAAAGAAGCTGCCTGAATGTCCAGGCCCAGATGATGGTCATCAGTGGCATGAAGTCTAGTCAACAACAGTGTACGTTGGAGTCAGTATTGCAACAAGTTCTATTCCTTCATTAATAAACTCTGGATGTTGGGGCAAAAGATTGAATATATCTTGATCCAGTTTGCAGATGATACAAAGCCAGGAGGATTGACTGATACACGAAAAGGCTGTGCTACCATCCAGAGGGACCTTGGCAGGCTGACGAAATAGGTTTATTGGGAACATCCTGGTCCCATTCAATGAAGGGAAAGTCTTCCACGTGGGGAAAACAGCCATAGGCATCAGAAAATGCTTAGGACACTCAGCTGGCAAGTTCTAAGTCCTGATGGATACCAAGTTGAATGTGAGCCAGCACTGTATCCTTGCCACAAAGAAGGCAACTGGTATCCTGAGATGCATTAAGCAAAGCAGAATAAGGAAAGTGGTACCTCCCCTCTACTCATCTCTAGCGAGGCCACACCTGGAAGTACTGTGTCCAGTTTTGGGCTCTCTAGTACAAGAGAGCTGGACATACTGGAGAGAGACTGGCTAAGGGGCCCAAAGATAATTAAGGGGCTGTATCATTTGTCCTATGAGAAAAGGCTGAGAGAGCTAGGTCTCTTTAGTGTGGAGAAAAGAAGGTTCAAGGAGCGTGATGCATATACAGACCTGAGGTAAGGATGCAAAGAAGATGGGAGAGGCACTTGTCTGTGTTGCTGAGAGACTGGACAAGAAGCAATGGACACCAGCTGAAACATGCTCCATTTAAATATCAATAAATGCTTTGTACTTTGCAGGTGAGAGAGTACTGGAACAGGTTCCCCAGAAATATTGTGCAGTTTCTCTCCTTGGAGATCTCCAAAAACCACCTGGACATAGTGGTGGGCAACCGTGGCTAGGTGTTCCTGTCTGAGCACATATAACTCCCAGAGCTTTTTGACAACTTCAACCATTCTGTTATCTTTTCCCAACAAAGATATTCTCCTTTTGTTACGGTTATCACTGTTGTAGGAGAAAATTGAATTTCCGTTGCTTGTACTCCACCTACCCCCTGAATAAAGATAAGGTGCCTGTTTCTACTGGAACCACTTATTGCAATAAAGAAGGATATTATTCATTTCACACTTCAGTTCATTAATTAATGCAGCATATTTGTGACTCAGTGCTTAAATACTGATCTGTATTTTTTATGAATGTGAAAGCAACAAGCCTAGTTCTTGAACCCTCTTTACACAAACCAGGGATACAAAGGAGATGAGAGGCAACACAACCTACTGCCTGACTCAACTATGCAAGCTGAATTCATGGGTGTTAATATCCATTGTCTATGCCTTTTACATTGTCAGTTCCAAAACAAGTATATATATATATATTGCTAGTATCAGAGAATCAGGAAATGAGTTTGAATGGAGAAGCCTGTGGTTTTTATACATCCTGGTTCAGATCTGAGCTGCTCTGAAAACAGAGCAAAACAGAAACTAGAGAAAGGACAGCCCCTCATCCCATCTGAACATGGTGGCACATCAGTCTTGGGTTATAGATTGATTTCTAGTTGTCTTTCTACAGCAAGGTAGACAGTCATAAACAGCCTTCTAGAATGAAAAAAATGGCATCTTTATTCTCTATTAAAACACAATAGCCACTCAGAGAACATTCTAAATTAAATAAAAACTCAAAACTGAGCAAAAAAGCACTTACAGAGACCCAGACTTCCAGCTCTGCAAAGCTTATCACATCAGCTAATATGTATGGCAACAGCTTTCTAGTGCAAAGACAAAATCATGGCCAATAAATCCCCAAAAGATACTTAGGATTTGGCATTTCAGAGGATGTATCATAGTTCAGAAAAACCTAAGTGATTTCAAAGTACAGGTCATTCTGACCTGAAGAACTGTCAGTAACCATGTAGATATTCAGTCAGCAGGATCATCACTGTCACTACTCTGATGAACAGATCAAAAGGGCCCAAAGTCAACACCACTGGGCTGGTTCTGACAGATCTGGCATAAAAGGGTTTCACTGCCTTTTTCCTCACTAATGGTAAATCCAAGCACGTAACATAATTTGCCCTGAAATCCCAAAACTACTAAAAACTATTTTACTGTTCAACATGCAAAACATCTTTATGTAGTCAATACTACTACTAAACCCACAACTGCTTTCCAAAAAAGAAAAAGAAAAAAGAAAAATTGCTGAGTGGCAATCCCCTTTATAAAGTCAGCTGAGAAAGAAATAAGGAGAAATCTAGTACTCAGCCAATAAACAAAATATGGTCATGGATTCCTTGTAGGGTCCATGCGTTATACAGACTGGACATGTTTTTGCTCTTCTAGAGTAAATCTTTTCAGTGTGAGATGAAACAAGTACCCAGTTTTAATCTCTTTTGTTCTTCTATTTCAAAAAGACTTCAAAAGACTCTCAGAACACTTGCAGGACAGCAAAAATTCATAGCAATATTGGATTGGGTGTCTCAAGTCACCCAAATATCACGTTTAAAAGTACTTTTGCTAAAGTGGAAACAAACATATATTGCAGACTAAAAAAAAATATTGTTCCACAAGCTACCAAAAGATAAGCCTTTCAATGAATGAATCTAAAAAGTGTTTTACACAGCATAATATATTTCTTAGCTAGCTACAAAGCACAGTTTTTATATGTCCTTTATCTTTTCACTACAAAACCATGAGAGAATTTAGCAATATCATGTGTGTGTTTTCTTGTCTGACTAGTCTCATGTGTTTTCATAAATGTAATCCTTTTCTCAGTCATTAATCACTGGTGCTAGGCTAATACTGCCAAAAAACATATCACTTTATCTCCTATTGTGTTTACTTTCCCTGATTACTGTAGTGAAAATGTTTCCAGGAAAGGAAAGAGAAGGCAGAGATGTTGAGATGGGCAACTACTTCTGAATATCAGAAAGTAGTCATAAAAATCATATTATAATAGAATATAGCTGAATATTTGTACTAGAAATCTATTTCAATATGTTGCAGCACGTTGCAACACGCCACATTACTTACAAGATCAGTCAAAACTATTCACAGTCTGAATAACAAACACACCATGTCTTGCTTATAAAATTGATAATTATTTCCATAAATTAATTGGGAACAGATTTCTCCACATCTATTCGCACACACCAGCAGCTTGTTTCATAGACAGGTTTTGCTTGCTTCGCTGTGAGTAGACAGGAAAGAATTTGACCCTTGACAAATGATTTTGAATAACGAATATGTTTTTAAAATATTTCAATCTGCTCCTGGGCAAATCCATCAGCAGAACAGCAGGCAAATTTTGCCGTCTTCATTACTTTCTATTATTTAGTCATCTATTCTAGCTGTCTCTTCCAAATCTCCCCCTTAAAATGCCCCCTCCCTCTTCAACTGTTGTAGTAGAGGATTCTGTAAAAACCTCCTGTTGGTAACATTCATTATATGTTAGTCTGCAAAGTTAGGAAGTAAATGCTTGGAATGGAAATTAGGAAAATAATTTCTTCAGAGGAAATGCAGTGGTAATAATTATCAACTATGCTTAGTTTTCACTCTTTGATTATGATTCTCAGCCAGCTACCATAATTTCTCATTCAGAGGCAATTGTGGTAGAGGAAAAAGGAATAGGCTTTTTAAGGTCTTTGTGAGGCTCCCTCAGTTCTTTTTTATGTCAGACTTATCCACACAAAAAGATACATTAAAAGAATATTGCCCAGATTGCAAAGTCAAGCACTCCAATACCAGCAAATGCCAAAATTAAGATTTCCTGAAAACATTAATTCAGACCCTTATGCATATGCATTGTGCCACAGTCTTTAATTACTTGATGAAATACTATTTTTCTACCCAGTTTTTGCCTCATTCTGTGTTTTTGCTGGATGGTTCTCACTTAACGAGTGAGCTATTCAACGTTTTCTTTTATCCTCCACATTCAGTGTGTGGCCCCAGTGCTTTATTTACGGCACGCTATTCAAACTCTGCTATGAAGACAGAATTAATTTTCTCGTGGGCTTTTTTATAGCTGTCATCACTATCATATCTTAAATATTCATTAGGCCAGAGCAGGAGCAAGAGAGAAACGCTGTAGGTTGATGGTTAGAAGACTCACCTGGGAGACCTGCACTGATGCAGTCTCTGCTCCAATGAATATTTAAATAGTCTGTATCAAACAGAACAGCTTCAAGAGGAGACACTAAACTGCCAGTACCTGCAGAACCCTGGTTACAGAATTCATCAGAAAGATAAATGAGCTTGGGCTGAAGACCTTCCAAATCAGGCATGAACTGGCTTCAGATCTCCAGATGATTAACTATCACGTATCAGACTGCTGCTTTCTTTTCCAGTGAAATGCCATCAAGGATAAGGGAGTTAATTATAGGAAGGGGTTTACCACTACGTGATGGAGTGAAAAACTAGTCTCCTTCCAGCTGAAACCCTCTCCTAGTGATTCTCTCAGGCATCTCCTCACCGAACTTTCTGTCTTCTTTGGACTCCATTCTTGGATATCCAGTTTAAATACCTCATGTCAGAACAAGGCTGTAAGCCAAAACCACGTGGTCCACTAAAAGATCAAATGACATACTATTCCATAAAGAAGCTAAAATAGGCTAATTCGTCTTTTGCCCCACATTTCAGAATATTCTGCATATGTGGTGTTACACTGGTAAACGTAGCAGAAAGACTCTGCTCTGAGAAGTTTTGCATCCATCTCACTCTGTCAGAAGTTCATGGTTGAAATCCAGTCTTCGTAAAGCAAGAAATCAAAGTAGACTCTAGCAACCCAGTGCTACCTACTTCCTTTACTTAATTACATCCCTGCTGAACCAATGGCAGAGCTTCAAAAAGAGAAGAGAATGATTCCACCCAGAAGCACTCCGCATTTCTCGGCTTGGGTAACTTTCTGCAAAGCGTAATATTGGCTCACAAAATACAGAACTTTTTTAGCTGCAGGATATATTAGCAACTTTTTAACTGGCTGAATGTAGCTTGTTTTGGCTTTTAAATCCATTCTCAGCTATGACGGCTGTAAACAGCAGCTTTTGCAAAGCAAGAGTCAACCTCCACTCACTTTAATTTTATTTCTTTCTAATTCAGATAAAATTTGATTGTATAATGTCTGCCTTCTTCTGAGATTCTTACTTGTTTGAGTGCTTGGTTTCTTAATTGCTGGTAGTTCAAATATTTGAAGGCTTTTTTTTTTTTTTTTTCTGTTGCTAAAGATTCCTCATAAGTAGGTTTCAGCTAGTGTTCTGTTCTTTTTTAAAATCTCCTATATCTGCACTCCATATAAAACACTGTGGATTTCAGAGGGATTTTTTCATTGGATTTTTCTCCTTTCCTTTAAAATCATCCACTTCAGAATCTCAACTTTCTTTTTAATCATTGGAAGCCTCGTATAACTTGCCACAGAAACACAAGCTTTCTCACATATAATACATTCCAATTTAAATTTAAATGAACATTGATGGAGAGAAAAATAATCTAAAATTTCATCTTTCTGCTGGAATATATTTGAAAGATTACAAGGATCGAAAATCTCTTCTGCAAAATTAGCCATAAACCCAAACACAATCATTCACTCATTTCACCTTGGCTTCCCAGGTAGCAGTCAGGTGACAATAACACCATTACCAAGAATCAGATGTTAACTGGTGTCCTTAACTCTTCAAAGCTTATAACACCCTTTGAACTGTCCAGATGGTTTAATAGGCTCTTTTGTTCTCTAGATTTAATTACTTGTCTCCCATAAATATTTGGTTTCTATTCATTAGAGCATTTATTTCATGCTTGTGAAGCATTAGTCAATGTATAAAACCTTTACTGAAGAGTACAATCATTAAACAATCTCTTGCAACCTCACCCCTAATTTTCGTTCATGGGTTCTGTTACCCTCAGGAGGCTAAGGGCCAGCATCAGTGAAGGATGAAGTTATAAACTACACAGACCTGAAGACCTGGAAGCCCAATTATTGCAACTCTGCCACTGAAGGGCACCTGGGAATTGCTACTGATTAGCAGCTAGACAATAGCCTAACAAGCAGTATGTCTGCATTTCATCAGAGGGCTCTGCAAACAACATGTGGAGACCAGAAAACAACCAAATAGAGTGCTCAAGGATACACAGCTTGAACTGAACACATGGTGCTGGTAATGACTGGCACTTGAGTGTATGCTGAGCACAGGGCTAAACTAATGAACTGATTACAAGCATCAGGATAGAGTCATGAGAAAGGATCATTAAGAAAGCACAGGACACGATGCATTATGAAGTAAATACTTCTATACAAAAGTGAGTAATATCCAATTCTTTGGATGTATACTGTGGGATCCACAGCGTGCTGCTACACCATGCATAGAAAGTGTTATGCTTCCTAGTTGCCCCATGGCCTAAATGAAGGAGCCTGCCTTACCCTGCCACAGCTGGGTCTGCACAGCCAATGCTGAGGATAAAGTAAGCCTGTGGAGAGAGACAGGGAAAGATAAATCCCTTCACTTGCTTCATAGACAACAGCAGCAGACAATAGGAAGCAGGGATTTGTCTCCTCTCTTTCTTCTCGAAGAGCAATCACCAGCTCATGTCACCCTCAAATCCCTGGTGAGGATCGCACAGTCACTAGGACATAGAGTGAGTGGATGGCTGATTCCTAGAGCCTGTTTCACTTGTCTCCTACCGTGCTCTGCTATAGTCCTGAGTGGGCACTGCCTCCAAACAGCAGGAAAAGCACTCACAGGGGGACTTCATAAAAGCAAAGAATTCAGTGTATAAGTAAGTGCTTATGCTTTGTCTCCTGCCATCCTTCAAATGCTCTAGATCCAGAATACGAGCTCATCACGGGGAAGGTGTCACAAAATGTTCTTTCTCTGCTGAATTCATAAAGAAATTAAATCTTCAAGAAGGGTGGGAGAAAGGAACAGGGAGGAAAATGAGACATGAGCTCTAACCCAGGACAGCTCACTTGCACCCAGAATCAAGTCTAGATTGTACCTTGTTTTCAGTATGACTTCCTTCTTCATATACAACCAAGATGTGTTTAGATGGTGTTTATTCACTGACTGTGAATTCCCAATCATTCCTGGATGTAATTCATAGCAATCAGCAGTTCAGGTTGCACTCTCCACATTGATGAGGATGTGGGTAGGACTCTTTCATGCTAAGGCAAGCTCTGAGAATATCCCTTTCTCCAAATGGAGAGTTTTCTAACAGCTACATTATTACACAGAAAATTGGAAAAGATAATACATTTTTTGGCTTTTTTTTTTTTTTAAACTTTCAATGCAAAAATAAGGTTTTTATAGCTGTAGGGATTCCAGCTCCATTCACTGCAAGGTGAGCACAGGGTAATCCCCTGAAATCTGCAGCCCTGCTGTGGAAGCATCGGGAAGGGCACAAGTTCATTTATATCACTTAGTTTGATGTTTCTTCACTCAGTCCATGAGTGGGTTTGTACTCCAGCCTGAGACATTTTGCTTCGCTCATGCACAGATAGGGGAGCCTACTTATCCACCTGCAGACTGTAGAGTACAAAAGGGGCAAACAGTCCTGAACTGTCTTATCTCCACTCAGCACTCTAATCACCAGGTGCTAAGAGTCTCCTGCACCATTTTCCTCCAAGCCAGGACAATTAACACCATCATTTATAAAAAAAAAAATAATAAAAATTAAATAGACACAAAAAATAATTACCACTTATCACATAAAATTTCAACTTGTTCCACTTGAGCAAGTTATTTCAGTTCTTACTCATACTTCTCCTATTTTTATTGAAAAACATACCAGCCCATGTAAAAGAGATTGGAGTGATTTTTTGAAACAAATTCACCAATCCAAATTACTTAGATAAGTTCTAAACAAGCACCAAATATTTATAAACTGAACTAAAAACATTTTGCAGTTATATAAAGGGGAATATGGATTGCAAGAAAAAGACGTATCAGACTTATTTATATCTTTAACACTGCATCACCCTCTTGTCTTTGCTTTGTCGCCTCTTTCAGCCACCACCCTTATCAAAAGGCATCTCTTCATATTTTCCCAAGTGATCTCCACATCTATCTGTCATCCAGGCTTGAGTGAAGTGGCTGTTTCACTCATCTGACAGAAGCAGAGTTGGTTTGCCAAATTTCCATCACTATCACTGCATGGCACAACTCTGGGATATTAATAAATAATTTCTTACCTAGGGCCACCCAGCATGGATTACTTTGGAGGCATCCCTTATCTTAGTGCAACAATTATAGCATTAATAGGTTGAGGGCTACAGTGTATGTAGGATGTCAGGAAATCCTTTCACAAGGTTTTCATTCCTTAGTTGAGATGCAGTGCACAACTATTTAAGGATTAGCTCTCCCCTCTCCCAACACATGCCTCTTTGATGATACCACATCCTTCTAGCTTCTTCTGTGGAACAGAAATGGAGAATAGACACGCTGGGGGAATTATTAGACTCAGCTTCCTTTATACCTTTAAGGCAATTACATTCCAAGACAAGAGTATCTAATGTGCAGCACTTTCAGCATGTGTAATAGGTATTTTTATGAAGTTACGAAAACCTCCAGATATATTCCTATTTTAAAGACTGTCATATGTTATAAACCTTAAGCCAGGTTTAATGGAAGTGTGTGGGTTTTTTATGTTTTCAAAGTGGAAAATGTTTTCTCATAAAATATATGGACATTTTTTACTCTGTAAAGAACTCTGTAAGCCTTTTTTATTTTTTTTTTCCCCAGTGGTGGAGAACTAAAGGCAGAATTTGGGAACAACCAAGGATAATTAAATTGCCTATTTGTATGTTTTTACATACAGTCAGCATGACACACAGCATCATACTGCCTGAATACAATACAATATTGCTGCAATGGAGGAGTGTATAAAGCAGTTTCCAGAGAGTGCCAGAGTAGCTGCATAGTATCCTGGACAGAGCAGATTATATCTGTGTCATAGGGAGAGTAACTTCTGCCAGAAATGTTCCAGTAAAAGTAATTCCAAATGCATCATTCATACTCAAGACGTATAGAGGAAAGAAATGTGCGTGTTTCTGAGCAGGCATTTCTGGCATGATTTCCTTGTGACTTCCTAGTAGAAGTATCATAACAGCAGGCACAGAAGGTGCTGATGTTCCTCTCTCTTAAATTAACCAGGCAGAGCTTGTTCAAAATGTCCCATCAATATGATTTTCCAAAAGGAAAAGGTTGCTTCAGATAGACAAATCTTGTTTGTATGCATTTTTCTCCCTCTGAAGTCTGGATCTTCGAAAGCACAGCTTCACATCTGCTCATACCTGTACATTTCCCTCTCACAGGTAGAGTTTCTCCCACAGCCAAATTTCTTCTTCCACACTAAGAAGCATGTCTTCCCCTTCCCAATTCCTTTACCTTATCACAAGCTTTTTTTTTTTTTTTTTTTTTTTTTTTTTATCATTCCTTCTGAAATCAACTTTGTTGGAAAACTTACCCCTGAATTTCACAGGGTGAAAATCATTTGCTTTGCATCACCCAGTAACACATCACTTGATTACCTCTCACTGATGTGCAGAATTTTGTTGTTATTGTTGTTCAGTGATGTTCTGCCTTATTGGCAGACATTCAAGCTTGACATAGCACTGTTTTCATAAACTAGAATCAAGAATTCTCCCTATGACTACCTTTGGATTTCTTTCACAAGAAGAAAGCACATCAGAGATCTACATATATATCTCTACAATATATTTTGTAGCCAAATATTTGTGCACATAGCAAATTCTTATTATCGAGCTGACTTTGCATTTGTATGTAGAGAGAATGACTCCAGTGTCACAAAATTATTCATATGGGAAAATATCCCTGTCTTACAGGCCCCAGTACCACCAAAACTGTGATTTTCATCAGAAAAGCAAAAACTGTAATTTTTCTCTTCAAAATTAAACCTAGTTTTGGTTACAACTTTTTTTTAATCAAGATTTCTCCAAGGAAAAAGATTTCTCTCTTGAGCTATTGTATACACAAGGCTTTAAAAGTTGTGACTAACTTTTTGTATTGCAGGATGTTAAAAGGGAGCCAGAAGGAAATCATGGGAGAGCAATGCTTTATGTAAATGGTATTCAGTGATCACTCCAAAAAGATGAGCTGCTGACCTTCCTTTCTTGCAGACACTTATAAATCCCAGAACATGTTGCTTGGAACTGCAAAGACATAAATAAGTGTGACAAGCCCCTTGTCAAAGAAAAAATGCTTCAGTCCTCTGTCCAAATAGATTTCAAAAGGCACCATGAGCTACCAATATTATCTGTAAATGGACACAGAATGACAGATTAAGTACGGCTTTTAACTGATGACCATACAGTAAATAGGAAGAGAATGCCTCCAACAGATGATTCAGGCACTGTCATTATCCAGTTCTCCTGATACTTCCATACCTATTTCTGATTTACCTGCTTTGCTCACCCCAGTCAGTCAGTTTCAGGAAAACTGAAATTCATCAAAGGGATACAAAAACCAAGCAGCACTTCTAATAAGAGTGCTGGCATCCCTGATGGTTCATTGCCTAACCCAATGGACCAGCTCAGTCTGTGAAAAGAGTTAAACAGATCTAACCTTCAAAAGTCTAAGTAGCAAAATATTCCCTTTGAAATGGAACAGGTGACCCAGATAAAACACAAGAAGAATTTCATGGGGCACCAGCCATCCTGGTTCTTCCTGGAAAACAGGTAGGATGCACATTTAAACTAGCCTGCTTGGAAGCCATCCCAGCAGTACCCAGTATTGCTGCAATAGCCTTATTTTCCTTCTGGGTGGTGAACTCTTTATTTTTCCAGACTCTGATGGAAAAAGGTTGAGAAGAGAATTAGATGACTAATGCACTGGGGAAATAGAAAAAAATGGTGGTGGAATAGAGAATAGTGCTGGTGGAGCCACTGATAACTTTTTCCAGTGAGAACCCAGTTCCTGGTTACTTAAGACTCAGTTCAGTCGTGTGAACATAGCTTTACGGTGTCCTATGAGACACTGAGGGTATCATTCCAGCTGTCGCTCCAAAATTCCTTGTATCTGAAAATCCTATGTAATATCTGTTATACTTCTGCAGATGTCAGGTGTATGGGACATCTAACATGGAAAAAAACCTGTGTTTAAGGCATCTGCTTCACTCTTTTGAGGTGTGACTCAATTTGAGACTAAAACACCTACATTTTGGACCAGGATGCAATTGATTAAACAAAAATACACTATATTTGAGGCAGATGACAGTATCCAGGACAGATCCTAAGGCAACTCAAATGGCAATAAACTCTTACATTTAAATACCTAAGATATATACCTGTGACTTGTATGTTTAAGTTCCAAACACAAGCAGCAGAGATCTCGACTCACTGCAGTTACACACACACATACACAAGAAGTTAAGATGCCCTATTTTGTGGATGACACGTGGAGATGACAGATATGACAGAGGACCCACAATAGAGCAATAATTTTCCATATTGGTACCTGAAAACCAGGGAAAAAACCATCAGTGAGTCCATGTGTGTGCATCTGAATTTAGTTTCCAAATCCCATTCAGTAGTGTCTAGAACTCAAATAATGCTAACGAAAATATCTGCATTAAGACTATAGCATTGTACCCAATACCTTCATTTAGATACCTACATTTAGTCATCTTTCCTCGGAGCAGAAACTCATCTTACTTATCAGATAGATGCAATCATAACAGATACAGGATCAAATCTTATCTACCATTCAACAGCAAGTCTGCATGTCTTATGAGAGCTTCCGGGCTACTACAGAGACCAGCATACCTGGAAAGCTAGAATGTAGGGTGTCCTTTGAAAGGGAAGAATAGGACTATACACTCCTCAGATCAGCTCTGTCAGAGTGATATAAATACAGTCCCTAAACGTCCAGTTGCTTAGACAGCTCTTTTCAGAACTACTAATGAAGATCACTCTAGGGACTACACAAGGCTAGCCACTTATATGGTTATCTGACGACTTAGCTAAGAGAAACTAATGAAGGAAATCCTTTTGCTTGCCCGAAGTGACTGGCTCACTATAATTTTTCATCTTGAATTGGTTAAAAAATAAAATTGGTTTATGGCTGAAGTTTCAGAAGGACGTAGCTTACCTTATTATTTTATTATTGAACTCCATAAGTTGGAAGTCACTATATGTCTAACAAATATTTCAGCTCTACAACAGTTTCCACTGTAGCTTGTATATTTTTATTTAAGCATGGAGGGTTGGAACAGACTAATCAGAAAGGATATTAGGTCTGCTTAGTTTCCCTGAACTTTGTTCGTGGAACAAGTCAAAGAATATGTCAGATGTTTAGTCTGACCTCTTGCAGAGAAGAAGACAGAGAATTCCACCTAGTCCTTTTTGTCAAGAAGTAATTACTTTTTCCATTGTAGCAGTGAATATTATCAGTGTTTTGGATAGGAGAGCGCTACAGCTGGTTTGGAGTCCCTACGTTATTAAGATAACTGCCCATGACTGGGTAAGCACCGTGTAATATCATCATTCATAACATCAAATCAACAGGAGTACCCTGGTTATCTAAAAGTTTCATGTTGTTCTTGTTTGTGACCTAAATTTATGAGAACTCTGAGGTTACTTTCCATCTTGCTGGAGTTCACTCTTTTTGGTAACATTAAATGTTTCACTGCTACATGGAATCCTGGCATTTGCAAACTCTCCTGTCATTCTGTCATTGCTGCCTCTTTGCCTTCCCTTTAGGTGATGGGTAGATCTATAATCTATCACATTTTGCAAATACACTGCCAGCTTACTGTCACTTGCTAGTCTACTTTTGAAACCTCTCATTTGACTGCAGCTGACAAGGATTGGGCAACTAGTCAAAAGCCACTCCACTTTGGGGTCCAGGAGAGCTACATACAGGAGATGTGAAAGGAAAAGCCAAATTGCATTGTCTTCCTTATTCCTCTGGCATAAACTAAGTTAGGAAAGCCAGCAATAAGGAAAAGCTAGAGTTAATTAAACAATTCCTGATATTACAGTTCATCACCAGTAATTATCCTCAGAATTATAAGTACAAAGAATAAACATACATAGGATTTTTGTGCTTTTTTTTCCCTTAGTTAGTTAAGCTGTACCCATTATACAAAGTAACAACAACAACAACAATCAATTAAATTATACCAAGTCTTCTGAAAATCCTGAAACGCAGGTAGTGTTACAACACTAGACCTTTTTACTCTGTTCATTTTAAAGTGAATATGTTCACTGTTTATTAAAAAAGATTTTCTGCCTTACTACCTAGTCATTTTAGGATCTTCAGAGTTATCTTGTCGTCTTTATGGTTTAACCTTTACAAAAGATGCAGGTTTTTTTAATCCAATGGGTCTTTAAGTGGGTTTGGCAGCACTGTGAAAGGCCATTACCAAGAGACAGCTAAACACAGGTTAACTAATGGGGTACTGGATTTTCCTATTGAAGCCAGACGTGGACTGCTTTGCATACAATCAGTTTCAGCAGTGATTAGCTGGTACAGACCTAAACACAGCAGTGCTCATCTAAAGTAAACAAGCAGTACTATGTTAGATAGCAGGAGAAAAATACATGAAATACGAGCCAAAGACCCACTCAAAGGACAGGACTACCCTCTTGCCGAGCGTCAAGATCAAGAAGTTTTTGGTCACCTTGCCAACAAGACAGGAAGCCTTTTCCTCTGCAATAGGATGAGGAAAGAGTGTCAATACCCCGTTGTTTCTCACAGGATTGCAAACAGCCAGTAGATGGTAGCAACTGTCGGTCACTCGTAACCTGAGCTGGATTCCTGCCGACAGCCTCCATGTAAAATTCGGCATTTTGTTATCAACCACATGAGCTACTCAGCCTCCCACGGGAAAACTGCGTTGGGCTTTGCGATAGCTAATTTTAATTGATAGATGAAAGAGCTGTCAGAAATAACACTGACCTATATATGGATTTCTTGAGCTATGCTGTCCATTTCCGTCAGCATTCAGGGGAAAAGTAACACCAGGGGCAGAACTGCATCTGCAGGGTGTGTGAAAATGGTCTGAACAGATGGAAAGATAAGGAAAGAAAGACTGTCTTAGCAAACTTTAAGGCTCTGGGTTTGGAAGGAAAAAAAGTTAGTAGAACAGAATAAAGCACAAAAGAGTTAGTAAATACATGCAAAACTTTCAAGACTAAAATCTATATCCCCATGTTTTCAAAAGACTGTCAAGTGTCTTAAATGTTAAGCATCCTCTTTTATATGGAGGATATAAAAAATGCAATCATCATACTTATGAGAAATACATGAAAGAAGCAAATGCCTCTTCTGAAAAAAAAAAAAAAAAAGAATGCCGATATCTCTTATTAGAGGAATACTCTCCGGCCCATGGTAACTATTACTGACAGAAAATTATTAGCTTGAAACTACAGGATGTGCCCTATAAAAAGAATTTGTAAATTTAATAACATAATTTCTGCATAAATTAAAATATTTTAATAGAATGCACTTGCTAAATAGTTGAAAAAATGCTAATTGAAGGAAACATCTGCTCTGAACAAGAGCATTTACCACAGGCAAAGTGCTTGTCTGCAGTGGCAGTTTGCATGAGGAATAACAGGATGCAAACCTCCAACTGTTTTTACTGTGACAAGGACTTTATGGAGATGGCATGTTGGGTTGACATTCCTTGTGTGCCTGATTTCCATACCACATTCACTCAGTTTTCACAGGAAAAATTGGAGGAGGTGGGTGGAGGTGGGAAGGAGACATTGCAAATGATAAGAGATGACACTGAATCTCTTAAACTGGGATATTTGAGCTAAGCTGCTCTTCTCTGAGGTTCTCTTTACTTTGTTGACACCGGTAATAAAGGATCTAAGGCACATCTGTGCCAAGGGTTTTCCTCTGGAACATCTATGTGATGCTCACCTGCAGACTGCGCAGAATGTACTGCCTCTTTAGTGGTCCTATAGCCACATTTACACCAAAAATCTGGCATGTGATGCAAATGAAATATAAAGAGCTTTTTGTCGGCCTTTCTGGGATGGGCTGTTTTTACAGAACTGCCAAGTTACATTGGTTAGGGACCTCTTTTTTTCTTTTTTTCCCTTTATTTTTTCCCCCCTTTAGAAAATCAGCATCTCTGTCCATGAATAGACCTGGATAGCAGCACTGCTTAGTGAGAGGACAGGGAGCTGGTGCAGATAATAGCAGAGCTCTGCCTGCCATTTTCACATCCCTGCTAAGCTGTCTTTAATAAGCATCACAATTAGCTCCTGATAGCTGTTCCGAGACCTACATGAGGCCAGTTGTCTGAGTATGGGTCTTAGTAAGGAGTTGTCTCCTCACAAAACTGCCTTCACAAGTGACACCCTTCCCAGCGGTCCCCACGGAAGCCAAGGATTGAACCCATTCACGGACTGAACAGCACGCAGAAGCCATTCCCTAAAGGACACAATAACAGGAAAATGCCATAATGGAGAATGAAGGCATGAGGACAGGACAGCACAGAAAACCCTACACTGATGCTAAGCTGAACATATTTTGTCGTAGAGTGTTTTTCAACCTCTGAGCTATCAAGCCAATCATTTTCTCAGACTAAATATACTCCCAGCTAGTTTTGGCAACAAGCAATTCTGCGCCAACATCGCAGATTTTAGATAGCAAAAGAATAGCCTCCTTTTAAATCTTTGATTTATTCCCCACACTAAAATAAAATTATGGTGTAGCTGAAAATAACAGCATCCTACAATTTTCAAATACCCAGTAGAAACAATCTGGCTGGCTGACCTCTCGCCTCAGTTTCATGATTCTAGTGTCACCAAAATCTAGTTATAATGATATTTTCTTTATTAAGTTATGTGCTGCTGGCAGGTATACTTTCTTCTGTAAAGGACAAAGAGTATAATGCACAATCTCAATGCAGTTAAACATCGAAGTTCTCCTTAAGATACGCTTTGTGTAAAATAGAAACACCACCAAAATGAAAGATGTACCTGCATTGAATCAACTAAGTTTAAAGCAGGGCGTGTTGGGTTTTTTTGTTTTTTTTTTTTTTATTTTCCCTTTCCATTATTATGTTATACTGTATGTAGGTTTTTTCTACACACCATCAAGGACCCCTCACAAAATTCTACATTTATGTAATCTCCTTTTTCTAACCTCCAGCTGAGAAAATGCCTTTTAGCTTAGCTTAAATCTGATCATTATTTTCCTTCTCATTCTGTATGTGCACTCCTTGACTAAAAGTCTCTCAACAGAAAAGTGAATAGATAGGTAATTGCAGACATTTGTTTGAAGACTTTTGGTACCCAGTTCAAGGTTATAGTTCTACTAAAATGCAAAACTGACCAATTTCCACTTTTTATAAGAAAAATCAACCTTTTTCTCCATATATTATCCTTATTGTGGCAGGGTTTTCCCTACAAACATCAGTATTCTGTGACATTTTTGTGCACAGATCTACGTACATAAGTATAGATATGCAGGCAGAGCTCTTAACTATTGCAAATGCTTACGATGCTGTTGTTTTCGGCAAAGTTATGAGGGATACATCAGCTAAGATCTTGACCTACAGTTTAGCGTAATGCAAATTCAATACTCTGAAACTGCATTGATGCAGGGACTTCTAATAGGAAATAATTACGTCGGCAGGCCTGCTCTGAATGGTAATGTAATAATAGTCTTATTCTAAGCTCTGTAAGAACAGTCCTTAGGGAATGATCAAGGATTCACATCAGCATAGACAAAATCAAATTTCACTGTCCCAGGAATAAGGACAAATTCTTACAGCCTCATTGCTGGATAGGAAAATGCCGTTTCTTAGGAGCACTCTGATGCTCCAGCCCTACCACCCCATTTCTGATGATGCCTGCTAGCCACAAGTGAGTCGTTGCAGTGAGGAGTTTATGATAGGGATGTCTATGCAATCTATGGGATCGTGGATACCCACTGGAAGGGACACAGATCTCTACTTGCCACTGCATCCCCAGTGGCTCAGAAAGGACTATGCATAAGAAAGTATTTTTCCTGCTTTGGGTGAGCAAGTATAAGCCAACTTCAGGACTGCTTTAGCCACTGTGACACCAAGAACGTCCCTCTTTTGCTTACCTTTCTCTCCTGGCACGATTTTTTTCTGCTGCCATTCCTTTCCACAGCAGATCATGCTGAGAAGTGCCCCAGAGCAGATCTGTAGAATAGCTCTCTAGCAATCTGAATTACCTTGAAGTATGTAGGTAGAGAAAGCTCTATTTCAAATGTGTGCACTTGAAGCTTTCCCGACCAGACAAGCAAACAATGACATCTGACAGAAGGGGCCAAAACCAAAGCACAGACCAACCCTGGAGGGATTTATTTCTGAACTGAATCATCTCACTTTCTTATCTCCAACAATGACATAAACCAGAGCCGTGAAAACAAGCCTTCCCAGGCCTTCTGAAATGTCTGAAACTCAGGGTTTCGGCTCAGTCTGACCCTCAGTGAAATCTTGACATCTGCAAATACAGCCTTTTCATATGTAAATAGCAGGGTGTAAATAGGGAGTGCAGGCATTTTGGAAATGCTTTGACATACGAGGCCATTGGACTAACATTGTCTTTGGTCACTTTTTTCTCTGTATCTAAGAAAAGTTAAGACATATGCCATGCAACATTGTCAGGACTTCTTTCCTTTCCTACCCATGTGACCAAAGATTTAGATAAAAACATATTCAGAAGGGTCACTTAGCAATCTCCCTGCAGGCTTAAATATTTTGAACTCAGTGTCAAAGGATGTCTAGCTCTTTTCACAGTACAGTCATCCAAGGAGAGAGTGTGTGGAAAAAATCAAAAGATAGGCAGTGAAACGTGGGCAAGCTTGATATTACTGGTAAGGTTTTTGTGCTAGATCCTAGCTAGCTAGATTCTGTGCTGGGAAGGAGCTTCGCTTCAGTTCTCCCATGGTGATAAAGAGATTTCCCTGTGCATGCAGCAGATTTCCAACTCTGTGCTGCTACTTCACTCCTTGACAAGAAAATGCAGGTTGCAGTGATCACAGCCCACTCTCTGTCCAGGTGACAACCTGAGTGTCCGCATTACCACAGCCTCCTTCTATTCTGCTTTTATATTTACCATTTCACAAGTGAAATTTCCACGGAGCAGGTTCCAAATACTTACTGGGCCTTACTAAAATTAGGTGCATCAATGATCAGTGTGAATAACCTAGCTTCTCAATGGGACATTGGCTTATGTTAATGTTCACTGACCTCCAGCTGGCTTTCTTGGTGAACACATGGATCCTGTTCTTCATCCTCTCTCCCCATCTTGTTAATTGAACGTTTTTGGAATGCTGCTTTAACCATGGACTTTGGCTTTCAGCTAGTTTCTAATTTCCTCTTTTATGCAACTCACAGCAAGTACAATTTGAACAGCTGAAGGTCCTTAAGCAAGACAATTTATTTTGGGGGTTTTGATATTATCAGATTCACAGTCAGGTCACTAAGGACTGAAATGATTACAAGGTCTTCTCCAGGGAAAGTCTATCAGTAAGAAAGATATTCTTGGAAGAGTTTTAACCTTTCCTAACAAAAAAAAAAAAAAAAAAAAAGCATCGTAACATTCCATCTTAAGGCAATGTGGGACTGACAATTTTTCCATTTTATTGCAATAATCTTGCAGTCCTGCTTTACTATACATCTTAATCTTCCTCTTTCTTCTGTACTATTGGATTGAGGTCGCCAGCATCAATAAAGAAGCAGCAACAGCATCTACTTACATTTATCAGGAGGAAAGAATTTCAGTTGACAGCAATGAAGAAAGATTAAATTCCTGTTCACTTTCAGCCTGGTTCCTGGGGATTTTTTGATGTATTTTAATCCATTTGATTTTTTAGAACCTATAAACAAGCTAACAAAACAAAGCATTCCCCTACACTCTCCCAAAAAATAAACAACCCTTCTTAACAAAACTTTTCTTCAGTTTGGTTTTCCTTACTTTGTCCTTTCCAGGTTAGAAATCGGTTCCTGCATCCCAGAAACCAACATTTTTAAACAACTCTAAAATATGGAGATGAGGAAGTAATGTATTTCATGTATGTAATGATAAGTGACCCAGCCCTTTATGACTGCTTAGGCTGTCAGAGAAAACTAAAATATATATCTATTCTAAGGGAATTATTTTGGTTTTGATTTAACAGAGGAAGGAAACACTGACGGGAAGAAGGGAGGAGGAGTTTGCAAACATTCCTGTATGTCTCAAAAGGGTTTCAATTTGGGTTGTTCTTGCTATGCAAACAGGTAATAAATCTGAAGAACTAGCTACTGTCAGCCACAGTTCTTTCTGAATGAACCATTTATTGGATGCAGTAAATGATACTACTTTTAGGGCCTGTATACTTGTGTAGCATTTTAGCATGCGCTGACCCTCTATTCTTTCTTCCAGCTCCACTGTGACTTTGTGGAACTGGTGAAAAAGGAGGAAAAACCTGATAACACACAGTTCAAAAGATTAAATGAAGAATTCTCAAAAACGTTTTGATTTCCTTTTCCTTTTCTTTCCTTCCCTCTTTTGTTTATCCATCTTTATATTTCCTATGGAAAGTTCTCTTCCAATTTGCTGTTCCTCTTTGTGTACAAAACTTGTCAGACATCCTGTCAAACTGGATGTATTCCCAGAGGGTCACTGTTTCCCAGGTATATATAATCCCAAAGAAACAGATTGGCTGATGATTTTATTTTTCTCATGTCACGGAGCACTTACCACTGAGGTAGACCTGGCGCACAAAGTACAGGGGAAGAACAGTTTTACTGTTTCAGTTTTACAAAAGAGGAATTTAGGTCAAGTATGAAGGCAATGTTAAAATACCATACCTTTGAAATAATCTGGAGAGACATGCAATGCATGGCTTCACAGTCAGGCCCTAACAAACAGCAAGGCCAGGTTGGATCAGGTCCTGGGTAGCCTGATTGGTGGGTGGCAAGCCTGCCCACTGCAGGGGGTTAGAACTGAATGGACTTCAAAGTCCATTCCAACCCAAGCTTTTCTATGATTTTATAATCCTTGTGGGTCCTTTCCAACTCAGGATCTTCTATGAGTCTATTGGCTCCAACAGCTTGAATGAATATAGCAAGTTAACACAGTCAGGGAAAACTCAGTCTAGAGACTCAACGGAAAAATGGAGCTTGGCTCACCACTACTTGCTGTATCAGAAGTATTTTTATTACTGAAGGTTTTTGTGTAATATTTTGTGTAATATTTTGTGTAATATTGTGATAATCTGATCTGGACACATTTTGCACCCACATTGCATAAGTACCAGTGTCATACTGGGATACTGTTGGCTGGGATAGCTTCACAGTAGCATGGTGCTGTGTTTTGGATTTATGATGAAAATAATAGAGTCAATGTCACATCAATGTGTTGGTTGCTTAGTTGCTGCTGAGCAGGGCTTTTAAAAAGTCAGGGGCTCTTCAGATTCTCATGCTATTCTGTCAGTGATGCGCTAGAGATGCACAATGAGAGGGGAGGGACACAGTCATGGCAGCTGACCTAAAATGGCCGAAGGGATTTTTCCATATGATATGGAGCCATGCTCAACAATAAAAGCTGGAGGAAAGAAGGCTGAAGATGGGAGTGGGACACACACAGGGAGATGGAATTTGTCTTCCAAGAAACCTCTAGATACGATAAGTTTGCTTTCCTGGAAATGGCTGAACACCTGCCTGCCAATGGGAAGCAATGAATAAATTCCATGTTATTCTTTACTTGTGCACACAGCTTTCACTTTCCCTATTAAGCTGTCTTTATCTCAACTCACAGTTACTCACACTTCTACCTTTCTCCCATCCCACTGTAGGGGCGAGTGGTGCTGAGCTGCCTTCTGGGTTAAACCCCAACAGCCAGACAGAGGGGAATGTGGTTTCCCCATAGACAAAACTTGTAACTGAGGCCTGAGGGTCTTTCCATTTGTGTTGGACCACTAGAAACTTATCTGCAGATCTTAGCAGTTTGTGCAGAGGTGCTGACATCCTGCTAAACACATTTCTAAGGATTTCACTTTGTAATAGCTCTATTCTGGTCCAATAGACTGAATGCTCTTCTGTAATGCAACAGACAGATCCTCAGCCACCTCTTTCAATTTAGCTGCAACCTGAAAGACTCTGGTTCACGACTGCTGAGAGCAGGCCATGGCAAGAAGCAAAGCGCATCAAGTAGAATCTGATGCTGCAGACTGGTAAGTCTTTGACTGGACTTTGATCCTCTCAAGGTTAAGAAGGATTGATCATCTCAAGGTGGGGGGCTGTACAAACACATCTAGCTTGCTCATTCTAATAGTGGAATTACAGTAGATAATGTCTATCACAGCAATGGCTCTTTCAGTGGTATTAATTACAACTTATTATGCATGCCTTCATTAGACCCGTTCCTTCAGGTCTGGCTGTGCTCTGCTTGATTCAGAACCCAAGGACAGCTCAATTTCCCTTGCATTTTCTGGTCCTTGTACTTATCGTTTCAGCCCTTGGCATAATTAAATTCCCTGATGGGAATTGCTGCTTAAGTCAGAAATTGCTCAAAGCAGCAATGATCCTGCAACACCCTTTCCTGTAGGAAAATTGTTTTGGGAGTCAGCCTGGTTCTTTTCCAACCAGAGATTTCTTGCAGTTTGGTAACCGCGTTGCTGCATGAGGGGGACAGAATCTGTTCTGTAGCATAGCTCCAGATTATCATACTAATATGTCATCTGCTGTTATTTCAGTTTGTTTATCAGTACACATCAGCGGCAGTCATTAGGCTTATGCTGATCATTCCAGAATAAAGCAGGCAACATTTGAAGTTCTAGCTTTCACTTTTTTCCTACAACATGATAAATGATAGACTTTTATGTGAAACTCTCTCCTTCTATTTCTTTTTTTAAGATATTGCTATAGTCTAGATATCAGACGATTTCCAGAAGAACATAAAGATGCAGCTCTAACAGAAAAATTGCTTAGGAAGTTCAGAGCATCTGAAATCAGAGGATGAGAAAAGAAATCGTTCTGCAGACTTAATTAAGGCTTTTGCTAGCAGCAAAAACTATAATGCAACATGACAGTTATTTGAATGATTTCTCTTAAGATGACTATTGCTTTTCATTATCTAATTTGACATTAAGGTTGGTGCTGTGTGTCTAGCCTGCAAAACAAAAATAAAAGTTAATAAAACACATGCTAGAAATAGAATACAAGTTTAGAGGGAATGCTCTGAGGGCTAGGCCTTTCTCAGGCTTTGGGGAGAAATATACTACCATACCCTTGTCCTAATTTTTTCACTGTAGTTTAGAAAAGGCCTTATGGCTAATCTGTCACATCTAATATAATTTGCTGTTTCTGCCTTGCATTTTATTGAACCTTACTTTTTCATATTATAACCGCTCTGCTAGAAGTGCTATGGATAAAGTTGTGTCAGCATTTCATTATTAACCCTGTTTTTTTATTGTTTTTTATTAAAGACATTAAAACAATTATTACCCCAGCTTTAGACATGTAGACATTTCCACTTTAGATGTGAATCATTTGGAATGTTTTGTAGGGAAACAATCTGATCTACTTTCTATCTAAAAACCCATTTTTATTCCTGAGCAGGAAAATGGACATGGATCTTCAGCCCAAGCTGTTCCTCCTCCTTCTCTCTTGTTTCAAAACATGACAGATTAATACATAATAAAGTCTGTCTTTAGCAGGAGTTGACCATTTCCATCTTACACAACCTGAGAACCTGTAGTGGGCCATTCAAACACAGGAGCATGACAGAATTGGACAGGAACTGTGTCTACAAAACCATTAGATCTACAGTGCCGGCACAGTCCAATCAAGTCCAGGCTTGAAATCAGATTATACACAGTGATGCCTTTTGTGGCAGTTTTTAAATGCACTTACTTTTGAAGTCTTGAACACAAAAGATATATTTTATTTTTTAAACAAACAAACAAATAAAAACAGAAAAACATAACACAAATCCGAACTACTCAGCACTCAGCCCAAGTTTCAACTGCACAGGAATACACAATCGAATCTTCTAGGAGCTTTACTTACCACACAAAGTAAATAAATAAATGAATAAACAGAGTAATTCTTCCTTGAATTATTGAGCAATAGAACTGGCTAATGCTCTCAATGCAGAGAAGAAATAAGGAAGAATTTTTAATGAAAAGACTCCTGTCTCAATGGTATGTTCTCCTGAGCAGTGTAGATGTTGAACTGGGATACTGATTGATAGTTAATTAACAAAACATATCTATTGTATCTGATGATTAAAGATCTAAGCATCTTTTTCAAGTAGATTAAAAGGAATTCGGATATAAGTATTTC
The DNA here is from genome assembly GCF_951394365.1 of Tetrao urogallus. Lineage (NCBI taxonomy): Eukaryota > Metazoa > Chordata > Aves > Galliformes > Phasianidae > Tetrao > Tetrao urogallus. Next base: position 30,774,720 of record NC_136813.1, on the reverse strand, counting down.
TTTTGTGAAGCTGCATTGCTTAAGTAATTCTGTATTAATCACTTGCAAATGAGGTATTCGTGTTTTGTATGTCTTAAACCTCAACAAATACCCTTAATGAATTAACTGATAATGAGTGTCTTTTTGAAGTAGATCAGACTAATTTAAAGTAGTTTAATAGATTCTTACTGCCGATATTGCCATTACCTATTGCAAGTATCAGCAGAATAAACAGTTTTCCTTTTTCGTTTGTGCTGTCTTCTTTCTTTTACTGCTTTCTTTGAATGCAATAATAATAAGCATGTGCTTAAGAAAAATATTTCCTGAAATTATGTCTTCAATACAAAATTTTACAGGATAATAGTAGAAAAGCTTTGTGTACCCAGAAGCAATGAAAAGCAGTTATGCCATTTGTTGATGTCCAACATAAGGAAAAATTCCCATGTTTCCGTGACTGAAGTTCAAAAAATAATCACCGAGTAATAGAGTAGCTGAGGTTGGAAGGCACCTCTGAGGTCATCTGGTCTTACACTGCTCAAAGCAGTGTCAGCTTTGCTCAGATTGTTCAGCATTTTGAACATCTCCAAAGACATTAGACTTCAAGATCCTGCATACTTTCATGGAAAATCACAAGAACATCATCCTCTCTATCTTTCTCTAAGTGTTTTATCCGTCTTCCTCTGAGGGCTTCAGTAGCCATCTTGCAGCTTCTGAAGAAGACCAGAAGTTCTTACATTTAGTGTCTAGACTCTTCAGATGTTCATATTAACAACACTTCTGCTTATGCCCTCCAGTTTCACCTTGCTCTTACTGTAGCACTCATTATTCCCCTTCAAAATTGTACTTACTTTCCTTATCACTAACGAGTAGATACTAACTGCAGTTTTCTTAAGTAGAAATAATGTTTTTCTGCCATCTTCTGCACCATTAAAGTCAAGGTCAGAATATCTGTGCTTTACTGAGTCAGATTTTTCATTAGAGTTCTCTTCTGTTGTTAAAATGTCATGTATTTGTAGTATCATTTCTTATTCTCAAAGTTACATTTTACATTAAATCTTGACATGAAATTCCTGCAATGATATGGGGAAAATAAATAAATAAAATAGTCTTCTGGTCAAAAATCAAAATCTGAAAAATGCTAACCAAGAGAGTAAATATTTTTGATGAAACACAAGGATGCTGGCACACAGAAGTTGACAATCAGATGTCTCGTTTTCCAGTTTGTGATCATAATCTACTTCCCATTAGCTGAATTTCTAGGCTGAGATAGTCATTCAGTCAACATTCATCATAGAAAGGTATAATTGCCTCAGAGAGCAGTTTAGTCATCTCATCATGATAAGTATCCAAAGATGGGACAAGCCACATAGTGCACATGCTTATCTTCCCCTGTATGCAGACACGGGAATCTCCATAATTTCTAAGATTGCATTATCTGCTCTGTGGTTTGAGGTTTTACAGTCATTGTCTTCCAAAGTGCTTTAAGAGATGTTTTTTGACAGGAAATATCTTGTATCGTGAAGTCTTTAGGATCGTGTTGTTGGCTATTGTTCATAGACACAGCAGATGTAATTTGTGAATCAGACTTGGCAGAGCAAATATACGTGAATGAAGACTAGAAATTCTTTATGCATAATCAATGAAATGTAGCCAAGGCAGGCAGGACCAATATAGGAGGAAAAGGCAAAAATGCTGAAGGAGAAAAAGGAGGGCAACAGATGATGCAGAGAAGTACTATCTGAGCAAAAGATGACATGAAAGTCAACAAGTCTGAAGTGTGTAGAACAGCTTTCAGAACAGAGAAAATAAGGCAAGACCCATCCGTAGGTGACATTACAACAGGGAAAGCAGAGGATGGGTAGCTAGCTTAACAAAGCAATTAAGCTGAATTTTCCAATACATCTATCTAATGTATTATCTCAGATAATACATCTTAGCTGCATCTATCTAACATATTACTTAATGTATCCTATGCTAATTATCATTATGTCACTCCTAAGGGCACTGTTACACACGAAGATGCAATAAGTCATTCAGCACAAAGGGAAAGAAATGAGGCAAAACAGTTTGTAATTGATCCTATAAATATAAGCTCAGCATATCTCAATATGTGTCCACAAATAGGCTGTCTCTGAGTTCAGATTCAACCAGGCAAGATGTACTGACTGGAGATAAAAAGGGGATGATCCCCTAGGAGCACTGCTTGGAATGGTGTGCCCCCACCCCCTTCCCACTAGAAAGTAAATACAGATCGACAGACAATAGATGATTTGTCTCAATCACATTTCATGACTTCCTTTGCAGGCAGGATACAGGCTTTTAGGGATACGTGGCTCAAAATTACAGATTAGAGAGAACACCTTTATCAAGTTTATCACAGGTAGAGAACAGCATCCAATTGTGCGGTGCAGGAGAGAGAGGACAAGACAGAGTACCAAATAATTTGCAAATCTCTCTTCACATCCAGGTTTGCCCCAAGGGTGATTGACCTACCCACTCCCCTGTGGCTCACACTCTGAAGGACAGGACTGCATGCTGCATCCTCAGGCAACTCACTGAAAGCTGAGAGAACAGAGTTGAAAGAAAAGAAAGTAGGCAGGTCCCCCCTCACTTAAAAAAAAATAAGTTTAATATGCATGTTCTTTCTCTTAAGTGTTTACTATCTGTGGCCTGTATGGGAGAAGATTCCTTTCCAGGAAACTGTCAAGCTACAAATGTGATACTTTTAAAATTATATTTTAGCAACGCTTCTGATAAAAGTACATATAGGAACACCATCAAAACTGATCTTCCTGAGATTTCATTGATGCTTGGAGTACTTTGTTTGAAATATTAGACATTCCTTAGACAGAACTACGAGGCTTGTTTTTTAGCAAGACAATCAAGGTTTTATGCTTTTAATCACCATCTGTTGTTCAATAAATGTCAAATTGTTCCTAATGCTATCTCTTAGCATACGGTTTTTTAATTTGATTTTGTACTCTCTGTTCATTACTGGCAATTCAGGGCTTATCGTATAAGATTTTCATTTCTTATTCTGTCTTGATTTCAATTAGTAACAAATATACATATGCATTTGTACACAGGCAGACACACAAAATATGCGTAAACTTTCCAGAGATGTAGAGGAACACGAAAAACATATTAACATCTTGTCACAGTGGTCACAGTCACTGTAGTGCCCACAAGGAATACAAAAAGAACAGATCTCTGGAGGACTGCTGAGAATCAAGATTGCCACACTACATCTTTCAATAAAAAAAGATCAGAAGGCATTTTTGACTGAGCATACTCTGCGTGTTACGGCAAGGTTCAGAGTTCAACCGGGAGGATTCTTTCTGAGCCACAAAAAAAAGAATAAATCAGCTGTTGATTCTGAAGTTTGTTTGGATGTGGCAGCACACCCTAAAACACCAAGTGAATCCAAGCTGCTTGGGTCAAGGGATTATATAAGAGAAAGTTTTCTTCTAATCACAGCAGAGAAAGAAAATGCGAAAATGAACTGCCCATTGTTGAGCTACTGCAAATGTCAGCAGAGGAAGCAGAAATTCTATCCTGCTCTCTGATCCTGGATAACAGGTCACCTGCCAGTGATAGGTTAAATAACAGGAACACGTTGCTTTACTAAAGAACTTTACAATACTTCAGGACTCCTTTTTTGCACAATATTATTTCTAGTTATCAAGGAGCGACAAAATACTTTTCAGCTATTAACATGCTGGTAACAGTCTGAGCTCTATATGACACATTTGGCTGCTTGGGTCAATTCTGAAATATTCTACAAAACCATGGGAAAACATATTGTAAATCTAATTGGGACAGATTAAAGGTGCATGATTAGAAATACAGAAAAATAATGTAGTAAAAAGCATCATAACTAGTTGGGCTACTGCTGTTTAGAATCTTGAGAGGTATAAACTGATGAAAAAAAAGAAAGCAAGGTGCTTTCTGACTATACATAACAAGAGCCTGGGCAAAATTAATCTTTGAAATGCCTGAATTAGTGTCAAGGCAAATTCCTGAAGTCAAGGCTGTAAATTGGAATAGGGATAGTGTATTGCTGAGTCATCAGGCAGTAGAAGTCACAGTCAGGACCTGAACAGAACCTCCAACATCACAACAGATCATTCAGGCTACTCCCAGCACCACAGCATTTAAATTGAAATGAGCCAGGTGAGACATAGTAACCTATTTGTATGGTGAAGGGGAAAGAAGCATGAAGCAGTGAAGTTTCTCAAAAATAGCCAAACATCCCTTACATCTGTTCCTTGTTAAACATACAACAGGTCATCAGATTAAAAGAAAAGGCAAGTGATGTGCCATAAAAATATAGACAGATGACAATGTGCTTTGCACACCACAAATGTTTAGGGACATCATTTAGTGGGCATGGTATTGGTGAGTTGACAGTTGGACTAGATGATCTTAGTGGTCTTTTTAAACTTCATTTACTCTATAATGCTATGAAATAGTGTGACAAGTACACCAGGCTCTGTTTGCTTGCCCAAGGACCTTGGCTGGTTTATTTAGGATGCAACAATGTCTGTGTTCTCCCTCCTCTCCACTGCCACCAGGTGTTGGTGGCTCCAGCTAAAGGCAGTTGGCAGGCAGAAGTTCTACAACACCTCAGTAGTGCTACTATTAAGTTTTTAAGCTTACACAACTGTATACTGCAAGCTTGCACAAAAATTTGGCCCCCGTTGAATCTTGCACCTATTCTACATTACATTTTCAGAAGTCTTCCTGAGCTGGCTGAGTGCTGTGATGGCTTTTGAAATGAGAACTGATAAGGGCTGAGTTGGGAAATAAAAAGGAAAAGGAGGTGGGAAGACTAATGGTAGTGACATTGCCTAGGAAGAAACAGAAGGATTTTAGCATGATCGATACATTGGGATTTGCAGAAATTATTCAGGTGAGAAAAAAAATGATTGTTTGATGTTCAGTGGCAGAGGAAGGAAAGAGGGCTTCAGAGGGGCTACTAAGAGCTCCATTTTGTCTGCGTTAAGCTTATGCTGATGGTTTCAAAAGCATAATTGCTTCTAAAATAGTCAAATTATGCATTATGAATACATTATCTCATGCATTTAGCCTTCTTTTTCTGCTGACAAATAATTCACAAAACAATCCTGATTTCTGCAAATGTATCCACTCGAAGCTCAGAAATTAGTCTAAAAACAGATCTTTACAGCACTGAGACAAACACCTCTGCTAGTTCAGCTACATTAGTAGGTCAGATAGATCTTTCGTTAGATATTTTTTCTCGCTCCCTCTCTCTCTCACACACACATACATACACATATAAGTCAGTACCTACTACACAGTCTCTATATTATGGCAGCCTTGTGAACGTTTCTCAGCTCACAACAGCAATTGCCATGGAAATGTTGTGACAATCCCCTCGAGGCAAATGAGTGGTCTACACAACAGCATTTCTGAGCTCAAGAGGTCCCTTTTCAAGGCTATATTGTATTGAGTAAGTCACACCATTACTGAGGCAGTCTCAAGACTGGCAGTGCAAAACTATACAGTGATCTGCCAGCCTTAATCGCTTTTCAGCTCTATGCAGCAGCCTTCTGGAAGTTCTGAGACATGCTTTTCCAACAGTTGTGCAGTATAACTGAAGCATCCATTGTTAAGAGGCTGTTTTCAATTTTTCTTAGCAGTCCCTTTTGTAGCAGGGTCAGCTTTTTAGGGAGGGTTAACTCTCCTTCGCTGTCAAAAGGACCCCAGTTTCCAAGAAAAAGATCCCACAAAATAAAAAGAATTCAATGGGCAATTTAAATAAAGTAGTAGCATATTTTCATAACTCTTTAGTTCTGTCCTTGTTCAGGACAGCTAAACTCTACTCCTGCTTCATGCAACTTTCAGGTTAGGGTCTAGGAATTCTCTTTATTCTTTCCATTCTTTAGCTCTTCACATCTTTTCTCCTCCCAAGGTCTCTCTCTTTGTCATTTGTTTGATACATAGATATTAAAAAATAGTGCATGTCATGACCTATTGCATACTATCACCTTCCTACCACACTGGAACTGGTATAATCTACCCCATTTCAGAGTATTGTCTTTTATGTGTGCATTTTATACTGGAGAGACTTAAGCTTTTAGTTATTGCTTCTAGGCAATACACCTGACAAACCAAATTTCAGGAACATTTCAACTTGGGAAGGGGATCTTGCTGGTTATACAGACTGCCTGCAAGCTCTAGGCTCATGTCGTTTATACTTGGTATCCATCTCCTGGAATGGAGGATAGTCTACATCCAAGGTTTGGTTCAGTGACATCTCTCACTGTAAGGGGATTAACTGAATACGAAAAGTGTGAGAGTGACAATCTGGGAATGCAGAAGCCTTGCTCAGGGACAGAAATGACAGTGTAAGTAAGAACATGACAAGGACTTCAGTTCACAGCACGTTACAGTGCTAAGTTTGAGGGGTCATGCCCATAGGAATTGTACACATTCACTCCACCCTGACATCTTTGCTGATGTGACTAACAGGGCTGAGCATTTAGGTGACAATGGTGATGTGGTGATAACTGTTTCTGCAGAAACCAAATTACGAAGATCTAATTTCCTGTAAGCCACCAAATGTCCATTTCCACAACCACAGCCCTTGGCATTTACATGGAGGTCTTATTCACAATGTCCTTTCACCCTTCTCATCCCAGTTAGGAAACGATCATTACAGATCCCATTTTTAGAAGAGAGAAACAATAACAATCAGTGTGAATAACCTGCCCACAAGGAAATAGTTCTTATAACTCATTCTCAGGGCAAGTCACCTGGGCAGCTCCTCTCCACCAAAGAGACTTCCTTACCTACCTCCCTGAGTTGGTCAGACCTGAGACAATCATGACAAGTTCCACAATCCACGTGCACAGCATTCACTCATCCTGCCCAAATCTTAGACTGTCCTTGAGAGGCTCATTGCTAACATTATAATACATACTGGAAAATAAATGTACATATCTCATTGATTACTAGAATGACTGCAATAAAATTTCTTCCTCATGCCTTTCTGTTGTTTTTCTTAGCTCTGCACATGTAATTTTCCATTCTATTGTACTTGCTCTGAACTCTGCTTTGAAGAGCTTTTCCATTTACTGAAATACTAAACAGTCACAACAGTTTATTTGCACTTCCATTGTGCCTGCCTCCCTTCGAAGAATATCAATGCAAATTACAAACATTAGTGATTTTAGCCTCAATTCACTCCAGCAATATAATCCCTAGTTTACAGATGAGGAAACTAAAATGTGACTTGAACAAAGTCACATAGAAAATTCACTCTGGAAATAAGGGGTTCTCGAGTATGTTGGAGGCCATAGGTACCATGAGCATGTGCAGCAGAGAAACACCATGCATGTGGTGAGAACAGCTGCTGAGAAAGGGGTGAGGATTTACTCCATATGAGTCTCTAGTCATGTAATGCTACTGCTCAGAAAGTCTGGCCTATTTGGCTGGAGGGCAGCTTTAGAAGGAAGGACTCAGAACCTAAGCCTCGATGTACTCAAAGTTAACGCAGCACAGCCAAAAGCAAAAGGCTCTACCTACATGTTCCTACCTATATGTTCCTGCCTAAATTTTAGACTAAAATGAAGAAAACGATGTGCACATCACCAGAAACTTTCTTTTTTTTTTCTCCTCTTGTCCGTATCATCACATGATACAAACAACTCACCTGCACCAGGCAGAGCTTTTAATGATCCACTAAAACAAATTTCATAAAGTAATGCTTCACTTCTCTGTTTGGGGATTGTTGCTTTTTGGTGGATTTTTTTCCCCTTTTAGACTAAGGAGAAAAAGGGACTACATGAATCATGGATCACTCAGCTGCTCTTATAGGAACATGTACAATGTAGTGGTCTATAGTCTTTCTGATCCTAACTCTCACCAGTTGGCAGCAAACAATTCCATTAGACTATTAGAATAGAGTACAGCTTGCTGATACTTGAGTCTAATTTAAACTTGAATTACTGGGTGTAAGATGAAATCCTACCAAATATTTTCAGTCACTAGCAAATATGGAAATGTGAAGACTTTGAAAGGGAGATTATCTTTCCAACTCAACTGACCAAATAGAGGTGGGCTACATGAATTTTCAGAGGTTTATCAGAAACAACTAATTCATTCCCAAGTGCTTACATAGACAATACCCTTATAAAAGCTTAGTTTCTTCCTCTAAGATTGCTTTACAAGTAGCTTGAAATTTAAGCTGATGTTAAATGCATAAACTAGAATGACTAGGCCTTACTTTATCTTTTTTATCTAGTTAGTTGTGTTTTACTTTTACTTAAAGGAAAGTGTCCAAAATTATTTCTGTAGAAGTCGAAATTGAGATTCTATTCATATTATTACTGAATAGACATTAGTATCTATTCAGTAAAAATGATTATGTAGCCAACCTTCTTAACGCAGATATTGTCAGTGCTGAATTTTCAGTCCTCCTTTTACAGTGTTAAGAGTCAGAGAGAATGAAGTGTCATATTCTTCTTATAGCTGAATTCACACTGTGCTCGTTATATAAGTTGTCTGCTCACACATCAGAAATAGAGCTATCCCAAAAATGTAGGTGAATAATAGATTTGATAAAATATGTTGTTTTCATGTGATAGAAAGTATGTAAATTTGATTTTCATTTATTTGACATTTCGTCTAAGAAAAACAGGAATGAAACTTTCCAAATGGCACAACATTTCATTTCAACATTTTCAAAAGGAATCTTTTCTGCATTTTTTATTTTAAAATGATTTTTCCGTATCAAAATTGACCTCATTTAAAAATAAGGAGATTCAACCGTATATGGGATGTGCTTTTAGTTGACTACACATTTTAGTTATATCAGTGTGGAACAAATTGTATCATTTTTGGGTCCCTGCATCCTCTCCTCCTCCATCCCCAGCCCCACCACTACAGAGGAGGAAAAACGCTCCACTGTGATGTTAGTTGAGCTAGATGTTTTTTCCCCATTATTTTTTGGCTCAGCCCTCAAACTGTAAATTCTGTACATTATTCTTTTCTCATCAGGAATGGATCATTGGGTTAGATTCACTTCATCCAACTTAAGTTCCTCTGAATGCAACAGTAAATATCAGGCACTTATAAGATATGCAAGATGGAAGGTGTCTACACATGAAAAGGGCTTGCAAGAAGCCAACTGAATACAGCTAATGGAGTCTAGAGAGATAATGAGGATAACCTGGAGGAAACACATGCATCTGAACAGCTGAGGAAATCTTGAGTTTCGCTGACCAAGATGACTGAGGACCACATATTCGGGGCTTTCTTGATCACTGTGTAAGCAGCTGGGGCTGTTTGAGGCACTCTAGAAAAGATGCATATGATACAGAATTAGAGAAAACTTCACTGGACCAAGTAGAGGCAAAGAAGAATATTCTAAGGTAGGTCAAATAGTTCTAAAAATATTCTGGTGGGCAACAGAATCAATCTCTAGGCTTTTCTTCTAATCTACATACTTTGACACAATAGTCTATGGTGTTATCCAGCCTACTAATTATTTTGTATTTTTGCTTAAGGAGTAAATGGATTCATAGTCAGACACTTCCTAACCCTTGTGCCCATACAACTAGCTTAGACTTAATACATTCTCTAGATTGATAAAGTTGCACTAAAAAAAACCATATTCCATCTAATTAATGTGGATTTAGTGTACATTAGCAAATGTGAATTTTGAATATTCACATCAAACTCAATATACTTTGAGAACCATGAATAAAATACAACCTGTCACATCAAGTACTTCATGAGCTTTTTGCTAACATTTCCCTAAAAAAGAAAAGTGACTTTGGTTCTGTAATTAAAGTACTCATGCCAAATTAATTGCTGTGCTAAAACAAAACTACCCATTACAGCACTTAGTTTCACTCCTGGAAGCCTAGGCAGTATTCTGACTGGCACCTGGGAGGTTGAAATTTCCATGTTTAGGCTGCCCAATGTAGTGTCTGAATGAGGAGGCCAATTTTCCCAGGTTCCCTGAATAAATCATAGAGAAAGTACAAAAGGAAAAAAAACCCTTCCAACCCTACAGATGTTTTGAATTATTAATAAATTTGTTCACTCACTCTCATGGGAGAAATTAGGATTATGTGAGATGTCCTCAAATATCATGGCTTTTGGATAGGGAACCCTCACCCATCTGTAACTGCTGTGGGAAAAGGTCCTACTCTTACACATCTCAACATCACTGAACCTGAACAACATTACAGTCTAAGTGACATCCTCCTTCACCACAAATTTCCCAGATCTTTAATTACCCATGCACACTGAAAAGGACCTCTGTTTTGAATCTAAGCATTTATTGCCCACCCAACACTCTATTGCCATCCAAGATTAGGCAGACAGGTGATGTTCAGGAGACTCAGCCTCATTTTTTTCTCATCCAGCAGAAATTCCATGGGAAGCAAAATGTCCCTCTTGCTGAAAAGGCTTTTGATGGAAGCAGAAAAAGGTAATGTACTGATTTAACGGTTGTATTTGAAATTCACTTCAGTGTGCTTGGTCTTGTTTCCCCCCGCAATTGCCTCCCCCTTGTCTGGATTGAACAATCCCCCTGATGTGACTGTGGAGGTCCTTGAGATGTGCACCATATTTGGGACAAAATAATGCTATTATCATACAAATGATGCTGAAGAGTTGCCTCTGTTGTGCAGGCTACACTACAAAATGAATGAAAAAAAAAAAAAAAAAAAGATTAGATTCTGTGAGATCCTTCCTTGCAGGAACAATGTATTGTAAAGCAGATTTGCTTCATTTCCTTCAAAATCCCTCAGATAATGCAGGACAACGCTTTTCAATAGTTCCCACTATATGCACTGCGTGTCTAAGTAAATGGGAACATGGTACACTTCAGAAATCATTGTAAAGAATTACTGTTTATCTGGATAAGGAAGGGGAGGCTTGAGACCTGATTATGCCTACTGATCCAAATGCATTGAAAACTCTGTTCTCATTTTCACATTCCTCAAGTAGCAAAACTTGACATCTGTGCACAAACTGTCCCGCCGAACAAAAAATATGGCTGCTGCTGCAACTAAAAGGGCTGGAGTTCGTTGCTAATGAAACTTTCCCCACATTTTTATGTCTTTCAGAAGAGTTTGCGGTTATTGTTTGTTGTTTTTTTTTAAGTTCCCACAGGAAATCTCGGTGGTTTTATCTGCACTTTGAGGGTCATGTAAAAGGTTGGGGCGTGTTTGAATGCCGAAGAAATTATTCAGAATGCATATTTGTAAACGAGAACGATTATTTACCCGGAACAATTGAGCCTGGGCATAAAAGCCAGGAAGCACATATGCAGCAAGAGGGCTAGATGCCAGCTCTCCATGCTCGTTGCCTATCAGGGTGTCTCGGCAACCATATCTCTCGGCCAGTGACAATTGAGGATGAGGATTTTCAGTAACTCACAGACTGCTCCAGGGCTCTTTGCATCCTGAGGTCTGTGTGATTGTCATAGTCCATGTAAATACGGCAGCAGGGGTATGTCACCTTGCACCTGGCCCCTGCTCCTTCCTGAAATTTGCGGTACTGGTTCTGATTGCTCTTATATCTCTTTAAAACTAGAGCTGCCACAGCCACAGTTATCTTATATGACTTGATGGTATCCTGGCAACAACCTTTGTTAAAGGACAGCAACACTGAATTTTCCTAAACAGCCTTTCCATCCTGTACAATCTCACATGCATGCACAGAACACGCCTGCTATCTCCCTGGAATTATTGTATCTGTTTCATGTAGAGAAATGCTGAAATCAATTGTTTGGTCATTTGTGTAGTGAAATCTGTTGTCAACTGTAGTATGCAGCAGGCTGCAAATCGTGCTGATATCATTATGCACAAAGAGCAGGTATTGAAATGATAGAGCATTCAGTTCTGCCTCTAAGAGATACCCCACTGCACAAAGTAGAGTCATATAATTGTTCAGAATGGAGGGGTACATTTTCAGAGTGCTTTGCTCAGCAGTTTATTCTCCTGACTCTGATTAAAGTTAATGGGAGTCGTGCAGCTGAAACCCCATGGATTGCACATGGTTTGATGACACAATACAGCTGCAGACGAAGGCAGGATTGTGAAGAGTCAGGTACAAAGTGGCAATTTTTCTCCATTTAACCATCATCTCTTTTTCAGCTCTCAGCACATTAACCACTTTTCTGCTGATCATGCCTGCAATGTCTAAAATCAAGCAGTGCTCTTTGGAGCAACCTGTTTCCACAGTGAGTGCAGTTACTAGTACCTATAGTAATGCCTGTCTTGTGTTTTGTTCCCACAAGTAGGAGGTTTTACAATGTGCACTAATGCAGGAGGGTTCTCATCCTGTTGTAGACTACTCACAAAGTAATCCTTCAACAAGAGACATCAAGTATCAGGCTGGATATTTGGAAAAATTTCTTCTCAGAAAGAAGGGTAACGCATTGGAACGGGCTATCCAGAGAGGTCATGGAGTCTCCATTCCTGGAGGTGAACCATATTAGGTGTGGGACTGAGGGACATGGTTAGTGGGCACAATGGTGATGGGCTGACAGTTGGACTACGTGACCTAGTGCTCTTTTCCTTCCTCAATGATTCTACAGTCACAGAATCACAGAATCACCCGGGTTGGAAGGGACCTCAAGGATCATGTAGTTCCAACCCCCCTGCCTAGCAGGGCCACCAAACATACACATTTAGATCAGGTTGCCCAGGACCCCGTCCAACCTGGCCTTGAACACGTCCAAGGACGGGGCATCCACAACCTCCCTGGGCAGCCGGTTCCAGGGCCTAACCACTCTCCTTGTAAAGAACTTCCCCCTAACATCCAACCTAAATCTTCCCTCCTTCAACTTGGATCCATTTCCCCTAGTCCTGTTATTGCCAGCCCTTATTCTAAGTACAATTCTAAGTACAATAGGCTTGGAAGGGAACGTTCCAGAGATGCTACCACTAAATTCTGTTTGGTGCATTAATGATGTTTTTCAATATATGAAATAAAAATTGTTGTTTTAGGGGTATAACACACTTCTTGCTAAAAGTACTTCACAAACTTGTTTTACCAGCTGTAAATACAAACTAGTTATTTAAAGGAAAAATGTGTTAAAATCTTACTTAATAGAGTATTTAAGCGACAGAGAACTTTGGTTGAGCATTATTTCTCTTGAAGACTATGAGACCAGAAACCCTGCAGTTTAGGACATCCTGTCCAATACCCCACCATAGGCTGGCAGTGGAAAAATTTCTACCCCATATCTTCCAGATTCATTTCTCATACCACATGATTTCCTACGCTATAAAAATGTATATCCATGACCTGTTTTTGAGTCAGAAATTCCAATGGTGGAAGATGAAACTAAATATAATACTAAATAATAAAGGACATGGAACCAAGATACACTGCTGACCAACTACAAGGTGCTTTCTTCCTCCCTTGCTCTGCTTTGAACCTGCCTATGAGTATTTCTTCACTACATCGATATGAAAGAGATGAGGAAGTTCTCACTGATGTGGACTAGTGTCAGTTTGTGCCATTTGAGCTCAACTCTATTTCCCTTCCAATCTAGATAAAACTAGGTTGTTTTTGGAGGGTTGCAAAATGCATTTTTGTATTCTGCTTATGAATACACGTTTCTATCCCCAGGAGGTGAATACATGCACTTAAAAAAACATTGATTTACAAATCTAGCTATATTAAAACGCTCATAGGAAAGCTGCTTTGCAACAGAAAGAAATTCTCTGCTCATACTTTTCCATGTGGAGAAAGGAAGAGGTAGCAATGGATAAAACAAAAAAGTAACAACAGAAGATCCTTTTTTTCTTTCTTTTTTTTTTTGTCTCCAGGTTCTTATGCTGTGAACATTGTCTCACATTCTGGACATCAGGCTGGAAGATCAGAACAACAAAAAAATAATTGCCGTCCTTCCTGAGCTTGATTCTGTGCCTGCAGAGGCACCTCTGAATCTTCCTGGGTCTCTTCTCTTACTGGAATTACAAAGGAAAAAGCAGAAATTAGTATGAGCTAAGGGAAAGAGAAAATACTTTCTATCTCCCACAGAGAACAGACACACAGTTGAAGCCCCGAGGCCCTTGATAAGAAGACATGAAAGAATCGCTTCCAAAACATAATCCGGTTCCCAAAGATTTGCACTAAGAAATCCCTGCAGGAGCTGACGGTGCCAGAAGCACTACCAATTCCCATTCCAGTTCCTATCCTGTGTGACAGGGCGCAGTGTGAAGCTACACAGAATGCACCCCAACGTTTCTAAGGGAGTCATGTTGCTTGAAGGGAAAAGACCCCAGTAGATTTCTCAAGGAAGGGGGAGATGTAAAAGAAAAGCTTTGCAGATAAAAAGATCTTTCACAACTTCCAGCTAACTTTCCCTTCTTCCCCATTTATAAAGGCACAGAATCTATCGTGAATATGAGGAAGGCTATTTTATTTTCCCCTTCTTTACACTGAGGTTTCCTTGCTAAATTACTGTTAGTGAAAGACTCCTAGGTCCACAGATAAAATTCACTATATGAAGAGCTAATCATTATTATTTCCATTTAAAAGAGCCAAAAATTTCTCCCCCCTTTAAAATAAACCTAAAAGGGGGGCGCAGGAAACAAGTTAAAACGAGGTGCATTTGATCTCTCCAAACTTTCCTGAGTTCCAAAGAGTCAGCCTCTTTTAACGTCACTGTTTCTTGGGGGTATTTTTCATCACAATAAAACGATTCAGCAGAGAATGTTTCCATTCAAAACATTTCAAATTGCTTTCCTGTCAAATGTATAAAATGTCCTGCATTATGCATTAGAAGGATTTGTACCTCAGCTTTGCTAACATAAACAGTATTTCCAGCACAGGCAACTAATAGAACAGGTTAATGCTTTGGGATCTGTTCATAATACAGATGGTAATGATTTGTGCTGCTTGTGTATGTGCTTCCCACATAAACATGAAGATCTGAGTTCTCTTATGCCAATCTTTCTAATGCTGATCTTCCCTCACACAGGCAATTACACCACCTCTGTCTTTCCAGAGTTTTCTTTGGCCTGTCCTGGTTACATATCAGGAGATAAATCTTTGAGTCATACGGATGCATGCAAAATTAGCCAGGAAACCTGCAGGTTATCAAGGCTATGGCCCATCAGGTAGAGTCACGAAAGGTGTTCCCATCTCTGTTTGTGGAGTGGCCAGCACAGAGGAAAGGCTCAGGAAGTAAATAGTCACATTAACATAGCCTGCTGTCCAAGTGCTCATTTTAGCAGCATGCTAAAAAAGCTATCCAGTTTTTTTACCTTCAAAAAGCTGTCTATTCTGCCAAATGGAAGAGAGCAGAGAGATCTCTGCCTTTGGTGCAAGAGGCACTGGCAACTTTACATCTTCTCTACTTAGGGCCAGCACTCAGGTGCCATTATAAGGAGCTGCACCACAAGGCACAGACACATCCTTGATTTCCCATGCAATACAGGGAGACCTGAGCTTCTAAAAGGAAGATGCAGGACAACTGTCAAGCTGAGACAGCCAGAAAGAAATGCCAAAGGCTGAAGTCTCATAGACATTTGTGGCCACAGCCAAATCATGTACAAATCCACATAGGCCTCCACTCCTACAACAGTATCAGAAGGGAACAATACAGGAGCTGGATGCAGGGTTTGGCTGCAAATTCTCCACCTCTCCCCCAGAAACTGTATGACTATACAGGCAGGAATGCAATATCTCTGGAGCCTAAAAGAGAACGGCAGCCTATTTCTGCTGAGTCTCTCTGATGAAAAGGGAATCCCAGGTCTTTCTGCTGTAATGGATACAGCTTAAGCCTGTTCCATACATACCACTCATGAACATTAGGCACAGCAGACCTTGGAGTTCTCCATGTTCTGCTTGGGCTACAACTTTAGCCTCCTTTTTCTTTCTCTATTTCTTGATTCCTTAGAGCTCAACGATCTTTAAGTTTTTTTCAACCTAAGCCATTCTATTATTCTGTTATTCTATGATCTGGAGATGAGAGAACACTGTCCATATGTGAAAAGCATTTTCTTATATGTAAATGGTTCTTATGCAGATAAGAGTTAAGTGTGTCTTTCAATCCATTGCAGACAGACAAATATATATATATATATATTTCCAAGGTCCAGGTTAATAAAGTCATGTATAAAGACTGTCACTGCATCTTTGTCCTGCTCCAATACACAGAATGCTGAGGCAGCTGAGCCTATGGCCTGAGCAGCAGTCATGCTTATCTTTAAAATCTGCTTAATTTGCAGCACATAGGATTTATGAAAAATTTCCTAGTTTTGAGGGTAGTTAAGTGCTCAAAGAGGCCACCTAGGGAGACTGTCACATTTCCAACATTTGAGATTTTAAAGAACAGATTACACAAACAGCTGTCAAGGGCAGCTCAGACGTACGTGATGCAGCTTGATCCTTCAAGCAGAAGGATGGAGAAAGATATCTCCTGGGATCTCTGTCTAGGATTCTTCCACTCTTCTGCGCAGCTCCAGCCAGAAGTTCTGTACTTAGATTCTTGTTGAAGAGACAGCTCCTGTCATCATTGGATCCAATATCCATATAGTAGCATTGCCCGTCTCTTTCCTTCCCTATCATAGCAGGTCTACTGAAGTCAGAGATGTCTGTGGGATAAGACTGGGTCCTGCTGTTCCCTAGGAATCACAAGCGGCAGGCAAAAGATAAACAAGTCTGGGAGCTGCTGTACTGCTGACCACTTTCCAGCCTCACTGCTGAGGAAGAGCAACGGTTTAAAGCCAGCTTTGCCATCACCTATGGCACAATGCCAAGTACATTCCAACTGGCCTGTAGAATGTAGGCCAGTGGCAGAAGCCATTCCCTGAAGACTCACAAGAACAGTTGTCCATACAGCTTTGCTTCCCTGTACGTGGTTAACAGCTTGCAAACTGGCAGCAACCCAGCAAACAGAGAGGAAGGCAGGATTCCTGCTAGACACACACATTTGGCCTCACACGTGCTCACTGTTACTAAATGTAACGTTGTGATTCTTTAGTTCTGATCTCCCCAAACCCTGCTTGACTACAAACAAGCACTTCACCCTATAAGAAGCAGAAGTTCTGGTATTTCAACATCACAAGTTGTTTGGGAGTACTAAAAAGACCGTGGCTGCAGGCCCAGCACACTTGTGCTGATGGTCTTGAGCTCTCAGGGAGCAACTATCATGCAGATATAGAAATGTAAAGACGGAAAGGAAAGCAATATAATATTTACTGGAGAAAAAGCAATCCTATCCCAGAATATACAAATTTAGGAAATCTTTGCAGCCATATTGTCTGCAGATAGATACTGAAACACTGTTTCCAGCAGAATGTTTACACAGTTGTCAGCAAGCATATTGTTCGCCTACTTTTCAAAGCCAATTTATATGCAGCGCACGTAGTAGTGTGCATGAAAATTCAGACAAAAACACAGATGCATGCAACAATCCCTGGCCAGATATTGCTGCTGTTTATTGTTTGTTGCTCAGAAGTGCCTAGGAGAGAGAAGAAAGGTAGCAGCCCATTGTGTTTGGCATTGTACCACCTCATGTTAAAATATAGGTATTTTCCTCAAGGAACATACAGTCTCCACTTAAGACAAGATATGAGTATAACAGAAAGTGAGGGAGTGACATACGGGAATGAATAATAAGAGAGTTTGTATGTGCCAACTTTATACTCCCATGTGCCAGCTAATTGAATACATGATGCAAATAAATACTAGTCACCTACTGAAGGCAACAAGTTAGCTGTAATTAGCTGGCAGTTTATCAGGAGCTTCACAGGAGTCGACCTTGGTGAGAAATTTGAAGGAGCTCAGGCAAGGTGCTAGATAGATCTGTTTGGAGAGGGCACTACAGAGGAAAGTGTCACTGTGGGAGAAAGGGAAGAGTGTGTGGCTAGAGAACAAGTGAATGAAGGAGACTGGCATCATATAGGCAGCAAAGGAGGAAGCACTTAGGTAACAGTGCAGTTAGGAAGAAAAGATGTGAAAATTCTAGGGTAAAGGAAAAGGAGTTTGCATTTAACCTGCTTGACGGTAGGGGAAAGTGAGGGACAAGGACTGCAAAAGGTAAGGAGGGTGAATTTGTTGTTATCTTTGAACAGACCAGAGGGGAATGAGGTCAGTGGGTATAAGGAAAGCCTAGGTGAAAAGGCTCACAGGAAAATTTGTGTCACTACAGGCAAAAGCCACGTCAAAGATATGGCACAGAGTCACTAACGTAGAAACAGACAGTGCTGGGAAACATGCCAAAGGAGGAAGAAGGGGAGGAAACACCTCCCAGACAAAGCAGGAGTAACACTGTCTACAAGAGAAGTGGCAATGGGTACAAATAGTGGAGCCTGCCCAAGGCTGTGCGTAAAGGCCAGTTCAAGATCATGCTTCAATTTTAGCAGTATTGAACCACATTCACTCAGGGCCTGAAAGGACCAGTCAAAGGGAAGCACTGAAAAGATGTATTACTCCCTCTTCTTGAAGTGCTCTGAATGGTTTACAGAAGGCATTGCTCTCCCTCTGTGTGTTTGCTTGTTGCACAGACCACAGCCTTGTCCCCTCACTTAGGGGCTGGGAGTCAGGTGGCATGAAAACCACTAATCAACAAAATTACACTGGAGTCCCTGTGCTATAGTTCACCATGCCACTATACAGACAGATGTCCTCTCTTCCAGGCTCTCTGGCAGGTAATATTTACATTCAATGTTGTTTATATTCCCCAAAACCTCCACAGAGGGATGCCAAATCAATAAGCCAAGAGCTGGAATACAGTCATTTTGTGCCTTTATTTTTTAAAATGACAGTGGTATTTCTACAATTCTGTAAAGCCTTTTAAAATGTTGAGAGAAGCACTGCTCCCTGCCAGGGCCAGGGGGGGTAATAATGGGCCTGGCTGTCCCTGCTCATGCCCAGGGTCGTCCGTGCCTTGACCAGTTCCCATGTCACCACCACAGCCATCTGTCCCCACTTCAGTGAAGCTGCAGCAGGGTTAGGCTCCAGCTCCCCACAGCCCTGCCCAGCTTTGCCACAGGTCCATGTCCTCTGAGCAGCTACATGGACTTGCCCTACTGCTGGCTGGGGCTGTGGAATGGGTTCTGCTCACTAGGCTCTGCCCTAACATTCCTATGGGGAGTCCCCATAGTGCCCAGCCTCAGGAAGGCCCTGCCACATCCTGGCACCAACTGCCTGAGAAGAACTGGGACAGGACAAAATCAAAGGACAATCCCAGCCTTTCTCTGCCTGAGCCAGCCGCTCCATGCGATATACTTAAAGGTTTTCTAAATGCAGAGATGTTTCATTTTTCCCCCTAGTCCTGAGCGACAAGCATCTCGTCTGCTCACGTCTCGTCTCATCTCTGCAGTGATGTGGTGCTGTACACAGGAGACAGCTGTCACCATCCTGCTACCTCTGGGCCACATCACCCAAGCCCCAGCTGGAGCCCAGTGCCAGGTCACACTGGGTCTTGGTCACACCACAACAGAGTATGACAGGAATCTATCACATCCCTATCTCATTACCACCATGGAAGCATCTGATGTAGACACACTTGCTCTTTCCAAAGAGGAAAAGGCCAGAACACAATAGCCAACCCATGAAGGACAGCATGAATGGCAGTTCACTAGCCAAATCAGTCACATTCATGCTAACACCAACTCACTCCCTATAAGAAGCGAGCTGAGGAACCTCAAGGTTTGTGCCTCCAGCGTTTCTCAATCGTAAGTTAAACGCTGCTCAGCTTCCGTGACACACAGAGATGTGGAGGGAATTTATTTATTTGTTTATTTATTTTAGCAGTATTTTCTCATTTCTTTTACAGCCAAAGCCTTACAGGAGTATCTATGGATTATTCACTCAGCAGCCTTTCCAGTGCTGACTGTTCAGATTACTGCATCAACACCTCCATGGCTTTCAAATTCATTTCACAGGTTTGCAAGAAACAGATGCTGATACCTGATAAGTAGCAGCACCTGGCTTGAAAGCTTGTCATCAGTTCATCAGTGTCTAACATCTCCAGTAACATCTCAGCTTGCTGGAGAAATGCTACGCTAACTATCTAACATATTTCAGGGTAGGGAAATAAAACCCCTCTCATGAACTTGTTGGCATACTGATTCACACCTTGGTGTTGTTGCTGGAGCTATGTGAGCACATCAAGCCCAACTGAGTGCAATGATACTCATTTAGTGAGCCTGGCTTCCCGTTGCATCCCCAAAGTTGTCTTCTTGTCACAGGAGTTTCACATGACTACAGTACAGCTGAGATTCTTTGAAATATTTTTTAATTAAAACAAAACTAGTTATTTGCATATGTATTGCTTTTGATTATCAGAAGACACAAGCATGTTTGCAAAGGTAGCAAAAGTAAATGAATGACATAAACTGCTTTCTTCATCATAGACTTCTGAATTTCAGTATTTCGGCTTGTTTTCTGACATGATGAAGGTAAGACACTGATACAGTACACACATTCAAAAACCATTACACATCAGCCACATATAACAAACACATATCCAACTAGTTTGACCAGACTTCTGTTTTCCACAAGACCAGTGCCTTACTGTAAGACAGAATTACACAGGGAATGAATTGGACCCTCTCAGAAATCCAATTGCAGAATGGCAAAACTGCTGAATAAAGGCACATTAAATAACACTCCTGTCATTCCATGGCAATGCATGGTATATATATAATTGGGCTGTGGCCAGTAAAGTCAACAGAAGGATTTGAAACAGTTTACAAGGGCATAAAGGAAAGGAAAGGTGTTTCTTGCACTGCCAGGAAAGTGGAGCCATGGTGACCACAAAACATGGCTAGACTGCAGTAAGATCATCCCTAAGCCCAGACCTCTGCACAAGGAGTTGCTAAGGGCAACAAATGGGAAAGAGAGGACAGCAAAAACAGTGCTACAATTTTGGCCCCACAGTCACTCCAGGAAGCCTGCTTGGTGCTCTGGCAGTTTGGGAGAGGGCTGAGGTGCTGGGAGGCAGCCACAGGCATGGCAGCTGCCCCACTGCATCAGCTCTGGCAAGGACGGTGAGCTCTGTGCTGTCTCAGCCCCAGTGCCTTTTCTTCCTTACCTACAGTATGGCTCCTGAAGCCTTGAGCCCAGCTTCTTCTTCATCCACCCAAGAATTGGGTGGCTGTCTTCAGATCAAGTCCTGCTTCCTACACTATTTTAAAGCTTCTATTAAATTGCTGAGGCCTCAATACACTGACAAAGTTCAGTGGAAATTCATTCTTGGTTTCTGAGTGCCAGTCTTGGTGTCTGTGTTACATAAGTGCCCATCAGTGTTAACTGGCTTCTCAGTCAGCAAATAGCCTATGCCCATCAATTCCCATGAGCAAAATGTACTAAATCTACACTGTAAATCTGCCTTCTGAGGCAGGACAATTGCAAAGCACCAAGCACCAATAAGCACCAATCAAAACCCAGTACTGCCAAGCATGATGCCATTAATTCAACTGATCAGGGTGGTCAATTATTTAAACGAGACTAATCAAAGCAATGTATGTAACATCCAGAATCTCAGTACCTCAGACTAGACAAAACCTGTAGTGCTGATAGCATTGTCTAAAGGCATATCAGATCTCTTATTTCAGCTGCTGCCAGTTTCATGGAATGCTTGTGTCACTGAGATACTAAGGCTGAAAGGTTACATCATAGCTTAGAAGGTAACCATCATTGTAAACATACAATCTGTGGTCTGTGGGGTTATAAGAAAGACTCTGCATTGTCTCTAACTTTTTATCCATGATGACACTAATATGACCTTCTTCGCCAGTACTTGTGTCATACGTGTAGAAGATTTCCTCTTTCCTAGTGCTCAGTGTCCTTGTGGCATACAGAATGCCACATAACATGAAAGCATTGGAAACAGATGGCTTGTACTGTCTTGTCTGCCAAGTATTTAGCACATCAAGTGTGGTCTCATTGAGTTTGCTAATCACAATGTTGCCCAGGCTATCTTCTGTTGAATATATTACCCACAACCCACTTTCATCCACAGCAAAGTCTATGTCTTGCCATGATACACCTGCATATGAGAAACGGTTACTGACAGCAGCAGAGGGAAGAGCCTTACGCACAACCTCTTTGTTTGTATGTATATCGTACATGGCTATATTTGATGAAGAATAAACATGATAGTACAAAAAATTATTGTAAAGAGCAGCACCACTTCCTTCCCCATAGGATAGTTTTCTTTCATACATTGGATTATACAGCAGCAAATCATCAAAAGAACCATAAATCCTAAAATAGTCAAAATATCTCCCAGCTGTGGTCAGTGGTGCAACCCAATAGATCTCTTCCTCAGGGTTGGAGGGAGAATAATCTCTACCCCAGGAACCATATTTGTAGGAAGATCCTTTCCAGTTCAGCCTTACAACGTAGGGCTGGCTAACATTCAGCAGTCCACGGTGAATGCAGCTACCTGCAATGGAAGAGAAAAAACAGGTTTTCCAAATGTTGTCATTAAGAGAGAGGTTTTGCACAACATAGTCTCTACAGCGTGCTTACTAGGGAATAGCTCTATGGCAAAGCACAGACAAAAAAGCATAATTTCATGTGTAAAAGAGCTCCTTTTGGACCAAGGAGTGTTTCAAGCTGACTTAGAAAGTTGATTAAAAAAAAAAAAAAAAATGGAATACACGTAATTACAGTGAATATTGTGAGGGGAAAAATAAAAAATAAAGAAGAAAAAGAAAGAGAGAGGAAAAAAAAAAGACAGTGAACATTCAGCCTCAACCAGGATTAATTTGCAGAAATTAAGTACTTACTGCATCATTCCAGACAGGGGACAGATTTGATGTGTGGTGCACTTGGAAATCCCTTGGTAAATACAATTTCAGAAGCATTTTAGGCTATTATCTAATTCAGTAGAATGGAGACTGTGCAAGATGGGAAAGAGGAGCATCTGATTTCTGTGTATTTTGTTGAGGAGGGGTAGGAAGGAGAAGCAGCAGTAGTAATTCCAAGGCACCATTTCAGATGAGCATTCTACTGTCAGAATCACAGTTACGAAACAGTGCATCACATGGTGCCTTCTACCTCAGGCCCTCAAATAAATCTGCAAACAGTATCAGTTACAGCCTAGGAAATGTAGACAGTCTTCGGTCCTAGATTTCATATGAAGCAATTCCAAAGAGGGGCTAGCTTCAAGAAGTGATTATATGTACCAGAACAGTATTATTTTCCATACGTCAACTATGAAGCCATCTCCAGGAACATGGAAATATTTTTTTTCTCGTTTTGCCATCCAAAATATTCTACTTTTTTGCTCCTAAAGAATATGCATGCTTTTGGGATGAATAGAATTTATTCCACAACCATCCATTTCATAGGAACAAACCACAAATTGGAATATTCAATGATGAACAGCATTTGGAGAAAAAATTTCTAAATGCATCTATAGTAAATACTTTATTCTTAATCCTTTTTTCCTGACAAACTCTCAGCATTATCAGCCACTGGTAGAAAAAATTCTCCACTCAGAAATGTTTATGCACCTTTGCTAAGTCCAAAGCTGCCACTGGCAAAGCCAGCAGACTTTTTTCAAGTGTAAATATCAGCATTCTATACAACTGCCACAAAAGGGTTCCACACTTTTCTTTGTAAAGGTATTCCACCTGTGGGAGTGGAAGTGGAAATGTCAAGTGACTGAAGCTAGTTCACAGGCTTAATGGTATTCTGAGATATTCAAGAAACATTTAGATGTTGTACGAAGGGACATGCTTTAGAGGGGAAATACTGGTGGTAGGCGGACAGTTGGGCTGAATGATCTTGTATGACTTTTCCAACCTCAGTAATTCTATGCTTTTGTGATTATCTGAGGTTTCCCAATTCAGTGAGGCGCTCAGCCTTTCTCCTTAAAGATGGAATATCTATCACTAGAATAGGCTCAAGCTTCATATTTCAATTAACCAACAATTAATGGCACAACTGTTTGGTGTTAAGAATGCCTCACAGCACAGAACCTTCATGTACCACCAACTGTGGTGTCAATAACTAAAGTCAAACTTATCTTTTGTTTTTTAAGAATTTCTCTGGGTGTTATGTCATGATTGCTTACTACCTGAATGAAAAAAGCTGCTGGTTATAAACGCAGTCTTATGAGGGAACATCTAGCATATAACCTATGTCTCAGAGCAAAAAAAAAAAAAAAAAAAAAGAGAAACAACAGAGCAAAATTTATCTTTTGCCATCAAAGCTGACCATTCCTACCAAAGGGTGGAGTATAATTATGAAAATAAGTTGAAAATTGTCAGGAAAAGCCTGTGTGGCATCTTGCATTCAAAGACATCCTAGTCTTAGTCTACAAGTAGAAATGTGCAGAGAGTCCACCTAAGATACATTCCTTCAAAAAATACTTGGAAACAAGATATATTGTGAAAAATGAACCATTGCAAATGCCAAAAGATCTTTTGGAGAGGTAGGAGAAGGTGCCCTTTATCTGGAACAAGGATACTTGTGGTCTGATTGTCCAGGCAAGTGCATAACAGTTGTGTCAGTGTGGAAAAGTCTGTTTGGGCAATGAAGCTCTCCATGTCTCCTCCTTTCTCAAAATGTACCATTTGCCTCTTTCCACTACTTAACACCCTCACCCCTCACAGCCATGTGCTTACTTGTGCTCATGACTAGCGTGGACATGTGATTCACCTTCAGCATTCACTCAGTCTATGAGGAAGGTGCGAAGCATCTTTGTATTAAATATAAATCAGTGTGCAGAGATAATGCCCCACACCACAGTGGCAACTCCCCTGGGGTCAGCACTGAACCCTAGAGTAAGCCAGCATGACTGAGTGCCTAGGTTACAGCAGAGAGGGTAACACATGTTGCAAACAAACTCGTGTCATATCCCAGCCAATTTAATTCCTGAGATTCTCTCAGCTGGAATATGTGATGGCCTTCACTCCTTCCCTCCTTCCAGTCACTTGACATTTCTACTTTACAGGCTGAGAGAGCTGGGCTTGCTCAGCCCGGAAAAAAGAAGGCTGTGGGGTGACTTCATTGCAGCCTTTCAGTACCTAAAGAGAGCCTATGAACAGGAAGGGAGTCAACTTTTTGAAAGGGTAGATAATGGCAGGACAAGGGGAAATGGTTTTAAGTTGAAGGAGGGAGGATTTAGGTTGGATGTCAGGGGGAAATTCTTTACAGAGAGAGTGGTGAGGTGCTGGAACAGGCTGCCCAGAGAGGTTGTGGATGCCCTGTCCCTGGTTAGATGGGGCCCTGGACAAACCTGGTCTAGTATTAAATGTGGAGGTTGGTGGCCCTGCCTGAGGCAGGGGGGTTGGAACTTGGTGATCCTTGAGGTCCCTTCCAACCCCAGTCATTCTACAGTTCTATTATTCCATGCTCCCAAGAATCATGGCAAATCATTCCTGGCTCTGAAAAGATGAGTACATGCACTTAAGTGCTTCACAAAGGATGAGCCCCTGGAGCAGATAGCTCTTTTCCAAATATAGAACACCAGGGAGGCACTGCTGTGTGGCCAGCCAGGCTGCATCTCTGGAAATGGCACGCTAGTGACAATGCCTCAGCACTTGGCACAGGCACTCATGTTTGGAGGTGCTTACACCTCAGCTCATGCAATGAGAGAAAGCTAAAGCAGAGAGTGCAAAATGGCTTGCAGCCTGCCAACTCCATGAATCAATTTGAACTGTGTTTTTCTTATATGTCTATTATGTTACCTCCGGCATGAGGGCTTCTTTAAGCTGGTGACATATTGAATACATTACAGTGATTAAATCACAATAAACGTATCTCAGAATTAAATGGTTATTAAATGCTCCAAATCTCTTGATTTGTTTAGAAAAACAGAGCACCAAAGCTTGCAGGTAGTGAAGCACTTCTAAGCTCATCTATATGCGACCTCAAATAATTTTTCATGTCATTAAGCAGAACACTATTCCAGATTTATTTTAATAATTCATACATTGTTTCATAAATAAAAAACAAACGTGTGTTCAGCAGAGAGACCTTTTTTTACAAAAGAAATAATAAATTATTATTTCTTCCCTTAAAGAGATCTCTCTGCTGAACACTTGTTTGGTTTTTATTTATGAAACAATGAATTATTAAAATAAAGTTAGAAGCATGTTCTGTTTTAATGACATCAAAAATTGTCTGAGGTTTCTATGCAGAATGTGCTTGATTTTGATTTCCTTGAAAACTCTCCCAGAATTTATTATTTTTTTTTTAACCAGAAAACTCAGTGGTAGTCAGGGGGTGATTTGTCTTCTTGCACGGGTTCAGAAGAACTCACTGCTGTTTATTCAGTCTAACCCTGCCTCCCTGTCTGGATCTTGTGGGGAAAAAATGCACAAAGGAAACAAAGCGTCATGTAATTTTGTAAATATTAGAAGGTACTTGAAATAAACTCATATGCATTATGCAAACTTTCATGTCTTTAACTCCTTTTTTGACTGTTCTAGGCTATCGATAAATTAAGTCCTGGTATTTTCACCTTCCCTTGTTTCATGCCTGTGTAGCAAATAGAGGAGAGAAGGGCTAACACATGTACATACACACAGGTATCTACTGCTCCCTGCATAAAGAACCAGTAGCTCAGCTCAGCTGCTTACTAATCCTTCTGATTCATCAGAAAAGGAGCTGTCATTCAGAAGTCACAACTGAAAAGAACCTGACTTCCCTGGCTGATGGGCTGCAGAACTGAGCATGCGCAAAACACGCTGTTGGGTCTTGTTTCTCCAAGTAGCTGCATGTAATTGCAGAAAGGAAGGGATCATACATGTGGAACCCACATTTATAGGAACTCCCATTAGGGGAACAGAGACCATCAGCAGGCTGGTGCTTCGTTCTCATATGTGCTCCCATGCATCAGATGCGTATCCTTCTCTCCCAGCAGATGACCCTCTGCATCTAGATATGTGTGCTGCTACTGGCTGTTACTGTGGCTGGAGACACAGGAGGCAGAGCTGCACAGAGAAGAACTTAACTTTGCCATTTATGTCTCAGTAACACGAAAACCCAGAGACACCTCAGTCTTTCACCAGCATCATTGGGCATGGGCTCAGACAAAGGGAGCTGCAGTCAGAGAAGGCATAAGTTTACAGCATCTAAAAGGGGTGGACTGGGGGGCTCAAACTCTTCTGACCTGCCTTCAGGCAGCTAACAATTCAACGCCCTCTGTGGCCAGCAGAGGCATGAGTGTGTTGCCAGAGGCAGTTCAGCCAGTCCTGGAGAGAAGGCATGGGCCATTTCCTTTCAGGTACCTGGTGGCATCTCTTTCTGTATGGATATATTTGTTTCACAACCCGACACCTCCCAAAAAACAGGAGTCTTGAGATTGTGTAGGTGGTAAAATTTAAGGCAAAAATGTATTTGTTCTAAAACTCCAATGTGAATGCCTGAGTTTCAGGATTAGGCTACATCAAGTCTTCCTCCTGCTGAGAACTATTCACCAGTAACTTGAAATTCTTAATTTCTTAATATACAAAAGCTGGGGAAAATGCTTTACTCTTTTTTTTTTTCTTTTCTTTTTTTTTTTTTTCTTTTTTTTCCCTTTGAGTTTTGTTCGACTCACTTCTCCCTGTTGCCTCTCTCAGATAATTTCAGTGAGATGTGACAAAAAATCTGCTTCAGAATCCTCAAAGAAGGTCCTTTCCTTTCTATATTTGTCCTGACACAGTCAGATGAAATCAGCACAAAGGAAAAACAAATGGATAGATATTTCTTCCCACTGGACTGGTGAAGAGAGAGAAGTTGTGCCCTGCTGCAGATAAGGAAGTTAGTGATGATGATGAGGATGAGTAACTATGTATTTACTGATCCAATTTCAGATACCCACATATCCAGTTGGAAGATGGGGCAAACAAAGACCAGAGATTTCCCTCAGATACATTATTTGAGAAGGAGAGGCTGCTCATTCTGGAAATAAGGCAGCAGAAGCCTTAGGGGACAGAGTCAAAGGAGCTGTGTTGTACAGCATTGAGAAGCAAGAAGCTTTAATTAAACTTGCCTTTAGACTCATAGTCTTAGACAGCTTGGGGATTATCCAAGCTCTCTCTGGTTCATATTGCCTACCCAAAATATGCGGGAGAAAGGAAGAAGGAGGAAAGAAAATGCAGTCTGAAAACAGGACAAAGAGTCAGTTTAATACAAACATTATAAATATAATATGAACTAAAAGCAGGGCAAGGCCAAGTGGTTTGGCAGGAATTCAAGGCATTCAGGCTTGCAGAGAAAACGTATGGAAATTTTGTTCAAATGCTCAAATGAGTGCTGGAGAGCTTTAAAGCATGAAGTGTGAGCATCCATGCAAAGCCTTCACAGTGACCATCCAGAAAATGCAGCTCTCTCACATACTTACTCCATCTCCCCAAGCAATAATGTTGTTCTACAACCACTTGTTTCCATATACAGTCTGCACTACATAAAACTGCTCTACAAAGTCTCTGCCCAGAGAATATTTGCTCCCTATTAGGCACACAGTGTCACGATATTACAGTCCCGCATGGATTAGTAGCGGTCTGATTCTACACAACACTCATGTTATCTGTACAGCTGGCAACTCCAGTAGTTAGAAGACTTGCCAGCCCTCCACAGTGTGCCTGCTAGTCCATTCTGCCACCCTTGGAATCATAGAATCATAGAATGACTTAGGTTGGAAGTGACATTAAAGATCACTGAGCTCCAACCACTGTGAGCAGGGTTGCAACCCACCAGGCTGCCCAGGGCTCCATCTTAACTGGGCCTTGAACGCCTCCAGGGATCTGCTCAGAGACAACCCTCAACCCACACATATTTTGCAAGCCTTCTGAGTTTCCAGTTGCTGGAGGCATGAGAAGAACTCACAATTGACACCAAAGGACATCCTTAGATGATGCCTTAGATGGTGGTGACAGTTCACAGTAAGTCACCGAAGCTATTGAAGTTCTAGTGATAGGACAAGAAGTAATGGCCTTAAAAAATAAATACCAAGGGAGGTTCTGTTTGGGTATTATGAAAGGTTTCTTCTCAGAAAGAATGGTGAGGATTGGAACAGGCTGAACAGAAAGGTGATGGAGTCACCATCCCTGGTGTTCTTCATTAGTGGAGATGAGGCATCGAGGGGCATGGTTAGAGGGCATGGTGGTGATAGGCTGGCAGTTGGACTTGATGACCTTACTGGTCTTTTTCAGTCTTAATGATTCTGTCATTCATACCACCTGGGAATAATTTTGTTCTTTATGGCTCCCACACAGTGCAGTAGCATTCAAAGGTACCTGAGACAGCTGGCACACCAGTCAGGAATAAGAAAATGCTAAAGCAATATCAATTTGATCCCGGATAAACTCTATCTATCTTATCATCATGTCCTGAGAAGCAATACTAATTAATTCTACTATAGTCATAGAATTATAGAATCACTGAAGACCTCCAAGATCATCTAGTCTAACCATCAGTCTATCACTGTGCCCACTAAGCCATGTCCCTAAGTGCAGTCACTCTATATAGTTACATTTATTCCACCCCAGAGCTATTGACCTGTTCTGCACATGACCTGCCTATCCGTGCACAGAGCTGCACTGTGAAGTGCAGACCTCCCTCTTCTACTCTGTGAAAGCTCCACAGACGCTCACGTCAGCCACCCAGGCTTAAAAGCAGCTCCTGCCTCTATCATTCACAGAAGGACACAGCTTTCTTATTCCAGAGCTCGCAACTTTCCCACCGAAACAAAGGTTTGCTGTAGGCTTGAAGATAAAGAAGCTGTTTCTTTCCACACACCGTCACTCACAATAAATCAGTGAGACGTCCTTCAAATACTTTTAAAACATTGCTTGCTTTTTTTTTTCTTGCTTTTTTTTTTTTTTTTTTTTTTTTTTTCCATTGTAGCATTTTAAGCCTTTGCTGAGCAGCAGAGGGGCCTTGAAATTTTGCTGTGCAGATTTCTGTTTCAGCTTTTTCTCTGCCTGATCCCCAGACAAGGTGATACTTGTGCATCCTGCCAGGGAAGCACAGCAGCTGCCTGCACCACCATAAAGCCCTGAGGAGATCACAGTAGGGATGCTGCTAACCCATGGGAAGCTTATATTTCTACTAGTCCCACATTCTCACCTTTTCAACACGACACCTGAACTTGCTGACCCAAATGATGAGAGGTAAATGCTGGTGGGTGCAAATCAGTGCACACCTCATTTTTTTTTATGAGTTCCTTTGCATTTAATCTCACTGATTGCTAGTCAGCTTATGTGAAAAAGCAGGATTCTTCCCCCAGATATTGTGTATAATAGAATGCTTACTCTTTTATAATACTCTGTCAAAAGGAATTCCTCGCATATAAAATACTCAGGGGATAAATGCAGCCTGGTAAATCCTACCATCTGTTAGCAAGTGGAAAGTTTGACACCTCAGCTTGTGCTTCCCAAGCAGTTTGCTCCAGCATATCATCGGCTCAGAGTTCCTCAGACTGCAATTCACTTGCAGTGTGATTTTTCAAACTGAGCATAGGCCAAGACAAAAACTCCTCCAGTTGTAAGATAATTACCACATGCCCTATGAAAACAGTTTGTGCTTTCTAGGATGAGAAGGAATGGCCTCAAGTTGTACCAGGAGAGGTTCAGGTTAGATATTAGGAAAATCTTATTCTCAGAAAGAGTGATAATGCATTGACTGCCTGGTGAGGTAGTAGAGTCATCATTCCTGGAGGTGGCACTGAGGGACATGGTTAGTAAGCATGGCGGTGATGGGTTGATGGTTGGACTAGGTGATCTTAGTGGTCTTTTCCAACCATAATGATTCTACAATTCTATTATGAAGTGTGCTTTTGGAACCACAGATATAACCTCCAAAACACAATATCTCCTATTTTTATAAAGAGTAAAGCCTACTTCCACTGAAATCAATAAGAAAACTCACACTTATTTCCCTGAAGCCAGATTTCCCCCCTCAAGGTTCTTGACCTTTTGATTTAGAAGAAGAGACTTTTGCCTGTGAAGCAAAAGTAATCATGCAAATCTACCTTTCTGAGTTTGCATATACCAACAGCTTTAATACATCAGTTGTTGCTCATAAATTCTCAAGCAACTTTAAAACAAAATTGCCATGACATGACATAGGTCGCTTTCACAGGAACCATTAGAAATCAAAGCTGGTCTGAAAAAAACGCAGTTTCCCAGTTTTCTTTTAAAAAAAAAGAAAAAAAAAAAGGAAAGGAAAGGAAATTGGAAAAAAAAAGTAGAAGGTATGGGAAGAGACTTGCTTTTCACATGCCAGTTGAGAGGGATTTTACAGCTTTTTCCAGCTGAAACCAACTAATGTGTCTGCAAGAGTTTGCTTCCTGCTCTCTTTTTCATTTTGAACCTGTTGATGAACGATTAGTAGCTGCCTGCTCAATTTGTCAAGACTGGATAGTATCATTACAATCGTTTCTAATATTGCTCCTCATGACAAGACAAATGCTTACCTGGTGGGAAATAAGGGGGTGCTGTTGTTTTGTTTTTGCTCTCTTCACACTCTCTCAGTTGATTCTGAAGATATGCAACTTGTCGACGTATTGCAAGGATATTGTTTTTGTCCATTGATTCTAGTTCACTCACCATTATAGTTAGATTTGTGATCTAAGGGGAGGGGAAATAAAAAAAAGAAGAAAATTTTATATTCCTGTCAACTTTATTTTATAGATATTTGTAGGCAGGTTTAATTGCATCACAGAAGATGCTGTAAAACAATTCTTAAGGAATATACTCTATTCTGCCGGCCTCGCATTTCCAGCAGTGCAATGTGATCAGTTTTATCTGCTTTGACACTCAGCTCTATAACATAATGCAAAATAGTGTTAATCTGTACATAGTGTAAAAATTGGTCCTAGACCTAGTAGGTCCTAGACAAGTGCACGCTATTGTATGTGAGAAAGTACTTACTCTTGTCTTGAAAAGTAGCTTGAAATTTTATTTGCAAAGATAAGTGGTGTTCTCAATCACCTAGTTGATGATCTAGAGGACAGTGGAGAAACTAACGATATTTCATTTTCATATGAAGCAATTATTCTCTCTAGGTGAGTGATTAATTACAATTTTGAAAATGTGATTTATAGTCCACTGGGAAGGTGATAGTCTTTCCCATTTCTTGATTTCATATTGATTGGGTCACTGCCCCAGCAACCAGAAGCTAATTTTTTAATTATCTAAGTTAAAGCACAGAGGCTTTCAAGCATGGGTGTCAATAAATTCATATTTATTATAATAATTTAATAAGTTCATGTGCTTAATGCTGTGCAAAAAAAAAATCTCTTCCAGGCAGAGAGTTGGCAAAGAGAAAGAGGACTCCATTTGTTTGGATGGAGTTTTTTCTTTTCTGTACTGCATTAAGGAAAAAGGCATTAATAAATTTAAGATCAAGCATTTCTTTAATTTGTTCTGATGAAATACTGAACTAATACCACTGGCTGCAGTAGAGATAGGCTACATTTCTCTGACCTAAACACTAAAGAGAGTATAGACATTCTGTGTATTGACTCATTTTTGGCTAATAGAGATTCTAGCAGTACCTCCAAATATATTTGATCGATGATGACATTGCTCCCAACAACACTGGATTTCAGCTGAATGACCAGCTTTTCTAGGTTACTGATTTCCACTTTCAGTAACTGGAAGTCCAGTTCTGTGTAAGATATGCTGCTCTGTTCCATATGCTCCACTCTGATGGTTATATTAAGAATTTGCTGTTGATATATTTCAATCCTTTTTGAATACTCTTTAACCTTAAAAAAAGGGGAAGAAAAAAAAAGAAAAAGAAAAGGAAAAAAAAAAAGTACATATTCAGGTCCAGGTTAGCAAATAAAACAAGACTGTTTGACATATTTATCATATTTCTTAGTACCCCGTATATAACATACACATTCTTGATATACTTACTTTTCACATAAACTGCGTAAACAAAATTATCATCACATGCATTAAAAATGTAAAACTTAACCCTCATTTATTGTTGGCAGTTCCACATAGTCCCCTCAGGAATGCCTGGGGATAACTAAAGGCAGAATTCTACTCAGAATCTTCCTTTTTTTTTTTTTTTTTTTTTTCAATTCTTTGCCAATATTGTCTCTGTAAGCTAATTTTACCCTCAGTATGCCAACAACCTACATTGGCAATTTTTTTATTAGAAAAGCTGAAGTGCATTATCTCACAAAAGCAACCCAAGGAGGCTGAGAAACGCAACAAAGGATTTCCACGTTTTTCAAATTTACTTCTTATTAATTCAAAATACAAATAGGATTTTAACCCGTGTTACATTTGAATTGTGCCAAAAGTTTCTAGAATTGGTTTTTGTTTCATCTTTGGGGGGTATGGAACGTTTAAACATAGTGTTAAAAATCAAATTGCATTTAAATGAAAGTGGAAATTTTATTGCAGGCTTTAGCTAAATTAATTTACATAGCAGCCTCTTCAGCCCTTGAACCATTAAACGGTTGTCCAGATTAATGTGTTTTCACATATGTATCTGCTGAGGTAAAGGTCACAGCACATGCATTCCAATGCAAAATTAATACTGTAAGAATGTTATATAGACTTGGAACATTCTTATGAAAATTTTTCTTTAAATTTAACACTTCAGGAAATCTCTGCCTCATATGCTTCACAGAAATCATGTTATTGTTTTTACCTTTAAACCAATATAATCATATCACAAGAGTTAAGTAAGAGTAATTATTCATTCATTGCACCAATAACTCTGTATTTATACCTCAACTGACATTTGCAGTATAAGCTCCTTCTCAATTTCTATAACTTTTTCAATTGAGAAACTTTTAGTACCCATCCTGTCAATCATTCTTGCATTATCTTAATATTTTTCCCCACCGCCTCTGGAATAGCCTTCAAAATCCTGTCAGGATGTGAAGACCAAAGATTTGCTGTTTCTCTCAGCCTCTGAGACTGGAAGGCCAGCAAATACACATCAAATAAGTCCATGTAATTTTTTTCTGTATCTCTTGTGGTCTAAAAAAATATGTATGGAAGCTCATGAAGGACAATAAGGATCTTTTAAGATCATTAGATATCCAGAGAACTGGTTTAAGAAGGAGAACCGTAAATGTCCAGGATCCCTTTTTTTTTAAAGTATAATTTTCAGTATCAGCATAACTACACTATAAATCTGAAATGAACAGGCATGCCACCACAAGCTGCAGCAGAAACACCCTGACTCATGATGGATACTCTAGATCTCCCAGGCTAAGCCTGGGTAAAGAATAACTTTAAAGATATTTGTTACAATTAAGCATCAAAAATGACAGCATAGAAAGACCCAGTTCCTCATAACTGGCTGGAAAAAAAAAAAAAAAAAAGGCAGCTGGGGTGCCTTATTTGAGTTGTCACCATCACCTGTTAGGAGAGAAGGTCTGGGCAATGGTCTTGGAAAACTCAACTCTATACGGACCTTGCACTTTTACTGGTCACTGAAATCATTTTAGAGCTGGAAGATATCCTCTAAAATAGTTCTGAGAAAACATCTTTAAAGGTCAGTGTCTAAACTGTACATCTAGATTTTGCACAACAAAAAAGAAATAGATATGATTACATTCTGAAGAACATCCAGCTGGTCCGTGTCTGAGTAACATTGCACTGGTATGTGAAACTACAGCTACCGTAGAGGTATTCGGAAATCTATCTAGGTCCTATTGGTCTATTAGGACTATTAGTCTATTATTATAACTAGTCTATTTTTGGTTTAATAATTAGTCTATTATTAGTCTAATAGTCCATCTAATAGTCCAAAGGGTTATTAGCTTGTCCCATACTTTGTTACTATTAATATTACCAACATTACAACTATTAGTATTATTTTTATGATTGTCCTGTGCAGACCAGTCTACAGATGGCTGAAATAGATTCTTGGAGTTAATGACAGCTACTCATTAGTGAGAAATCTGTGAATTTGGAGTTTTCTTCAGGGTCTTGAGTTTGTGAACAAAGCACTGAGCACAGGACCCAGGCATACATCATTATTTCAGCCCTGATCGCAGAGTGCTGCAGGACACAGACTGGAAGTTCTCCTTCCGCATTGGACTGTCTTCATGCAGACAACCATCCAGGTCTTTCAAGGACACCAACACTATACTGCATAGCTGAGAGCTGTCCATGTTAGTTGAGCCTGAGCTAGCTCCAGCACTCTGCAGTGCTCTGTACAAATACACCAGCATCTCAGTGGATTTAAGCTCATAGGACCCCTGGCTTACCATTAGACAAATGCAGTTTTCTTAGCAGTGATGTTTTAATAGATCTGTACTGTTTTTGCAGATAAAACCAGAACATACACCAAGCACTGTGGTGCAGAGTGAAAATTCCAACCTGATCAGATCTTGCTCAGGGGTTTCTTTAGCTGAGAAATATCAGTTGAAAAAAAAAGGGAACATGATGTTGCTCTGTTGCTTGGCAGACAGATTCAAGCAGCTTGCAATTCCTGCTCTCCTACAGTATCTGTGTGCTAGTGACTGGCTGTTGTCTCTTGCTGGACTGGCACAGAAATTCTGTGCATGGCCCATGTTTAGGAGCACAGATCGAAAACTGGTTCTGTCTGTTGTCACATTTGTCATAAAGGCCTTAAGTAGGGCATAATGAGTGCACAGAGCTTGAAATAGGAAGAAAATGGAGCGATATGATGTATATGTAGGGAAAAGAGAAAGGAAAAAAAAGAACTAGTTTCATTTGTTCCTCCACCTTCATGGAATGAAAAGGGCAGGGAAAATCTTCAGTGCTCATATACTGTGTCGTTTACCTGCAATTGGTATTTATCAAAACAGGTTTTGCAGCATGCAAACAGACACTTCTCTAGCATACATTTAGAGACTACAGAAGAGGGAACTGAAGTGCAAGATGAAGATGCAAAAGAAGAAAAGTAAACATGGATAGATGAGAAAGAAGTGACAAACCAGCAGTCCTAGAAAGCTACTTGGCCTGGGGCTTTGGGCAGCTGTGACCTCCACAAACCCATAACGAGCACAGCTGGCAAGCAGTCTGCAAGTTGACACTAAGGAGAATTCCACTCCAGGTTGATCTATTTTGAAAACAGTTCTTCCTGGTGGAGGGTAGGAGTGCTTTTTTCTCCTGTCTTTGTTAAGCAAGGATGTCATGATCACTGTGAGTTAAGTTCTGAAAAGTACTCTCTCTCCTTGGGATAAAGTGCTGATCCATCCCTGTTACTGAGGTGTCCTCTCCCCTTTCTTATTGAGAGGAGCAGCCAATTCCCGCTTTGATTTGAAAGGTTAATTTTCTTCTGTAATCATAATTATGCTGGCAAAGGTTGATGTGACAGAGGAAAAATTAGTCTGGTATTTTCAGCCTACAGTTTGCACTCATTTGGCGCATGAGAGCATCTCTTTATCTGCAAGCTTCCCTGCCTGCTGTTTCTATAAAAGGACCCCCTTGCTTTTTTGAATTAGTGTACAATCAGGCAAAAGGTTAACGATTCAATCAGGCTGTTTATCTGGGACTTGTAGCACATGGAAAGCATCTTTAAGAGGGCCCAATCCTGAAGCTCTCACCCAGGAAAATCTCCCACGATCCTCAAAGAGTGTTTTAGAAGAGTGAATAAAGCGTGAGTTCTCAGTGTCCAAAAAGCAAGCACTTAGAAGAAATCACCACCACTGTGCTGAGACTAGGTTGAGCTGAGAAGACAGACTGGGATCTGAATTGCCAACAGAATTGCAGATGGCAGAATGATTCCCCAGGATTTTGTTCAGGATATTCTGTTCTAATAACGGTTAATAATGAGAACAAGGCTTTCATTGCACTGTTCCATTATTTTCTTCTTTCTGTGAGTATTATTACAATCGAGTAGTAGTATATGGGACTTCACAAGAAAGAAGGTGAAGTATCTGTGTATATAGAGGCTCATGCATAACAAGATCTTAGATTGCTTAAGTTCAGTTATCAACAGGGCAGTGCTTGGGAGATTTCTTCTTTCTGCAGAAAAACAGCAATAACAACAACAACAAAACAAAACAGAAAAACAACATCATAACTGATATAAGTTGCACACATACAGTTACACCAAAATACAGTACTTGTTTTTATTTCTGACCCAAAGTGTCTCTTTGCCTGTATCACACTGCAGTGTATGTCACACTTCATCTAACCAGATGCATTGTAACACTGCTTGGCTGATTGGTCTCGACAGGATAAAATCCAGCGAAGCCTGAGTGAGGTCAAGAATTGTCACTGTCTGCAGCTAGAATTGAAAACCAAGGTCAACATCTACCCTGCAGTACACTGTTGGGCACCTAAAGACAATACAGTTATACCATTTTATACCAGCTGGCAGCCTGGACATTAAAGTTCACAGCAGGGATTCAGCTTGCCCTCACTTGAAAGATGAGTTTCAGATACAAGCTTAGACATCTAATTTTAGGTATCTATAGTAACCTGTGTCTTCCTATGAGCAAGATGCCTGAACTCCCTGTAGAGTCAATGGACATCTGAGGTTGTCCACACAGAAAGATCAAGCAGCAATTGAGATGCACTGCAGATCTGTGAGGTTGGCAGATATGCCACTCATCCTAAATGGAACATGCACTGCTCTGAGGAGAGTACTGGTAAGAGGCCAGTTGCACCATGGCAAGCGAGTGGGAAAAGTGGTATGCAAACATCCCACTCATTTTCTGTTTGGGAATCATTGCCTTGCTCTTTTCCCAGTGCAATTAGTTTTAATGCTGGCAGTGACCACAATGGGAACAGTACAAAGATCTGAAATTTCAGTGACTGTCATGGATCATTAACTGAGCAACACCTCCTTCCTGCAGGAGAAAAAGTAACTCCTGTGCTTGGGAATAGTGGGGCTTCTGCCAGCTTGCCTTCCACAACCCCGCTGACAGCTGAAGGTGCTTCATCATCAGCTTCAGTTCTTTCAAATCTAGTGATTTCAACTGATCTTTCCATAGGATCCTCTGCCTGTTGTTGTGGTGTTTTATGCTTACTTTCTTATCGGTTCCTGATTATACCAGAAGAGGTTTATGAATATTTATGGTTAGAATTTATAATTTAATGCTGTGCCTTTTCTGCTGATTAACTCAAGGACACTTCATTCCTTAAGATTCCTGGTTCCTGAAGAAAACACTTTCTGCTGGACACCTCATCTGAATCCTGAATGTTTATCCACCACCAAAAGACATAGGCAGACTTCTGCCCTCACAGGCAGCCTCCCCCATTGCACTGCAGCACGTGTAGGTCTGTCTGAGTTCCTCAGAAATTGATCTGATTTCATACAACAAGCAGCCAAAGTAGCAGAAGAGCTGTTTGTCTTTAAAAATAATACATAATTCAGCACTCTCCCTGCCACAGCCTCAGATGTTGACACAGAACTTTGTTTGTTGGATTGATTTTTAATCCATGAAAACAAAAAGAGTGAGGGAACAAATATTCACCTTACTTCCTCACTCTGAAATGTGTTGACCTTACTCCTCCTTCCATTCATTTCCCTCTTGCAATCTGGCTGGCTGGATACAAATGATAACACAAGAAAGCAGGAGGCTTGGTTTCCTCCAGTTCTGTATAGCAATCACAAAACAATAAAAGTGAGCCTAAAGGGAAAAATACTGTACGCCTTTAGCTGCAAGGGTCTAAAAAAGAAACCAAGGATATTCAAATGTACGACACGCTACAGTGTCAGAGATTTGAGATTTAATCACCCTTCTCCCTGTCCTTACAGAGACCTCTCTCCTGCTGTTTGAAAGACAGGTCACCAAAAAGTGCTGACTGCTGTACTTTTTCCACAGGAAACCATTTTTCAGCCAAGATACAATTGTTATATTTGCGAGAAAAGAACACCTTACTTGAGAAAGCTCTGCCTCAAATTTCTGCAAGAGCGTTGTGGCTATCACTTGCAATTGCTCAACCTTCTGCACGGGAAAGTCGGTATCCGGCAAGTACACAGAGCACTGACAACTTCCATGGTCATCCAGAGAGCCAGTCACGTTGGCAAAGAGCTGAAAAAACAAGGCAATAATGACAAAAAAATGTTAATATACTTCTCTAGAACCAATAGCTAATGCCTGGCAATAATCTGACAATCATAGGATCAACAACTTTGCTGTCAGTTTTTTTTCACCTTTTTATTCCAAGGAATTCCTATTATCTGGTTTTTTTGTTTCGTTTTTTTTTTTGGCTCAGCCTTACAAATCTTTCAGAAAAAAAAAAAAAAAATTAAATCTTGCTGTAAAAATGTAATCTTTGGAAAAACAGAAGCATAATAGTCCTTACTTCTCCCTTACTTCTCCAGCTTGCAATAAGTTACCCAGAGAAGTGGGGGCCCCAACCCTGGAAGTGCTAAGGCCAGGTATTTATGGGGCCCTGGGCAGCCTGAGCTGCTGGGTGGCAATGCCCATGTCAAAGAGTTGAGACTGGATGATCTTTGAGGTCCCTTCCCACACAAGCCATTCTATGATTCTATTAATCTTATGGACAATCATCCTAAGAAAATGAAAGAATCTTACCAGGAGGTGAGAAACCACACAACAGCAAGAAAATAATAACTTAGTAACTTACGTCCTATATTTACTGCTCTGTTTATCTGAATTGAATTAATCAAATCATCTAGTCATTTCCATGCATAGAGCTGAAAGCAGCAAAATAGAAAAACAGTGACTGAGAAAGTTTTGAAAAGAAACATGTTTTGTTTGAAATTTCTTAGCCAGCCCCAACAAACAGGCATGAATTTAATTGTCTACTAGTGAAAGGTGAAGAACTGAATACTCAGGCTCAAGCTAATGTAAAGATACCTCTCTTCCTACAGTGTTGAACATCACACTACACATCACTGCCCACCCACCCTCAGCCATGGATAGCTTGCAGAACTGTGACCCATGCCATTAGCATGAATTGCCTTGTCCTGGCTGTCTGCACACTCAGAGCATCACCACCGGAGCAGTGGATATGGTGTTTGGAAAGGTCAGGGCTGGCAATTCATGATTATGCCATAATTTATGGCCAAATCACATAATTTCCACTGGGTTGAATTCAGAGCATGCTTGGGGCAATGAAATATTTAGGTTTTGTTTGTACACAAAACATTCACCAGTTCATAAACCTATCACAGCTTTATTAATAAATTTATTTATTCTTCCTTTAAAATATTCTGGCACATACTTCAGTGAAGCTGCATATTTTTAAGCTAGAAGCTTGCTCTTCAAATTCACTTCTTTCTGTAATCTCTCCTCTTGCCTTGCAGAAATCCCAGTGTTATCCATCTATTTTCTTATTCTCTCTCCCTCTTAAAAATCAAAAGAAGCAAACAACAAAACTATTAACCAAAAGATGGAATTTCAGCACTTCTTCTCTCACTTTTTCACAGTGGTTTCATTCAACTTCCTCACCACCCAATCAGCCCAGTGATGGCCAGCAGCAATGCCCAAGAATAGAGCAGCAGCAAGAAGGAATGATCCATGTTCACACTTCTGGCAACATCTTTCTGCAGCCATAACAGCATGTACCTCATTTTGAAAGAAATCATGAAAAGATGTTTTATCTGTGTTATTCAAGCACCATGGTCCTTAAAACTTCACTCCAGGCCAGACTGCTGAAGACATTTAACATGAAAAGAAGCAAAGAAGTATCTCATAGGATGCAAGAGTGTCCCAGCACGTCATTTCTATTGATTTCCCTGCCAGATAGGTTACGAAAGCACTTCTGAATATCACACTGAAAATATACTGCAAACTAATTCTGAGTACCTTTAAAGATACATCTAACAGAATGTAAACTAGTATGAAAAATAAGCCCCTCAGTCCTTTGGTCTTAAGAATAGGTCACTTGGGAGCTTTTGCATCTCTGATTCCTCTACATGGGCATGATAAGGATAGTACGATGCTCAGCAATAACAGGAAAATAAACAGGAAGGGGGGAAAGAACAAAGAAAGAAAGAAATATGGCTTACTGAGTATCTGTAGGACTGTCATGTGCATTGGCATACTGTTGAGTGGAAGCTCTTGTATTCCATCCCTTCCGTATGTAACACAGATATAATATATATATGTACATATTTAATATATATGCATGCATATGCTAGGAGAGAGTATACTACACATAGAATAGCATAATATGTACTACACATATGTATGTGTTTCTATATCTAGAAATGTGTGAAATATAAGATTTACATTTCACTAAACTACAGTCCTAACTATACAGAGACATCCATTTTTTTCTAGTGCTACAATGCTTATTCCATGTGTCAAATAAACTCTTCATAAGCATACTCAGATGATCACCCGAAATGATCCTGCAGAAAAACCTCCAACTTGGGCATTCAAATTCCCTATGAAAAAACAATCATTCTATTTTAATATTTGTGTTGAAAGAGAGCCTAGAGTTGAAGGCAGAGCTTCACTGCATTCAGTGCTATTTATATGCGTGCCAAGAGACAGTTTTCCCAATGGAGAAGGCAGCCTGGGCAGGGAAAACTACTTCCTCTCTTCCATTGGCATTGCTAACTTTAGGATTATGATATTGATGAGAAAAAGAAGCATTTTTTAGTTAAGATCCTCTTGGATCAGCAAGTGCTTCAATCAAGATATAACATCAGTCAAATGATGACCATACAGCAAAAATGTCTTTCTTTATCCTATGGAAAAATGCACAGGACAAGCTGTTACTTTTGATGGATTTGTGTGTTTTTTAAAGTTTAATAATTTACATTGAATCTTCAAATGAGAGCAAACTGTCCTAGCCTACAGCAAGGACTCAACAGCAACATTTCACTGTAAAATTAAGCTGTTACATATACATATTTGAAGCTATGAAAAATGTTTCTTTCCCACATCCCTTCAATTTAAGAAAGACACCAAGAGCCAACAGGTACCTGATCTGCTGAAAAACAGAAAATGTATTCAGTTACCTAAACTGTATATTAGAGTTATATCCTCAAAACAGCCTAACTATTCAATGCTTCATTTCCAGTTACATTGCATCCCAGTGGCATTCACAATTCTGAATTAGCTTCTCGCTCTTCCTAAGACAGAATGTGATCCGCAGAAACCATATGGCAAGGATAGGAGCCATCTCAGCTGTACGAGGAGATGGATGGATTTAGGGTCCCGCTCCTAACTCCATTTAACTTTTCAAACTCTCAGCTGGAGGTGGAGATTTAACACTCTCTTACAAGATGTTTCTCCATACATCCCACACTGGGCTAGCCTGGGTGATGAAAACCTGCTGTCAAGCTGCCTACTGTCTTTGACTTGAGCTGGAGCTGTGCTTTGGGTAGACACCGTTCTTGATGCTTAGGTTTCAGGACCACTCAGAGCAATTGTAGCCTGTAGAATCATCTCCAAAAGCAAACATGTTACTGAGCAGTCACTGACAGAGGGAGGCAAAGAGACTCAGAAATGCACAGACCTTGGACTTGAGCACTGTACCAGAATTCTCAACAATTCAGGTTCAAGTCCCTCTACAGGTAAATAGTTGAGTAAAATTTGAACTAAGTAGAACAGGGAGAATCAAGATTTTCTCACTCTCATCAGCCTCTTGAGAACACTTTTTAAAGGTGGCAGAATGCTATTTCAAGGCCCTACTTTCATTTGCATGAGGAAGACAGAATTCAACAGAAGCCTTCCTCTTCCTCCAGGGACGTCATCACCACCAAACTGTTTGAAAATCTGTCATCAGATGTCTGTGGCACGAACTGTTTCACGTCTGGGATGCAATGCAGTAGTCATAAGGGCTGTGTCAAATCATTGCATGTGACCAAAGCACAGAATGACGTCAACAACACTGACAATTTTGGAAATTCATCTCTTCATAGATCCTAGATCACAGAATCACAGAATCGTAGGGGTTGGAAGGAACCTCCAGAGATCGAGTCCAATCTCCTTGCCAAAGCAGGATCCCTATATCAAGTTGCATAGGTAGGTGTCCATGGAGTCTTGAATATCTCCAGAGAAGGAGAATTCACAGCCTCTCTGGGCAGCCTCTTCCAGCGCTTTGTCATCCTCACCATGAAGAAGTTGTTTTGCATATTCCTATGCTCCAGTTTATGGACATTTCCCCTTGTCCTATCCCACAGACCACTGGAAAAATGTTGTCCGTGTCCCTTTATGTCCCACACTTAAGATATTTATAAACATTAATAAGACCGTCTCTGAGTCTTCTTTTCTCCAGGCTGAACCTGTTCACTCAGCCTTTCCTCACAGGGGAGATGCTCCAGGGCTTTTATAAGCTTTGTGGCTCTCTGCTGGACTCTTTCCAGGAGATTCTTGTCTTTTTTGCATACTGAGCCCAGAACTGGAAACAGTACTCAAGATGAGGCCTACCAGGGCAGACTAGAGGTGAAGATCACCTCCCTTGACCTACTGGCCACGATCCTCTTAGTGCACTCCAGGCAGGATGCCATTGGCCTTCTTGGCCACCAGGGCACACTGCTGGCTCATGGCCGATCTGTCATTCATGGGGACCCCCAGTTCTGTCTCCACAGAGCTCCTCTCCAGCAGGTCATCCACCAACTTCTTCTGACACATGCAGTTATTCCTTCCCTGGTACAAGACTCTACACTTGCTTTTGTTAAACCTCATCTGATTTCTTACTGCAACATCTGGGTAGCCTGACTTACCTGGATGAGGGCTAAGCCTCCAAGTGACTATGTTGCGTTTAAAAAATGCATGGAAACTTCTTAGTTATACTCTTTCTCAGATTTTATTGAGCAGTTAGCAATGGTCATACCTTTGGGGAGCTGCGCTGGCTGGTAGCCTTCTCGTTAAGCTGAGTCAGAT
This sequence comes from Tetrao urogallus, assembly GCF_951394365.1. Taxonomy (NCBI): domain Eukaryota; kingdom Metazoa; phylum Chordata; class Aves; order Galliformes; family Phasianidae; genus Tetrao; species Tetrao urogallus. The sequence continues at coordinate 30,731,078 of NC_136813.1, read as the reverse complement.
ATTGAAGTGTGCTGACAGGAGGAGTCTAAAATGGAAAGGAAAGCCTCTTTCAGTGCAAATTCCCACATTTGTCACCTTCCTTTCCCTACCAGCTAGCCACCATCCTACATCTACAAAGCACTTTGATTTTACTACAGGAACCATCCGCAGAAACTATAAAATTAATTGACTTCTCTTGACAACTGGCATTTCCCTGAGCACACTGTCACCTCGCAGACACCTTGTTCCAAAGACAGGCTACGTGTGGCCACAGGAAGGCAGGGGATGCTCAGCCTGCTCAAGAGGTGTGAGCTGGGGCCATGACAGACAGATCTGGCACATCTGTGTGGCAGTCGAAAACAACAGCACTGTGTCCCCGTGCCCTAAATTCACAGGCTGCTGTTCTTCCGGCAGTGACATCTGCTCCAGGCCTCCCAGATTGCACGCCTGCTCTCAGAGCAGGACTTGCTGCCCCTTCAATCTAAGCCATCAGGTTGCAAGCTGTGACAGCTGGGACACGTATCCCACTCTGCTCACAGTGGAGGGGACAACATCAATCTATGGGGAAGGAGCACGAGGTGAGCTGCCACGCTTCTCAGCTGGGAAGCTGATCCACCTGGGAGTCTTTTATATAATAAAACAACATACATCCCTTTTAATGTTCAGATGTGAACATATGTGCCTCCCTATCACAGAAAGGAGAGCAGCTGTCACCCTGGCATTGCACATCCCTGGAGGTCTGCCACAACTACACGGAGTGTGCTGAGGATGGTGTACCATGGTGATACAGCATAATGCTGCCCACAGGAGAGCCTCATCAAAACCTGTTACAAGGTGGGAATTGCAGCAACACACCTCAGTGTCAAATGGTGTGACAGACGTAGCACCAAATGGGCTTCTCCCCAAGGAGGACACCTATTGCTCAGTCTTGCTGCATTTCCCAAATCCCAGCCCCCATTCCTGAGCCAGGGAATGATGTGGAGCTCCAAGTGGGCAGCAAAAGGGACAGCATGGACAAACTTTTGTAGGACAGTTTATCTAAGCAATCCATTTGAACAACCATATGTGTGTTCAGGCATGGTGTGAGAGTAGATAGTAGCAATTAAATTACACAAACACAGAATCAGTTTTAAGATAAGCAGAATGAGGAGAAATATCTCCTGTTTAAGTTTCCTCTCCTCAGTTTATCAACATATATTTAAATCTCCTTCTTGACTCCTGAAGAGTCAAGGAGTCTTAAAATCCAGATTGGTGTCTAAAGCAGACATATCAGAGTCACTGAGAGACAAAGTGGGAGTCTTCCTAATGTTAACTGTAGAAATAGTAAAAGGCAGCCTCTTGGGTCAAGCTGAGACAAAATGTTTTCTTTCATTTGGGAATGCTTGAAATCTATTTTGCAAACTTTTTCTAATGACAATTTAAGCCTAGTTTTAAATTAAAAATAAAATGAGACCATAGAAAATCAAAACAAATCTCTCACTAATGCCATTTTTTACATATTTTCGAAGTTTTTTCTTCTGCCCTCCTTCCTGTTACTTTTTCTTCCTGATTGATGTATTTGATTTGAACTTTTCTCACGCATAACCAGATATAGTTTTAGGGGGAAGAGGGAGAACACTCCACACAAAACACCCAGCATGGCTTTCATGTGCCTGGACAGCGATTACGGCAGCAATCAAGCAGTTGGGAAAGGCCCCCGCCTTCCAACTCCTTCCACATCAAAGATGTGTATCCTTTCCTCTTATAAGCCTTTGCTAATTAATTAGAAGCTACACAGAGCATTTAATATCCACTGAGATTCTCACTGGGAGTTGCACTCATCTAACCAAAGGCAGAATTTGACTCTGATTTTAAACCCATGCCTCATTTTTACATTTATTACCCAGTCCCTGTACATCAGTCGAGAGGAGGATGGAGAAATACTTTAAACTTTCTCCATGCAAAGATCTCAGCATTTGTCTAATAACTTCCCAACAACCTAAAAAGATTTTGCACCAATCTAAATGACATGAGAAGAACCAAAGGCGCAAAACTTGGATGATGATATCCCTTCTTACCACTTCTGTAGCTGCTGTCACGGTTGCCTGCGTGATTGTGCCCTGCACAAGGAGCAGCAGAGCCACCTGTATGTTCTTCATCTCTGCCAGCAGATGTAACAGCCAGGGGAATGGGAGCTCTTTTTATCATCAGGGCTGGGGATTTCCCCAGCCAAATCTTAAGGAACTTGCTTGATATTATATGTTTTTTGAAAAACGATGTCATAAAATCTTGTGAAGGTGTCACATTACTAACGCACAAAGACAAGTTACTAACCGTCAGAAATTAACTGACAGTTAATCACTGTCACCCAATTTCCCGAAAAGAAAGCGTTCCCACATGGTGCATTATCTAATCTTAATCGTGGTTATGTAGGATAACAGGTGCCTGTTTGCTACAGCGGGTTGTAAGAACTTCCTCTTAATATGTCTCAACCACAAAAATTCTCATAGATCTATCCTAAGATATGCAGACAATACAGGTCTGATCTGGAGAAGAGCAGATCAGATGAGACATGCAACAGGAACACCCTCCATATACTTGAAAGCCCAACAGACCTTTTACAGTAAGTTAAATGTGGGGTCTCAGCTCTAACACACAACAGGTGGGAAAAAATTTCCTCCTATTGATATCTTGTACATTATCAGCATGTACCCATTAGTGTTTACTCATACATCAACATTGTGTTAATGCTTAAGCAATTGCTCTCTCTTATGGAGTTTCATGCCACCTGGCCACAATAACTCACTGTAGCCTTTGAAGCTCTGATCCAGAGAGATAAAAAAGGCTGTAGACAATGCATAGCAAGGCCTCACACTGCAACTGCAACTACAGCTACAGTATGACTGGTAGCTATTTGTCTGCCAACCCCAAGGCATCCAAACCTCCATAAGATAACCCACCAAGTTGCAAGACCAGCTACAACCTCAGTGGAGTCAACTGCAAGTCCTCAACTAGCAAAACAGGGATTAAAATTACTCTTCAGACTCTGTGGATGACTTAGATATTTAACTTGGGAGGAATGTTGCAGCTGGGGTGGAGAAGATGTCTGTGCACTTGCAAAAGAAGCCAAGAAGCCTCTAGACTAAAATGCGTTATCTTTCATCCCTTCCTGTCTCAGTGCCTGTATCATCAACGCAGCATTTACTGTTTCCTTCTTCATTCTGTCAGACTTATTTCTTCTCCTGGATCAGTGGCAAATGGCTGCAGTAGTGTGTAAGTGGAGAAAGTGGTCAGGAGATCCTTATTTTCTACCAGCATTGGAACGCAGTGGTAAGAACAGGAGCAGCAATACTACCTCATAAAAAACCTGTCTCAAACAGTTTTCCTGTTACTGTCATAGCATTATCGGCTCCAATTTATAAACAGAAAAGCTGAGACTTATGGTAGATCCATGCTAGAAAAGTCTTCAGAGAAATAAAGTCCACTAAGGGTGACGTGTTTTAACCGCAGCTTTGCATAAGCATAAGCCCCCAAATAGATTCATGAAGCTAGCAACAGCATCTTTTTTGAATAGCTCATTTTGTAGGGCAGGGACATAATCTGTTCTTGCAAACCACTTTTTTGTAGCAAAAGCAGCATTTCCACTGGAGGATTTCATGGTATAACTAGTAATTTAATGTAAGGTAGACAAGACCTGGGAGGCATGCAGTAGTGTCTAAGCTCAAAAAAGCAGAGCCATGGTGGTAAAGCAAGAAACAGAATTATCTTTCTCCCAGATTATAAGCAATCCACTCTCCTAGGGTGAATCACAGTCCTTTGAAGGGAATGCAGAGGCCTATGCTATAATCAGTGTTTTTGAAAGGGCTCAAACCCTGAGCCTCCATTCACGAGGAGCAGAAGGGCTCACAATACAGCAATTACAGATTACTAACCATCTTCTGACAATATAAGAAAAACACTTTGCACCCATCCAGAGCAAACCAGCACATATGTAATTCAGACAATGGGTAAGTGATCAGCTGATATTGCATAATCACCACTTCTTTCTCAGCCTGTCTCTTGGTGTGATTAACTAATCTTCTCCAAACAGAACCGAGGAATATCCTGGAAACAGATCAGTCCCAAAAGGTGACTCTGATAGGGTTTAGTTCCTTACCAATCTTGGTGGGTCTTAACCAGCCCTCCAATGCTGCCCTATTAGATCTTCCTTTGACAAACATCTCCCTTCCTTCTTCAGAAAATACTCATCTGGTGAGCTGCAACCCAAGTCTCAGTGTATTTTCCCATTCTAGAGCCAAAGGGCACAGAAAAAATTTAGACTCAGAATCAGAGACTGTTTTAGGTTGGAAGGGAACTTGAAGATCCCAGGGGATTTCATCCAGCAGTTTCTCAGACAACTTGAAGCACACTTTCCTGAAGTTTAGGGTCCTGACTCCACTCTTTGCCAGACCCGTGCTCCTCAAGATCACAAACTCGAACATGGCCTGGCTATAGCCCAGGCTGCATTTGACTTTAACCTCTTTAATGATTTCCTCCACATTGGTGAGCATCAGGTTCATCAGCGCCTCACCTCTGATGGGTCAGTCCAATGCCTAGACCAGCAAGTTATCTTCAACAGACTCCAGGAGTCTCCTGGGTTGCTTGCAGGTTGCTGTGATGTTTTCCCAGCAGATAACTGAGTGGTTGAAATCCCACATCAGGATGAGAGCCTGCGAGCACAACACATCTTGCAGTTAAAGCAAGAAGGCCTCATCAACAGGATCCACTTGATCTTGTGGCCTGTGGTAGACCCCAGCCACCAGATGTCCTTTATTGGTTCATTCCCTAATTTTAACCCACAGGCTCTCAGTCTATTTATGCCTATTACTCAGAGACATCTTTTCACTGTCTGTCCACATAGAGGACATAGAGGACAGCTCTCCCAACCCTCCTACATTGCCTATCCCTTCTAAAAAGCTTTTAGCCCTCAATCATAGTATTCCAGGTGTGCAATTCATCCCACCTTGTTTCCGTGATAGCAATAATATGGCAGTTTTCCAATTGCTCCATGGTTTCCTGTTCCTTCTGGTTATTTTCCATGCCACATGCATTGTTGCAGAGGCAATTCAGCTGAGCTATCAATGGCATTACCTTCTTGGAGAATCCCCCCCACACTCCTCTGGGACAATTCTGAGGTTTCTCCCCATTGTTTCCTAAAATGTCAGTGTTCCCTGGCTCATCTGTCACTCAGCCACAAGAGTCAAGTACATCTCCTTGCCCATCCAAGTCTAGTTTAAAGATCTGGTGATGAGTATAGCCAGCTTGTTGCCCAGGATATTCTTGCCTCTCTTGACCTGTTGCACCCCATCCAAAGTCAACACATGCCCAGTCTATCAAAGGAGCATCCTTGATCATAGAACTCCTGAGCATGACACCATCCATGCAGCCATTAATTCAACTGCTCCATTCTCCTCCGTCTGCCCAGATCATAGTCTGCAACTGCGAGGGCTGAGAACAATACCTGTGCTCCTAATTGCTTCAGCAAATTCCCAAGTGACATAAATATTTTTTTTTCTGATATTTAGGAATTTCCTAGTTGCAGCCTCCTGTGACTCAGCTTGAAAGAGCAGGAGCAGAGATTAATCCTCTGGCTTTGTCATTCCAGGTAGTTTCTTCCTGATGTCCCAAATGTAGGCCCCTGGCAGGCAACAAACCTCTCTAGAGAGATTTGCTCTCTAGAAGAGACCGAAAAGGACAGGTGCTTCATCATGTGAATGTGAAGGAATCAAGCAAGCTGCCATAAAGGAGCAAGCTGCTACTGTAGGCTGCAGCATGTACCAGATAAATGCAGATTTAAAGGCAGCCTTGGGCAGACAGCATAGACACAGCTTGTGAGTTTGGAGTCTGGATCTCTAATCAGGAGAAAAACCTGTTTTCTGAATGTAACAATGAGCCTCTGTTTCTACAGAGATTTGTACAGCAAATCAACAGCAAAGTACACCTAACAGCTTCTCAACGGTTTTTCTTTCATCCATGATAGCCACTTCTGATCAAGAAAGCAAATATTAGCTAAGTAATGATAGTTAATCATTTGCTTTGGTAGTTTGTTTTGTATTTCTGTTTGTACATGGACTAGCAGAGAAAACAGGGACCAACATTTTCTTCCTAGTCAAGGCATAATTATTATTAAATATAAATATCACGTTCAGCTCTGTGTAGCATCTGTTTTCATCTGAAAAATATGTCTGTCTTTCTGTCTGCATTTTGGAGGAGAGAAAGTTTACTTGCAAGACATAAAGGAAGGTTGTAATTATTTAGGAATTTCCACTTAGAAAAACAGATGTATGTGGGGATTTTCTCTTTGTCAAGTTGCACCGACCATTACTTCCTTGTTGTACAACAGAGCAAGTGGTTAATCCAGGGTGAAGTCCCTTGTGCACAAAACTTCTCTCTGACTTCAGAGGGAGATAGATGTTAAAAAATAATAATTTTTTTAAGTCTCTCATAGGCCTATTCAGCAGAGACCTTCTCAAACCAGCCTAATTTAGGCATTATGTTTATTACAGCAGGGATTACTGGAATTATTATTCAGCAGAGAGAGAGATGATTCACACCATCTGCTGTCCTATTGGCTTGATCTGAAGTCACTGGAGTCAAACACTACTTGGCCATGCTTGGTGGTATGAATATAACCCACCTACATACAAAAAAAGAGACTATTTACTTGCCACAGGGGCATGATTTGAGATTAAATGCTTTAATAAGAATTAGAGACACTCAGCTACTACAGGAAGAGAGATCACTTTATACACATGGAACTAACGGCACAAAGATACTCTTTCTCTCACTTAGCTTAGCAGGCCAATGACAGGATGAAGAATTGAATGTAGGTTTTGCATCTGAGTTCTATCTATCAAATAATCATCCACTAATACATTCATTCAAGCTTATATGACAATGTCAAATTATTTCTGAGCTGTTCAGGACATGCCCAGCACAGACTTATAATATACTTCCTTACAAAAGAAATAAAAAACAAGAACAAGAAGTTGCAAAACTGGCTGTAGTGTCTAATTCTACTAACCTGATAGAATGGCTCAGAGAGCACCTTACACTTTGCAAGTCTAATGTAAAAGCGTTTCCACTCTTTGCCCGCAGACGTGATAAGACACCGAGTCTCATGGAATCAGCATTCCAGTGCCTGTCGTCCAGTACCTCGTATGCTATGGATTTAGCAAAGCTTGCCTAAAGCTTGTAAAATCCATCTTTCCCCCAAAGTATGCATTTCTGAAGTAAAGCCAAAAAGACAGAAAAAAAATACTAATTCAAATTCATCCTGTGACACAAGAACATAACAGTTAACATCCTTTTTTTATTTTTTTATTTTTTTATTTTTAAGGTGATTGCAAAATGGTTCTTCCTGAAGCTAAGCAGTTTGGGCTTCTATGGTTATAGGATCATCACACAGTAAAACAAGGAGGTCAAGGTGACAAAGTGAGCAACATTCTTTGGTAAGACACCATGTAACGATTGACACTATAAAATCCCACTGTTTCACAAAATCAATGTCAGACATAACTCAATACTTCTATGCTGGTCTTTTTATATATTACTTGCTTTTTTCCCCTCCAAGTGACTCACATGCTTATGTAATGTATTTTGGTGTCAGCTATCAAAAAGATCATCTTTATGGAAGCCATCATGCAAATACTTTCATTTAATCCTTTTATCAGTAGCATGTCAGGTTAGTGTTTTAAAAGCTATCTCTCTGTGCTATGTCCAAAGAGAGAAAGTGTAGGAGAAATGTTGTCAGTTTAAAAAGTGATTTAAAAAACAGCATTAGTGAGGATGAACCTCAGTTTACCAAGCCTGTAGCAAAGAGGCATCTCTCTGTAGCAGACTGAGACACGGGTACTATATGTGGAGAGGGCAAAATATGCCTTAGAGCTTTAAAAATGCTGCTGACACAGGCTGAGCTGATTGAGCTGCCAAAAATGATGGGAAAAAATAATTAAAAAAAAAAAGATCACCTGTAATGTAACCTTCACTTGAAAAGACGTAAGAGGAAGAAGACAGGTGAGATATATGCCAGACAGAAGGATGAGGAATGATTAGCACCAGATTTTGTGTCTTGACAGAAGAGCTTGTTACTCTTTGAAACAAAGCAACCTAGAGACTCTTGGATAAATTAATTAATGTCTAGCTGCAATCTGCCTGTAAGTTCAAAGCCAAAAGGAATTAGGGAAGTGCAGTCCTGGTCTCTAAGAATGAGAAGACAACCAGCAAAATAGAGGATGACAAAAGGGAGAGAGCATAGACAAAAAATAGCATGTTTTATTAGAGACCATCAAAATGCATGAAAAGCAAAAGCTAGAGGAGACAAATGTGTGTATATGAAACAAGTACAGCAGTAGCAAAATATGCTGTCATGAGCAGTAAGAATGAAATCCTGCTGGAGGACATTTAAGGAAAAGCAATCACAGTTTCATTAAGACAAAGAGTAAAACCAAGCGTAAGGTAATTTCATACAGCATAACAAAGAAAGGCAAATGAAAACATCTGGGATGAGGAGGGTCAGAGGACGAGTAAAGTAGGAAAGAGGTGTATCCTTACACTTATATTAAGATACATTTACATGAAGGGCTAGTCACACGTGTAAAGGCAGGAGAAACCAGCATGCATATGCTTTCAAAGAAGAAATAATAATTGCTTAACAATAACCTGGGGCAATGACAAAGCAGGGGGCTTGTTATGGCTAACAACAGATAACTGCTCCATCAAAGGACGTCCTGGAAGCAGAGCCAGCATGAAGTAGAAATGAATGATTCATTTCACTATTACATTGAAGATAAGTCAATTTTTAGAAGTAAAACTCAATGCACAGTTTTGGAAGACTCCAGCCTTCTCATCTGAGCTGCTATTTTTTTAGCTCTTAAGTACACTGCAGTTGAAACTCCGAATCTTGTGTTTAATCCATGGCTCTTCTCTTTGAAATCCACATCCAGTGATGAGAAGAATCACTGTACCTTCAGAAGGATTTGACATTCATATTTATATCCTCAGACTGGTCGTGATTTGAGCCATAACTTCAATCCCAACACTTACAGGCAGCTACATAATAAAGACTTAATACAGAAAGGTTCTTGAAACATCTGTTCCACATACCACCATATTGCAGGTCCCAAAATATTCCATCTCCTTGAACAACAAGGCCTTTATTAAAAAAACAAAAGCCAATTCTCTAATGCCTGCACATGCCTCTGGCTGGTGAATATAAACACAGACATTTGGCCAAAGGGAAGGTTTCCAGCTGGTTTTATGACTCTGCCCTTTCCACGCAAACCACTACCTCAGTCAGCTTGAAGAGCAGCACTAGACTCGTGCATTGGTGGCCCCAGCTGCTCCGTGAATGAGAAATGGGGTTGGCCCACGCAGGAGGTGGTTGGTAAATGTTTAATGATCACAGGACTCAATGTGTGCATACCCCGATGCACAGAGTTAATAGCAAAGGAAAAATGTTCTCATCCTACAGTATAAGCCACATCTGAATGATGTAGTTAGAAAATCAGAGAATCACAGAACGGCCAGGGTTGAAAGGGATCTTAAGGATAGCCTTGTTCTAACCTTCATGTCATGGGCACTAGACTGGGCTGCCCAAAGACTCATCCAGGGATGGGGAATCCATTGCTGCTTTGAACAACCCATTCCAGTGCATCACCAGAATTCTAGTGAAGAATTTCTTCCTAAATTATAATCTAAATCACGGAATCACAAAATGGCCCAGGTTGGAAGGGACCTCAAGGATCATGAATCTCCAACCCCCCTGCCACAGGCAGGGCCACCAACCTCCCCATTTCATACTAGACCAGGCTGCCCAGGGCCCCATCCAACCTGGCCTTGAACACCTCCAGGGATGGGGCATCCACAACCTCTCTGGGCAGCCTGTTCCAGCAACCTACCTCTCTCATAGTAAAAAATCTCTCCTCTCAGTATAAAACTATTACCCCTTGTCCTATCATTATCAGACCACATAAAAAGTCAAGCTTTATCTTCTTTATCACTCTCTTTTGTTACTAGAAGATTGCAATGAGGTTTCCCCTGAACCTTCTCCAGATTGAGCAAGCCCATCTCCCTCAACCTTTCTTCACAGGAGAAGTGCTCCAGCCCTCTGATAATCCTTGTGGCCTTCTTCTAGATCAGCTCTAAAAGTTCCACAACTTTCTTGTGCTGGTAAGCTCAAATCTGGCTGCAGCACTCCAGATGGGGCCTCATGAGGGCAAAGCAAAGGGTGATAATCACCTCCCTCACACTATTGATCTCGTTTCTTTTGATGCAGCCCAGCATACAGTTGGCACTCTGGACTCACACTATTAGCTCTCATTGAGTTCTTCATCAGCAAGGACTCCACAGTTCTCCTGCTCTCAATCCATTCTTCACTCAACCTATATTCATCCTTGGGATTGCCCTGAACAAGGTGGAGGACCTTGCACTTGGCCTTCACAATGTTCATGTGCACCCAACTTTCAAGCCTGTCCCTATCCCTCTGGACGGCTTCTCCTTCTTCTACCATATCAATTGAAACACTCACACTAACGTCCTCCACTTCTTATAATTCCCACTCATTTTGAACCTCAGCACAGGGTTGTCTTGGTCAACCTAAGGTGATAAGATAAATAGTTTTTCAGAACTGCTCTACCAGTACTTTTCTCCTCACAGATATAAAAGAAATCTCATTTACATAAGAAATGTAAGTGTGATATGTCCAGGCCCACTAAAAATATTAATGACCACTTGCTTTTAAAAGACAAAAATCTTCCAGGCTTAGCATGGAAGTAGTAAATCCTCCTTTAAAATTTCATCTTCAGCCAGATAACACAATGAAGACAACATGGAAAATAAATGGAGCTGAAATAAAAAATGAGGAAACTTATAGATTATTGGCTAGGTATAGGTGCTACTTGATTTAGCCATTAGCTTCATGAATATTTTCACATTAATATTAGATTACCCTGAGGAGACCCATAACATGTATTTCAAAGACCTCATTGACTCCCAGCAAGGGGGAATATTCTCATGCCTTTCCTGTAGCATTCACACAGATTTAAACTTACCCTATGTCTACTTAGCTGCTTGGAGCATTGTATCACCAGAGCAATTAAAATATCCAGAATCAAGGTGTGGCCGTTGCATCTTCAAACAGACTGATACTGTGCAATGCAGATATGATGCATTCATATATGAGATAAACTACACAGGGACTTGAGTACGATCCAACAGAATAGATGAGCAGATATTTGCATGAGTAATTTCTTCTTCTCAGCTACTTTAATCACATAGGAGATAGAAAAAAAAAAAAGAAAAAAAAAAAAAGAGCTCACACCCAGATAATCGTGGAATCATAGAATCACTGAGGTTGGAAAAGACCGTTAAGATCATCTAGCCCAACCATTGACCTATCCCCAGCACGTCCATTAAACCATATCCTTCAGAGCTACAACTACATGGTTCTTGAACACCTTCCTGGGCAGCCTGTTCCAGTACATCACCACTCTTTCTGGGAAGAAATTGTTCCTAATATATAATCTGAACCTCTCCCGGTGCAACTTACATCCATTAATCCCCATTTTATCACTGTAACATGGGAGAAGACGCCAATCCCCACCTCGCCACAACCTCCCTTCAGGTAGTTGTAGAGATAGGTAAGGTCTCTCCTGAGCCTTACCTTGTCCGGATTGAATAATCCCAGTTACCTCAGCCACTCCCTATAAGACTTGTGCTCCAGAACCGGCACACTCCAGGACCTCAGTGCCTTTATCATATTGAGGGGGCCAAAATTGAACACAGTACTCAAAATTGTGTCCTCATCAGGGCTGAGAGAGGCTATACCCTGAGTAGTATGTTCATAATGCTTAACTCTAGAAAATAAAGTCCTCATTTGGTTTTGTAAACTATTCATATACTTTATCTTCCTGTACCTGTAAACACAGATATGAACGCTTTGGGTTTTGCAATAGGCACAGTAATTCATTCTTGTCAGATATACAGTTTGCATAATGACAACTGCAAGCAATTCCACATCAGCCTTGCTCTCCTACAAATTAAGAGATGGATTACAGGACAGTGGGCATTCTGGACAGTGTGGAGGAAGGACAAATCTGCAAATCTCCGAATAGGATAGGCTCTGCATCACCTGCAGTTGCTATTATGCAACTCAATCTGCTTCTCAGAACAAATTAACATACCCACTTTCAAATTTTGAGACATCCAAAGCAAGAGAATCTGAAGAATATAGCCTGTCCCAAGTAGCCTACCCTCTCCATACCCTGGGGAACCTCAAACAAGAAAAGGTTTCCTACAATGCTACTTGCACTGTAGCATGCATGCTGATTGTTTTCCTTACTGTTAAGACTTCTTTGGGTTTTCTACACGCTCCAAAGTTTATTAGTCCAATCCATCCTCTATTGCAGGGAGCTTAATCCAATTGTGCAGAGAGCATAGGTAACAACCCCTGTATTAAAGCATTTACAAGGGCAAATGCCTCATTTTCAGCCTTTGGCAATAAAGCTAAATTTCAAGTGTCTGAGCTCAGTGTTTGTCTTAATGTTTTTTTTAAGATTCAGGAGGACCAGAACAATTTTTCTGTTGCTATTGCTTTTAGAATGAGGTTAAAGGAGAACAGACAGTTCTCTGGAATGCCGTTTTTGTGTCACAGCTGCAAAAAGCCTTGCTGGCTTTCAGAAGGAGCCCAGCATTTAAACAAACCTAGTGCAGAGGCTGAAAAATATTTCTTGCTGAGCTCAAGGAAAAAAAAATCCAATTTTTCCAAGTTATGAATTCACATTTTACAGAAAATTATCAAGTACATAATACAAGGTCATTCATAGAACGGTGTGGGAAGACTTTAACGCACAGACCCAACAGTGAGTTGCTGAGCCATGTTACCTCTTTGGTGTCTTCTAACAAGTCTCCGGGCCTGGTTAATCTATCTGCACCATCAGAAGATGATGCAGCACCCACTTGCCCTCCTGCAGCAGTTGAGTGCCCCCACTCAACATGCTATGTTATAACATGTGTCCCCATCTCAGTTCACAGCCCAGTTTAACATGAGTGAAGTCAGGCTTGTGCTAAAGCAGCACCCCATGAATTCAAGGGGTAAGACCTGAATGAGCACATGCTTCTGCCTGCTATCTGCCACCACAGTAGGATTTTCTAACAAAATCCCTGCAATAAACAACAAGGATGAAGAGAAGAATGGAGAAGCGATAACATCTTGAATCACTATAGGTTGAATTGGACAGGAAAGTGAGTTGGAGGATTCACAAAGGCTTGCAAATGTAATTCAGAACATATGGCATGTTTTTGAGGGCTTGTTTACACAACAAAGTGTATTTAGTCTGAGACAGTGTCAACTTAAAGGAAAATAAGACTCAATCATTTTTTTGCATAGGCTCTCATTTCAAAATGTAAGTGACTAACTCTGAAATTGATTAGCCCACTCTTATTCGAACTAGGCAGATTCACAAAAGAAACAGTATCTATGGATTTAGAGCACCCACCTAAAGAATGAATAGCACAGCTGAGGCTGGCAGGACCTCTGTGTCCCTCTGATTCAGACCCTGCCCCAGCAGGGACAACCAGAGCTGGGTCTGGGAGATCCCCAAGGAGGAGACCCCATAGCCTCTGGGTTGCCTGTGCCAGTGCTCTGCCACTGCACAGCACAGAAGGGCTCCTGGTGTTCAGAGGGAACCTCCTGTGCTCCAGTTTGAGCCCATGGCCTCTGATCTTGGCACTGGGTGCCACTGACAGAGCCTGACTGCAGTCTCTTGGCCCCCTCCCTTCAGGTATTTATGGGCATTGATAACACCTCCACTTCTCCAGCTGAGCAGCCCTGGCTCTCTCAGCCTCTACTCATAAGAGAGAAGCTCCAGTTCCCTAATAATCTTCGTAGATGATCCAGTGGAGAAGACTCCACTGGACTTTATCCAGTAGTTCTACATCTCTCTTGAACTGAGGGATCCAGTACTGGTTACAGTAATACATCTCCTTGTGGTCAAGTTTGGAGCAAATTCTCAAAACACATAACAAAAACAGGTAAGAATGTACCACCAGAGGAAATGAAGGTCAAGAGGAAAGATGAGCAGTGATAAAATGTGTTTTGTTGTGTTTTTTTTTTAAAGAACCATAATGTTCATCTATTTAGCCACCAACAGTTGTAGACGCATTTCTTCACATGCCTTTCTGAATACTCAAATCCATAGCTGTAAAAGATATGGTTTTTTTCACAGATCTTGGCTGTGAAACTTGTTTTTTCTTTACAGTTTGGATTTCAGCTTTTCCCTGAAGGGTAATGATTATCATTCCATAAGCTTGACAAGCACCCATCTGCACCTCTACGTACTAAAACCTCAATCTTCTTCCTGTAAGACATATTCCCAATCACTGCTTTAGCAGAACAGCAGCTAATTTCCAATGGCTTGTGGAAGCTTGCCATTGGATTTGGAGTTTGCTGCCAGGCTGGTTTCTGCCAGTTTGTGACAGTATTTGCACTGCTTTATCATCATGATCTTACTAGGAGTCTGAAGCAATGGTAAAATGGTATTTACACAGCAATAAACCTTGTTCCCACACAAATACATTATACGACATCAAAATACTTCATTTTTGCCTACACTATTGATGATTCTTCATCATCATGAATGGTTCTGTTCATTCCTCTATAATTACCATAAAGTAATCTGCTACATTTTCTGTTTCAATTGAAGTTTTTAAATAACAGCATTAACATCCTAGCCCAACAGGACTTCATTTACAAATCTGATCTCTTCAGTTGTTTACTTGAAAAATGTATTTTCACCTTTTTTTATAAACTCCAAATGAAGGTAGAAGGACTCTACTCCTTTAAAATGCTTACTGAAGTTTCTCAACTCATCAGTTTTTATTTTAATGGAAATGACACTGCTCCATGCATTGCTTAAAAATGGTGGTGAAACATTCATCTCCATACACCCCTTGCTCAGTACCTGCAAACCTGTTCTCATTATCAGTGATATTCCAAAGAGATGTTAACATTTCACCAGTGCAAATCTAAGGAGGAGATAACTCTTACTGTCTATAGATACCGAGAGAACCTAAAATCTCTGATAAATGAGTCCTGGCAGCTCATAGCATGAAACACACAGAGGTTTCTTCCTCTTTCTGTCCACTGCCTCACCCTGCTGGAAGTACTGCTTGTTAACACTGCATGATGTGTGATGCTCCCCAAGCCTTTACTCACTTCTTAGCATCTCTGCTGAGAGCGCTGGAGGAGGCAGCCTTTTTGTATCCACAATTCTTTGGCTGCCCACATAGAACACAGGGCAGGACCAGCAGTACAAAGTGGCAGAGTTGTGATGCCTCCTCTGTGGTTGCCAATGGTTTCAGCTTACCTCAGATACACTATCCAAGCCAGGGAAAGCCATCACGTCAAAGCCAGCAACGTTACAAGCCACTGGCAGAACCCACTTCAGATGTCAGAATGTAGGAAGGGAAAAGCACAGAAAAGAGATGCTTCTCATTTTCCTGCTACATTCACACAAAATGCAGTATAGATCTTGCACAAAGAGATTCCTTTCTGTTGGATTTTCTTGCACCTGTTATAATCTAATTAGGAGAAAATAGGACTTATCTTGCTCACATTATAAACAGAGGCAACGTAAATGTATAAATCCTTCTCTTACATTCCTTTTTCTTCCATCTGAAATGCCAGAAGTCTGGCCTGTGAACCCAATGAGTAATTCTCCTTTGCGTAGCATGATGAATAATGGATCAAGGTTATATCCATCACAGATGAAAATCATTCTGTTCTGAAATCCATTCACTGCTTCACGGACCCCAAATCCTCTAGGTGCTATATATTTCAGCTGTCATAAACCCATGTAATGTTCCTCTGCATGACACTATTCATTGAGATCACCAATTTAGTTAAAATGACAGATGTGAAAAAAAAAAACACATGTAACCAACAACTCCCCAGCGATCACACAGCTGCTGATGCTGAAGGGACTGTATGCTTTATTCTGCAACAGTCAGGCATTTACCACCTGCTGCCAGCCTCATGTCAGGTGGAACTATGCAGAACTCCTTCAGCTTACTTGTATTCAAGCTGTTCATTCTCTCCATGTTTCTTGCAGGCAAATGAAACTCTGTAGGTGGGATCCTGTCTCACTGTCCCTGCAGTTTTCAGAAGTCTCTCCATTGTCAGATCAGGGCCCACAGTCCTGCTCTTGACAGATGAGGAAACCTAGCAGTACATGGTTTCATCTTTCTTTGCACAAAACCCTGGTGCACATAAGGAAGAAATTAATGTAAAAACAGAAAGGAAAAAAAAAAAAGGGGGGGGGGGGGGGGGGGGGGCAACAACCTAAACAAATGGCATCTATTTCCCCTATCTTTAAAGCCAAGGTCCTGCCATTCACACCACAGATGAATTGACCTTATTCTGTAAGTAGTCTTGGACTCCTCAAAATGGTTTAGGGAACTTCTGAAACTCAGACAAGCAAGGTATAACAACCAGGCTATTAGGCTTCTTTTGAGCAGTGCCCTTAAGCAAGAGCTTATGACCCACTAATGAAAATAGCCAAGTGCTTTGATGAATTCGGTCTTTAAACAACAAGGAAGCCATATTTCAAAGTGGCACCATGTATCTCTAAAACGAGCATATGGCTCTTAATGTTCTCTGAAAGGCTTTTATTTTACAATATGCATCAATTTATTCTGCAGTATCCAGTTTTCCTCCATTTTTAACACAATGAAAATTACGAAGAAAAACAAGTTTGCTTTTCTGATTGAACAAACAAAATGTTTCCAGATTATATCACTTTTTGCTATATAATAAAGAACAATCACAAGATGTGCTTTCTTCACATAGAATTCATCATTATCTTGAATGGGAGAAATACATGCTTTTCTGTTCAAATCATTATAAATCAGCTTTCATCGTGAAATTTGTGCATAAAATTAGCCAGCCTGATCATCTAAAAAATGAAATGAATCAATGTAACATTGTTTTTATATGGCATATTGTCATCATTCATTATCAATTTAATTTTGCATGTGTTCTCTGGTTCGATAGGCAAGTTGTGCAAAGGAAAAAAAAAATTCTTAAAGACTTTGGCACCTACAGCTAAGCTGTTAAATTCATATTAATGCATCAAAACAAGTAATCAGCAACTCTGAAAATCAGGTCATTCATTTTTGTGTCTAAAGATAGATCTAGATGACTAAGTTTAGGCATTCAGAGTTGAAAAATGTTCATCCAAACATGTCATCAGGGAGAGCTGAATAGAATTCTAGAAGAAACACTGGAGACAAAATTTCTAAATGATAACAATTTGGATGATAAATAGTATTATAATTTATTATTCATATAATTCTATTTGTGTGCCTGGCATTCTAAAGGCAGGAGAAGAAATACAATAAATATGCAATTCTAAATATACATTAAAGACTAGAACAGAGGCTATAAAGATTTAGAACACAATTTACTGGTGTTCAGCTGATTGTAGTATTTGTCTGAAGAAAGGATTTATGCAGAGATTTTTTAAAAGTAAGATGACACTTCTGAATTTAAAAACAGACAGAAACACAATCAAGAAAAATTCTTCAACTTAGAAGATCCATAAAGTTATTTAGGTGCATAATTTTCTACATCAACATCCAACTTCTCAAAGGCATCAAGGGGAAAACAAGGGGAAGTAGGGGGGGAATTTAGCTGTAAACTCTATAGAGAGAAAGGTAATTCCAAAGAGCAACTTACATTACTCTAAGGAAGATGTCTTAGAAGGATTCTGGATATGTTTATGTTTATGTTAATTAGAGTGGAAAATAGACAATTAGCCTCAACTAAACATCTGACTTTTAAAGGTGAAATAAATCCCTTTGCTGGTGCCTACATCAAAGTTGTGTTCCTATATTTCATTCAGACTGAAGAACTGAAAGGTAGATGCTGACATCTGGGTATTTTCAGGGCTCAACAGTCACATGCATTTGTAAGAAAATGCATGACACCTCTAACCAACTTTTGTAAAGGGAACAGTCACATTCCTGATGAAGTGAAAAGCAAGTGTATTCGAACTGAGGAGAACATCACAGATAAGATAGTCTGGTTTTTAAAGAATTGTTAAACTATCCATATATTCCTGGTGAATCCTTGGCAGGCTGCGTAGTAAGCAGTGACCATTCATTTTTTGCCAGCTTCTGTATCTGGCCTCCCAGCCAGATAGTATAACTTACTGCCCTTCCTAAGGATCTAAGAGCCTTAATGAAGAGTTACTGATCAAATTTAGACGCTAAAGAAAATGCATTATGGCTGGGACATTCACACAAATAACTTACTAATAACTGCCCATTTTGCAAAGAGGAAGACCGGTGTGATTTAACAGGGTCGTGTTTCAGTAAAACACACAGTTCTATTCTTATAAAGGAATGTGTCATCCTACATTACAGAGAAACCATTGTTTTTATGTCTAGGGAGAGCACAAATGCAGTGTGAAATTTTTGCATGAAGACAGCAATGAGACCAGAATCTAGAAAGCATTTTAGATGTGCAATCCTGCATTACCTCTAAGGAAAAAATTATTACAGACGAAAGTTCAGCTGTGTGACTACTTGCCAACGTGAGAATGGTAGTGAACCATCTCTGTGTCCGTCTTCAAAAGTGAATCTACATCTCTGTGGAGTCTTTCAAGATCAGATGGCAAATCTTATCAGTCTAACCCACACAGATGTCAAAACTGAGGCTTAGGCTACAAATGACGTAGCTACCAAATTCTTTTGTAAAGAGCAGAAGTGTGAGATAGTTCACAGTGGGTGAATCAGAGAATCACAGAATGGCCAGGGTTGGAAGGGACCTCAAGGATCATGAATCTCCAACCCCCCTGCCACATGCAGGGCCACCAACCTGCAAGATGTGAAGGGTGAAGATCAACTATATGAAATAGGAAGGGTGGATTGCTTCTCTCTCTCTTTCTCTCCATCAGTCTGGAAACAAGTTCACCTAGCTTAGACCAGGCACCTAACTTGTAGACAGTTACATTTAGGTATGATCAGTGCAGGGAATAGCCTGCAGCAGGGAATAGCCCTGAAGTGCCAGGGTCAAAAAGATGTACAGGCAGGGTAAATGAAGTTGGTTGTGTGGAGGTAATTCAGCTCCTTGCTACCTTTTCTGTAATATTCTCCTCCTGGCCCTGTTTCAGTAAGTCTGTCACTCTTAGTCCACCAAATCAGGGCAGGTTCCTTGTATTGCCAGCCAGGAATAGCTGTGATTTTCACCTGAATCTGAGGGCCAGCCAGAGTGAAAATGACATCTTTAAGCTTAAGACAAGAATTTTGCTGAAACAGAAGTAATTCTTACAATCTGCTTACCAAAACAAGAAGAGTAATAAAAAACATGCAAACTTCAGCAGTAGCGAAGCAAACCAATATAAACAAGAAACAAACATTTAACTGGCTTCGCCACTGCAAAGCAGCGTGTAGAGGCAGGCCTGCTATCCTCACAGCACAGCTAAGCAAGCCCTGCATCAGCTGCTACCAAATCTGAAAATCACGGGCTGTCAGTGCTTTCCTGACATCTCTAATCTCCTACAGGACTCCTACCACGCCAGTGGTGCCTCCGTCTTTGTACACTGCATTTCCCACCAGCAGGTCGTGCAGCAGTACAGTTGTGGGGGTGCGGTGGATACAATACCAGCTCCCAATCTCCCCCGTCATCAACAAAATTGACTACCTTGCCACTGCTCCTGAGCAGCCTCTGATGAAGGACTCCTACTGGGAGTTGTCATTTTGATAGAAGGCATCAGTGACCTATTTTTTTCTTCTGACACCTCTGGCATAGGTCCCACTCTTCTTTCTATTGTCTCAGCACATCTTTAACAAGAAATATTAAATTCTCATGTTGTCAGAGTCCTCTCCATTCCAGCCCTCCTTGTAGCAGGGCGAAATAGCAATAATGAGACTGAATAAATCTGCAATGCAGTGAATATTGCTTTCCCGCGGGCTGCTCAAGAGAAAGCACAAAAACTGTTTTGCATCCTGCAGCCTCCATCACCCTCATAACTTAGGTCCAGCTAATCTAGGCCCAGAGCAAACATCATGCATCAAATTTGGCAAACCACACCCTCTCCATGAACAAATCAATAGAGCAAACAACAACTTCACAAACGGAAAGCAGTGTTTAAATGCTGTAATAATATATCTCCAGTAAGTCTATTATAGAAGAGTGTAGAGAAGTCATATTGAATTATAAGTTTTGCACAATTTTTACTAACTATTGTGGGCTGCACAATTTTTGTAAACTTACCAAGGCTAATATTCTTCTTTATGCTTTCTGCTCAGTTCTGACTGGGAAACAGAATAAAGAGGGTGTTTACAGTTTGTGGGTACATCTGTGGTTGGTGCAGCTCATGAGCCAAATTCATATCATTTAATTGAGTGCCATATTCCACCAGTCAGATACAATTCCCACAGTTCCCATGTTAAATAGCTTGAAATTGGATGTATTTGAAGCAGGGTTTCAAACTTAGCCCTTCTTGTCTTTCCAGACATCTGAAAAGAAAACCGTAATTTATAACCATGTGTTATTCTGCTACTAAAGCAGCTAGATGAAAAGGAAGAAGTCTTCATATTCATAGAGCCTTCACACAGTTACAGCGTGTAACCTTGGTGACTTCCAGCATCAAATGAGAAAAGACAATGCTAGGACTTTTAGCTTTTTGCTTTGAGCACTTTCGATATACAATGAAATCAGTTCTGAGCATCTGGTCTTTTTAACCCCTTACATTCAAAGGTCACTTGATTTTTTTCAGCAAAGATCTGTTGATTCTACAAATATAATTTCAGACTTATTAAGAAAGGATAACAGCTTGTGATATGAGGAGTTGGCTACAGTGGGGTTAGATGCTCTTCTGTTCCCTCCTGTTATTTACAATTTTACTGAACTGCTAAAAATAAAAATTGAAATTAACTCTGACCATTACATGACATCTCTTAGAGGAAACATGCAGTATGGTGCATGACAGAATCAGCGATTTGCAAGTAGCTCAAGGTGTCTTTTGTCCTTCCTTCAGGCTTTTATCTTGTGGTTTGACTTTGGTTTGACTGATTCTATTTGAGCCACTATTATTTTTCTAACTCGGTCAGGTTCTGGTACTCACTACAGCAGGTCCCTGCTGTCACTGAAGTAAAAAACAGATACAGAAGACGTTCAGCCTGTGCAAATAACTGGCTGAGAAAATGATGTAACTTTTAATAATATCCTGTGCAGAGACGAACCCACCTCTCAGAATCCCAATGCAAAACTTACTTCCAAACGTCCACTGATACTGGGTACAGTGCATCTGCCTGCGTCTCTTTGCAGTGAGAGGCAAAAGTCCTGTTTTCTGTTCCAGCTTCTTAAAAAATGCACATTTCCAAAACTTAGTCTGTGGGTCTTAGTGTCTGAAATTCCTTTTTGACATACGTTCAATTCCCCAATATTCTGAAAGTATTTTTGTGACTGTAATCACCTTGAGCATCCACCCAACGTGAACATCCATCCAGTCTGCTCGGAATCAAACTGTTACTGCAGTTTATATTACAAAGCTGGTAACTATAAAAGATCCACCACTCTTGCAGGCACTAAGGCATTGTTTAATTAATTCAGTTTGACTACCAGGCACAGAACGCAAAGCACATGAATTCAGTACATTATTCAGAAAGCTGAGAAAGAGGTGGGAACGAAAGAACTAATTTCACCTAATTTGAGACAACTCACTGGGGCACTAAATAGGGAATTCAGTCATCTTAAATGTTTTTATACTATGGAAAAAAAGCAAAGGAGATATCTCCAGAGAGCAATTCATGTTAAATCACCCTTAACTGGCACTGTCACACACCCCCAGCCCAATGCTTCAGTGGAGGATTCATAAATAATACCAGAAGGGAGTCATCCTTTCTAACTGCTTCTTGATTACCATTCACACCAGAATTAGCATATCAAGGTAGGAAGAAACACATGAATATTTATTACCTCCATTCCTACATGGAAGCTTAAATGAAGAATTTGCAAGAACGTGAGGAACAGACCTACAGGTATTATTTATATGCTTAAGTAAAGTCTCTGAGCTAAAATTCTGATGGCAAAGTTCTGACTTTGAAGAAGTGAGAAAGCCACGTCTCCGAGCGTGTTATTTATGGGAGATATCTCTGAAATAATCGCAGCAATCTCCCTAATTGGCTGCACTGACAATGAGTGCAATCCATGGAGCCCTTGAAAACAGGCAGCTAGGAAACAGTGGGGAGAGAACAGCTGAAGCTGGCTAAGCAGCGGCAGCTCACAAGCCAGCCAACAAGCACTGCTTGTAGAAATTTTAACACACATTAACTCCCAGGACTTCCTTCCTTTCAGCCTGAAATTTTTTCAAGTGGCAAAACTGCCATCCTCTGCCCCATCACCAAGCCCTCCTTTCCCACAGTCAGCGGGCTAAGGGACTGCAATGCAGGCACTGCTGCTGGGTATTCTGCCATCCTTAGGCATCATGCATAGCTTTTCCACAGAAAGGCATAGGGTGGAAGTCAACCTGTCTCAATTGTTCTGCATCTCAGCTAGCCATATGTAACCACACACACCGCCTCAGCATCACGCAGCCCTTCCCAGGCTCTCCTGTATCTCATAAACAACTCAGAAATCTTCTTGAATGAAGAGAGGAACAAATCTACCCTAGAAAGGTTTCAGGCATGTCCACCTTTCTTCACTGATTAGAGAAAAGAAGCAAAGTGGGAGCACAGTATAATCAGCAGGACTAGGGAGGGGATCTCCCTCTGTACTCAGCACTGGTGAGGCTGCACCTTGAGTATTGTGTTCAGTCTGGGGCCCTTCATTACAAGAAAGACATTGAGGCCCAGGAGCATGTCCAGAGAAGGGCAATGAAGCTGTGAAGGGTCTGGAGCAAAGTCTTATGGAGAATGGCTGAGGGAACTGGGATTGTTCTATCTGGAGAAGAGAATGGTCAGGGGAGATCTTATGTCTCTCTACAACTACTGGAAGGAGGTTGTGGTGGCATGGGGTCGGCCTCTTCTTCCAGGTAACAGTGGTAGGATGAGAGAGAATAGCTGTAAGTTGCATTAAGGGAGGTTCAGGTTGGATGTACTAGGAAGAATTTCTTCTCAGTGCGGTGCTGCACTGGCATAGGTTACCCAGGGAACTGGTGGAATCACTGTCCCTGAAGCTGTTCAAGAACAGTGTAGATGTGGCACTGCGGGACAAGGTAGCAGGCACGGTGGGGATGGGTTGACAGTTGGACTAGATGATCTTAGAAGTCTTTTCCAGCTTTAATGATTCTATGATCCTACGATTCTGTAAATACCGTAATCGTGCCAGACCTCACCTCCAAATGTTTTGCAGGAGTATATAATTACGTTTTATTTTTATATTCATTTATGATTGTCTGACTACGGGACATCCCTAGGTGATGCCTGCATTTGGCCCACTAACCTGTGAATGTGATAAAAGTACTGCTATGTATTCATCACATCAAATCATGCATCACCAGTTAAGGCTCCAGCAGAGTCAGGTACAGGGAGTATGAGTAAAGGGGGTTTTCTGAGAAGGAGAAAGGTAGGGAGGAGAGAGAGCATGGGCAGGAAAAACAGAACAAAGAGGGGGAGATGCAAAAAAACACCACTGAAAGCAACTTTCACTGCAGCTTAAGATTAATGATTGCTCATGCACAAGCACTCCACAATCTGAGGTAAGTGGAAAAAGCTAGAGATGCTGCTCAGTAGCCAGCGTAGACCCTTGCAGACATAAAAAGCAGTACGGTGATGTTCCCACTCAGACATATAAAACCAATGTGATGTATGTAGCTTTTAAGTGTTGGTGCGGTATAAAAGTTTTATTGCTGCTTTGGCTTCAAGAAAGCTACAAACCTTGGTTTAGGAATTGCAAGCCCCTGTAAAAGTGGTTATGAAAGGCATTTTTCCTAATCATGTTAGCAAACCCTTCTCTCCATTTTCCCTCTCATTAAAAAGCTTAAATATTTTACAGCTCTAGCGTGCGGGCTTATGTCCAGATTACCCTTCATTAAATGACTCTTACAGTAGCTGGATACAAGCCTTGTCTATTATTACACACCAGCTAATTATGTCTCCTTTGTTTTCATTTCATCATTTTAAACAAAGCTTTTAGGGACCCAGCCACTCAGTGAGAGGTGTTGCCAAGCTGAACACATTTTCAGTAAATCCCAGCTGGGCTGCATTCATTTCATCTGATGATCTTTGTAACATGAAGTAGGTCTTCGCAAAAATAAGAAGGGAATGGGAGGGAGAAGTGAAGAGAAGAAAAATAACAACCGTGTCCAACCTGTAGTGCTCTTCCTGTGGTTTAAAGCAAAGACGATTTCTCACTGGGAAAAAATCCAGCAGGATGTCAGTGAAGAGTGAAATACTATGTACAGTCATTCTAGACATCATAGCTAAGCTATGTGAGTGACTAGTTCTATCAAGCGTTTTCTGATTTCTGACAGCATTGCTGTTTTCAAATTATCCCAGTAATGTTTCCACAGTGTATTATTATATTCATGGCAAGAAGAAGGGTAGGAGGTCTGAAAATTACTTCCCTCCTGGCAATGAATTGTCATTTAGGTCCCATGTTGAGCCAGCACTTTGCATTGCCTGAGAAGCCAAGGGAGCCAACAAAAAGATCTGATTTCCCCAGAGCTGGGGGCCAAGGGAAATGATTGGGCATCTGAATCTCCCTAGGGTGCAAAGAACAATACGAAAAGGCTTTGCTAAAAAGATCTATCTTTCAGTATCTGTTCAAATAGAATCTACATTTAAATATTATGTTAATTACTCACTCTCATGTAGGATACATCAAATAATCAAAATAATCATATCAGAAAAAATAACAACCATTGCAATGAGATTTTTCATGTGCAAGGTGGCATTTTATTCTCTGAGAATAGTTTATAGGATGGCTGACCCTCGCATCACAGAGCCAAAAGCCCATCTGTGACATGACAGAGAAGCTAAATGAGAAAGGAAGGACTTTATAGGGATCTCATTTGTCCCCCTTTTCTCAAGGGCATTTTGTAATTCTTTAACCTTTTTGACTGTTCTACCCATGTATGCCTTTCTTGACCACGTAGCTTTCTGGCCTTCCTTGAGCATATGGCACATACATATCTCGCTGAGAGAAGTTCTGCATGTTCCTGCTATCCATGCTCTTTGAGCTTGCAAGTCCCACCCTTTACTTTCAAGCCTTAGAAGATTTAGAGGGTATGAAACCCCAAAAGACAGTAAATTTGAAAAGCTTCTATTGTTAGCAATCTAAGAGTTTAGTGAGTTCTTAAGGGACTATGCTAAAGGTTTTAAGAAAACAATGTCACTGCTAAGGAAGTCAGTAGAAAACTCACTAAAAATATGACCATGTCTCTACTGAATATCATGTGATGGTTCATCTTCTATTAAAATCTGTCAAATAAAAACCTTTCTGTGGCATCCTCTGCCATCATGTACTCTTGCTACTTATTGAAAGAGAAACAGTCCTTCTGTGCCTCCTAATCTCTTTCCCACGTAAACAGGGGAAGAAATGAGTCGACAAAGGCAGCAGCTAGAGTCCTTTGTTCAATATTTAGTTCTCAGAAATAAGTTCTGCATAGGTAGAAATCTTCCTTCTTTTCTCTCTCAATTCCTGGTTGTTCTCCAACTGAATGGGATCGAGGCTAACCATTCTTCCCCCAAAAAATCATCTTCAGCTCAGTAAATCATTTGCCATTGCTTTTCATCCCAAATATGGAGCCCCCAACACAAGAAGGACATGGAGTTGCTGGAGCAGGTCCAGAGGAAGGCCGAAAAGATGATCAGAGGGCTGGAGCACCTCCCCTATGAGGACAGGCTGAGAGAGCTTGTGATCTTCAGCCTGGAGAAGAGAAGGCTACAGGGAGACCTTATAGCGGCCCTCCAGTACCTGAAGGGGCCTACAGGAGAAGGACTTTTTGTAAGGGCATGTGGCAACAGGATGAGGGGAAACAGATTTAAATTGGAAGAAGGTAGATTCAGTCTAGATATTAGAAAAAAATTCTTTACTGTGAAGGTGGTGAGACACTGGAACAGGTTGCCCAGAGAGGCTGTGGATGCCCCCTCCCTGGAAGCATTCAAGGCCAGGCTGGATGGGGCTTTGAGTAACCTGATCCAGAGGGGGGTGTCCTTGCCTATAGCAGGAGATTGGAACTAGGTGATCTTAAATGCATCTTCCAACCCAAACCATTCTATTTCTATGATTACCTGAGCAATATGACCAATGCACCAATGCACTTTTTCTTTCTCCATCAACTTTATCAGTCCTTTTTCTAACACCCAACTTGATAGATAGATCCATGAGGCAAGAAAGCACCTTTATCCCCCCCAGGTGCAGGACAGGAAGCGACCTCCCATCTTACTGGCCCACAAAGCACCATCATTTGTCTCACACAACAGCAGTGAAGAATCATGTCTTCCCTCCCCATGTGTCAGATGCATTAAATAAAACAGGAAAATGAAAATCAGTCTTGCAGAAATGTATCTCTGCAAGCTCCCCAGGAAATGTAACCCCCAGGTTACATTTCCAAACAGCGCATCTTTTTCAGAGATATTTGTTCATGGAAGAGAGTAATATGCAAAATGAGCTCTCTTTCGCACATGCAGATGTTGCTTTGATTTTCTTCCAAAAGAAAAATTCCTCGCTTCTTCCAGGCTGAGGGGAGAGGGCCAATCACGTGGTGAAAGCCCCAAAAGCCAGTGAGTATCCTTGTCCCGTAGCATGGCTTTGGCAGCAGTACAGCAGGGGTCGCAGCAGCTGTTGGAGAGCCTGCCTGGCATTGTCTCTGGTGTTTGCTATTATACATGCCAGATAAATACCATAAAAGAAAGCCTGTCAAGCAAACCATTTCCTATTATTTGAAAATTAGCTACCTTTACGCTGTCTCTAAAACAAATTGTTTCCATTATTACAATATTTTAATGCATCCACAAGAAATCACCACACAGATATGTTTCCGGCTTTAAAACAGTGGCTCTTTTTCCATGAACAATTTGACTCCCTTTTTCCTACGATTCGATTCAGGAGAAATATTACAAAAACTCAGGTACAAAAACATTGCAATTATTTTCTTGTGCTTTTTGGTACCCGGGGAACAATTTGTTTCTCTTAATTTCAAAAGAGAGAAACAATTAATTAAGCTAATGAGAATTAACAACAACAACAAAAAAAGTACTTCAAAGGATTTCTGATCTGTGGGAAAAAACTTATTTTTGTTCTGATGCGAAAATAAAGTGTTTCTTTGCATAAATAATCTCACTGAAGCTGTCTGTATCTTTAAAATGTATTCCCAAGATTGTGGCTTCCGCAAATATGGGCTTCAAAATGCAGTTATTTTGGTAGGCTGATTTTGATATGTGCATTTGCTTGTAAAATCCTTTGTTAAGGGAGGACATTATCACCAAGCTTAGAGATAAGACGTAAATCCATGATGCTCTCCAGTAGCAAACTGGGCAAACATTTGCATGTCTGGCAGAAGCACACAGAAAAAGCTTTTTGACTGTAGTTTTACTAATAAGAAGAAAAAAGTGAATTCGCTGGTCCAAACGTCTCCCTTAGCAGAGAAAAACCTGCAGGGAAAAGCAAACACATAAAAATGCACTGAAGCAAAGTAATGCTCCTTGAAGCCGACTGTGCCCCTAAACTATGCTCCTGAGATTATATCCTGAGGCAGCAGGGGGCATGGTTAAGAGCAATTCTCTCCAGCTCTGAAAGAATGAAGGCAAGTGTCAGTACTGCCATAAAATCAGTTCATGGATGATTGCTCCCAGGATGACTCGAAGCAGCATTGACATGAGTTTGGACTTGCATTGGCGAGGAACCATCCCTAATGGCTTTCCATCTGATCCCTGGCTGCAGGGTCAGTCGAGCCACCACACGAGGTCATGCATCCGATGCGTCAGCGTGCAGCCAGCTCGTAACGGTGACACTTGTTGCACTGTGCAGAGAAGGCTGCCAAACAGGCAAGTGGAGCTTAGGATGCCACACAGATCTGGCAGGCTTCCTTGTACCCTGTTAATCCACTGTTTCTGTACTTTCCGCAGCCCTCGTGTGTGTTTTTCTGGTTTCAAAGTCTGAATCACAGCTTGATCATCAGTCAGATCCTGTTAGCACTGGACAACTTAACACGTATCATCATAACATAACAGGACTGGTAATTATTTGTTCTTTTCAGTACGTGCCAGCCTGGCCTGGAGAGCATGGACCTACACTACGTATACTATATACACTATACTGTAGTATCAATGGTATCTCTCTTGTTACTGCTTTGCTTGCACACAAAATTTGCACTGGTATAATTAAAAGTGGTTTCCAAATTGTTTCAGCACAGCTTCTCTGTACAGGGACACTTCCATCAGTTATTTCACGTTCATCCAGCACGGGATTCAGTCACGTGAAGCATTTAAGATACCGCTGCTCACCAGCTGCCATCTGTCAGCTGAACCATGACAACATACTCTAAACACCCTACCCCTAGTGTCCAATAAAATGCTTAAAAGGCCACTCTTGTGCTTTTCTGACCAGCTCTTAAAGATCACACAGCACCCTGGGGCATGCCAAGAATAGCTGGGGCTTCTCAAGCCTGCTCTCCAAACCAGCACAGCGGCTCCCCTTACTTTTTGCCACTACATTTAGCACCTTCAGCTCTTTTCCTCTTCACTGCGCTGTGCAGCAGGGCTGGACATGAAGATTTTGATGGATACCAGTGGCTATTAACAGTGAATGAGTATTTTAATTGCAAGCAGACATACTGCGAATGGGGTTAATTTCCCTACAGTCCCTGAAGGACATCAGAAGGTGAAAGAAAGGAGGCATATGTCCTAAAATCCCAAAATGACTAAATGATTTCCCTTTTGTATTGTATTCTTCCACTCCTCATGAAAGAGATGATGAAAACTGGATGACTACTAGTGCAATCCACCGGTGTGTGCTGAAGCAGATCTCACATTTCAGGCACATCATGGCAGTGGCTCTGCCCTGCCAAGAGGCCCAGTCTGGTCCAGACGTGCACCCATTGCTCAGCAACCACCAAACCATCAGTGTCCCATCATGTGGTCTGAGCTGAAACGAGGGCATGGGGGGAAAACAGTGCAGTACTGGCTCGAGCCGTGGCAAATAATTTCACGCATGTTGATACACTGGCTAAAATACATCCTGTGAACAGCAGAAAACATGCAGCCATGCTTTGAGAAATTTGAGAACAGGTTTCAAGATGACTGTAAAAAACAGTTTTTCAGTATATTTGCAATTCTTTTTCAGTTAACGCATATAAATTACCTGCAAAATTTCAAATGGAAAGTAAAGAGTTGCAATCAGGCATTGAAATCAAAGAAAACTTTGATCACGTCTCTCTTCCAGATTTTATAAGCCCTATCTTAAAAGAGAGAAATATCCCTCACTTCACAATCACATCTTATTCATGTCACCAATTTCTGGCAGTACATACATTTGTGAATGATTATTTTCAAGGTTGAAGTAAAGGAAGAGTAAAATTTCATCAGAAATCTCTGGCAAACATCATGAAATCTCACAAACTGCGGCTACTTCCACTGAACCTTAATGATGCATTAGTTATGTAAAAATCAAGGTCAAATATCCCACTAGTGCAGTGGTTTTGTTGCTCTCTCTTTTTTTTTTTTTTTTTTTTAATAAAAGTATCAAAAAATAAGTTTTGTTATATGTATGCACTAACTATATTATGTATTTTATGAGGGCTGTTCCAGAAGTAATGCCTCCTGTTCTATTATGTTGACACACTACACTGGAGACAGATGTTGGTAATATGGCAGTAGAGGCTGAACCTTCCCTCCAATATTCCATTGCATTTTGTTGTTGTGTGACAGATGGCAGCAGAGAGGTAGTCTGACAAAATGGCAGCTGACAATGAAGAGTATACAAAGAAAGGGTTTGTCACTGAATTCCACCGTGGAGAAAAAATGGCATCCATTGACATTCACTGATGCTTGGTGAACATGTGAGCACAGTGAGGTGGTGGTGGGTGGTGCATTTCAGCAGTGGTGACGGTGACAGTGGGTCATCTCTACCAGTGCAGATTTTGATGAGCGTGACATACAAATTCTTGCTCATCACCAATGAAAATGTGTAGCTAATGGTTGTGATTGTGCTGAAAAACAGATTTTTGTAGCTGAGAATTTGCTTGATCAAATAATGTTACTGTGGTCTTTGTATTGCTTGTAGTTTCGATGGAAAAAAAAAATAGGAGGCATTACTTTTAATGCAACATATATATATGCATCCCAAGACAATTTCTCTTCACTCAGTGTGGCCCAGGCAAGTCAAAAGATTGGACACCCATGTATTATACCAAACAATGATCTATTCTTGGGATTTTAACATGGTACCAGTCAAAATTGACAGAGATATTTATTCTGCTCTAAATAGATGTGAGTAATTAGATCCTGCAAGCACTGAAGCATCCACATGACTTTTACTCACGTGAATAGTCCCATGAAGTTGGAAGATCATAAATCAGCAAGCTTTACTCTAATTTCTGTAGTAGAATTTTTATCTGTAATTTTTAAGTAGCAGCACCAACATGCTGAGAAGAGGATTCATCCAAGTTAACGCTGAATGTCTAAAACCAAGGTGTCTAGTCTGAGCTAATTGCTCCAGGCTAGCCTAGTTGGTGAGAAAAGTTAAGCACTTTCAGTTGGGTGAGTCATCTCTCATGCAGTCAGTGTCTAAGACATGCCCTTTGGCAGTCCCAGCTTCTTTCTGCTGACTGTAACAGGAGCCAAAGGTGACTAGCTCAGAAACAGACATCATTTAAACCACAGACTTCCAGAGGCAGGTGAGATGAATTCTGTCCCATATATTTAAGCAATTGAACTTGAGTTCTTTGAAAGTTGCCCCTGTAACATCAAGAAATCTGTCTGCTTTGACTTGTTCCAAAAGGACAATCTAATCATAATTCTAAGTAACTTTTCTACAGAATTAGACCAGGGTGCTCAGCATTTTTGAGTGGAAGAGCTTTTCAGAACAGTTACATCTACTGTATGTCTCTCCTCACTCCTATCCAAATTGCTTCTCCCAAATATCCCATAGGCACTACATTGGCAAACAGGATGGCATACTACCAGCCCCTGCTTGTGACAGTTGGGTGCCTCAGGCACAACCAAGACTGCACACACAGGTTCCAATCTGTGCTTAGCGCTATGGCCCCACTGGTCTCAACTCTGGCACAGCATCCAGGCACAGCACAAGTGCTGAACAAGAAATCATCACAGTCATAAAGTCATAGAATCATAGAATGACCTGGGTTGAAAAGGACTACAGTGATCATGTAATTTCAACCCCCCTGCTATGTGCAGGGTTGCCAACCACCAGACCAGGCTGTCCAGAGCCACATCCAGCCTGGCCTTGAATGCCTTCAGAGATGGGGCATCCACAGCCTCCTTGGGCAACCTGTTCCAATGCATCACCACCCTCTATGTGAAAAACTTCCTCGTGATAATCTAAATCTACCTCATTCTCTACAAGGACAGAAAGAAATAAGGATTCCCCTTCAGGAATGCTGGAGATACTACAGTCAGCATTAACTTTACTGAATTTACATCTGACCATCTACATCTGACCTATTAAAAGCAACAATCACATCTGCGTGTCTTTCCCTTTCGCAGGCACACAACAGCACCATAGTGGGAGAGTTTTACCACAGCCACCTCTAGCTGCCTAGGAATGAGGCACCTGATCTAAGCCAATTGCTCCCTGGGCTTCCTCTCTCCATGGTCAACAAAGACAGACATTTCTTGGTGCTCATCAAAGGCTACTCACCCCATTCCTCTTACATGTGTATACCTGGGAAGAATTTACTGCACCTTGGAGAATTCTACTGCTTTTCATGGACCAAAAGGGAAGACAAAATGGCTACCTTATGCTAGCTACCTTTGTCTTGTTTTGTGTTTGTGTTGTTTTATTTTTAACAGCTAAAGCTAGCAGAGATGAATCCCACCTGAAAACTGCAAAGCAATTCACTAGGATTTACTAAAAGATCAAAAACATATGCAATATTTATTATTCATCTCCACATTAAAAAGACAAACCAATGTCTTCCCTTAGCTATAGACAGTGGAGACTTTAAATAGAAATCTATAATGTTACATAAATACTTAAGAACCACTAATTTTCCACTTGTTTTAATTAGCCATTTATCATAAGATGAAACATTCAAAAATTCTCACTCTGTTCCCCAGTGTATGCCTGTCTTTGTCTTCATGGGCTTTCAGCAATGAAAAGAACTGGTAACTGCTGGGATGCTGGGTTCTTTTTATAAGAGACAATCTACTGTGTTTAAGATAAATAATGTTTTCACTGTGTTGGTGGGTAAATTTTGATGCAAGCCCTTTTCAGGTCACAATTTAAAGATATGCAAGAGAAGGAAGGCGGGACAAGGCAAGACAAATCAGCCGATCTGAATATACATTAACCTTCCTCACTCCATACAGAGTCTGTAGATCCAAAGGTAGTTTGAATTGCTCGGAGTCTAAATGCAGAAGTTAGACCCCTGCAGTACGAGCAGGATGAATCAACCCACACAGAGCTCAGTGCTGCTGCAACTGAACGGCTCACACAAATCACACTGGCATTTTCAAAGGCAACGTAGGTCAAATCAGCTGTTTCAAAGGTAACTTAAGTATATCACAGGTACTTAGTAAATACCACCAAGCGATAAGAAAACTGGTAGTGTTGCACTAGAATTGTTATTTCTCACAGCTACCTTTGCAGATGGAGCTCCCTAGACAGAATCCAGCCTCTGATTAATTAATTCAATTAATTCTTTAAATTCACGGAATTACTTCTTGCTTTAGTAAGTCTGAGGACTTCTGAAGGACATCAATGTCCTGCTTTTCTTCTATTTTTAATTAGATGAGGTGAAATTTTTGTATTGAAATGAAAAGGAACAGATGTAGCTATGTGTGCTAATGCTGAATCACAAAGTAATCTTACAGTAAACTGCTAGGCTTTTCACCAACATTGACTATTCAAATCAAATCACACTATGTGCATTTCTAAATTTCATTCCCTCCATTATTTTCCTTCGGATCTGAATACAAATATTGACCACGGATACCCTGATCACTTAAGTTTTGATATTTTGGCTGTTCTTAAAATCTCTCCTTCTAATTCACCTTCCAATGCAATGAGTAGTTTATCTTATTTGTTTCACATCAGGTTTTCTCATAGTAGCTATAACAAGGTGTTTACACCCCAGCAATAGCTTTTATTCACTTTTGGATCCAGTCCATTGCAAAAGTATTTAATTTGAAGCCAGATTCTCTCCCCAGCATCTCGCTAGCAACACTGGAGTGACAGCAAGTTTTTGTGTGAAAAATAGACAAAAACATTTCAGCCTTGCTAGGGATGCTTTTTGAGGCAACAGATACTTAAAAGGCCACTGGAACAGATAACACAATCTGCAGAAAGAAGTGCATTATTCTGCTTTGCTTTCTGAAAGTAATAGGTTTGTAAACAATACCACGAATGTACTTTGAAAGTGACTTTGATCAAATACCACTTAAAAAAAAAAAAAAAAAAGGAAGAAAGAAAGAAAGAAGAAGAAGCAAATGCAATTGCATACATCCTATTAGGAGGAAGTTTTTCACTCAGAGGGTGGTGATGCGCTGGAACAGGTTGCCCAAGGAGGCTGTGGATGCCCCATCCCTGGAGGCATTCAAGGCCAGGCTGGATGTGGCTCTGGGCAGCCTGGTCTGCTGGTTGGTGACCCTGCGCATAGCAGGGGGTTGAAACCAACTGA
This sequence comes from Tetrao urogallus, assembly GCF_951394365.1. Taxonomy (NCBI): domain Eukaryota; kingdom Metazoa; phylum Chordata; class Aves; order Galliformes; family Phasianidae; genus Tetrao; species Tetrao urogallus. Next base: position 30,697,275 of record NC_136813.1, on the reverse strand, counting down.
TCATTGTGGTCCTTTTCAACCCAGGCCATTCTTTGATTCTATGAATTGAAAGCAACCTCAGTTTAGATCCAGAGCCTTTGTAAATCTCTTAAGTACTTGTTAATAGATTTCCACGTTTATATTCTTGATCTAGAGCTTATAATAGCCAAAATTTCCATTTCCAATTTCAAAACATTCAAAAGGAAGCCTAAATACATAGGTTACTCTCAGCAAAGGATGTGAGCACATCTCTGACATAAGTGAAGTAAGTAGCCCCACTATATTCAAAAGCATTACTGAAAAACTTCAAGTGTGGCTTGTGTTTACACGCCTGACTGAATAAGGTTATCATTCCTAATTATGATCCTGATTATGCTCCTGAACTGAAGTCAGCGAGAATAAGAGCACAGCAGCATGTCTCAGGAGGGTCACAGTGACACAAGAATTAAATCAATACTGTGCAGCTCCACTGAAACAAAATCACTGGATTTAACACTAGCAGAGACTGGAAGCGTATAGTGGTAAATCAGACGTGGAGTCTGTTACATGGTTTTGACACAACCTTCGGTTTTATCAGAAATCCAAACACAAAACTTAGTACTCCAAAACATCAGTGGGTTTCAGACACTCCCTGAAGGGCTTTGTGTACCAAAATCAATGAATGGCTTGCAATGAACTGACCTATAAGTGTAGTTTTTCAGCTGTGACAAATAAAATATTGATAATGGTCTTCATTTTGCTTAACTCTTTCCCACTTTTTCAAAACATCATGTGTAATAGACCACAGCAGAATGGAAATTACTTATAAAAATGTGAGATGGGTTGGCAGTGTTTCACAGAAAGCAACAGTGATTTTTATTTCCCTGAGAGACACGCCATATACCAAGAAATGCAGCAATATATATCGCAAGAGGCTGCAGCAGTGCTTGGTCCAGAACAGGGATTACTGGATGGGCTGTATCAATTTACAACCATAACATAATTAGGTTCTTCATTTAGGGATTCATTATTGCCTTCTGAGTATATGAGCCTTGCCTGGCCATGGTATTCTCCTACCTGAATGGTCCCCAATGGCACCGTGGCTTTAGAAAAGGAGGCTCTTGAGCAATGCTGAGATTTTCAAAGGTATCTTGGGACCTACCAGGAGTCCAAGTGCCACTGGCTGACCATAAACTTTGTCCCAACCCCTAAATAATCTAACCCTTAAGCTTTCAAAGTTTTCTCACAAACAGCTGCACGCATATGTTAAAGCACCTTCTCCAGGCTTCACTCCAGGCTCCATGGGCTTCACTGCTATGCAGTTTAATTGAGTTCTGTTGATTTCTGCTGCTGAGTGTGATAACATCACAGCACCTTTGCAGACATCCTCCTTAAAGACCAGTCCAAAGACATTTGGGAGATAAAGAGTTAAAGCCTAGTTTATTTAGCACCATTTCCATTTGATTTAGAACTTCACCTATGAGATGAAGAAAAACTGTTTTTTCTTAATACTAAAATAACAACAATTCTATGAAAATTCATCACACAAAATATTAGGAAGCACACTTTGGATTGTTTAGTCCACCTAAAACACAGGATGAATGCAGAAACACAACAAGAAACTGGGTCAAAACATAGAGACAGGTCTGTAACCATAGTTCCATATGAATCAGATAGCAGGACTGGGACAACGCCACAGCACAGATTTCTAAGGGTGGTGTTTGGAAGTCAACAAGATACGTATAACATACCATAACAGAATCATAGAATGACTTAGATTGGAAGGGATCTCAAAGATCATCAAATTCTAAACCCCTGCCGTGGGCAGGACTGCCACCCACCAGCACAGGCTGCCCAGTGTCCCATCCAACCTGGCCATGAACACCTCCAGAGATGGAGCACCCACAGCTTTTCTGGGCAAACTGTTCCAGCACCTCACTACTCTCTGAGTAAAAAAAATATATATATTCCTAACATCTAATCTAAATTCCTCATATTTTCATTTAAAGCCATTCCACCTTGTCCCATCACTGTTAGACTACATAAAAAGTCAGTCCCCCTCCTGCTTATAAGCTCCCTTCAAGTACTGGATGTCTGCAATGAGTTTTCCCCAGAGCTTTCTCTTTGCCAGGCTGAACAAGCCCAACTCCCTCGACCATTTATCACAGGAAAGGCGATCCAACTCTTGGATCATCTTTATGTGCCTCCTCTGGACCCACATATTCAAATTAACAAAATGGTGTCTCTCATCGTGAATTACTGGGCTTTCTGGCAATATTATTCAATAATCCACATCTCTTGTTCTTTCAATATGAACTCAGCTGAGAAGACAATTGGGAAATTAGGATAAAATAAATAAACGTGTTATAAAACACATCCTGATCAAATTAAAATGCATTCTTTTTGCCTCTCCTTAACACAATATAATGAAGTTTCATTGCTGTCTCTCCACAATATAAAAGGAATCAAGAGACATGAAGGAGCATATGTAAAGCGGACAATTACTGAAGAGCTGGCATGTTCTGAGCCACTATTCATTCATCTGCATGCATCTTCTCCTTTCTCTCTCTCTCTTTTTTTTTTTTTTTTTTTTTTTTTTGGAATTGGCTTTCAAAACGTTTCCATGGAAAATGGAGAGGAAGGCAGCTATCAAGGGCGATAGCAGAGCCTCCCTAGTAATGTGCTTTCTGGACCCTCCTTTCTCCCTCTTTTCTTTCCTCCTTTTTTTAAAACCGCCTGGGCTTAAGTTGAACAGTTTGCACCAGCATATGGCAAAGGTTGGGGTCAGACAGATAAAACGTTTCATTGCACTGAAGAATGGTTAACAACACGTGAATGTAAATTCTAACACATCGTAAAACTGTTGCAGAGCAGGCTGAAAGAGGGTTTTCGTTATGGCAGGAAATCTGCTTTCCAGCTCCACCCCATCCCTTCCAGTTCATTTCAGGTATTGTGGAGCGTACAGAGACTTCTGAGCCCTCCCTTGGCAATCTGTGCCCTGCTCCTCAGCAGATTTCTAATGACTTTCCAATGAGACAGAGGAGGTTCGGTTTCCCAGTGCTGTGAAGGATTCCAGACCATGGACCCTTGCAGGCAGCAGGTCTGTTGCCTTTGTCCCCTCCTCCCTCCAGTCCCATCTCCAGGTCAGCAGATCAATCTAGCCCCCCAGCAATGATAATAACATTTAAAAAGTCACCAATGTCCAGGCTTGTATGAAATTTGTAGCCTTGCTGGTGGAAGGCCCACCCTACCGGGCCACCATTTCCTCAAGCCTGAGCCCAGCACCTGCTGATGGGGCGACAGGACAGAGCACCCAGACAGGGATAGGTGCATGGCAGCCCTGCAAGCCCCCTGCAGGCCCCCCAGCACCTGTCACTGTGCCATTCAGCAGCAGGCTGTGAAATGGCCCTTTCCCATCACCATGAATAACCATACATGGCAGGGAGGGGAAGGGGGGAGAGGGGGGAGTAGGACATGCCCCAGCCCCCCATGGCTGCAACACTGGGCTTTGTGTCCACTGACGCCCGTGTTCTTGAGCACGTTCCTGAGGCCTGGCCCGAGCTTGGCCTCACCACAATGTGTGGGGAGCAACCTGCTCCTCTCAGGCATCTGTGGGTGCACAGAGGCCCCGGGATGCATCCGGCCCCAATCTCCATCAGCCTTTCACCAGCCAGCCCTGAAAACCACTTCTAGCCTCTAGTTACAGTGACCGCACTTGCCACATCAGTTTTCCTCAGTTAAAGCGAAAACAAGACAAAGGAGCAACACAATGTTCCTCCCAAACTCTTGATGTTACTGCTTTTTTTCTTGCTTGCATTTATGTTCTTCCTTCCCCCTCCTCCTCCCCTTTCCCATTCCCACATTTTGTCACCATTGTTATAATAAATACAAAGGTTCTGCGCGTAAGAAGAGACTACAAAAACATAAATGAATAAATAAATACTTAAATATCGAGTGACATGTTTGTGTCAGGCATTAGTGCCGGCTCTGGGTTGATGTTTTCGTTTATCACTTGCTCTAAGTTCCTGCAGCTGAAGAAGATAAACCCCAGCTATTTAAGGAAAATATGTATAAATCATAACAAAGTACCCAGTTAAAAGGGGAACTTTTTTTTTTTTTTAACTCCTCTAGAGATAAACTGCAGAAGTGTGGTGCTCAGTTGTATGCCTGGGTGGATGCTAGATTATATGTATTGCAGCAATATTCTGGTAATCTCCTGCTGGGATTTTTTTGGGTTGTTTGTGACACCAACACAAACAAATACTAATGCATGCTCCCAGACTCTGGTTACCTTAACCTCCGAGGCCTCTTAGAAGCCATGACTTGCGTTCGACTTTGGTTCTGCTCTGAAGCAAAAGTGATTAATGCTCTTTTTAAATCTGGGAAGAAGTTAAAAGTGTGAGGGGCATCAAGTTCAATTATGAAATATGAAATGCTGAGAGGGTCAAGTCTACTCAAGCCCCACAGTGGAAGAAACACTCCCAGGAGACTTTGATTCCGGGTCGGATGACTGATCGTCATGTCCTCAGTAAGAATTAAATTTTATTACTGGCTTTTTGGCAGCATTTAGAGCTCAACGTGGCTAGAATTAAAGAGCACTTAGTCTGATAATTCTTTTCTTCCCTTTTTGTTCAAAAGCCACTCCATCTTTTCACTGCAGGTGCTTGTTAGAGAAATGCAGGTGGCAAGTTATCTCTGGAGGGGTTGTACTGCCAGGATGCTATTCACAGACCATATTTGCAGAATCTCTTGTCTCCCCTTAAATCTTCTGTTTTATTCTCCTTCCCTTCTTCCTTCCCCAAGAAACTCTCACTGCAGTCTGACTCGGGTTGTTTTTCCTTCCATGTGCCTCAGTAACACTGATTGTTTTTATCAAGAGCTTGCAAAGCAGTGATCAGTCACACCTTCTTTCCCTACAGAGAGGCTACGAACACTGCAAAATGTTTTTACTTTTAACATCTGCCAAGACTTTTAACATCACTATGCAAGGAAAGCCCCGAAGACAAATCCAGAAGTGAGCATATTAATAATCGTTGGCAACTGGGATCCTGCAGCGAACCAGTGCTTTACCTTTCGGTACTGTTTGCCCTTCCTTAAAGTTCTTCCTTGCCCTACATTACTAAAAGACTTCTCCTGGCTAAGACAAAACTAACTGGTGTCACTGAGAAGCCTGGCAGTAAATCTTAAAATGTTCACTGTGCTGGAACCTAAGAGGAAAATCAGTAGAAGGATCAAACTGTGCAGAGGGAATTCACGTGTCCAATGCACATGGAAAGCTTTACTTGGGAAGGAAAGTTATGCTCTAAGATGATTTCTTTTTAGTTTAAATATGCATAATTGTATTTGCTTTATGGCCACCTTAGCTAAGTAAGACAAATACACCTGAAAATCAGAAAAAGAGGAGAGGAGGCAGGGAGATGAGAGGGCAGAATACTGTCAAGGGGGCAGCCACTAATGTGTAAGATTCATCATTTTCCCCTGTCTGGGGTCTAATTCAGTTGCCTAAACAGAGGCACCTTGTGCCTAAGATGCACTTGTGCCTGTTGAGCTGGCATTCTGCAGCTTCTATGTCACATCTGTCTCATCTCTGCAGATTTCTTACTAGCCCTAGGGCCTCTTTTATGGCACAAGACTCTCTTCCTTAGCCAGCTGAATCAAGCCCCTGTGGCCCATGCAATTAATTAACTCAGAGTAGGATTAAATTCCTGTGCTAATATCTAAATTGAGACGTCTTAAAAGTAGGTGTCTACTGACTTACTGGAGATAACCAAATACCTACTTCTGGCTGAGCTGAATTTACTCCATGGGATATAATGAGATATATTATCTCTTCCAAATTTAAGTGTCTATAGCCTAGACCTGGGACCTCAGATAGAGAAACTGGACTAAACCTCCAAATTCATTGACTTTGGTCCTTTTCTACCACAGTCATGTTTTCTTTCTCTGTAACTTTTCATCTTTGAAGAGGTGAATCTTTATGTACTCTAATAGGAAGATGACTGCAGAACATCACTGCTGTAATCATTAGGAACATTCCCATAACTCTAAGGCTTAATATATCCATAGTGAGCCTATACCCATGTGGTCTTTATGTCAACATCAGCCTTTATGTGAAAAATCCATTTTTCCATGCTGGTGTTTAACCTTCTGCTGCACAGAAAACATTCTCTGATGCACAGAGAACAGAGACTTCAGTCTGTGGAGCTAAACAAGACAGGATCTTCTGTTGTGTTGTTTTTTTTCTCTCATATCTTCCGTTTCCCCAGCCATCCTTGCCAGAGTCTCTGTCTGCTCCCTATCAGAAGTAACACGTGGTGCTGCAGATGAGGTCTCCCAGGAGTCTTGTACAAAGTTGTCAATGCTTTGCTGTCTCAGCACCAACAACGTATAAAGCAAATATAAAATACAACGATAGTTTAATCCAAGGAGGAAATGAATAAGAAATGACACCGTGGAAAAATATACAACAGCAAAGAATACAGGGGAGTATAAATTGTGCATCCTTCACCATCACAAAACCACTGCACTGCACATCAGAAGACAACTGCCAAAGATATCTCTGAGGACAGCAGTTTACTGATTCTTAAAAGATCTAAAACTGTCTGAAAAATGACAGCTTCTCCAATTACAATAGGTAGAATTTGGGAAGAGGGAGAAAATCATTCTTCGTTTGGGACACAGGCTTCAAATTTACTGATGAGGATAGAAATAGGGAGTCCTCTTATGAGTAAATGTTGTTTTACTCAGCAACACCCAGCACCAGGTAGCACCAACAGCACTGGTACTATCCACTGAGAAACAAGGGGTGTGGGTGTAACCAAGCTGCTGTTCTGCACTGGAAACTCCTGCTTATGATTCTGCACATCTTGTAAAAACTCTGGTGCTTCTATGAGGCATCCACAATGGCCCCTGGAATCACAAATTTCACTTATTTTTCCCTGTCTTGGTCAGAATTTGAACCTCTCTCAGATGCTGCAGAGCTAGGTTGTAGGTTATTACATCACTTGGACTTCAAAGCTTGAGATTGAGGTTCAAACTTGTGCTTCCTTACATCAACCTAGAGCAGGTTTGAACTGCCTCAATTGTATACCATGCTAAAGGAAAATGGGATGGAAAGCAAAGACAGCAAACTAATTCTAAGCAAGGGAGCTACAGTGCCCACAGCACTGTGAGGTGTGCACAACTCTGTTCTCATGCCTTTGGTAGAAATCTTTTATGCTTGAAGGAGAAAAAAGGCAGCAAGGAGGTGACTTCAACCAGCAAGCATGGAATGCAAAGCTGCAGTTCGAAAAAGCTACAAATAAAGAGGGAAAAAAATACTTTGCACTAGGGATGGTCTCTAATTAAGGTTCTTTTTAAGGCTTTAGTAGCAACCAGTTAGAATATACTTAAAATAGAAGGATAAATCCATCTAAACTACAACTACCACAGTCGTAGTTTAACATGGCAATTTTTGTGGGACAAAACTCTCCCCTATTGACTTCACTTTTGGGATGAATATTAACTATGTCTTTGGCAGAGAAGCAGCACTGTCACTATACAAAGAAATATCACTCCCTTTTCACAAAGCTTGCAACTATTCCCTGAGATCAAAGGTTTACTACCATATGTGAGATCCTCATTTTCCTTGAAAAACACTCTTAATGGAACAGAAGAAGCAAAATAATTGGAAAACATTGACATTTTCTCAGCTGTTTCCTACTGAATTCCTAGCATTGCAAATTCCAACCTCTGTTTCCAAACACACTCTAGCTGATGAACATATCAAATTCCACATATATATATACATATTTTGCCACTGCTTAGTAAGAATCTGGCTTAGACAAAGCAGAATATATTTGGCATCATTGTTGCTTTCCATGACAGTTTCAAAAAGATGCCAGGCTGCCAGAGCCTCATATTCTCCTATATTGTGTTTTTTATTTCACGTGTTTTCTTCTAAGAAATGACAGGAGAAAAATTGAATTTAATCTCAGTGCTTCCATATAGCACTCCTGTGAGTAAACCTGATGTTATTCAAGATATTTTCAAGCAAGAATTATTGAGTTTCCTTCTTCAGAAGAAAAGGAGGAGGTTTTTACTAAGCTTCTGTGCAAATAGAAGAAGTTTAATATGTTAAAATGTGTATTTTTTTTTAATTTTATTTTGACATTCAAAGAGTACTATTCCTCTATCTGGAAAAGCAAAGGGTGAGTAAGTGCTATGTTGCTGCTAACAACCTTTTCTGCCCTATAGGCAGTAAGGAAGACAGAGGACTGCTAGTCACACCACGGCAGTGAGAATTCGGTTCCTCTGAGTACATTGTGACTTTTAACAAAAAGCACCACAACCAGGATGAGTTTTCCATATAAGATACAGTATAGCACTCGGAAATCACATCTGCTGTAATGTATTGAGATTGAAATCAAGTGCAGTGGGATTGTTGGAAGGAATTGATCAAAACCCCAAGCTTCTCACCAAAACATGGTAAAAAACAGTTCTGTTATGTATGACATTATCCTGTAAAAAATAAATAAAATAATGACATAAAATCTATAAGAAGCTACATATCTACCAGCACAAATAATAAATCTCCTAGATTTTATTATCCCTACATAAATTGTTCACCTACTGGGCTTCTGTTCTGTTAAGCATCCAGCAAATTCTTCTGGATTAATTTCAGCCCTCAGCATCATTTCCCAACTACCCTTGCCCCACTTTGTGTAAATGAAACTGTCCTTGAGACGTGTTCATATTCATGGATGACAGCATATTGATTCCGCATAACTTAAACAGTTGAGTCTCCTAATGCAACCCATTTACAGAAATTATGTGAAAATTTGCAGTGTGCTTGGCATGAGCTCGCTCTTTCCTTTTTTTGGCGCAGTCTCTGAGAATAAAGTGATGAGAACATCTCCATTGTCTTCTTCCCATCTCCCTCCCCCCGCCCAGAACATTTCTGCTCTGAAAGTTCAGGGACAAGCAAAAGTGAGTAGAAAATTCTATTGCAGTGAGCGATAGCGTTCACCTGCATTCATATAATTCACCCAGCAGTATTTCCACCCTGTAAGGGACGCAGGATTGGATTGCAGATATTAACATACATCCTTTAGAGATGAGAAGGAAACTTTCAAAACTAATCCATTAAGATCACGTAAAGAAATAAACAGGCATGCATTTTTTCTCAGCAGAAAAAGAGCGGGTTTGATTTACAGGCAGAGGTGATGCAATTGTATGTATAGTTTATGTTTATTCCACTGGCCTATGTCCCATCACTGTATGACCTCATTGGCTTCACTAACTCATAAATGTTTTCTTTTACTTGAGAGGAAGGGATAATTAAAGCCATAGTTTGGGAATCAGGAGATATGAAACTAGTTCCCGTCTCAGACACAGGCTTCCTTGGTAATAACTGGAAAGGCAATTAATCTCTCCTATGTCCAATTCCTCCTCTCTAAGGTGGGAAAAATAAAGTGCTCCTTCTCCATTCCTTGTCTCCTCTATAAAGATGGTTACTTGCTGCAGGGTGCCTCATCAGCTGGGTGTCAGTCTTTAGTATTACAGTAACAGAATGAATCCAGTACCAGTATATCCTGTGTTTATTTGGTCTATGGACATAAAGTACACTGGGCTCAGTATGGTGTGCTCAAATGTATCAATCAGCCTAAGATGGGATAAATAAACTCCAGCTTACCACAAGTGATTTTATCAGGGTACCTGAACAGTTCTTCCTTGTCTCTCTTTTCCCGCTGGCCACCATATGTAACAAATGTTTTATGTCTTCTCCATGATCAAAGAGGGGAAACGTCTCCTTACAGATTTCTGCATGCTTTTTACCCCTCCTTCCAGAGCTGAGCAGTCGTTCCTGCATGCACACTGCTTTGAGATCAGCTGGCGCACTCCCATCAACAAGTGGCACTCCAAAGGCGTACACAGCACAGACCTGAGTGATACATATCTTATTTATGTTTATTGTCATTTACACATCTGCTAAGTGCTCAGCAGAAGTGACAGGGCTTAGTTCCCTCGGCTGTTGTCCAGGAAATCAATACAGCTCTCATGTGAATAAAGCTTATCTGTGTAAGTGAAAACTACACAGCCATACATATATATATATCTTAGGAGACTGACTGTACAGAAAAAAAAGAAAAAGGGGGGGAAAAAAAAAAAAAGAGTAGATTTTTTTCCTAGTAAACACGGCTGGATTCATTTTGCACTCTGTAATTACTCAGTGTTTGTCATTAAATGGGTACAGCAGCATTTGTCCTTTCCCTTTGTTAGGTTCGGTTGTACTCTCTGACTAACAGAAATCAATAATCCAGTTTATGGTAAGCATGGAAAATGTGTTCATTTGGAGTATGAGGAAACTGTGATTTTCAGAGACTTGCCCAAACTACCTTTATTGACATGATCTTGAAAGTTAGCCAGAAATTCGGGCTGGAGTTTTAACAAAAACATTGTTCATTATCTGTGTTACAACTGCTCCTTGAGATACTGCCAGTCACCGGGGATATGTTATTGTGAGCATCGCAATAACCCAGCAAAGGCACAGCCTGTATCTTGAACATTTAAATCAGAGAAGGACAAAGACGTACCAAACAACTAGAAAGAATAAGTGAACAGGACTCTTCAGGCAGTATCATTCTGAAGTTTCATAACACTGATAAAAAAAGCAATGTAGTATCACCAAGCACTGTAATGCAATAAAACCATGACATATTGCTAGAATTGGCAAGATAAGAGAGTTTGAGGGAAGAAATGCTACAAGCTGAACAATCCTCTCCATGGATCTGATCTTGCTGGCCAAGGGAGGGAAAGACCTGTGCCTAGGACACACTGCATGGTGATACAGCTCACAACACTAAGAAGCATCGAGGGGGCTGGGATCCCCTGTGATTGTATCACAGAATCACAGAATGACCCTGGTTGGAAGGGACCTCAAGGATCATGAATCTCCAATCCCCCCTGCCACATGCAGGGCCACCAGCCTCCAAATCTAATACCAAACCAGGCTGCCCAGGGCCCCATCCAACCTGGCCTTGCACACCTCCAGGGACGAGGCATCCACAGCCTCTGTGGGCAGCCTGTTCCAGCACCTCACTACTCTCACATCCAACCTAAATCTTCCCTCCTTCAACTTTCCCCTTGTCCTGCTGTGGAATGGAGGCACTGACTATGCAGCAGAGAGACTTGCTCAAGCTTGGACCATAAACAGCAAAGTAGCAGTGCTGAGTGCTATCAGAGCTGTCTGATGCCACAGGTAACAGCAGCATTGCTTCAATACTTCCAAGCCAGCCCTGGTAAGGTGAGACCTATTAACACCACAAGAGCAGCCAGCGGTCATATGTGGCAGTGCAGATGAGGGATGTGCGCCGTCAGCAAGTTTCAAGGTTTCAAGAGCAGGTTAGCTCAAGATTTACAGCATTTCTAGCTTTCAGATGACATGGAGGTACCTTGAGAACAGCTCTTTTTGCTGTATTCAGCAAACTGTTTCCCATTCTGGCCACAGTCCAAAAATACACAAGAAAAAAAAAATGTGAAGGGAAGGTAGTAACTAAATATTTCAGAACATTCATGAAGATTTAGTTCGAGCAACACTTTAGGAAAGGGCAAAAGGTCAATGGAGAAGTGGTATTGGTTTTTTTCTTCCAAAAATAATTTGCCCTTCCCTTATCATTTAAGTTAACCAAGTTAAGCAACTAGCTTCTCGTGCAAGGGTACTTACACAGCGAGTGGGTCTTTTTTATTACATAATCTGTGAGTTTGCTCACAGCTTTTCCAGTGGCTGTGGTCTCTTTTGTAAGTGGATTCTCTGGTGCCTGCTATACGGCTGTGCATTCACTGCAGGCTTTCCTCTGGTGACCGCAGCAATCTGGTGGCTTTTCCTCTACTTGCCTGCCTGATTTCACAGTACTCATAGGACACAGAGCCTCTGCTGCTGGATCAGAATTGCTCAGAATGAAGCAGCAGTTGCTAAAGGGAAACCAGCAGTAAAGCAAAGATGGTAGGATCATAGAAGTCTAATTTTCCTGTGAAACTTGGCTAAAATGCTAACACTCATTTGGATCATAACTTCTTTCTGGTCAGTTAGTGATGCTCACAGTGCTTCACCTGGGTTGGGTACATGTGCACTCACTCCACAAATAAAGAGAAGGAGGCAGCAGAGGGAATTACCTTCCCAAGAACACCAAGCATCTAAGACAGGCAGGAAGGCAGATTTCTCACTTGGCTTTGGGGATGAAGTTCTGGCCCCACTGACACCAAGGCAGGTCAGCATCAGCAATGGCATAGAATCATAGAATCATAGAATGGCCTGGGTTGAAAAGGACGACAACAATCATCTGGTTTCAACCCCCCTGCTATGTGCAGGGTCACCAACCAGCAGATCAGGCTACCCAGAGTCAGATCCAGCCTGGCCTTGAATGTCTCCAGAGATGAGGCATCCACAACCTTCTTGGCCAACTTGTTCCAGTGTGTCACCACCCTCTGAGTGAAAAACTTCCTCCTGCTATCCAACCTAAATTTCCACTGTCTTTGTTTAAAAGATAGTGTCTCCCTTGTCCTATCACTATTCACCCTCATAAACAGTCATACCCCCTCCTGTTTATACGTTCCCTTCAAGTATTGGAATATCAGAGTGAAGTCTCCCTGGCCTCCTCTTCTCCAAGCTAAACAAGCCCAGCTCCCTCAACTTTCAAAGGAGAGGTTCTCCAGCCCTCTGATCATCTTAGTGGCCCTCCTCTGGATCCTCTCCAGAAGTTCCACGTCTTTCTTGTGCTGGGGGTCCCATTCCTGGAAGCAGTACACCAGATAGGGCCTCACAAGAGCTGAGTAGAGGGGGACAATCACCTTCCGTAGCCGCAGGCAGATCCACTAAAACACAGCTGTCTATCTGCACAAGGCCCCCATCGTAAAGCCAGGTCAACCAGGTCAGCCATTCTTCCACGTAGGTGAAGATGGAATTTTACCGATGTCGAACATATATTCCCAGATGTGGACAACAGCACTGCAAGCCCTCTCCTTCCGAAGCTTTTCTACTGAAGAGTATGCTCTCTCTCACAAACCTATGTACTATTTCACATTGCATCTACACTGTACATATGGGCAACGTGCCATTTCTGCTTACATCCATGTGCCAAGATGTCCATACGAGAATCAGGTCAGACTCAGTACATACACAAATCCCTCCAGCTCTGCAAGGTGCAGCTATCCAGGAGCACGATGAAATGCAACAGAGCAGTGTCTAGATGGAGAGTCTGATGTGTTTGTGATGAGTGTCCTGGTGGTCAAATTGCAGAAGGGAAATCATTGTGAGCTGACATCCCGAGCTTATTTATTAATCCAGGCTGAATGACTAATTTATGGCCAGTTATTTTTAGCCTTTTACACAGTCTCTATTTCATTATTTAAGGTGTTTAATTATGTACCTGTCTAATTAGTATCTGAAGAAAATAGGCTTCCTTACTAGACTGTCTTCCGTGAAGGGCAATAAGTACTCCTATTAACCCCAACCTCCCCTAATGCTGACAGTCTTTAAAATGAAAATATTTAACACCCTTCATGCTACGAGGGAGAGGTGATTCTGCCTATAGGAATGTTGCAACAAATGCCAAATCAGGCAGTGCAACTGAGCAGCAAAAGCACAAAAGAAATGGAAGCCTATCCTGTTTACATTAGTAATTCTCCGGTTCAGACCAGAAGACTGATTTCTTTAGAGAGCACTTGTATACAACAGGAACAATTTTGTTCACTTCCTGCAGGTGTGTCAGGTGAAATCAATATTAATGACTTCTCACAAAGAATCTCCTCTTCTCCTCTCAAGGTCTGCGGATCTCTCTTCAGCGTGTCTTCTCAAGCAGCTTTTCTAAAACAGCACAAAATGTTCTCAATTTGGAAAAAAAAAAAATGGTTTCATCTTTAAAATGACAGAACAAATAGAATGAAATTGGCTTTTGGTTTGTTTTTTAAATTCAGCATTTTAACATCTAAAAAATAAATGTTTGTGCTTCGTCTCAGATAAATACAGCAAACAACACAGAGACAGGGCTACAAAAGAAATGTGTGGATTTTTGAAGCCCTTGTTTATCAGAGGCATCCGCAGCATGACGCAGAGACCTGCCTCAGTGAGAGCAGCTCCTCAGGCAGCTCCATAAGCCACCACCTGCTTGGACCCTTTGGGAAGCAATGAGGTGTATGTCATCTGAGATGTGCACCTATATGTCTGCCTGTGATCTGAGACATTATTGCCCGGCTTTGTGCAAACTAGGAGCATGAAGGAATCAAAGATACTGAGCTGCTATCGAAAGAAAGCAGCTTTGAGATTTAGGTTGGGAAAAACTGGTATGGAACAAACTGCCCTTCAGACATCTAAGATTTTCTCACATTCATCTTGCAAAATGAGAGCTGCTGTATTTAATTGCATACACGCACACTGAGTAGTTACACCAGATTTTTTGAGTAGTTGCACCAGATTTATTGACTGGTTAGGTGTCCCACTTTTCATCCCAGTAGTTTTTCCCTGCTTACGTGTAACTGCAGGTCCTTTTGTAGATGACAATATGTGTTGAGCTCACAGCCACCTCTAGCACACTTGATTTTAGGGGCTGCATTTTATTTCCCACATTATATACATGATTTCTGCCAGGTGCCTGAGATGAAAACACTCATCTCCATTTTATTTCATACATCTTTTATCAGCTATTCACCAAACCATCACACCGACCAGGTGTGTGCATAGATCTACAGAGGGAACAGTCACCTCTGCTGATGCTTTTCAGTTTGTGATCCCTGTAAATGGTATGAGTACAACTGCCTGCCCTCCATGCCAACACCTGGGAGATCACTGCATTGAGCATCTCCCCTAGCAGCACTGTCAGAACAGAAATGGCTTCAAGCAGAGAATGGCAGTTGCTCAGCATCTTGGCAAATGGCTCTGTGCTGTCTTTTTGTGTCAAAGTAATTTTTCAGGGAGCCGGACCAGTCGGATTGACAGTTAAGCCCCATACAAAAGGTCCCAGTTCACTCTTCTGGATGGGCTGAAAGAACACACGAAAATGGCAGAAAATAAATCCAAAAGAAAGGCATGGATTTTGATAATTTCAGCAATTTAAACCAGCTAAGGGAAGAGTATGACAAACAAGGGAGCAAGGCAAGAGAGCAGAGGAGCAACAGAAATCCCACCCTTTGGCAAACCACTGCACAAACTTGTTGCATGTTCTGCAACACCACAGCCTCGGTTTCTTGGTATGTAAATGGAAGATAACCCATACCAAGAGCAGTATTTTCTGAGGCAGAAGGATCTCTAAAACGGAAAGGAGGGCACAGAAAGGTGAAGGGAAGGACAAAGTTGTCTGTGCAAGGAAGGAGAAGGCACTTCAGGGAAGGGCGCCAATTTATTGTACATGGGATGTTTCTAATCTCAAACCTGTCTTCCCTTAGGCATACCACTGGAAATATTGTACTTTCACTCCTTCCTCAGAGACAGAAGCATTTTTGCTGACGTTAAGTTGTTGAAATTGCAGTTTCACTAGAAAAGGCACATGTGGTCCTTATCAGAGCTGGTGACCTCAGCTTGGGTCCTACCAGCAAGGGATGCTTCATCTGTGTCTAGCTGCTCTCTGGCATGTTTGCTGCCCTGCAGGACAGTAATCTCTACTTTGTGGGAGACCAGCCTCACACAGTTCTTTCTCTTCCATCCCACGGTCACTGTCTATCCACCCAGGTATATCCCAGACTCTGCTTGTCCAGCTCTCAGGACTCAGTTCTCCAGCCTTTGAGGAGCTTCAGCATTTCCTGCTGCCAACAGCTGTGATGCAGTGAAAACCAGACCACCGAGCAGGCCTGCCTGAAAGCCAATGGTACTGAAAGCCTTCACCAAGCAGCAGCATGACTGGAGCCACACAGCAATGTCGAGGAGATTCTGTGCTTGAACATGGAAACATGACTCATTTTCTGATAAGCACCAGCTGCAGACTTTTTGGTGTGCAAACACTCTGCTTTCACCTTGAACTAGATAAAATAAAACATCCAACATTTACCCGTTCACCTTTACAGTTTGTTTCACAACTCATGGAATAAAAATGACCAGTTACTGGGTTGCTGGTCAATATTATTTTAAATTTTTCATATACTATGGATGAATGTTGAAGCATCAGTATTAACATAATGCACTTTCTGATTGGTACTAATTGAGACTTGAAAATAGAAGCTCCTTTCCTTATGTGCCTTACTGAAAGCTTGTTCTTTGTAGTGACCTAAGGTTGTTCATTCCACACTTTTTATTTAACGATGGAAAGCACATGATGACATCATAAAATATTTTTTTTCAAGTTCACACCTCGTCATTATACATGCAGCCTCTGTGTTCAGAGAAGCCAAATGGGGAAAAGAGCTCTGAGAGAAGAACCAGAATTTTTTTCCCTCGAGATTATTTTATTCTAGCTCAATTGTAGAGAGTTGCTAGGCCTCAGTTTGGTTTCTGTTCCCCTTGTCCTTAGCCTCAGCAGGCATCTTTCTGACTTACATTTCATGAAGTCCTTCCTCCAAGCGCCCACCATTTTCTGGGGTGACTGTGGAGACCTTGTATAAGGCACTGTGTGCCTGACTAATCCCATGCTGCCACTTGTCCCCATTCTGGATCAGTGCTTTTCATCTCTGTGCTACACCGAGGAGAGTATAAACCTTTAAAAGACAAAGATGAATGTCTGTTTAATTGTGTCAAACAGCATGGAGACAGCACTAAACTCTCTGTTGGCTTCCAATGTTCCCATACCTGCCACCACTCTGTCCTTGTGCCTGGCCTTTCTCAGCTTCTCCTGGAGGCCTCCTTGGTCTTGGGGAATTTTGAAGCTGTATGGCCCAATTCCTGGCCTTTCTGCATACAACTCCATCCTCGTCCTTCCCCTCCAGGCTGAACACAGCCCACTGTCCTCTGCCTTTACAAGGGCAGGCATGTGGTTGTGCTCACAAAAGTGCTCAGCAATGCCAAGAGAAGAGGCATTTTCAAAACAGCACTGGAGACCTGAAAAGTAGGTCAGGCAGCTTCTGGTCACTGGCATTACTGGGCAGCAGAGTTCAGAACTATGCCCAGAGCTGTCACATCCCACCAGTGCTGGGGGTTGCTATTGGAAGCATGTTTGGACCAGTCAAATGGATGTAGCATCCAGACAGGCACTGGGCCATTTAATTAGCTAGTTTAAGTTGGCTGACCTGAACTCCAGGCTTTATCTGGGCACATGCAAGCAACACAGACGAGTGCTGAGTGTACTCCCACAAAGGGTGTGATCCTGACCCTGTTGAAAGTAGTGGAGGGTTGTTGTCATCTCCAGCTGGAGCAGAGCTCAACCTTTTGTCACTACAATTATTTCAAGTCTACTTCATACCGATTTTAACTATAAAAATCCCCCTAGGAACACTCCTTGTTTACAAAATCGCCTCCTGCTCTTGACTGAAGCATTCGTATCTCAGTTGTTAGCCACAGTAATGAGCTGACAATTTCCTCCAATTGGCACATTTCATTCAAGACATGTTATTGTAACCACGGCTGCCTAAAACGTACAAAATTGGGTTCAGCAAAGAGCTGTTTACTGACACATGAACAGAAAAGCCTGGAAGTCCATTGTTTTCTTGTCTTTTGACTGGGACTGTTGTTTCCTAGGCAAGTGGAATAAAAATATATTTAAATATGCAGAAGAGAGCAATTTTATGGAGTCTCTGGTGTGAGTTTCTACTTGTGCTTCATCCCATGGCTTCAGAAGCAGTTTCAGCAGCTGTCACAGCCCCATAGGAGGCGGTTTGTGCTCCTTACAGACAGTTCCTGATTCAGAGGAACTCTGGATCCCCAGCAGAAAAGGGGAGCTGGCTTTCCCTGAAAGTAAAGGAGCAAAACCTCTTGGCTCCATTTCATCTTCCGAAAGGGTCGAGGAAAGTGAAAAGGGAAGGAGGGGAGAACTCCAGCTGCAGTAAATTAGATCTATTTTAATAATGTCTCATTGGCCTTGCGGTGTACATGAAAGAGAGTGGGCGGGTCCAATTAATAATGATTGGTTTGCCATTACAGTGATAAATAACGTCAAACAGCTCTTTAGAAGTACACTTAGGGGCTTCCTTTCCTCTTCTTTTGGTGGCAGATGGTGTAAAATCCCTGGGTTCTTTGGACCTTGACCTCCTGCAGATGTTGGGATGGGACAAAATGGTCCTCGGGATGGTAGAGAGGGAAAGAAAATGAAAACCATTCTAATGTACCATATCAGGGCTAGCAGTGGGGTAGACCACTAACTGCATTTTTTATTACTGCCACTTACCGGCTCTGATTCTTCTGTTCTTAAAGAGTTATGTCAGTAATTGTGAGGCAGCTGAAAGGGAGAGTGGATGCGTGAGGTGATGAAGTATTATTGGAAATCAGACCAATAGAAGATGAATGAAAGATTATGAGAGGGGCAAACTACCATAGTTAGCATTGCCGTAACAAACTAGACATTGATATATTGTCCTCTTGCAGATATTCTGACAGCCTATTATAGTCCCATTAATGAGGTTGTTATGCATTTCTCTTTCTGTATCTATTAAAATCTTGTCTACATCTGCTGAGGTTTGCTTCAGCAAAGAGGAAAGAGGGACCCTTCGTATTTTACAGAGTGCCCTTGTTTGATAGCCAGGATCAGCCCTGACTTAGTAACAGAGGGAGATATGTAAAATTGTACAAGATGCAGAAGTTCAGTGGACTTTCAAAAGAAAAATAACCTTTCCACAGTGAAAGAAACGTTTCCATGGTTGTGCCTCACAGTGAGCTGAAGGCATGATGGATGTTAATATGACTTATGGGAACTTTCTACAGCCATTCCCGGATCTACCCAGATGGTGAGATAATGTGGTATGTGGGTCTCATTAAATATAAAAATCCTGCACATCACCTCTGAATTACAATGTTAGCAAGCTGCACTGCTAAGTACATAAGCAACAGTAATATGACTCTCTCCAAAATAAGGAATAAAAAGACTCACTTAAGGATTTCCTTCAAAATTAATGATTCCCATGACTAAGCATGTAAAGATGGGTGGGTGGATGGATGGATGGATGGATGGATGGATGGATGGATGAACAGATGGATGGATGAACAGATGGATGGATGGATTGATAGATATTGGGAGAAATGTGAGAACCATGTGAGCACAAGGAAGAAAACTTGAACTGCTTGAACAGGTCTCTCCCACAAGCAAGTTATTTACTGTTTAGAATAGGACACTTTCCACTGTAAGTCACTGACTGTTTCACCTTTGGCTTTTTGGGTCTAACTTTGGACTTCATTTCTGATGGTCTCAGAGAAGGGTGAATTTTAATTCAGAGCCTCCATACACATTTTATTAAGCCAGTTTCTTGATATCAGCTCAGTCCTGAGGAGAGAATAGGAGAACAGAATCCATCACTGACACATGCAGCTGAGGGATCCACCACGGGTGGGAATTTGTCTGCATCTGAATAAGTCTGCTTCAGGGCCACCAGCTCCCAGCTGCAAGGCACAGAGCAGCCATTCCTTCTCATATTTAACATTTAAGAACTTTCACATTCATTTTGAATGAAACCTTTTTGTTCCATCGACATCTTCTTCTAAAACACTACAGACAAGGACATTTAATGCATCAGGTTAATTTCCTGCAGTTAGAAATGATACCATTGAGTAATTCCTTCATGGGGCCAACTGAATTATACTAAAGCCTCTTGAAAGATTTCCTCATGCATCCAGTTTGTACATCTTTATTGTAGGTTAATAAACAGAAAGGGCATGGATATGTGCTTTAATAGGAAACCAAAAAGCCATAATGTAAAATCATTTGGGATTTGATGTCTGAGTCGTTATTAAACTAGGATTTGCAATGAATACGTCAGATGTCTTAACACTGCTCCACAAGTGGCATAGAAAACAGGCTCCCCTTGCTCTAATGAGGCAGAGCGAAATGGATGAATACATTTTGATACACAATGCATCAGTGTCTGGTTTGTTTTAGTGAAACAGTAACCTCTCTCCCTTTTTCTGGGTAAATGCAGTACAATAGACTAAGGCCACATGAATCTATTATGTCTTATAGGGCTTTTAGCAGGAGTATGACTGTTTAACCAGGCAGTGACACGAGAAGAATTACTATCCGACACTCCAGCTGAAAGTAGAGATTTTTATTGATTCACCTCACTGGCCTGCCATTTTAGCTTTGATTGAGAGCCTTTCATGAATCCTAAAAGGTAACACTCCTTCATTGAAAACAACAGCAGGCAGTCCAGCCCAGACTTAAACCATCTGCCAGCTTAAAAGAAAGATGAAGGTGTTTCCCAAAGCATTTACTAGCCTAGATCTATCCAGTAGATCTATCACTGCAACTATTACATACCCAGGCTGACACAGGAGAAACTTGTGAAGTCTTTGACTGGAGGTTTCATGTAGATCTAATTATCAAAAGTGATAAAATCTGGAAACTAATTACACCCATCAGCAGAGTAGCTGTAATTCCCCTTGTTCTGAAACAACTTATATCTTCTCATCCCAGATATTACGGGGTACCCTTTTCTTTCTTTCTTTCTTTCTTTCTTTCTTTCTTTCTTTTTTTTTTTTTAAATATCTCTTTTGAAGAATTCTGCCTTTGTTTATTACTGATCAGCTGTGATGCAGAAACTTCTTTGAATTAGATGTGTTCCCAAAAGCAGAATGTTTTTTCTTTCTTTTAAACAAAGGGATTTGCATTCCCAAGCAAATCCAGACTCAGAGTGGCATGTGAGCAGTGTGCGTGTTTACACATTGCTGAATATTCATGTAGCCATGGTTCCATGTGCTGCCATTCCAGGCAATCCCAAGCCCACGCTACAGAGTTTGATATCTGTCGTGCTCTCTTCTCAGACCTCACTCTTGCATAGCTTTTAAGGACCATAACTAAAAGCAATGTAAAACATAAAATTAAAAAAAAACAAAAAGAATCCTAAAAAAAAAAAGGCATGAAATGTAAAGTCTTGTTGAAGAGTAATATATAATATTTTGATGTCTCAAGGTCTGCTGGCGTCAGCATAAAACATGCTGACATACAAACTACCCAAAGTAGGCATATCCAACCGTGCTTCATCTGAAGCTTTTCTCCTGAAGGTACAGATCTGCTCATATCTGTGCAGGATACCGAGGCATTTTGCACTCTAAATGAGAACTATGTGACTGTTACACGTTATCATACAAGCACGCCTACTTCATTCTGTGCTATCTCTACTTTCAGGCTAACAGATGTTTAAAATACCAGAGGTGATGGAAAAAGCCTGGAAAATATGAATACTGGGGAAGACATAGAGACACCCATGTGATTCCCTGGGAAACAGGGACCTGGCACAGACCCTGAGCTGGCGAGCCTCATTGCTTACAGCTTGACTCATGCCATGCACCTGGGATATCTCCCTCATCCCTTCCCAAGACTTCTATGGCACTTTCACACCAAGGATGGGATGTAGCCCCAGAGTTACTTTTGGCCAAATTAAAGCTTTGATAACGCCTTCATCCAGCTCTGAACCCAAGGAAATAAACCCTAATGTCAGCAGATCTGATTCAGTCAAAGCTCACTGACATGGTCACAAGGACCAGGGCAAGAAACAATATCACCTTGTTCCCCAAGCACTGTTCCAATGAAGCAAAGTCCAGCCTGGCCAAACTGCTTGTGTTTGGAGTCAGCCGAATTGGAAATGCACTCACATGTGATCAGTCTTCAGCCTAGAGACACAGATAGCAAAGGACCAAGTGCCACTGTGCTGCAATTAGCCTCGGGAGCTTACAGCCAAGGCAAGACAATTTAGACTGACAAGACAATTTTCCAAGAGGCACGATAGTTGCACAAAATGTGAAGGCTCCAGAAAGAACTCAGGGATCAAAAATAGCAGAAAATAATACAACATGCTGGCCTTTTTTTTTTTTTCCTCTCTGCCAAGTTTTAGACTGGGGTAATTTCAACACTACCATTTCAGATGCACAGAAAGAGAAAATTCAGGCTTGAAATAAGATCAGCTCTTTGTGTTCTGCACTTGGACAAAAATGAAGCAATAATTTGGGAAGCTGCAATAGCAAATCCAGGGACAATTGTGCCAGGGTGGTTGCACCAGCCTTGCCAGGCTCAGTGAGTGCACCAGGGCTCTGGGAACAGCCTGCTGCGGCTGCATTATCAGACTGTCAGAGACGCGTGTCATTTCCTTGCATTCCTCTTGCTGAAAATCACAAGCTCCTGTCAGCTACACAGGGTATGTAATCTGAGAAAACGCCACAAATAGCAAACTGTCAGCTCAGAAAAGATTAAGCCAAATGCTCTTCTGTGCCTTGCCACAGAAGTGAGCACAGGAAAATGCTTAGTATAGTGGACGAGATCTCAACCTCACATAAAGGGCAGAGAAGTTCCCCCAGTAAAAGTTCCTGGGCACTTCCACCAGCATTATGTGCCTTAGAAAGCTCTCCTATGGTCCCTATGACCTCACCCATGTCAGTGGTTTGTCTGAACTGGTTTCCCTGCATTTGGTACCAGCTGCTTTTGGTTCCACTGCAAGGAGTACCATCCCACTAAATCCTGAACACAGACTTCATGGCTGTAGCATGAGATGCTGATCTGGACTGAGCACTCCTCCTCCATGGGGAAAAACGTAAGAGAAAAAGGAACCAGAAGTATCCAGCCCTTCTTTTTCATAGTAACACCTCCTCATACTCAAAAGTAGTAACACATTGTGTTGTATTTCAATTGCAGCATCTTGTGGAGTGGAAATATCCTTGAGGTGGAAGTCTTCCATTCCCTTCTCTTCCTCAGGTTCTTACGAACATACTTTTGCACTTTGAGCCCCATACAGCCTCTCTCCAAGCTGTTTCAGATGATACAGAGGAGCAGCTCAAATTTTCTGGAAATTTCATGAAAATAGGTGAGTTGGTAGAGACATCGGCACCACTGAAGGGATAAGTAAGGACATCTCTTTGTTTTGATGTGGAAAACTGAAAAACAAAAAACAAAAAACATAGAACCATGACACTAGCCTACAGAAATCTGAAAGGGTTTACGAATGTGAGGGTTTGTAAGCATCCAAATCACACAGTCACATTGGAGTTTGCACTGCAACAGAAGCCTGAAGAAATGCACCACTGTCAAGGCTTCTCTCCCATGTGTATTCTCTGGTGTCACACCACAGGCTTCAGTAAAAGTCATCCAACCATGAAACAATGACTGGACTGTGTTGGACCCTGTGCTTAATCAATTTTCATTTCTCTGTTAACACAGTTAAACCAGCTGAAGGCCAGCAAGTATAGTGTGAAACGTGTTTTGGTCTGAAGAGTCATACTCTGTCCACACAAACAAAGTGTCACAATCTTGTGCAAGTGCTGTACAGCGGACATGTACAGTCCACAGAGCACCATGAAGTTCCCACATTCTGACATCTGATGAGAAGAGTTGCACTAAATGGCACACAACAGTAATAAGAAATGCACAAGAAGTAAGGTCGATAGATATCTGTGAGTTTGTCATGGCAATCAGTCTAGATGAAGCAGTAAAGAAGGGGCAGATTTGGCCAAATATCACAGACTGCCCAAAAGAATGCAATTTATTAACAGTGGATTTTGTTGCATCTGCATTCAAGGTTCAGTCATTCCTCAACAGTTGGTGATCGCAATGTCACAATTCAGTGATGGACTTAAAAGGAGGCAGCTGTCACCAGCTGGAGGAGAGATTCACAGCTAGCCAGACTGCGCTAAAATATGCTGAGAGCAGCTTAACACCAGCTCCTCTTTCTCTCACCTCTTCACCTCCTTGCTTCTTTCTTACTCTTACACCCTATATTTCAGGCCATGCCCTTTGGGGACATTTCCTCTGTCTCTCTCCTGTGCCTGTGCCAACGCAGGTCCCACCCCTACAAAGCATGTCTGCATGCTCTCACAGAGAAAGTGTTTGTGTGAGACGACAAAACCATCCTGTTATTTCAGCTCATAAGTATTCCCGTGTACGACGGCAGCACCCAAACGGGATCCTGTTATTTCAGCTGGATTTGTTCAAATTCATTTCACTTACAAAAGGTACTAAACCTGTCTTCTTTCAGCAATAGCCTCACTTTGGCTAATCATCGTCTTATTCAGACTATATTTCATACTCTTGTTTATTCAGTTTTGCCCTGATAATAACAAATGCGCTGCTGTAGGCAAGAAGTAAAATGTTACAGCACAACCCCTCCATTTCTAACGGATTCTTTGTTTGTTTACATTACACTGTAATAACTATTGATCTTCACATGATTATGGAATCCAGGCAGCATTAGAAAATTCATTAATGATGACTAGAGAAGCTTTAACCCCGTTTAAACCTTTCCTCACTTTCAGGCTATTCTATATGAATGACAACATCTATTACAGACAAAGGCACTGTAACCACCCCTAATTTGCAAAGCATATTATCTGTGATCAATACCGAATGATAGAGCACAGCTGACTGAAAGGGCCAATTTAGGAATTCGAGCGACATATGGTTTAAATCCCACAGTAACCACCCCGTTCTAACCAAACAATGAGGACATACAATATCCAGGGTTTCTAACGCAGTGCTCCACAATTAACACAGCTCTTCCCTCGGGAGCAACGCCGCTATTTACATTTTTGGTTTTAAAGGACAGAGAAAGAGTTTGCTGTTTCCTTCATCGGATGTGACAAGGTGCAATGCATAATGGAGAAAATGCCATAATTGCTCAGTAAAGGCACTTTATTAAGCATATGGAGTAACTTTATAAAAAGAAGGAAAAAAAAACACTTCAACGAACATTTCGTTCTATCAAGAACCTGTCACATCTTTCAGAAAAAAAATGAACAGTACTAACAAAATTACAAATACAAGTGTTTCATATGGCTTCTTCCAGTAGCACTGGTCTCATATGTCTTAATATTACTTTCCAGGAAGTCTGTTTGTTTTAGTTCTAGCCTGCTCCAAAGGGTACATAATGAGGGAAATGACAAGCACCCAACTCACTGTTTAATTTAGATTCCACTACTGTTGTCCCAGCTCTTTTTCAAGATATGTATTAATGACAAGGGGTTATGAAAGGATTTTATTAAACACTAAGTACCTTAGAGATGTGACTAAAGGCATAAACCAGAGCAACCTACATGACAATTACATATTGTAGCTCTAGAAAATAAAAGAAAAAATATATATATTGGAACAAAAAAAAAAAAAGGAAGCATTTAATAATTATGGTTCTATATAATCCTGATACCCATAAAAATTCTGGACCATGCTCAGCCCAAGTGTAACTCACTGACTCGTTGGGTATATATAAGAAAGAATTTAGTGTTGTGCATTCATGGGAATAGCTCTGCTTGTAAGAAACCAATACATTTTTCAGTAAGCCACCTAATAAGGGTCTGGCCCGAGCCACATCATTCACATTTTCATTCTCATGCAATCTACAGGAGACAGACGTATGGCGCTCCTTTGGGTGCATGTTTTCTCACAGTACAATACCACATCTCACACAGAAAATCCTCTCTACCTAAAGTTACTGAGTTTATAGAGCTTGCCTCCTGAATTGTAAGGATAGTTGTTCAGTACATTTATGAAGCTATGAGCACCATGTAGTCTCTAGCAGTGGGTTTAGTTTTTCCCGTCATGAAGTGTCTGTGACTAGCATGAGCTGAGTGTATATGTTATGACTACATATTGTGGTTCCCCTTATCATCTGATATTATCCTCTATCGTGTTCTAGTCATTGGAGCCAGAAGACCTATTCTGCCTACATCTAGCCATAACAGGAGTTCAGACAGCACACACATGGCAGTAAAAGTGGGTCAACTGAATCCCAACCCTCTGCATGGTTTTGGTCTGAATAATAGGTTAATACTATGTGCATATATCAACTACTGTGGAGTTTTCTATGTCAAGGCCCATTCTGAAGGTTTCTGATCCATGAAGATGAAGGTTTCGGAGACAGGAGGAAGCTATCGACACATAGAAACTGGGACACAGAGTCTCCAGCCCATCTCAGCGGACAAAAATCTGCAAAAGTGTCGTTTGCTTCAAGTAGCACAACATAGGCCTGGGTTTACACACATTAGACTGGGGATATAAGGCAAGAAACATGAGGAGTTCTGTAGGGGTGAAGTCATGTGTACTGAGAAGCAGCAGTGGTGAGAGCTGAATTGTCGATATCCATATTTGCATCTATCTAGGCATACAGATATGTGTTTCATTCACAATTTACAGGATGTAATTTATGAATTAAGGATAAATTTGTACAAGCACATGCAGGTGAACTAAGAGCACTGTCTCCTCCATGAACAGGCTCACATCACTGGCTTTAGCAGAGACCGCAGCCTGTCCCTTCCATACTACCAAAGACACTTAACTCAAAATACTAAATCAAAAGTAAGTCTAAAATCTAGTAATGTAAAATCTGTTGAAAAACAGCTTGTTAACAATTAAGAGGCTGAAATTCATTAGCTTATATAGAAGATAGTAGTTGCAGAAGAATTGCCAGGTCATGGCCTGAACCAATGTTTGAACACCAGCTGAGCAGATGTGAGACCAAGGAGCTCAGATGCAAGCAATGATCCCCTCCACTCCTCATTTAAGGGTTAGCATCTAAGGAAGTGGTATCTCTGGATAGAGACTGTAGTCTTTTTGAGCTGTTACTGGTTGTTGGAAGAGGTGAGCTGGTTTTCCTTCTTGCTTACCTCCTATTGCTCTTACAGTGCATGTATCCCATTAACAGGTGCTGTCATAGCCTTCTTTTGCCATACAGTAGTTCACAAAAATATATAGTCTCCAGACTGCTGAAGTACCAGAGGCTCATGGAAGAAAGCACAAACTCCCCTCAATCATGAAGAGAGGACAGTCTAGGGAAAGAAGATACAATGAAAAGAACTGAAAAAATTATGCTGGAAGTCCACAGCTCTTACAAAAGTTATTTGAAAGGTCCAAGAATAGGCAGCTGTTTCCTAGACAAATTTTAGGCTAACTCAAGTGGCACTGCTGTATAAAAGCAATCTAAGCAACTTCATGAGATCACATGAATAGCAGAAGAAAAGATAAGTATTTAGCAATCCGAGTCCTAATGTGACGTTGACTGCACCATCAATCATAGCTTTGAACTGCCTTGATATGCAAGGTAAGCCACTAAGAAGAGAAATTCATGCATGGTGCAGGTAATGAGGTTAATTTTCCTGTGAGCTGTCATGGAAATTATTATAGTACGTTATCAGTACTTTGCTAAAAATTTTCTCAGTATGGAAATCAATCTTTCCTTCTTCTTGGCTGGAGCATAAAGGCTGAGATTTATAAAGCCTTTTAAGGTGCCTCTAAAATTAATGGGAATTGGATGTCCTCATTACCTACATGCTTTGAAAATCCCAGCCAAAATGCATAAAAAGTGTAGATGCTGGCTATCATTAAAACCCATCCAGTTTTGCCTTTGAAAGTAGATAAGAATATCATCATGTTCAAATGATTCCCTGTAAAGAATTTAACACCAGGAATATTTAGCAAGCACTCTAGTGCTCACTGTAAATTACTTCTAAAGGCATGAGCAAAGACTTTAATGGTGCCTACACAAACAACTTCATGAAGCAATAAGGTGACGTGAAGCTCTGGAGACTGGTTACCAGCACTGCAGTCCTGAAGGAGTGGAATTTATTATATATCCCCAATAGCCACTTTCTTGCTCCAGTTATTAAAGGTCTGGTGAGACTAGGCTACACCATATTTCTTTCCAACTAATTGTCTCCTGATAGGTGCAGTAGTTCACACAGTCCTCTGCAGTCCAGAGGCACAAGTTCAATGAGGTTTTTTGGTTCGCTTCTCTCAAACCAGCATTTGAAATCATACCCAGTTCACAAACACATGAAAGCCTCAATAAGCTATCCATTTGGCCATTGCCACCCTCTCAGGCAAAAGTCGTGTTCTCCTAAGTCAACTCTCTTCCTTAGTCCCACCTTTATCCTTTTCCCTATATCCTGACTGAAAGAGACACAGCTTCCAGCTGCCTCCTCCCCCATTCTTGAGCATGCATGACTTCTTTCTCTTCCTGTCTGACTGGTAAATAATAATGGAAGCAAATCCTGGGTCTGGAGTGATATATTGAGGGTGTTACAAACCCTAGGCAAAGCCTGTGCTGCTATTGCTATCCTGCTAGCAGGACCCAGATGGACTAGCTTCTGTCTGGCTCTGGCACTGATATTATAAACATATGCAGTGCAATCACACTCCACAGCAGAGTACAGATGAGAAAACCAAAGGAGAAGAGCTTCAGCTTTGTATAATTTCCATGATTAAAATCAACAGCAATGTTTGACTAATTGGCCCACAAAGGTCTTTCCACTGGCATGATTCAAATCAGCTTAAAAACAGGACAAGGTTGAATAAAACAACACTGTTCAACCTACCACACAGGCTGCGGCATCCCTTCGCTAAGTTTGAGTTACACAAGGCTTGCTTGTTTCTGCCACAACTCCATTCAGCTGCCCTGGCTTTCTGGTGGATTGCCCCACTAAGAAGCAAGGCTGATAAATGTGCTCACCCTCACACAACACCAGCCATTTCACCTCTGAACTGGGACGTAGTATCATTATGAGACTGCAAAAAGAGGGCGAAAACACTCTCCCTCTCCTGCTCCATGCCAGTGCCTTGTCTTCAGGTATCCCTTCACCACTTGCCAGACTTACATGAAGGCAAGACAACCAGCAGCTTCTCTTTTACAACTACTAAGAGAGGCATGTGAATTGACCTCGTGTCAACTGGTTACATCCCCATGCACCCATGCATGGGGCAGACTGAGCTTGTCCTGTGCTTACTTCCAAGATAGCTTCAAAGTATTCCTCAGGAGAAACCGCAGGAAAACCAAGATGGAGGCGAACCAAGTTGGGTTCTAGACATTCAATATGATGGATGTCTATTGAGGAGGCCATGGAGTGTAGCCTACCCAAAATTACCAGATGAGACCTTGATTGCATCTGCTTGGCTCTCACTGAGTACATTAATTCAGTACGAACAAGAAAACAAAGCATTAGGCAAACTTTGTTATGTAACTGTCGCTGAACTCACATTTGGGGCGGCAGGCCAGCGGGTGACAGAAACCACTCTGGCAACTGCTAATTGGCCTTAGTAAGGAGTAAGTCAAAGAGATTGGCCGGGGGCAACATAATTAGCAAAGTCATTGGCAGCTTTTGCCAACAGTCTAATTTAGAAAGTAATAAATAGTTAAAACAGCAGCCTCCCAGGGGCAGGGATGAACAGGGACAGCTGAAGCAACAAAGCAGCTATGGCCCGAGGTCATATTACTAGAGCAGGGCCAAGCTGCCACCCAGGACCAACTGAACTCCTCTGCTGAAGTGTCCATACCCTGGGCCCATGTGCTGGAATAGAACTCACCACCCACCTGCTAAACCCAAGAAAATGCATTCAGAATGGTAGGTCAGAGGGTGACGGGGGATAGGGTGTTCTCCACCCCATGATGGAGAATTCAGCCATGGTTAAAGCAAAAGAGCCTTCCCACACTGTGCCCTGCCCAGACTCATCACACCTCACAGAGCAGGGAGCTGTGGAGGATAAAAAGAAATGGGGAACAGGCTCTGCTCCCACACACCTTGTTTGACCAGCACAGTGAGGCACGCCACAGTTTGCTGCCAGTGCCCATAGGTTAACATCAAATTCCTATCTCTTGCAGCAAAGATGGAGCGGGGAGCTGTGCAAGAGGCATGCTGCCTCCCAAAGCAGTTCGGAGAGGAGGCAGCTCCCTATGCTCAACACTGCTCAGAGTGCAGCCTAAAGACACGCTAGCCCCAAGTAATGAGCCCAGCTCTGGCAATAAAGTGATTGTGGCAGTAAAGTGAAACAGCCATTATGCACTTGGCAGTGGTTCTCGCCTTGAGATAACCTGCTTTTTAATTGAGCTGAGGAATGTTTTCATTCTTTCTCGAGTTGCATATTATTTATGGATACAATGTGTAATAATAAAAATTACATATCTCGGCAAAAACACGATGAGCAAAAAGTCAGCTGGAAGAACACTCCACAGCAGGCGTATATTTTTCTAGAGAGGCAGTCATCTATTTTAAGTACCACTGTGCTCTGTTTTGCTGTGGCAAATCCAGCAGCAGAACTGTGGCGATGCTATTGCGCATAGGAAGATAATCTGGTTGAAAAGCACAGCCCTCGACGTGTGCTGTAGAGTCCCTCGCTGCTCAGCCCCAGCCTCAAACCAAAGCACCAGTGGAGGGAAATGGTGACAAAATCTGCACCCCGTGTCACACTGTGAAGCATCCATCCACAGCAATGCACATTCCCACTTCTTAATAAAGGCAGTAGCAAAATATTTCTCCCCGTTTCCTTCCGCACTTCACTGCACTGAGCACATTCACTATGGGGTAGGGGGGAGATGGGCTGCCTTTATTCATTTTTAATTGCTGGAGACTGTAAAGTTGTTCTTCAGGAAATAAATACATTACTACTTTCCCACTTGTGCCATGCCAGTGCATTTGGTTTATCGATGGCCGTTTAATAATAACTTTCAATACCGGAATTTTTTTCAATTGCCTCTTCAGATTTTTCACTCCAAACCGCTGTGGTTGGATTACTCATGGGAAAAGCTGAGCAAACGGATTCTGTGTACTGTGTGTCTGCAGAGAGAAAAGAACGAGAGAGCACAGAAACACTTAAATGATAAAACAAATCTTTTTTTATTAAAAAAAAAAAAAAGTATTTTTCTTTGTGCTATAACCTTTTATCTACAGCCCTGCTGTCACAAATACACTATTTAACGCTTTGTGCACTGCTGTTGGCTGTGAACAGAAAAAGCAGCACTGGGCTGCACACATTATCTTAAAACTCTTTTGCAGCCAACAGGTCTTGCATTTTAAATGGGAACAAGACTTCATCCTCGTTTTCAGCCCGATGACTAACACTGTTATTTGTATATGGGTCTGCAAAGCAAAACACAGGGAGAAATGACTGAGGAAAGAAAAACGAAGGTTGAAAAAATGGAAGGAGAGAAAGGAATGCTGAGCCTGTAATGTAAATCTCGTGTTTAATTAGAAAGGCTGAAGAATTGTGGCCAGGAAAAACGTGTTTCTATGTAAGTGGTCTTGAATAGCACTGAAGATGAATATAATAAGGCTGACAAATACACCTTGGAGGGTGACTGCAAGAATAAAATCGATTTATTTAATAATTTAGAAATAGCTTCCAGCCATATCTCCCATTAAAATCTGAAGGCCATTGTATTCTGTATTTCTTTGGTCTTTTTTCACCCTTTTAGTTATGCTCTACCAGACTTAATAAATAAGTAATACATGGGGGGAAAACACTTATCTGGAGTGCTTTGCCACAACCCTGTAGGGCTCTGTGATTCTTTCTAACACTGAAAAGATCCAGCTAAGAACAATCATCTCCCAGAAGAAGAACGATATTTCAGGGTTAATGCTCTAAATATAAGCAAGGAAGCTCAAAAATTAAAATTGTGCTAATGAATGTCAAAGATCCAAGCAAGTAAACATTAAATACACATTCTACTTCCCAAAACACAAAATTCACCTGGACATGTAAACAGCAGTAAGTATCTATATGCCCTTTTGTAGGAAGAGTTAAGGAAAACAGGAAATAATAAGGGTAATAATTAACCCAAAGAGCGTTTGTGGGTTGTTTGTTTTCTATCACCAGTTTTAAAGGGTTTTTTTTTTCTGAATAAATGTACGTGCAGCACCAACTTCCTAAGATTTTTCTCTTGGGGGTGTTCTGACCAAATCTGTTATGGAATCTTGCTTTAACACTGAGCATTTCAGAAAGGAAATATATTGGACAGCCTTGCTTGTTAATCAATTAAACATTAAGTACTCACCACCTTACTCCTGGAAAAGCAAACGGAGTCCAGATACAATTCTTCCGCAAGTATTTTATGCAAAATTCATAGCGTGAATTCTATAAACAATTCATAAAGTCAAATATGGGTTTGATATAGGTGCAGATCAGCAATGTAGGCCAGCTTCATTTACACTGGAAAATTAAACTAAGCACAAGAAATGCCTTTCTGCCCACACGTTTGATACTAAAACCAGCCGAGTGGTCAGGGGAGCCTTCCCCCATGCTTCAGCAGGCTCTGGCTTTCACCCACAAGACCAACCAAATAACTGAATTCTGCTATAGCAATAGCTTTAACAATATTAATTAAATCTTTTCAACCAAGAACTTCCATTTTCTTCTAATACTGTTCTTTTTAACCATACTAAAACTAAATAAAACAGAGAGAAGAAAGGGAAAAGAGCACACAGTAAAAGCCATTATAAAAGACCCTACTGAATGTATTTCAACTGATGCCAATGGGTTTCAGCTAAATAAACGGGAAATTACATTAACGTGCCCTTAGTTTCTCAACATCCCAACAAAAAATAGCTTTTGAAAGAGCTTACACAACAGGCCCACGTGGATTTCTTCTAGTGGCTAAGACAAGGCCGTGTTTTCCATTTTAGCTGTTGTGTCGCTGGCCTCAAGCTCGCAGCTGCATCATGGCATCAGATCAGCTTCCATTCACAACATAACTGCACAACTTGATGGCATCAAGGCCCAATTGCACACCATGAGTGCTTCATCTTCATTCCCTGACATCTTTATTTCTCATTTTCATACACTGGACCTCAAGACTTTCAGGCCCTCTTCCCATTGGCCTCAGTAGAATCATATAATCACAGAATCCTTAGAATTGGAAAGGACCTTTACATGCCACTCAGTCCAACTCCCCTGCAATGAACAGGGACATTCAAAGCTAGGTTGCTCAGAGCCTGATCCAGCTTGACCTTGAATGTCTCCAGGGACGGGCATAGGTAATTTTGTCTCCACAAGGTTTGGACTTCAGACTTCACCACTTCACCTGCCCTCCACAGCAGAAATGCCCCATGGCCCTTGAAGGCTCTGGCACTTCCCTTCAAACAACCTCACGGTGCTCCCCACAGGGGCACTGCCTTGATCTTCCAGGGCTCCCTTCAGCCATCTTCAAGAGCCCCACAGCCTCCAGCAGGTCATGCAGGCTGCAAACTTTTCAGGTATTTCTTCCATTAATGGACCCCTGAGAACTCGTGCTCAGGGCAAGCTCTGCAGAGACGTAAGCAAATTCCAAAGCCATCCGCTCTTTGTTTTTGTTTTAAGGTCTGGTGAGGGAATACAGAGAATTTGTTGTTGGAGAGAGGAGTAAAAGCAGGGCAGCGGCTGGGTGAGGTGTTTCCCTCACCTCTTGGGCTCTATTCGGATACCCTGCTCATTTGTCAGGGTTAACCCTGAGGAGCAGAGTAGTGGCATTGCCCAGCAGAGTCAGCATGCCATATTTCAGCAACTGACATCCCCGGTAATCCTAATTGTTCTTTAGAGCTGAAATAAGAGTGGGGAGGAGGAAGATTTTGCTTCTTTTTGTGTCTGCATAGGGTTGTGTTTTCTGCCTTGTTTCCATAGGGGCAGGCTCACTGCTCCTGCTTGTGACCTGTAAGAAACTCAGCAAAAGGGAGGAGGAGGAGGGACCACTGAAGCAAACAAGGAACAAAAGTGACTGAGTTGCCACTGCTGCTGCTGCAGGAGTTGCTAAGAGGAGGCACAAAGCCTATGGACATTACCATTGGAAAGTTATCAGGCGGCTCAGGGCCACATCCCCTCCACAGATTGCAAGTCTTCCTCTCCCAAAGCATATGCAAGGATGGCGAGCTCAGAAAGGGAGGGAGAAAGAGAGAAAGGGAGGGAGGAAGGAGGCGATGCAGGAAGGAGGTGGCTCAACCCCTTCCCCAAAAGAATGGAAATGAACTGGAAAGGGGTGGGTGGAGCTCAGCAAAGGCAGGCTGTGTGTTTTTCAAGGGTGGATTTCTTTCTGGTTATAAAGTTTGTCCCTCCCCTCAAGATTTTTTTTTTTTTAAGTTTTATTCATGAGTTGTTAACCATTTTGTTTAGCAAATCGGTTTATCCCAATGACCTTTCCCTGCTTTAATTTTCGAGGTGGCAGATGGCTCTAAAGAAATCCCCCTTAAATGCAGACCCAGGCCCAGCCTGCTTGTTCACACACTGGACCTGCATCAGCATGCCAAGCACAGCTCCGTAGAAGAGACAAAGTCCTCAAGAAAGAAGCGGGGAGGGAGGGAGAGGGGGAAGGGAAAAGAGATCGAGGCTAGACAAAGTCCAGGTTGACTACTTCTTGCATTGTTAATAGTCTGGGTCTCTCCTGTGCTGACTGCAAACCCCCACCTCTTCTATGTGCACACAAGCAATAAAGTCCTGCAGCTATACCCGAAGGTCTCTATGGCAAGAGGTGAATGTCAGAAGGAAGAGAAACAGCAAAGAGCGAGGAACAGAGGAGCAGTGCAGGAATTACATGCAGAAAGCAGAGGCAACATCAGACCAAGCTAAGCAGCCACATCAGTACAAAAACAAATTAGCAAATTAGACAATTGGAAAAAGTAAGGAAAAAACGCAGTCGAGCACTAGAGCGCATTGAACTGCCCACTCAAGCTCTATGCTGGTTCTTCACCTGGCAAGCATGCACAAAGCAAATTGTATTTGTAAAAGCTTGAGGCACAGAGGACAGTAGGAAATATTAATCGAGCTGTTAGTCCCGCTTCCACCTCCCCAAACAAATTCCCAAGTTCTGGCCCATTCAGTTATTCTGGATGAATGAGTGGAATTGAAGCATGTTCAGTAGTTATTATTTATCCCTTCTCCAGCTGGCAAATTTGTCAGGACATGTGAATCTATACAAAATGTCACATCTCCTATCTCTCCCAACTAGTGCTATCATTCAGAGATGTCTGAATTCCATGAAGTGATTCTGTTCATTTTAGATCATTATCAGCAGGTACTGGTTGAAAATGTGTCGAAAACAGCAATTGTTTCAAAAAACAGCAACAACAAAAGCCATTGTGATGAAATGCATTCAGGTTCCTCTTTGCTGGATTTCTCCCTCACTGCAGTTTATGCTTAAAATGAGCAATTCCAAGTAGAGCTGACAAATGGCTGTATGAGCTCCTAACTCAAACCAATTCTTTCCAGTCTGCAGAGGGATTGTACAGACCCAGCTCAGCAAACCACTTGATCCTGTTATTCATGTAAAGCACTTAAGTGAATCCCATTGGCTTTCCTGGTTGGATTGGGTCATTTTGAAGGTGAAAATGGCTTGGAGTATGCAACCATATCATATCATGTGACACATCACCACAAGACCAAAAAGGCAAAAAGGGGAAGGCTTAACCCTCTGGTAATTCCCTCCAGTCATATCTATGTATTTCCATGGGATAATGCATGTGCAATTGCTCTTCAAGTCCTATCAACAATAACTTTAGCCCACAGCCAAAGTATATACGTTAGGCTGCATCATGAGACATTTCTTCATGTGCTCTACTGCTGGGAATAGATTAAGATACCAAAAGCAGAAGTCAAATTCCCTTTTTGACTTAAGAAAGATATATTTTGTTTGGAAGGTTGCAAATTGCAAAGATCTTCATTTCACCCTGTGTGGTTAGTTTTTCACTTGGCTCAGTCAAAGCTCTATCTTGGAACAGATGGAGAAAAACAAAAGGGCTCTACCTGCACTACAGCTTCTCTGTGAGAAGTGGGCCTCTTAACAAAGGCCCACTTCTCAGTCTGTCCAGGGCCCTTTTGGTGACATCCCTTCCTTCTGTTGTATCAACTGCACCACTTCAGTTTCAACCAATTCTTTATCCAATAGTCCAGCTTTCAAAACCATCTCTCTCCAATGTAGAGGTAAGGATGTGGTGCAGGACCACATCAGATGTCTTGCACAAGTTCAGGTTGATGACATCGGTTGCTGTTCCTTTGTCCACTGATGCCATCACTCCATCGTAGAAGGCCATCAGATTGGTCAGGCACAAACTGCCCTTGGCAAAGCCACATTGGCTGTCTTGGATCACCTCCTCATTTCCCATGTGCCTTAACATCTCTTCCTGGAGAATCCACTCCATGATCTTCCCAGGCACAGAGATGAGGCTCACCATCCTGTAGTTTCCCAAGTCTTCCTTTCTCCTTCTCTTAAAAATGAGATTGAAGTTTCCCTTTTTCCAATCACTGGGGACTTCACCTGACAGCCATTACTTTTCAAATATGATGGCATACCACATCAGACAGTTCCTTCAGAATTCTGTGATGCATGTCTTCTGTCCCAAAAGACTTGTACAAACTCGACCTCATGCAGCAGTCTTAGGCTTGCTCTGCTCTTAAAATGGGAGGGACTCCATTCTCCCAATCCCTGCCCAGAAGTTCAGGGACACAAGAGATGTGAGAAATCTGACTGCCAGTGAAAGCAAAAGCGAAAAACTCACTCAGTACCTCAGCCTTCTCCATGTCTATTGAACCCCTCTCTTTCTTCGCATGAACTGCTTGAATAGCTCAGAACACATCAATCCTGTTACTATTAAAGACGAGTGATCAGTTTTCCTCTAATACCATACCCACAGGGCATAGGGTTTTTTGTTTGATTTACTTATTCCCCAGGTGACTGTGCGTATAATCAAGATGCTATAATTGCAATATAGTTGTTTAATCAAAAGATATCAAGATGTTGTAATCACAATATAATCGAGAGAATCAAGCAAGGTAGACAATGATCACAAAGAGAATAAGTGGAAGAGCTTACCCTTTGGCTGAGCTCACCAGAAGACACCAAGAGAGGGGATCTCCAGAAGAGATCCTTCCCCTCTGGTAGCCAGCTCTTAAATAGGTCTAGGAGGGGTGGAGCCTGGCTCCACCCCTTCCAGCAGCACAGGTGAATTGCCTTCACCTGTGCTCCTCTGGCTGACTCGTGGCTCGCCTCAGGTGATTAATCAGAGGTTCAGGCCGTGACTCAGCAGTTCCCATACACTGTGATTGTCTCAAATGATTCCACTCAAACCATTTTTCCCCAGTCTTTGAAATCCGCGTAAATCCTGTTATCTGAGATGGAGCATGATTATTTCTGTTTCCTGATGCAGCTTAGAGTCTGATGGTCTATCAAGCCGCTATGGGTTCCATTCACTCAAGGAGAGGTAGCAGCAAAACAGCATTTGGAAAATTTATAAAATATTAAACCTCATGCTTTCTAGGCCACACAGTCCTTGCCTGAGGCAGCATTCATATAAAAAGTTAACCTACTACAAGATTTATTGCCTAAATGCAAAGGAGCACACGAAATTCAAGTCTATGTCTCTCAGCCAGTTGGAACAGTAACAGCTACAACTCCTAAGATGCCCTGAACCATGCTGGAGATCAGCATTAAGACAAATGCAGTAGGTCCAGTGCAGACCAGCCTGAGCTCAAATAAAAGTGCCTGCCTGGAAACTCAAATTAAGAGGGCACAGTGAGTCACAGTCCCCACACACTGTGGAGCCCTGCAGTGTAAAGGTTTGTCATTGCCAGGTCAGACTGAACAACAGTGGAAGGCAAAGAACTGTCTAAGGAGGAACCTTCATTATTTGTGCTTAGATTCATTCACAGGTCCTTCAGTCACAATAAGTGTAACCATACTGAGCTCCAGATGGGTGAAGGATATGTGGTATTTGGGATAGGAAGCTATCATTGTTATGGTTTCACATGCCAGCTGTACTCAGCCCTGATATATGGACCAAGCTTCCCAAAGGCTCCTCAGTAAGGTATGCATTTCTAAGACATGATGGTTCATTTTTTCTCCGTGCTACTCAGTGTCTGCACACTGAGAGATGATTTTTTCATAATGTTCATGTAAGAAATATGGTTTTTTCAAGACCACAATTTTCAAGTGGTTTTATGAAGACATATGGAAGCTTGGTCCTTCTATAGCCCTAGTGAGACTTCTTCTATGGTAACTACTGCACATTATCTTTCCTCCTACAATGTGGGAATTCTCCAGTGCTTGACAAGGCTTTCAGCTCAACACTGCAGTGAAACAGTGACTTTATGAATCTGTTATGCCACCTGCCAACTGAATATTGTAAGAAAATGAAACTGATGTTTTGAAGAACAGTAATAGACTTTACTACTATGGTCATACAATCCTCACTATAAATCCAGCAAAGATTTAATGCATATCCTAGAGCACATTTTATGCACTGTGAATACATACATGCGTGGTGCCTCAAGTACACAGCTCCAAAACACTCACTAGTTGAAGTTGGAAAAATATTCCCATATTTTTTCTCCATCTACCCACTACATGCACACTCTGTTAATAATTTTTTAAGTTATAGTAACATCTAATATTATTCCCAATCCTAATTTGGCAATAAATCCCCACAGAATCAAAGAGCAACTTAGGCTGGAAGGGACATCTGGGGCCACTCATCCAACCATCAGCTCAAAGCTTAATGCTGGAAGTGATCATCAGCCTCAATCTTCACTGAAACTAGGTTTTTTCACTTAACCTTGTGATGAAGAATTGCTAACTCCATTTCAACTGAGAGGGTATGTTCTAACTCCACCACCTACAAAACATGTAGCAATTCTCATCTGTGTTGTCTGAAGATACAAAAAAAAAGAAAAAAGTTATTTATTCTTCTTGTCTTGCACTATTTGTAGAACATCTCCTTGTATTGCCAGCTAAACAGTTGGGAGCCATGAGATCAGAAATGTTTTGCTCTACATCAGTGACCCCAAATCCAACAGTAACATCAAATGAAGTAGAAGTGAAGACTTAGAAATAAGTCCCTGGAAAACTGAAAGTAAGCAATTGCTTTTGAAGAACTGTGCATAGTGCATAATGTACATGGGTCACTTTGAAAAAAGTGCCTCCTATGTATTTCCGTGGAAATTACAACAGATACGAAAAGCACAACAGCACTGTTTGTTTGATAGAGCAAATTGTCAGCCACTAAACCCTACTTTTCAGCATAGCCAATTAGCATGGGTGAGCTGATTGAGACACTTCATTGTGGAGTGTGACAGCTGTGCATGGCCATCTGGAATGTGGCTTGTCTTTCACATTGCTGTTGCACTGCTGAAATGCACCACGCACCACCTCACTGTGCTCACATCCACTGTTTGGTGTCCACAGAAATTCAGCAAGTATCAGTAAATGTCAATGGATGCCACTTTTTTTTTCCACATGGGGGAAATCAGTGACACACTTTTGCTTCACATGCACTTTCATGTCACATGTCATTCTGTCAGATCGTCCCTCTTCTGCCATCTGTTGTCACACGACAACAGAATGTGATGTAATATTGGTGGGAGGGTTTCACCTCTACTGCCACGCTGTCAATATCCACCTCTGATGTTCTGGGCCAACATAATAAAATAGGAGGCTCTACTTTTGGAGCAGCCCTCATATATGTGTAGTAGCTTATAATTAATTTAATAAATAGGGGAAAATAAAATTCAAGGTGGATATCAAATCCCATTTGCACTAAGGGAAAATGTTACAGGTACTGTTGCTGTCTTTGATCCTGCAAACTTAAATTCACTTCTGCTGTCCTTTGTCACTTGAGCCATCTGAGTACCTTCTTGGGAAATATTTATGTGACTATGGGTTTGCAGGTTCAGACCCAACATAAATAATAATAGGATCACTTAGGCAGTGCTTTACATCTGTGCAAACACTGTCTAATGAATTCCTGATGGAGTTCTGCTGTTGACTAAGGAAATCATCTGAGAACCTCCACAATAAATGAAGCAGTAACACATTTTGGATCAAAGGAAATCATACAGAAAAGTAAACTAATATACAAAGGGCTACAGTCATTCTTGGCATAATTCCTTCTAAGTCTTTTAGACCCTCTTTAGGCACTGGGACTATTTACTTTATAGCAAAACCTCCTGGCCTTTGAATTGAAAGACCTTCAGTCTTTGATATCAGAGCCCTCATGTTTAACCAAGAGGAAAGTCTGCAGGGGGAAGGGGCTGATATGTACATACTTCAGCTTCATCCAGTGTGAACTCTTTAATGCAGAAGTGACCTTTTCATTCTGTAGTCATACAGTGTGAGCACAGCAAGGTCCAATTCCATGCCCAAAGGCTCCTAGACTTTCAGGAACACAAACAAACAGCAGCAGTACAAACTTAACCAGAGTTGGACCACACTGTAAGTAACACTACATGCTGTAGCCGGGTGCTCTTCTTGAAGTGAGTCTCTTTGGAAACTGAGCTCTTTTCTATATGGTTTTAGGAATTTCAGCACTGTGCAATTGAGGAAGCTGCACACTTCAGTAATCTCTTCAACCAAAGACTCCACCGAACCTCATTCTGTCTGTCTTCTCCCTCAAGTCACATGCACAAGGCCAGATAGAGACAGAATTAGTATATAAAGAGTTGGACCATAAAGAAAAACCATTTTGGTCCTGTCTTATTTAGCTGATAGATGTCACCAGAGATGCCTCCTGATTTTCATGGTATCTCATGCTTTTTACTCCGGTTTGAAAAACAACCTAGTTATATTCTAAGCCGCCTTCTGAAACACATTTTACTAAAATGACTCACAGTGGCCTCCTTTTCAATCCAAAAGATGCTTCAGTCATCCCTGCTCTGCATGTATGTGGTGTCTGTAGTGCCAGGATAAGGGACCACTTCTCAAGCTACAGCATTTTCTATCAGTACTGCTTTTCAAAATTTTCTCTGTATTTATCAGATATCTGTTGAACGTAAAACCCTTTTTCCAGGAGATCTGTGACCAGCACTCCTTGCTCCCTGCTCTACATCTCTTAAGTCATCCTCCGTAGAATCATGGAATCATTTGTGTTGGAAGAGACAGTTAAAGGCCACCTAATCCAACACCCCTGCAGTGAACAGGGACACCTATAATTAGATCAGGTTGCTTAGAGCCCCATCCAGTCTGACCTTGAATGTCTCCAGGGGTAAGGTGTTCACCACCTCTCTGGACAACCTGTTCCAATGCTTCACTACCCTGGTCATAAAAAACATTTCCCTTATATCCAATCTAAGTTTTCCCTCTTTTAGTTTGAAACCTTTTCCCCTTATCCTACCACAACAGAATGTGCTAAAGATTCTGTACCCTTCTTTCTTATAGCCCCAGTTTAGATAATTCCTCCAAGGATTTTCATGTTCTTTTCTGCACACATTGTGAGGATGAAAAGAGACTGCGTGCACTCCCTATACCGACTCCACAGCATGACAGTAGTACCCCAGAATGGTCTTGAGACAAAAGAGACATCAGGGGTTATTTGGTTGCCCCACAAACAGGCATCTGTCTCCACCTGAGATGCCCTGAGTGGCCGCAAATGGCTGCTCAGTATGACACAGGCAGGACTGGAAACCTGCAACCTTCAAGACCAACTAGATGGGATGATCTAGGGCATCTTGATAAGGCTGGACACATGCATGCCAGCAGGTGACGTGGGTCTACAGGGCAGAATCTGTATTTCTTTGACTGTACTGACCATGTCTTCTTGAATATGCTGATCTATAACTGGTGTTTAGGCACCCAAATGTAAAAAATTGAGTTCAGTGTACTGGAACAGCCTTCTGGCAAAGATTATTGATTCTCCTGTCAGTTCAAGAGGCATTTGGACAACGCCCTCATTAGTACTCTTTAATTTCTGGTTAGCTCAAAGGCTGTCTGACTAGACAATCTCTGGAGGTCTCTTCCAGCTGATCTATTCTATTCTATTCTATTCTGTTCTGTTCTGTTCTGTTCTGTTCTGTTCTGTTCTGTTCTGTTCTACTCTACTCTACTCTACTCTACTCTACTCTACTCTACTCTACTCTACTCAAAACTCCCTGGGACCAGATTTCAACCACTGGTGCTCACTGGTTCTTGAGGACTTAATGCCAGACACCTTAGTCCAAAATTCTGGCCTGCAGGAGTCTATCTGGAGGCCTCTGCACTGTACTCTGGGAGTCAAGCAGCAAGGCGCTTTCTAACATGTAGACAAAAGGATCTTCACTGGAGTTGGCTCCTCACCAGAAATAAATTCTGGAAATGCCAATATGTGAATGAGAAAAATCTGAAAGCAAACAAACAAACAAACAAACAAACAAAACAAAACAAAAACAAAACAAAACAAAAAAAAAACAGGTACAGAGTTTTGTCTTGGATGAGGTTTTACAGAACAGAACACTGCAGGAAGAGTGTCGAGAAGGACAAGAGGAGATCTGCAATGCTCACCCCTCTACACTAGAAAGGCAAGTGAGACCAGAGACATGAGGGAACAGAGCTACAGCTGAGAGAATCCAAGAACTTTAGTCATGCAAAAGCTTGGAATCGTGAGATCCACACAGCAGAGACCAAATAATGTAGATCCTAGTCCATAAGGATATAAATATGTGGATGAACTGTCAGCCTTGGAGCAAGAAGAAGGAAAGAAGTAGATGCTGCAGTCAAAGATCAAAGCGGCAGCAAACTCTTAATTTATTTTCTTTTAACAGAAAACTTCAACTGCTGCCCAGTAAACTGGTCAAACTGCACATGGGGAGAAAATTTAGAGAAATAATTTCTCACCACTTTAATGCTTCAGAATTAGTGTTTTCAAGAAATAAGCATGTAAAGAGGAGATATTACTCTTGGCATAGGATTAAAAAAAAGAAGTACATAACATTAGTAAGTGATATTACCTGAATCATTTCTACTGACTGCAAAACAACTAAAATGTGTGCAAGGGGTTAGCTGAGTACCAAACAGGGACCTGCTAACACTATGTTTGAAAAACGAAGGAGATGTCAGCAAACAAGAAGGAAAATATCCTGAAGGTTTAAAGGAAGGAAATGAAATCCTGAGAGGTGGTAAGAATCCATCTATTCATGAAGTTGATAAGAAAATCTCCAAGGCATGTATACTGCTGAACATTAAAGTATATATATATATTTTTTAATGGATGAAACAAAAGCAAGAAACTAATGAACACACCTGCCTGGCTTGGCCCATGGGCCTCTTTGAAACAGTTAAAACCCTTTCAGCTTTTGGGAATCTGAGCAAACTGATGTGAAGAGTGAGACACAAAATAATGCAGCTGGCAGTAGGTAAAGGGGTGAGCGAGAGGAGGCTGAAAGGCTCTCACAGGGAAGCAATACCTGAAAGTCACAGAGCTGCATGTAATCAAGTAGCCAATTTGATGAAAGTGTAATGTCCATAGGATTGTTGGGGATTAGAAGAAGCGGGTGTTAGGCAGAGCCACAGGGAGCAGAAGCCTTTCAAGAGATCAAGTTATCACATGGCTGATTTCCTTCATTGGTGGGTACTCCTCAGATTGCAGGCAATAGTCTCTTACTGTCATTTTTCCATCATGTTTTAAATGGCTTAAGGATTGTATGCCCAATTCCAACTGCCTGGGCAAAGTTTACGTAAACCAGTTATTAGTTACTATTATTATTATTGTTGTTGCTACATGCAAATGTTTCCAAGCCTCTAAATAATTGCCATCGTGTTTCAACATGAAATCTGGAAAAATAATGGCAATGGACACAATGAATAGAAAAACACATTTTTTATTATGTCACAGCCGTAATACCACTGTAAAAATAGCAATCCTTTAATAGGCATTATCCTCTTCCATAATGGAAGCACAGGTCACAGAACATCTTCCTCGTTACTGACGCTGCTAGAAACCAGGCTAATAACTTCATTGTCATTGCCACATCCCTGCAAGGTTTTGCTTGTGTCTAAAATGCAGATATTAACCCCTTTTTAATACATTCATTCATCATCATACAGCCTCAAACCCCGTCTAAGAAATACAGATAAAGTGTCTGGCCCAAAACAAAAGAGTTTTTTCTAGTTTCTTGCTAAGAGAGAAAAAAAGGAGTTCTTTATCGAAAGCATATTAGCATATTTTGCCCCATTAATAAGTGCTCTGCAGCATTAATTTGCTTAATTATTGCACTTAGAGTTCAACATGGTAGCTTGTTAGTTCAGAGGCTGAAAACAAAATTGAAATTATAACACACATAAACATAGTCCAGCTTGGTGAGCACACTTCTGTGGAAAATCATTCTTTTTTGTTCTATTCTATGAAACATTAAGTCTGTGGTCATAGTAAGTCTAAAGTTATCTGTCTAGTGATTGACTTTAATACATTTTCCCAGATTTGCCCTTTTGGGTTTCTCCCCTGATGAATCTTCTTAGAATAAATGGAGTTAAAGCATCCCAGCAGCCCACTATCAGGACTTCCAGCTCCATTACCCATTATTAAGATCTTGTTCTCTTCCTCAGCAAATCTTTCTTTCCATTTTACTGGCAATGGCCAATAGGCACACTAAGTCCTTAGCAGGTCATTTGAAAAAAGGAGTTCACCTCCCTCCAAACATCCTTGAAATTATTTTATCATAGCTCAAAAATTAAAAAAAAAAAGACAAAAATCGCAACAGTCTCTGCTTTCTGAAGTCTT
Source organism: Tetrao urogallus (assembly GCF_951394365.1). NCBI lineage: Eukaryota > Metazoa > Chordata > Aves > Galliformes > Phasianidae > Tetrao > Tetrao urogallus. The sequence continues at coordinate 30,653,051 of NC_136813.1, read as the reverse complement.
CATTTTAACTGTGAAAAAAAATCTTGGTCACCCCTAAAATTTTCATTATTGCAATTGGGAATTATACTCTAACAAAACATCTTCTTAAGTGCTTGCATGCCTGCTTTACATCCGAGCAAGGCAAAACCATCACGTAACAATTAATGCTACAGGGCTGCTCTGTCTCTCCCTCAAGCAGTGCTACAAAGGCTGCCCAGTACAGCAGAGGGAGTGATATTCCCGTGATGCTTACAGAGGCCCATAGCTATGTCAGCAGAAAGCTTTAACTGAATGCAGGCACATTAGCAAGACAAATATTTCCAGCTCTGCTACTCCTGCTGAAAGAATAGTCATCATGCTGTTAGGAAGCTGGTATCAGTGGTACTGGTCACCACAGTGGTCTTTGCACGCTCACCACTGTGAGATCATCACTGGTTTAGTCTCTTGGTGTCCTCCTCCATTTATACTGCAGCTTGTGTTAGGTTGGTGGGACAATGGACAATGGAGACTTCAAAGTGCTGGCCTCAGCTCTCCACAGATTTATTCACTTGGGTTGTTTCCATTTAAGAAATGAGCTTCTTGTTCAAACAGAAATACTGGGAACAAGGATTGACAAAATCTGGTGCAAATAGCTTAAACTTTTGAAGCTCGGTGTTATACCTCACGTGTTGCAAGAGATTTCAGTTTTACAAGTCTTTCTGCTTATACTGGAGGTGTTTAAGAAAAGACCACAGAAGTCTATCAGTGTCATTTTCTTTGGGTTTTAAGTATCTAACGTGGGACTCCACTGAAACTCAGGTGCCTAAATCTAAATCTCTCGAGTTGAGAACATTAGAATATATTTTTAAAAATAGAGTTCTGCTTCCTGGCAAGTCTAGTCCTGTTCTAGATCAGGACCTCAGTGTTATATGCAGTCAGGATCCAGAATCAGAATGTACCAACAATAAGGCTGAGAGTGTCCTTCTAAATAACAGCCTGAGGAAAATGTTATAGAGGTTCGCACATCTGTCTATCCTCTTCTTTTTTGTTCCCTCTTCTGTCTTTTCTCCCTGAACTCATGAATTTGTTTCCTGCACAGCATTTCTCCCCATCTCATCAAACCATCAACTGGTAGCTGTGTCTTCTGAGACCACGAATCTTGTTCCATTCTATAAGAAAAAATCAAACACTTGGAAAAGCCTATCTAGGTGCAGAAAACCAAGTTCACAGCAGTGTTTGAGAGCTCCAGGTGAACAAGCGAAAGATGTACCCTGAAGCTCCTGAATTTGAGAATTTCCCTTAGGTCTTACCTCTGGTTTTAATGCACTACAGTACCACGGGCTGGAAATTGCATAGCAGCGTCACACTCATTAAAAAAATGAAGAATATTGTTTAAATTAAACATGAGGATAAATAATGAGAGGACGCCCTCTGTTATTTATCTGACTTTTAAAATAATTTTACATATTTTATATATCAGATCATTTCCAGATTAGAACGAGACATCAATTTTTGTGCAACTAACTCAGTGTCTGCACCACCAGAACTGTCCATGCATTTTACTGAGGGACCACCATGTATCCAGGAAAGAACTGGGTAAATTTGGTACCATCTGTCTGTCTTTGCTAAGAGGTAAGCATCAAAGATAGCCAGTTTTTTTCATGTAAAAGTTAACTTTCTGTTGCTACATTAATCCCCTTTGAGAATGAAGCTGTTCAAATCCCTTTAAATGAAGACTATGGCTTTAGATTGTCTGCAGTCTCAAGAAGACTTCACTAAGGTAGAGGTAGTTCACTTTTGCGGGCCTTCCATTTTATTTTATTTTGTAAGGAGAGCTAAAATCCTTGGTCATCATTCTCGGCCAAGCTGTAGCATCCTCAGCAAGTTCTTTATTAGAGGGACTGCCAATTGGGCACGCAAAGCACATAGAGAGACAACACTGAGTTGAATTAGCAAAAGATCTATTTAAGGAAATATGTCAAGCATCTGTTTTAATGAGCATATGTACTCTACCCATTGCTGTGCACCATTAACACGAACACATTATTCATGCAGAGATCATAAGATGCACATGAACATTGCAGAAGCTAGGAGACTGCTATTTTTTCCTTCTTTACTCTGCCTCATCAAGGCTTCATTCAGAACTGTCATCTAAAATCACACTAGCAGTAAAAATAAAAATAAAAAATAGATGCAATCCCCTTGTCAACAATGTGAAGGACAAGGAGGCATCAGATACAGTGGGAATTTGCAGTCTAATTAATAGGCACTGGGGACGTGACCTTATTTCAGCTACAGGAGAGGCTGGGTAACTGAGGACAGACATACTAGATTGTACATAAAAAAACATGTTTGACTAGTGTTAATAGTGACAGTATCTAACAAGACAGGGCTGTGTTGATCCCAGCGGGGAATGCCCTGAGCCAGCTCACCCTTCTGTAGTCCAAGTGAGGACACCCATTGGGACAACAGTCACCCCTTCCACAATCCCTTGTCCCCTGGACATCTGGGCTTGAGAGCACCTTCACCAAATGCAGAGCCTGCTCCCTATCCTTCTCATACAGTCCATCGTTCTAACTGCCACGGACAGGTCAGATAAAAGTCTGCAGAGTAGCCTTCTGCCCCATGCTCCCCAAGCCAAACTTCCCATACTGAGGACACAAAGATGGCTTCGGATGGAGGGGATGACTCTATGAGAAGCTTCTCTGTGAGAAGCACTTCTCCAGGCTCTCTTCTGGTCCAATGCATCCCAGCTGCAGTATGCGGTGTCTGAACCAGGTGAAAATGGTGAGTAGTTTAATGTGCTACAAAAGGAAAAATCACCCTGCTCAAATATGAGACAGCCTTGCTGCCTGCAGCCTCATTTCTGGTCTGCAGCCCCCAAAAGGCACACAGACCAGTAGGTTAATCTAACATAACTAGAATATTCACAAGCCATCGGCTGGATCTCCTCAGGGTTCACAAGGGACAGCTCAGCTTCTCGTTGCTTTCATTATCTGGATTACAATAAAAAGAGAGGAAAGAGAGTAGAGGCAGATGCTTCCCTGCAGACTCCTCGTCCAGATGTTAAACCAGCTGGCCATGAACCTCACACAGAGGCTTCACTGCCAAAGCCAGGGCTGATGAAAGGAAGTGATGGAGACAGAGGCATGCCTCCTACCTTCCATCCTCCATCCAAAACAGATCAAACAATGTGTAGCCCGGCCTGAATTCCCCACAGAAATTCTGCCCAGGGAACTGCTCTGCGGTGTCTCATGCTCCTGCTGGTGTCCTCATACTCAGGGTTCGGAGAAGGTGTTTGCCACCTGTGCTGGGTTCCTTCCAGCACCTTCTCTGAGTCCAGCAGCTAGCATTTTCCATGTCCCCCACACCCAAGAGTGAGTGAAGACACGTGGCACCAGTGGCCCTTTACTTGTTTCTTTCCTCATCCTCCTCCTGGTTGCTGCTGACTCTTTCCAACCACTTCTCAACTGCAGCCCATCACACATTGGTTTGGTCCCCAGGTCAAAGGCACGCATGGACCAAGAGAGGCAGCCCCATGGCCCAGTTGGATGAACACCAATAAGACCATGGGTCATGGAGTCATGGTGTCCATATCTTGCATCACCTCTGCCCTGAACAACTACATCACTTTACCTACTCAACTCTGCCTCTCATTGTCTTCACACATGTCCCACAACTCCTGACTCACCATGCTGCTGCTCCAAGCTGCCACAAAGATCTTCCTCTGGACATTTCTCAACCTACTGCTGTGAAATCTTCTCCTTCCCTTTTGCCCAGCACTCACCTATATTTTAAAGTACAGATCTTGTAAGAAATGCAGGTAGTCCACCAGGCAGGACAGAAGAGGTAACTCAAACGGTCACCTTCTCTATCTTCTTGTAATCCATCTTAATTCTAGGCCACATTCAGGCAATGTTCTTTGTGACTGAAGGGCTGAAACTGCTGACATGAGGGCTGTCTGCACCCTGCTTGTCCATGGCACTTTCACACACATGTTGGCACTTTCAACAGGCGAATAAAAACCGTTGTGTCCATACACTTTTCCCTGCTTGTCTCCCAGAAAAATATCAGTCTGTTCACAGAGAATTTGGATTTACATAGCCACCAAATAGCAAACTGGTAACAGGCAGCAATCACCACTGGTAAGCGGAAATTAGGACATTTACCTCCTTCAGCATGCTTGAAATGCTGTGGTGTCTCTTTAAAAACAATTAAAAACCATTCTGAATAAAATATTTCAGAATGTTTTCTTTCCTCCAGAGAATGGATCTCTTTTCTTAATGGGAAAAAAAAAAAAAAAAACACCTTGCTAATATTAAAATATACTCAACCTGATAGAACAGAATGTCTCCTTTGAAGTTGCTTCAATCTTTTTAAATATCTGAAGGACCTAACCCACACAAGGCTTGCACGTTTTCAGCTTGGAAAAAAAAAAAAAAATCAAAGCCTTCTCCCCTTTTTTCCCCTATGTACATCCACTTGCCAATTATGGGAATTACAAAAAAATCAGTGTCTGAAAGAGGTAGAGTTGGTTGGTTGGTTGTTTTTTGGGTTTGTATTTTTTTTTTTTTTTTTTTTTTGAACATGTAATTATGCACAGGATTTAATCATTTGGGGAGAGGGACTGCTTGTGGGGAGAGGAGAGTTTTCTTCCACTTTAATCCTGGATCAAGCATCACCCACCAGGTGACTTTTCACAGGGATTGCTGCATTCCTCATTTTAACAGCTCACCTCCGATTTTCTCAGAGGATCAGCAGCTCCTCGCCTTCTTTATTAGTCTCTCTGTTTATCTGCCCAGCAATGAGCTCCAGCTCCTGCAGCCAGCAAACAAGCCAAGAGCAGCTCGATCCAGAGCTGGGAAGGATTTTCTTCCAGCATCATCTGGCTCCTTGGCAGGGTGTGCAGGCAGCTGCACCAACAGCCCCTGGCTGCCACTGGGGATGTCATGTGGCCACGCTATGGTGGCACTGACCGAGCATCCCTGTCCTCCAGGACACAATTTTCCTTTGATTCACCTTGAATCTGAGAAACCCATTCCATCACCATTACCTCAGATTTGTTAAATAAGGGCTTTTGTTAATGGCTGCCCATAAAAGGTAGCCAACGAGTTTTATTTCTGCTGTCATAGTTTATAAATCTAAGTACTGTCTTTAAGGACCATTCGCTTTGCTGCAAACTTTGTCAGGATGTTTCCTAACTGATTTGTAACACAAGGGCTGGGCTTCTTCACTGATGGATAAACAGAAAGTTTGAAGATAAAAGGTAAGGAGCCGAGGACTGGAGGACTGATCTGCATATTTACATGAGTCAGACGATAATTTCCAAAAATATTCCCTTTTTTTTTTTTTTTTAATAAGGAATAAGGCACTCACACACAAAAAAATAAAGAAACAATGAGTAAGACATTATCACTCATATGAAGAATGCAATCCTGCATGGTTATTATCCCAGGTGACAGTGATAGGATGAGAGTTAATGGCCTAAAGTTACATCAGGGGAGGTTCAGGTTGGATATTAGGTAAAATTTCTTCTCACAATGACTAGTGATGCACTGGCACAGGCTGACCAGGGAGGTGGTGGAGTCACCATCCTTGAAGGTGTTCAAGAACCGTGTGGATGTGGCACTGAGGGACATGGGTCAGTAACGGGGATGGGTTGATGATTGGACTGGATGACCTTAGTGGTCTTTTCCAACACTAATGATTTGGTGGTTTTATCATTCAGTCTTCTACTTTTGCCTGCCTTCCTTCTTTTTTCCTTTATTTCTTCCTCAATTTCCTCTTGTCACAAGAAAAACCACTAAACGTACATATTAACTACAGGTGTAATCTCTAAAAATCCGTAAGTATTACTCATATCACACTGTTGAACAGTCAAATTTCATCGGAAACAAAGCACTCAATGCAGCATAAATTACATCAGCATTACATTGTGAGCATAAATTATCTGAACCAAACAAATTCTGACTTTGCTTCTCCTAGTTTGGTCGCTGTTTCCCGTTTAGATGCTGCAGGTCATCCTGAAATATAATTTTGTCCTTCCAGTTGGTCTTTTAATTTAAATTGGTTTAATGATTCCTGACATCACAAGCATTAAAATACAAGCATTTTCCACCTAAGGTACAACCGGTTTGTCAGCTTCAGCAGAAGATGTGACACAGTTGAACACTTGAGTCAGAAGAGAGAATATTTCCATGCACTGTGACTGATGCAGCTGTATACAGGCGTTTATTTGTCTGCTCTGAGTTTCAACACCCATACTTTTTTCTTTCTTATTGTATTTGTCTAAATCCAATTGCAAGTTCTTCAGGGCAGCAATCTGTCTCTTCACATGTTTGTAAAGCACTGTGCATACCTATGGCACTCTGTAATAAGTAATTTCCTATCTGCTTATGATTAAAGAGGGCTTTCAGGTGAAACATAGTAAATTAAAATGGACAGATGAGGACAGCTTACATTACCAGCATCACTACGTTGGGAATTTTTTCTTTGACACAGAATGGCAGCCAGCCTGCTATGCACCATCTGAGCACACCTACGTGCAGCTCTACCTGTTTTTGAAAGCCATCCTACAACTGTTTTCTATGCCATGACACCATGCCCCTGAATAATACTGTGTGCAGTGTAACTAACTGAGTCCTCCACTAAATGCTCTGTACTGCACTACATGTCCACTTGCAAGGGTTATGCTCTAAGCTAGACACACAGTGTAGAGACTGCTGGACCCCACTATCTCAGATTGGTGGTTGAACTAGATGGTCTTCATTGTCTTTTCCAACCTTAATGATTCTATGATTCCATGACTAGAAAGACATGAGTGAAAGACACGAGTGCACAATTCTACTTAAGGTGGGTAGAGAATGGGATGAGCCACAAAAGGGGGAACAGGGAGAGAAAGTAAGGATTAGTTATATTAATAGGACTGCCTGGTGACTCGCTTGAGGCATGGATGCATCCAGATGTGTTTGCTCCCCACTTAGTGATAACTGTTTTGTGAAGGTCATGTTGCAAACATGAGAGCACAGCTGAATGATGGACAAAGTTTCCTGCATACCTATGGTTAACATATTTATGACAGTCAGACAATAAAACAGCATGCAGTAGCCTTCTGAAAGCAGTCCCCAGCTCGAGCATGCGTGCATGCCCCAAAACATGGAGCACTAGCCTGGATCCTATTGATGTCCTTCCCAAAATCTCTCATCCTACAGAAACTACATGTCATTTCTGGCCCCCAGAAAGAAAAATCTATACCCCTCAACCTTTCCAAGCCCCTCAGCTTCCCATACCCGTACCCAACCTCTCTACCCAGGGCTCTTAAACCATCTCAGAACTCCAAGTCCCCAGCTATTCCCAGACCACAGCTGCTAGCCTCTTCCGCTCCAGCTCTTGGCCCCAAAGCCTCTGTCCACTGCATTCCCACCACATCTTCCCCATCACCTCTCTCCTAAACCTTCAGACCCCCAGACTTCGCCAACCCTGTCCCCATCCTTTCTGAAAGGCTTCTGCAGGAAGTCCCCACTTACAGTGGCTTCACCGAGATTTTAGATGTCTGGAAGATCTTTACAAAAATAATATCAGTAGCCATTTATTTTTTTTTTTCATAACAGCATTTCTAAGGCACCTGAGCATAGACTGAAATTCCCACTGCCTTCTGTAGATAATTATTTTTACACCTATTTCAATTGGAAATTCAACAAGGAGATGTCTGGCCAAGAACATACAGAGAAGCCATGGCACAGCAATATAACCTAGATCTCCAAATGCTCAAGACACACTTAAGCCGAATTGTGCCTGAGTGTAATTTTTATATGCCAAAAATGAGTTCTTCACAGCTTAAGCACCCCTGGGTCTTCAGCCTTTGACCACTTTAGAAGCCCGCTTTCCTCCTCCAAAAGCTGCAGTCCCCCGTAATACAGAAGGCTTCAACACTTTTCCTCCTCAAACACCATATTGCTGAAGCAGCAGTAGAAGAAAATCTAGTGTAGTGTTTCCTTCCTCAACAGGGGAACAGTGGAGAAGTTTGCAGCTGTGGAGAGAAGGAAACCAAGAAGGTCGCTGTGTACTTGGAGGACAGGGAACAAAGAAGTCACCATCTGGGCAGCCCAAGTTTATTGCTTAATGAGCAACCACTGAACTAAACCCCCGTCACACCACGGGCAACATGTGATTACAGTGCATGCAGGAGAGACTCTTCCCTCTACAGATGTAAATATTTCAATGGCTATGGCACCCAGGAGAACTTTGTTGGAAGTACAATATTACAACAGCAAAGTCAAGCACTTAAACCAGGAAATATTGGGCCTAAGGCGGTCTTTGTAGCCCCAGTCATGCTGTGATAGGATTCTTGTTTCCACAATGAAGTGTTATTTCTATGCTGGACTCCTGCTATGCTCTACAGGCCCTCATTTCCTTCAGTGTTTGCTCTGTTTCCTTGCTCCACTCAAGTCCTGCTTGGAATGGAAATAATAATTTTCTCGTAGCCTTCTTTTTGGCCTTCTCCACTCTTAAATTAGCGCCGTTCACAGATGTTAATTATCTTATTTCTGATAATGAACCTGTGGAATGAGGGTGTATCATTAACCTCACATTACAGCCAGCGAGCTGAGGCACAGAGAGATGCAGGTTGCTAGATTAATGTCCACTAATTTTGCACAGCTTTCTCCTCACTTTGGTCTGACATTGAAAACTCAGTGATGATCAATGCACATCTCCCTTGACTTGTAAGAACAGTATGCTGGGAAAGCAGAACCACCACCTCTCCAAAAGTTGTATCCAGGTGGCAGGCCTTGTTTCCATCACACTGGACATGCCTTTAATGAGGAGGTACAGGGACAAGATCAAGTAATTGGTTATTTTGTCCAACATTTCTTGAAACCAAACTAGTAAGAGATAATTTGTTTGCCTAATCTGATGGCTTTTTCCCCATAGTAGAGGAATGGTTCATGCTTTCTCAAATATCTGGAATAGCAATCCAAGCTTGTGACAGATTCTTGTGACTTCTCCCAAACTATCATCCCTGCTTTATTCATATCCAGAAGCTTCATTCTCCACCTTCCTGAGGCCACAGAGAAATGCAGATGGCTTTCAGGCCTCTGGATCTGCCCAGCCTATACTTAAAATGACTGCCAGTCCCACTCACTGCAGGTAGAATCTGACAGTATCTATCTGAGACATCTCTCTATAACATCTTCAGGCTGCTATATTTCAAATATATGGCCTTGTTTGGTTGAATGTTCACAAAAAGAAAAAAAAAAAAAAAAGAAAAAAAAAAAAGAAAAAGAAAAAGAAAATGCAAGGCAGAAGTTGCTTACCTGCTCTAGCAGGGAATCTTCTTGCAAAATTTCAAGTCCTCAAACCAAACCATGAAAGCTCTATGGGAAATGGGAAGGAGAGGAGAGGAGAGGAGAGGAGAGGAGAGGAGAGGAGAGGAGAGGAGAGGAGAGGAGAGGAGAGGAGAGGAGAGGAGAGGAGAGGAGAGGAGAGGAGAGGAGAGGAGAGGAGAGGAGAGGAGAGGCTGGATATTTATCCCACAGGCAAAACTATTATTTTAAATGCCTAGGATAAATATATCCTGGCCCCCTTTCTGGAAATAACTGAACTGTTTCTCCCAAAAAGAACCAGCAGCTTAAAGCAGAGAGCCAGTGCAGAAAATTTCAGTTTAAACAGTTAATACTTCATGAAGTATAAGCTGCCAGAGATGGGGTTTTCTGTACACTGTGAGTATGGTCATTACAGGACTCCCTGTAGTACATGCAGAGCCTGCAGTGCCTTTCCCAGCCCAATACTGCTGCCCATTCCCAGCCACTTTTACTGGGACCAGGCTCACATTGCCACCATACTATCTAGCCTAACACTCATTTCTCACCTCTTTTGGGATGAGAAACACAAGATAGCAAACTCCAAAGTGAGGAGCCACTGATCCATCACCTTAAATCCAAGCTACACCTTTCCTATCCGTACTTGCAGCCAGTGCTTTATGCTTCTTACCTTTTGTTCTCCTTTTCCCCAGTGGGCCTGCCATACATTTTTTAACTGGTTCATGACTTTATCCCCGAGCTAAGCACACAATCTCATTAGTGAGTATCATGTGTTCACACTGTGCTAGCATCTTGGAAAGCTGTGTTTGGATACGGTGTGTCTTTCTCTTTGCAATGCCAAGCATGTCTTGCACAAGCCTCCCTTACTCTTTTTGATGGACTGCAGACAGCTTGCTCATTAGCCTAGTATCTAATTGCTTATCAGTCACACTCTCAAGCTCCTCATTACTTCACTTACACAGCTACAGTAATTAGATTTCACATTTCTTTAGACTCTCACGCCATTGTTTTAGCCTACTGAGGAGGCACTCATATATAATACACATATAGTATAAATTATCTCCTATAATTATCGTATTCATTATAATACATAACACAAACACACACACATCATGCTGCCATGACAAACTGAAATCTCTCCAGTTACAAGTGCTCAGAATGCTCCAGCAGCATCTCCAAATGCTTATTTGTCGGCCTCGACGTGCGTGGAGCTTCACCCATCTGTGACCTTTTGTTCACAAACCATGCCCGATCACATCATTTTCTACCTCTTACATACCACCACCACCACTCGTTTCTACCACAAAACAAAGCTCTCAGATCTGCTTGCTGCAGGGATGTAAATCTTTTTAGGCAGAAATGTGAATTTGATGTTCAGTACAGCAGCAAACAAAAAAGTCGCTTGAGCCATCAGCCTTTATTTTTGGGGGGTAATGTGGATTTTATGCCTCTTTTTTTTTTTTTCTTTTGGTCTAATTTGATGTGTTTCTTTAGCACCTATTCTCTAAGCCTTGAGCTATTTCAGGGGAGATCACTCTCCACATTTATTACTGCACTTAAAAAGCAATGAGAATTTATATAATATTTCAAAACAGAATTCTGTGGGTGTTTGGGCAAGGTGATTTTCTCCTGGGGATCACATATGAAATTTGTGCAGGTTTCGTTTGGATCCAGAGGCAAAAAGCAATGATGCCGAGTGGCACACAACATTGGGCATCTCTTTTTCAAGTGAATGAAATAAGAGATTGCACCAGACAGTTAAACTTAGTAAAACAAACAAGTAATTCGTACCACAGGCTGGAAATTTCTTCTCAGAAGGAGTGGTGATGCATTCATTAGAGCAGGCTGCTCAGGGAGGTAGTGGAGTCACCGCCCCTGGAGGTGTTCAAGAACTGTGTGGATGTGGCTCTGAGGGGCGCAGTTAGTGGGCATGATGGGATTGGGTTTATGGTTGGACTAGATCATTGAATAGAATCACAGAATCACTACAGTTGGAGAAGACCTCCTAGATCATCCGGTCCAACTGTTCTCCTACTACCAATATTTCCACAATAAACCATGTCCCTTAGTTCCACAGCTCAATGTTTCTTTAACACCTCCAGGGACGGTGACATCCCCCTAGGCAGCCTGTTCCAGTGCCTCACTAGTCTTTGTGAGTAGGAATTTACCCTAATATCCAAACTAAAACTCCCCTGGCACAACTTGTGGCCATTCCCTCTCATCCTGTCATTAGTTACTGAGAATAGGAGAATAGGCCAGCCCCCACCTCACCACAACCTCCTTTCAAGAAGAGTGATAAGATCTTCCCTGAGCCTCCTCATCTCCAGAATGAACAACTGCACTTCCCTCAGTTGCTCCCCGAGATCTGTGCTCCAGATCCCTCCCCAGTTTCATTGCCTTTCTCTGCACATGCTCCAGGACCTCAATATCTTTCTTGTAGTGCGAGGCCCAAAACTGAACACAGTACTCGAGGTGCAGCCTCATCAGAACTGAGTATGGGAGAAATGATCTTAGTGGTCTTTTCCAACATTAATGATTTTATAATTCTATGATTCTTTACTGTCATTTCCCCACCTTGTTCTGTTCTGGAGCTTGCTGCATTTTGGACAGCAAGATGCTGGTAACTGAAACTGATCCCAATGGGAAAGCTAGTGCATTAAAGGCAGAGGCAGTGCAGATCAAATCGAATTCGATAGATCTATCGAAGGCAGATAGATCGAATTCATCACTGCTCTCCCATCTTCATGCAGACGGGCTCCTCATCATGCTGAAATAAAACCTTGGGCTCAGCGATCTCCAGCCAACTACAATCCCAGAGTTCAAGTTTTTCACTCAAAAGCCTGGGGAAGGCCAGCTTGTGGGGCAGCTGTGCTGCCCTGGGCTGCAGGAAGCACAGCACACAGACTTCCCATGAGAACCTGGGGGCTCCTGCCAGCACTTCCAGATGGAGGAAGATTACATCTCACCCACATCTCTCAGCTGGGAGTGGGCAGACGCCCCACATGGGGCAACCCATGTTCGATGGCCTGTCTCCTTCTTGCTGTTTGGGGCTCAGACACACAGGATGCTCAGAGATGCAGGATGCTCAGCCCCCAAAAGCAGCCGGCAGGGCAAGGATGCTCGCCATGAATAGAGTTTGCTCTGGCAGGCAGCCAAGTGCCCGGGCTCATCCCGCTGTGCTTGCAGCCTGTTGAAGAGAAGTGACGCGCGGCACGCTCTTGCTCACAGCCTGCTGCTGCTTGGGAGGCTGGGAGAAGGAAAGCCTTAGTCTTTCACAGCTGGGGGCTCTGACTTTGCAAGCCAATTGAGATGGAGGACAGACAGGGGGAGAGGGGGGAGATGAGAGGCAAGATGAAGGAAGGGACACTCTGGCTTCCAGTGAGAGGCTCAGCCCCTGCCTCTCCGCTGCATTTTGCCCCCTCGTTGTAAACCCCTCAGAAACAAGCAGAAGGCCAGAGCACAAATGGACAAAGCTGCACGAACCAGCCTGAAAATCAAAAGCCGTGGCATTATGCCCAAGCTCATTAACCCACTGTGGCATGAGGCTAATTAGCTGAAGTGTGGCACCACGGTAATGCAACTCCTCCACCTCCAAGGCTCCGTGGAGTATTGCTGCATGGTGCCTCCCCACCACGTGTATCAGCAGCACAGCAGGGACTTAGAGGCAGCAGAGAAATTGGGAGGATACTCCTTTGACACGGCAACAACATAATGGCACATATATGAAAGCCAACCGTATTCTGGGCTGCATCAAAAGACGTGTGGTTAGCAAGTGAAGGAGGTGATCCTGCCCCTCTGCTCTGCACTGGTGAGGCCTCACCTGGAGTACTGTGTCCAGATGTGGAGTCCTCAGTACAGGAGGGACATGGACCTGTTGGAGTGTATTCAGAGGAGAGCCACAGAAATGATCCCAGGGATGGACCACCTCTACTACAAGGATAGGCTGAGAGAGCTGGGGCTGTTCATCCTAGGGAAGAGAAGGCTCTGGGGAGATCTGAGAGCAGCCTTTCAGTATCAAAAGGGGGGCTGTAGGAAAGAAGGGGATGGACTCTTCAGCAGAGACTCCTGTGACAGAGCAAGGGCAGAGCTTATGACAGACACATCCAACCTGCGGCCCCAGGGACTGCATGCGGCCCAGCACAGCTGGCACTGCAGTCACCCCCTGCTCTCCCACCGTCATGGCAGCAGCTCTGTCCCGAGAGTGCAGTCTTCACTCAGCACCACCCGAAAACCTCATGTGGGCTGCAACCAGGGCACACAGAGAGCACGGTGCAATGCTAACTCAGGTGATGGCAAATAAGTTTGTGGATTTTGATACATTGGCTAAACACAGTCCCATGAAAAGAGAAAAACATGCAGCCGTGCTTTCTGTTGTGATAAAGGAATTTGAGAACAGCTTTCAAGTTTGCCGAAAAAATCATCAGTATTTTGGTTTAATTGTGACTCCATTTTCAGTTGACATAAATACATCACTAGCAAATTCTCAAATGGAATGTGAGAATTGCAACCAAAGATGTGATCATCTCTCTCTTACCAGACTTCTATCAGACCTATCTTAGCAGAGAGAAGTATCCCTCAGTTCACAGTCACGTCTTATTCATGTCATCCTTAAAAAATAAAATGACTTTTGTTACTTGTATATATTAACGATGGCATATATTTTATAAGGGCTGCTCTGAAAATAATGCCTCCTATTTTATCATGTAGGCCCACAACATCAGAAGCAGATGTTGGTGGTATGGCGGCAGAGGCTAAGCCTTCCCACCAATAGCCCATCACATTTTGTTGTTGTATGACAGATGGAGGCAGAGGGACAACCTGACAGAATGGTGTGTGACGTGGAAGAGCATATGAGGCAAAGTTGTGTCACTGAATTTCTCCATGCAGAAAAAAATTGCTCCCATTGACATTCATTGACTCTTGCTGAAAGTTTATGGAGACCAAACAGGGGATGTGAGCACAGTGAGATGGTGGGTGGTGCATTTCCACAGTGGTGACAGTGGTCACCTCCACTGGTGCAGATTGTTTTGAGCACAGCATGCATGCTCTTCTTCATCACTGATGAAAATGCAGAGCTAATGGTGGTGGCTATGTAAAAAAAAAGTGTTTCCTGGCTGACCATTTTCTCTATTAAATAGTGTTGTTACACTCTTTGGTCTGTTGTTGTTTCCATAGAAATAAACAGGAGGCATTAATTTCAGAGCAACCTTCATAGATATGGCCCTCGACAATTCTTCACCCAGTCTGGCCCAGGCAAGCCAAAAGGTTGGACACTCATGGCTTAAAACATGGTAGGAAGCAAGCAGGCCCATGGAGGGACGTGGCAGTGACTGTTCGGAGTGGTATGAAGCTTCCTGGCCAGGGGCACGTCCTTCCCAGATATCAGCCTAATGGCAAATGAGCTGCCTCAATAAGTTAGCAGAGCCTATCCCTGTAGCTGCACATAAGCATACACAGAGGGCTGTACATCTTCCTGGGAACTAAAAGGTGGATTTCTTCATCTGTAAGAGTCTAAAATCCCAAACAGTCCTTCAAGGAGGAGAGCATGAACGAGGCCCAGGAGGAAATAGAGAGAGGCTGGAGGAGAGCCAAATGTGCCAGTACAGACACCTTCAAAGCAGCGTGAAAGGTATCCATCCCAAACAGGTGCACAGGAGTGACAGACACAGCATCTGAGGGAGACAGATTTAGATATTGAAAGGCCACTCTCAAGTCTCCTGGAGCCTTCTCTTCTCCAGGCTGAACAGCCCCAGCTCTCAGTCTATCACCATAGGAGAGGCGTTCCATCCCTTGGATCCTTTTTGTGGCCCTCCTCTGGATGCACTTCAACAGGTCCATGTCTCTCATGGAGTAGGGAACTAGACATGGGTGCTTGCTTCATGGTCTGACAGCCACAAAGCCTCATCTGTCTCTTTTCCTGCAGAAAATGCACAGAAAGCTGGAAGGGGGGGAGGACAGGAGTGCCAGTAGGTGCTTGCTTGATTCCTTTGCATCATGAGATAGGGTTACGTAGGACCACAGCCTGGAAGGAGTGATGGGAGAGAAAACTTCAAGCTTTGAGGATTTTTCCAGCACCCTGCCACCACCTCAAGGATGAGACCAGGGGACACCCCAAAAATCACCCTGCAGCGGCTGCAGGCCCAGAGGAATGCACTGCCCTGGGGATACCTCCGGGCGGCTGCAGAGGCCCACGCTGTGAGGGGAATGCGAGAACTGGTCTTTTGTTTCTCTCCCCTTTGTTTTAACCTCTCGAATCAAAGGCCCCAGCTGCTACTCCAGGAGAGGCTAGAAATTAATCCAATTAAAAAATAAATTCCCTGTGGGATCAGAACGGCGTGCCGGGTGGGGTGTACGGGCACGCGATTCCTTTATCCCGCAGAACAAGCTCTCCTTTTACAGCTCACGTTTCACAGAGGGGAGATGCAGGCAGGGAAGCATTTGAAGCAAATGTAACAAACAAATGATTTATAACCCCAGTATCCAACTGCAGCTTGCAGGAGGATGGCAGCTCCCTCCTCTATAGCCTACATGGCCAGAGACAATGCCCCCCTACACAAACAGTCCTAGAGCAGCAAAACCCTTTGCCGCTTCGTTCCACTCTTTTGTTTTCCAGAGTTTTGGTCAGCATGGGTTTGTGGAGCCTGACAGGTTAACCCACACTTCTGGGTTGCTGCAGAAGTGGTTAAACAGGGGGATTGTTTAGGCTGGGAAGCAGAAGTTCCTTTGTTTTTGTAGATCACTCAAAGGCAATCGAGGCGGGATGCCCAAGAAGAAAGAGATGAGGCCTGAGGAGAGAGATGGGCTCCCGGGAGGGATTTGATGCCATCAGCTCCGCAGGCTCAAGGATGAGCCATGGGGGACGTGTTGTGTTTATGCTTCAGGGCTGGAGAGATGTCAACTAGGCCCACTGGTAGCAGGACCAGTTGGGCATCATGTCCCAATAGCACCTCGCCCCACTACGCTCAGCAGAGCCCTAGTGAAGCTGCAGCATCCCAGGGATGCTACCAGGATATCCCACCCCACAGCCCCACAGCAGCATGCAGTCATAATGCAGCACGGGCTAAGGGGGATCAGGGCTACAGATTTTCAATAGCCACAACTTGGTGCTTCCAGAGATCTTCTGGAAAAGGGACAGTGCAGGCACTACAGCCACCTGCACATAAAATTGCACGGGGATGCTACCAACCTGGGACACAAGCAATCACATTGTGCCATAGGTAACAGTGGGAAAGGCCAGAGACCTCAGTGCTCACCTTCAGCTGGAGGCGCGTGTGGAGTCATAGAATCATAGAATCATTAAGGTTGGAAAAGGCCACTAAAACCATCAGCCCATCTCCACCACACCCACTGAACATGTTCCCAAGTGCCACATCTAGACAGTTCCTGAACACCTCCACGGACAGTGACTCCACCACCTTCCTGCGCAGGCTATTCCAAATCCTCACTGCTTTTTCTAGGAGAGATTTTCCCTAATATCCAACCTGAGCTCCCCCTGATGCAACTTGAGGCTGTTACTTCTCATCCAAAACGAAAGAAGGAGATCCTGATTTGCTACTGGCCACCATGGCTGCTGCTGAGGCTTTCAGTCCCTGCGAGCAGCACATTACAGAGATGGAGGAGCTCTTTGCTTTTCCCGTTCCCTGCCATCTGTCTCCCAGAGTTCTGCTTTCCATGTTAGGAGGTATGGGAAGGAGCATGGGATGGACACAAGAACTCCGGACAGCACAAAGTGCTCCCCTCCTTCATGAACTCCTTCACAAAAACACTAAGTGCACGGGAGCTGGTGAATTATTAAAACAACCTTGCAACATCTCCAGAGAAACCTCCTGTGCCTTGGATTCAAAGGGAAGGCTGCGGTGTGAGAATCCCCATTAGTAACAATACGCACAGTTTGCAAGAACATATGTCCCCGCATGGAGCAATCAACCAATCTGGGCTGTTTAACCACAATATTTCAAAGAAGTGCTTTTAACGCAGCTGATCCGTATGTTTATTTTTTGAGCTGTAAAACAAGATTCTTCAGCAGCCTTTCAGAACATCTCTGTAATGGACTTTATCCAAACTATTGGGAAGAGGGCTTTGCTCCAGCAGAGCGACTGATACATTTATTTTTTTTTTTAATTCAGAATCACAGCTGTGGAAAAAGCATAGCCCAGGCAGACAGAAAGTGCATTTTGCCCTCAAAAAAAAAAAAAAAAAAAAAAAAAAAAGCGAAGAGGAGCAGGATCCCACTGGGACCCTCTTTAAAAAGGGTTTTGATCAGAAATGTCTGAGATGAGGGAGGTGGGAATTGAGGGGGGTAGAGGGGAGTGTGGGGGGGTAAGTTTCCAAGCAGAATACACGAGCACACATTGAAAATACATTTCTTTGCACCCTTTTCTCCTGCAAAGCGTGTGGGAGGCGAACGCGGGGCCGTTGTATTGATTGATTGATTTTTTTAGGAATCTTGGAACAGCCACAGCCGTGCCTTCACGGGGACGGGGGATGTGGGGGCGGGAGGGGAGGGGGACACGGTCTGGTCTCCTTCCCTTCTCGATCTTAATCCTAATTAAAAATAAATTACATGCTGCATGGAACTTGAAATGGCCACGATAATCCTGTTACACGCGAGGGGCCGCCTCGCTGCCCGCTGCCCGCTACTGCCCGGCGGTCCCGTTCCCATACGCGCAGCCCCCGGTCCGACACGGCACAATCCGGTCCGGTCCAAAGCTGCTCCTTGTCCACCCCGACAGCCGTCTGCGGAGCTCCTACGTGCAGGAGCGCAGCGCAGCGTTGCGCGGAGCCTTTAGAAATCAGGAGCTAGGGGAGCTTTTGTCGGTGGCACTGCGCGACTCCCCCCCTTCACCCCGCTCCCTCCTATCCCCGCAGCGAGCGCTGATGCGCTATTTAAATCCCATTTCCATAAGCCGCCGCTGCGGGCAAGCCGCCGCCGCCCGCGCCCGCTGCGCTCGCGTGCCGCCCCGCGCAAAAAAAAACCCCAAAAAACAAAAAACAAAAAGAAAAAAAAAAACGCGCAAAACACGCGCAGCTCCCCGCGTAACACCCCGAGCAAAAACACCCGCGGTGCACCGCGCAGCGCCCCGCGCAACGCTCAGCACAGCTCTCAGCGCAGCGCCACGCGCAAAAGCACTCGCAAAAACAAGCGCAGCGCCCTGCGCAGGCGAGTGGCTCCGTGGGTACCCCGGAGCTCCAGAGCCCCGGCAACTCAGCGTGGGGAGGGCACCCATTCGTGCTCTTCTGCCTTTCTCCTTTCAACCGGGAAAGGAGAGAGGGAGGGAGGAGAGGAGAAGGAGAAGGAGGAGGGCGGCACTGGAGCTCTGCGCCCTCCGCCCGCTCCGCGGCCGCGGGGCTCCGTGCGGTGCGGGGCAGATGGCCGCGTTCCCCCGGTCCGTGCCAGGTTTCAGCCTCACGCTGTTATTTTGTTCTTCTGGAACGAGACTGGTGTTGCTTCCCAGAGAGGCCCTATTAGGACAAAAAGAAAATCCCGTGAATAGGCGTAACAGGGCACCAGGAGGGATCGGTCTTAAATGTATTTTAATATGAGCCGGGCATTGTGTGTAATTCAGCGCTCATCATCGTTTAGTCAAAGAGTTATGGCAGTGATTGGGAATGAATAGAGGGACATAATGGATACATGTGGCGTTTGCTCATTATATTCAACTTAGTCCAACTCCTCTGTGGAAACTGTTCAACTTTCTCTCCCTTTAGCCTGTCACAGTGAAATAATACAGACATTGGTTCCTCAAATGGGATAGCCTGCCATGCTATTATATTTCTACAGCTAACGAGGGCTTCATAAGCCTTTGATACAGCCTGATCTTTGAAACCTTTCCAAATCTCCTCAAGCTTATGCTAAATCCTATTTGGAACTTTTTTTTTTTTTTTTTTTTTTCTCCCCTTTCTTTTTTTCTTTCTTTTTTTTTTTCCTTTCCTTTCGCCTGCTAGTGTGCCCCAGGCTTAAGAAACCCGGGCGGTGACATGCATACTAACGCATGCGGGGACAGCTCCTGAAAGGCGACTTACGGCGCTGATCACAGGCTCTCACGCGAGGAACACGGCGCTGCGGGTGCGGGGGTGAAGGGATGCCGGACCCCCCCCCCCCCCCCCCCCCCCCCGGGCACGGCCCCCGTCCGGCCGCGGGTTGAGAGCGCAGCACAGCATGCACGAACCCTGCCGCTCCCCTTTGCCAAACCCCGAGGGGAAAAAAGGTGAAAAAGGAGGGGGGAAAAAAAAAAAGGAAAGGGAAAAAAAGCGTTTGAAAAAAAGGGAGGAAGAAGAGGGGGAAAAAAGGAAAGGTATAAAAAAAGCGAGAAGCAGCCCCCCAGGCCTGGAGAGTTAAAGGAGACAAAGGCGGGCGCCCCTCGCGCCCCGCTCCCGCCGGCTGCCTGAGCCGCCCCGGCTGAGAGGATTGTCGGGAACCGCCCGCTTCCCATTGGCTCCGCCGCCGCCTCATTTGCATACGCCGTCTATTAAAGGCGGCGCTGAGGCGCGGACGGGCGCAGACGGCGGTTGAGGGTGTGAGGTGTTGCGCGCAGTCCCCGCGCCGCGTCCCTTCTGTCAGTCCCGCGCAGGTGCCATGAGCCCCCTGCGGCTGCTGGCCGCCGGCTGCCTGCTGGCCCTGTCCCGCTGCAAGACGGTGCGCTACCGCACCGACGAGGAAGGGGCGCCGGGCACGGTAATCGGCACGCTGGCCGACGAGATGCCGGTGAAAGCTCCGGGGGAGATGAGCTTCCGACTGATGAGGCAGTTCAGCAACAGCTCGCTGGTGCGGGTGCGGGAGGAGGACGGGCAGCTGAGCATCGGCGAGGCGGGGCTGGACCGGGAGCGGCTTTGCGGGCAGGCTCCGCAGTGCGTGCTGGCCTTCGACGTGGTGAGCTGCTGGAGGGAGCGCTACCGCCTGGTGCACGTGGAGCTGGAGGTGCGCGACATCAACGACAACGCGCCCCGCTTCCCCCGTGCCCAGATGGCGCTGGAGGTGTCCGAGAGCGCTGCTCCTGGCACTCGCCTCCCACTGGAGGTGGCCGTGGACGAGGACGTGGGCTCCAACTCCATCCAGAGCTTCCAGGTCTCCCTCAACAGCCACTTCGGTGTGGAGGCGCAGACGCGGGCAGACGGAGCGCGCTGCGCGGATCTGGTGCTGCTGCAGGAGCTGGACCGAGAGCGCCAGCCTTCCTACACCCTGGAGCTGGTGGCCAAGGACGGCGGCAGCCCTGCACGCTCAGGCACAGCCACCGTGCACGTCCGCGTCCTTGATGCCAATGACAACAGCCCCACTTTCGCCCGGAGCTCCGTGACAGTGGAACTGCCCGAAGACGCGCCGCCTGGCTCCCTGCTGCTTGACCTGGATGCCGAGGACCCCGACGAGGGCCCCAACGGAGAGGTCGTCTATGCTTTTGGCAGTCAAGTGCCCCCTGAGGCACGGCGGCTCTTCCGCCTCGACCCGCGTTCTGGCCGCCTGACTCTGGAAGCCGCTGTGGACTATGAGCGTACTCGCACCTACGAGCTGGACGTGCGGGCCCAGGATCGCGGTGCCAGCCCCAGGGCGGCCACCTGCACCGTGGTGGTGCGCCTTACCGACGTCAACGACAACGCGCCGCGCATCAGCATCAGCGCCCTGCGTGGTGCTGGCAGTGCCGCCGGCGTGGCTTACGTCAGCGAGGCGGCTGCCAGTGAGAGCTTCGTGGCCCTCGTCAGCGCTTCTGACCGCGACTCTGGCACCAACGGGCAGGTGCGCTGCAGCCTGCGAGGCCACGACCACTTTGCCTTGCAGCGGGCTTACGAGGACAGCTACATGATAGTCACCACGGCGGCACTGGATCGCGAGCGCATCCCTGAGTACAATCTCACCGTGGTGGCCGAGGACCTGGGCTCCCCACCCTTCAAGACCGTCCGCCAGTACACGGTGCGGGTGAGCGACGAGAACGACAACGCGCCGCTCTTTGCCAAGCCCCTCTATGAGGTGGCTGTGCCAGAGAACAACCCGCCAGGCGCCTACATCACCACTGTGGTGGCCCGTGACCCTGATCTTGGCCACAATGGGAAGGTCACCTATCGGCTGCTGGAGACCCAAGTCATGGGGGCCCCGATCTCTACCTACGTCTCAGTTGACCCTGCCACTGGAGCCATCTATGCCTTGAGAACGTTCAACTATGAGATCCTCAAGCAGCTTGACCTGAGGATCCAGGCCACTGATGGAGGCTCCCCACAGCTCTCCAGCAGCACGCTTGTCAAAGTGAGGATGGTGGACCAGAACGACAACCCTCCAATCATCATCCACCCAGTGCTCACCAATGGGTCGGTGGAAATCAGTGTCTCCAGCAAGACCTCCCGTGATGCCTTGGTGGCCCAGATCAAAGCTCGCGATGCAGATGATGGGGCCAACGCCGAGCTTACCTTTGCCTTCCTGGAAGAACCCCAGCAGGACCTTTTTGCCATCAACCCAAGCACTGGAGATATCATGCTGAGGGGCGACCTCTCTGAAGAGCTGGGGCAGCTGTTCAAGGTCATCCTCACTGTCACAGACAGTGGGAGGCCCCCTCTGGCCACAACTGCCACTGTCAACTTTCTGGTGACCGCCACTGCTCCTTCCAGCATCCAGGAGGTAGCCAAGCCCAGCTCCTGGCAAGGGAAGGCCTTGCAGTGGGACATTCCTCTGATTGTGATCATCGTCCTGGCAGGCAGCTGCACCCTCCTCCTGGTGGCCATCATCACCATTGCCACCACCTGCAACAGGCGCAAGAAAGGGAATGAGATCAAAAACAACAGTCCCCTGAAGGAGCAGATCGACATCTCCCACCTGGAAAAGGGTCGGCAGGAGGACAGCGGCCAGAGGGGAAACGTGTTCGAGGTACGAACCTTCCCCAGTAAAACCTCTTTCAGCGGCCCTGACCCTTCTCCAGCAGCTGAGGAGATCTCCACTGCGGAGAGCAGCAGCGACAGCACCTGCCTCTATGAGGGTCAGAAGCGGCTCAGAGGAGCCAGTGGTGAGGTAAGGTCCTGTGCATCCTGGAAAGCAGAGGGTAGAAGGGGAGGATCGCAGGGTGTAAATCACAGGGATGCAGTTATGATGCTAATTGACCCTTTACTACTTCCCCCACCCCAGCAGGGTTTCACCGCCACTCCAAGCTTCGGCAAAGAGCCTGCTCCCCCCGTGGCCATTTGGAAGGGGCATTCCTTCAATACCATCTCGGGCCGGGAGGCAGAGAAGTTCAGCGGCAAGGACAGCGGCAAAGGCGACAGCGATTTCAACGACAGTGACTCGGACATCAGCGGGGATGCCCTGAAGAAGGACCTCATCACACACATGCAGAACGGTAAGGGCTGCATCCCGTTCTCAGTGCTCTGTGTCCCTCTGTGCAGCTGGATAGATGGACAGCGTGCTGCTAGGAGGGATGCATCACACGCAGAGCAGGGAAACCTGATACTTGCCTCCAGAGCTGCATGGGTCTCTTCCCAGCAGGCTGTTAAGTGCTGGCTTCTGCCCACACTGAGCACTGAATGCATTACTTCAGAGCTGTGGGTGTGTTTTACCCCCTCTTTTCAAAAGCCTTTCATTTCATCCTGTGAGCTAAATGATGTAACCCTAGTTCCCTGAGCGTGCCACAGAGCAGCGCTTCCCAGCGCCGCCGTCCGCACGCTGTCCTCTCATGACTGATAGCTGTGGGCTGCGAGTGGTGGTTGTGTCTGCAGCAACAACAGGTTCCTCCTTCCCTCTCTAGGTCTGTGGGCTTGTACAGCCGAGTGCAAGATCCTGGGCCACTCAGACCGCTGCTGGAGCCCCTCCTGTGGCCGAGCCAACCCTCACCCCTCTCCCCATCCTCCAGCGCCTCTTTCCACCTTCTGCAAAAGCACATCCTTGCCCCGGGACCCGCTCCGCAGGGACAACTTTTACCAGGCCCAGCTGCCAACTGCCAAAGACGGTGGGGCTGCAGAGCGTCTATGAGAAGGTGTTGCACAGAGACTTTGACCGGACGATCACGCTGCTGTCCCCTCCGCGTCCCGCGCGGCTTCCTGACCTCCAGGAGATCGGGGTGCCCCTCTACTCGGCCCCTTCAACCAGATTCCTGGGCCCCCAGACTGATGCCACTGAGAAAGCATAACCCCCCCCCCCCCCCCCCCCCCCCGGCCCCATCCACACAACTCGGTCGCTCCCAGGAGCCTTTAAGTTATTGACCAGACCCGGTGTTGTATGTGTAAATATGCAAGATGTGCCTTAAAACATGAAGGTGTTGGGAAAGATTTCCCATCGGTACTGTTTGGTATTTGCAAACAACAGCAACAACAAAAATTGTTTGTAGTTCATGTAATTTTTATGAAATGTGCAGTATTTAATTTTTCTTTTTTCCTTTGTTTTCTACATGGTTTTCTTTGCATTTGGTTTGCCCATGGCCTGCCATTTTTGTAGTGTTTTTAACCTGTACAGTGTGTAATGTAATGTTTGTACATAATGAAAATTGGTTATATTTTTATATAATAAAAGCTTAAAAAATGGGAATTCTTGCCAAAGGAATTGTCTGAAAGACACAATATTATTAATAATATCCTGAGTATGTAGAATCTTGTAAGGGAAATTCCTCTTTCGCAGTGTAATAGTAACCCAAGCAACGCAGTGTGCAGAGATATTTGCCTTGCCAAATGTGACTTGTATCTCTTGAATCTGTGGTCAGTTTGAAGTTAAATGTTATTTAATTGCCTTTGGTTCCTGTAATCTGTGTCACTGATAAACACTAATAAAGGTTTTGTGATGTGTTGGAGGGATCTATCTGTGGTTTTTGTGCTTCGTGACTTTAGAGTCCTCACAGGTCAATGAAGTTTTGTGCAAAAAAAAAAAAAAAAAAAAAGAATGGGAGGAGCATGAGCAGTGCTGCATCCTATCTCACCCATTCCTCATTTCCTGCACTGGAGATGCAGCTCTGGAGTTGGTAATGCTGGCACATGGGGGACAAGGAAAGCTGTGTGATAGCTGTGTGCTGCTCACTGCCTCTGTAAGCTCCTCCAGACAGACCCTTTGCTGGTGGAAATCAGTTTAACTCCAGTGAAGCTACATCAGTCAGCTGAAGTGCTCATGATGTAAAAATATCTTTATATCAGCAACCACTGGTGTGCTTCCCTTTCTGATAGGGCTGGAACTGGTTGGGGTAAGCTGCATAGGCATGTGCTGGTAGGTTTATACGCTACTGAAGCAGCTGTGCTGAGGTGTGTAAGTGTTGAAGTGTGTTTGAGTACATGCACCTGTTTATACATTACATTTGCACATCGAGCAGAGAAAGAAGTCTATTACATTGCAATCACCTCTGATACATATTTTGCCTCTTTCTACAAATGACAAAGACCCGAGCAAAGTAATCATACCCAACTTTGAAATTCCCTCCCCTCAAATCCTTAAGTGAAATCACAATCCCAAATCTCAAATCCTTCTGCTGAAATCACATTTGGAATAGCATTTGGTGAAAGAACGTGAAGCATGTGCTCAAAAATGCTTGTACCAGAGATAGTACTTAGATTGGAGGTTTAATAATAGCTCTGACTTTTCTGAAAGGAAGAATGGATCTTTATGTTGAATATGTAACTTCACATACAAACCAATAATCTATAAATCTGTATGTGACAAAGCTTTGGTTTTGTTGTGAATTCTTCAATCATATGCCAAATTAGTATATAGTGTGTATAGAGAAAGGGTGACTCACAAAGAAAATATAAGGCTTCATAGACATAAACAAAATCTCATCAGACCATATAAGCAGGAAGCAATATCCTGCTTCTGTATTCCTTAGCAGAGAGAAATTCCCTCTCATCCCTGACTACCAGCTTTGTCAAGCTGAGTGTGACCAAGTCTTCGTGCACATACTCTGAGATTTAACAGGGGCTTCATAAAAGACTTTGCATGGAGATTGATGGTGGGCAGAGTGTCAGTGCACATGTTTGAAGGGAATTGATATCACGCTGATGCCAGACTGGATTGGGATGCAATGTCAGTGATACAGCTTTTACAATCAGGAGAATGGGTGAGAGGCTCTGGTGATTGATGGAAACCTGGTAGTAAAAGTCAGGATGCATCTAAATAACCAAGAGGGCTGTCTTGGTTAAATTTAGAGCTGAGGCTGAAGGGTGGGTGCTGAGAAGGGAGCTCGGAGCCTCTCTGCCGGCTAATCAACAGTGATTCAGAGCAGCGAGACTGCATGGGAAGTAATTAGTCATAACTCTTAAAAGCGGAGAGGAAAAGGCTCTCTGCCAATAAGGGAGGGCAGTCTGATAAGCTAGATCTTCATGGTCGAGTCTGAATAGGGATAGGACAGGGGGGAATGGATTTAAACTGAGACAGGGGAGGTTTAGGTTGGATATTAGGAGGAAGTTTTTCACACAGAGGATGGTGACGCACTGGAACAGGTTGCCCAAGGAGGTTGCGGATGCCCCATCCCTGGAGGCATTCAAGGCCAGGCTGGATGTGGCTCTGGGCAGCCTGGTCTGCTGGTTGACAACTCTGCACATAGCAGGGGGGTTGGAACTGGATGATCATTGTGGTCCTTTTCAACTCAGCCATTCTGTGATTCTGTGTTATGTACTGCAATGCCTCCAAGGCAAGTCCCCTGGTCCTGCTGGGTGGGAGGCAGCAGCTGCCAAAGGGCAGTTCCCCACCTTGGGTTGGAGTGACCAACTCACACTGGTGTCTGCAATAGACCCTGTGCACTCTTACTGCACGATTTAGTGTCCCTCCCGTCTTAGAACGAGTTGGGGCCATCTCAGCATCAAGCAGTTTCAGTGAACGAGAAAAAAGCCACCTGCTCCCAAAGCAGCCTTCAGCATCAGATAGCTACAGCCCAGGTTTGGCAGGCCTGAGGTCCCAGGTTCTGTGAGTAAAATGTAGGGTCCCCCAGGGTTAAAGGGACTTCTTCCTGAGAGCTTCACATCACAGCTTGGAGAGGAGCAATGGAGAAGCTTGCAGGAGCCACTGAGGCACCGGCACTTCCTTTTGCCTGCTCAAGCTCCTTTAATATTTAGATGCCTAAATGAGGTGGGAGAAGTCTGCAGGCTCCCCCAGATAGCACTACAAGTCACCCAAAGTGCAACCTAGTGGAGATGGGAGCCCAAGGCTTAGCTCAAGGCGAGGCCCTCGAATCAAGTGTTGGCTTTGATGATGCTCTTTCACTGAGTATGCCCTAGTTCTTGTCTTTTATTTTTCAGCTAGTGTAACTAAGGTTTTTGCTCACATACTTCAGAAATTAAAGCAGATCGATCAGTAACTCCATATATATGCCAAGCATGGTGTGGCATCAGCTCTAACTCTGAGCCGACTCCCACAGAAGTCACTGATAGCCACCTATGACTGAGTCAGTGGGAAGAAAGAGGCAATTCTGGGACATTAATCATCTCCTCCTAAAGTGGGGGCTAACATAGAGGTCATGGAGGAGATTCTGCTCCTTCCCATCCCTCCCTCAGGCAGCAGGGATGTTGCACTGTGGACGACTCTCCTATGACTCTTGACTGCTTTCAACAGGATGTTCTGCCTTTAGTAATGTTTGATGGAGCCCACCACTACGAGGTGCCTCATTCTGCTTTCTGCAGCACACTCTCTAGTTGCAGGGCTACTAGGCAGTTGGGATGGCAGCACTCACGCTTGTGAGTAGATGCAGCTTCGAGCTCTGGGCTGGGAGGTTTAATCTCATCACCTCAATAAGTGCTGGAGATGCATGGAAAATGCAGCTTAGGCCAGCTCCGAAGGCAAAGAAACATCAGGGTGGAATATTGCTGAAAACTCAAGCAGACATGCCATTTCAGTCCAAAATGGAGATGTCTACATGCGAGGTGCCTACAAGACAGACAATGGAGAGCTGGGCAGGAGTGTGCAGGAGGCTGTCCAGCTCATCTCCCACATCAAAATCACTCCCTAATCTCCCTAACTGCGCCAACTACCTTGCATATAAAGGTAGATTAAGCACCTGCCTTGCACATGGGCTCACGTGTGGAAGCAGAAATTCAGATGTGGATGCAGAAATTAACCCTGGGCTGCTGCAGTTCTTGGGCTGGGTTTCCCAGGACAGCCAGACTCTCTAAGGGAATGCTGTTACCAGAAGGGATCGTTTTCATCTCCAGCTCTGTATTTCCATGGCTGCTTTGCCACCAGCACCCAGGCAGCTCTCCTGCTTTGGGGAAGGTTCAGAAGGCCTGCACAAAAGCACCAAAACTGGGCTGATTTCTGCAGATTAACTCACCCGGAGGTCAGATGAATGTCAGAAGAAGGCAGAGAGGGGGTGATGTAGGGGAGGTCTCCGCTGCTGGAAGGCAGGGCTGTGCTTTTGGGCAGCAGCCAACAGTAAGGTCAACCTCTATGTAGTATAAAACCTCTGGAGATTTATAGGCAATTTCAGTCCTAATGCCTCATTCCTCTTAGATGCTTTGAAGGCAGAGCAGCAGTAGTGATAAAGCCAGCTCACTCCCCAGGTGTTACCGAAGACCAAAAATGTGATTGGTGACTGAGAAGTGCTGCTTCCTTCCATATATGCTGAGGTCTTCAGGTGTTCTTTATTTAGGAAGGTGCTTTAGAGAAGCTCCCCAGAGTTGGATTCCCCCTTCTGAAGTAGCCATAAGAATCCCTCCACTCAGCTGTCCTTCCGAATGGATGCACAAAGCCAGTTTGGCACTCCTTGCCCACGATGTCTATGGAAGTGGGACCCCCATCACTCTCAGGGCTCTCAATGGCCTCACATGCAAGGCGGGGAAGTGACCATATCATCAAATGCTGCTCAAGGATGTGGATGCTTTTGTGGTAGCTACATCATCCAGATGTGAGATCCCTACTTAAAGTCTGGATTTCCTCCCTGCCTCAATCCAGCTCGTACAACCTGGGTGAATTTGCTACAGGCCAGAAGTGAAGGATGCCTCCCGCCTTCCTGGGTGACTTCTTCAGATACATCCAGAAGATGGACAGACCTGAAAAACATTGTCAAGGGGATAAGGAGGCACAAAAAAAAAGAATGACAAAAGGCAACGGCTTCCTTCCTTAACATAGAAAGCTCTTCTCCCACTCACATGATACAGGAAGAGAAAAACCAAGCCTTTGGTGGTACAGGAGAGAGTGACCCACACGGTATGGAAATAAGCAGTTTAGAGGTTACAGACACACAATATTTTTAGAGGACTATCTCCAGTAAAGCATTCAGATTTATTGTATGCAGCAACTTTCTTCCCTCCACGGGGTTTACTTTTGCTGCTCTGCCAAAGATGTTTCTCCTTCTTCACCTGAAGGCTGGACCACTGCAGGAATGGGATTCAGCCCAGGCTGGCAGCCTGCTGTGACCTTCTCTGGTTGGGTGATGTGCGATGACAAGAGATCAGAAATCCTTGGTAGCACCACCTTGGACACTTTCAGGTCTGTATCTCAGAGCACTTTTCGAAGGCCCAGGATGTTGAGGAATTTGTTCAAGGCAAAACAACACATCTGTGAGAGAGCTGGAACTAAATCCAAATGTTTTTTGTTCCATAGCACCGTACGACCGTACAATACAATGGGGTTGTTCAGTCTGGAGGAGGCTAGGGAAGACCTTATCACTCCCTATAGAAGCCTGAAGGGAGGTTGTGGTGAGGTGGGTGTTGACCTCTTCTCCCAGGTAACTGTGACAGGACTAGGGGGAATGGTCTCCAGTTGCTCCAGGGAAGGTTAAGATTGGATATTAAGGAAATTTTCTTCCCAAAAAGAGTGGTAACGCACTAAACAGGCTGCCCAGAGAGGGGGTGGGGTCATCATCCCTGGAGGTGTTCAAGAACCATGTGGATGTGCACTAAGGGACATGCTCAGTGGGCATGGTGGGGATAGGCTGATGGTTGAACCAGGTGGTCTTTGTGATCTTTTCCAGCCTCTGTGCTTCTATGATTCCATGAATGCAGGACAAGACTAGCATGCACCAGAGACCAGGGGCACGAGAAGGCAGAAAAATTCCTTTCAGTGACATTGTCTCAAAAGAAAAGAGCATCCTGTCTCCATCTTCCCTCACTCATACCAGCACCAAACCATCACTGCCCAAATGCCCACGGGCAGCCTGATTTAGTGGGTGGCAACCGTGCTCATGGCAGAGGGCTTGGAGCTTGGTGACCTTCAAGGCACTTTTCAACCTAAAGCCATCCTATAATTCCTTGGTTCTATGAAGGCCTTTGCAGAGATCCCGCTGCCCCTCGCTTCTCCATCAGGTGGTAACAGAGAGCCACTGCATAGCTCACAAACCTGTGGGTGCTTTGGACCTGGAATGGCCAGGGTTCTGTATCATATTACCACCCTCACACGACCTGGGTTTTATTAGCAGTTATTTATTTTTATTTATTTAACCACCTAAACTGATTATCCATTTAACAGCTTTAATCAATTATCTGCGGCAAAGAACTTCTCTGCAACTTAATTAGTAAAGTTCTTCCCTGACCTAGCGCTATCTGATTGCATCATATATAGAGCTTAACTTTGAAATGGCAACACAGTTCATTAAAAATAACTAATAGCTGCAGGGTTTAAAGATGTAAATGTTCATTTTCTTAATGGGGGAAAAAAAAAGGGCACGCAGACTCTACCTGTCTATATTCATTATACTGTGTCCACATGGGATGACTCACATTTGCAAAACTCAAGTTTAATTAACATGCTTATTTTTACAATGATATTTCTCATTATAATAAATTAAATGTTTAAACAGCCAGTGCAAACATTTTGATCCAAGACAAAAATGCTTGCACAGTACTAGTTTAAGCATTTAATTTATTATAATCCTTCCCATAACAAATGCCTTAGAAGTTGATTTTTTTTTTTTTTTTTTTTTTTTTTTTTTGGCAGTGAAAGGCTATTAGTATTATTTCCTCTGGTAATGTTTAATCCAAGACAATCAAAAAATGTAAGGCGTGAACAAAACGGGACTGGAAGCAATGATGATAAATGAGATAGTGGAGGGAGCTGCCTCCTCTGGTAAGCTGCACCGGAGCTGCAGCTGGTGGAGCTCTGCACTCGCCTTGTCACCAGCAGCTCACACACAAATTAATCACAGCACATCCACTCAACCCAACCACGCTTAGCCCCCGAGAACATTTGCTCCAACACAACCCCCCCTCACTCCCCCCAAGAAAACATAGAGGCCGTGCCTATGTGTTTCTTTCTGCTTGCACGAGTCAGAGTTTGCTTTCTTCTGGACCCATCAGCAACACATCCCTAAGTGCCACAATCACACGTTTCAAATGAAGCACGGAGTGGATGTGGCTGCTGGCGGTGGCCGAAAGCCGGGAGCAGCGCTGCCCCCTGCCCTGGGGCTGCCGCTAGGTGGGGGTGCAGGTCCGACCGCTGAACAGCCGAGGAGGGGTGGGGGAACGTAGGGGAGGATGATTTTTAACTGAGCAGCGAGAGATGGACGCGACGAATCCAGCGTCCTCCAACCTGAAAGCTGGAAATGGTGACTTCTTGCAAGATTTTGGTATCTTAAGGGGGGCTTGTAAGGAAGAGGGGGACAAACTCTTTAGCAGGGTCTGTTGTGACAGGACAAGGGGAAAAGGTTTCAAACTGAGAGGAGATTTGGATTGGACGTAAGGAAGAAGTGTTTTACAATCAGGGTGGTGAGGCACTGGCACAGATTGCACAGAGGGTTGGCGTGTGCCATATCCCTGAAGACACTCAAGGTCAGCCTGGATGGGCTCTGGGCACCTGATTGAGCTGTAGGTGTCCCTGGTTCATTGCAGGGGACTTGGGCTAGGTGACATTCCAACTCAAAAGATTCTATGATTCTTCCAAATCAAAGGATTCTATGATTCTGTGATTCTCTTCTGTGATATAGAAGCTCTCCAGTTAATGGAGGGTTTACAGGTATGCTAGGGGACAGACAAGTCCCACCAGTACCAGGGTCACCCTGGGGAGTGGGGAGAGCAGGACAAGAGGATACAGCAGATGTCTCTGGGGCATCTCCCAGAGACTCCACCACCACCTCTTCCAACCTCCATCTGAGGTTCCCTGCCCCCCTGTACACCCATGATCTGTACCCCCAGAAGATACCTCCCACACTCCCTCTGTAGCCAGACCTCAAGAATAGGGTGTGGGGAACCCACATCATACAGGCACACAGCTGCACAGGGGGGAATTCCTGCCTTCGAGGACAGGCACAGAAGGACATGGGCCCCCGTGTAAAGCCACCAATGCCCAGAAGAATTCCGCACTGCCCTGTGGTCTGGAAGTGATGTGAACTGTATGGGGTATTGTGGTGATGCTGAGAAGGTAATCTGCAAGCTAGCCCAGTTTAGTACGCAGTTAAATAACATATATGGCTAGAATTAATAAATAGAGACCTTCAAGGGATATAGTTACACTGTGAAGGGCAATACCAAAACACAACCTGTCAATCAGTTTAGCCAGCTGATGAGCTAGAAAGCAGTTGCAAAAGCCAAATCAACAAAGCAGAAGAGAAGTCTCCTCCAGATTTACTTCAGATGAGTGATTGCAGCAGTGGTTTTGAAAGAAAAAAATCATCAAAATATTCATGATCAAGTCAACAAGTCTCCCCAGACTAGTGAATTAATAACAAAATCACAGAATCATAGAATCATAGAATCATAGAATGACAGAATGGCCTGGGTTGAAAAGGACCACAATGATCAGCTGGTTTCAACCCCCTGCTGTGTGCAGGGTCACCAACCAGCAGACCAGGCTGCCCAGAGCCACATCCAGCCTGGCCTTGAATGCCTCCAGGGATGGGGCATCCACAGCCTCCTTGGGCAACCTGTTCCAGTGCGTCACCACCGTCTGATGAGTGAAAAACTTCCTCCTAATATCTAACCTAAACCTCCCCTGTCTCAGTTTAAATCCATTCCCTCTTGTCCTATCACTATTCATCCCTGTAAACAGCTGTTCTCCCTCCTGTTTATACTCACCTTCAAGTATTGGAAGGCCACAATGAGGTCTGCCCACAGCCTTGTCTTCTCCAAGCCCAGTTCCCTCAACCTTTCTTCACAGGAGAGGTGCTTCAGCCCTCTCTGATCATTTTAGTGGCCCTAATTAAGTTGAGGGGTTGCTCATGGTCTGACAGTGGTCTTCTAGAGCAACCCAATCGAGCTGTAGGCGTCCCTGTTCATTGCAGAGGAGTTGGATGTGATGGCCTTTAAGGGTCTCTCCCAACTCAAATGGTTCTGTGATTCCATGAAATACTCTGCAAAGAGATGCCCATATATTTTTCACAGCTCACTACTTAACAAATCCCTGCTTCCACAAAACTCAGCAGATTAATAAATTGATCTCTCTCCTTTGCTAATTTCAAGAAGCAAAAAAAAAGAGTGATTTAAGTCATATGATGGTCATTACAAAAATATCCACCGAGTCTGGGAAATTGAGGGCAACAACATTTTTGCCTAGGAACCTGGGAGGGCAGCTTTATGTAGGCCACAAAGCGCCTTGGGTATTTCTTATAGTCCTCAAGTTTATTCATGTATTATTTCCTTGGTTGGATATTCGGTGTATTTGTTCCAAGAGGCAAGAAATCAGGGCTGCTGTGTGCAAGTTTCATCTGCTCCAAATGTGAAAAAATAGAGATCCCCTCAGCGCATCCTGCTACAGTAGAAGCGAAGTGTAAAGGAAAAATTCCAAATATGTAGATTTAAAAATAAAAACACCGAACTTTTTCCTCCCTGAAAGGGATTTGAGGAAAAAAACTGGGCTACAGATAGGTCTAGACTTTAATTGTCGAGCTGCTTGAGAAGAGCTGTTGGCCCGAGGTCATTTTAATCAGGTTGCATGTCAGCTTGCAAAATCTCCAAATTAGCTTACAGCTCCAGGAGAGAAAGATGTTTTTATTTCCTGAAGAACGCAAACAGATTGTTGTGACATGTTCTCAGTCATCATGACAGATCAGCTCCCTGCTTTGCACTGCAAGCTGGGAGGGAAGGCAGCCGCCTCCCCGCGCCTTCTGAGGTTTGGGCATCTCCTGGTTTGTCAGAGACGGGGATGGAGTTTGTAGAAATCCCTCTGAAACTGAGGTTTATATGCAAAGACTCTGATAAAAGAGATTGACCTTAATTGGGAAGCAAGTTTCTTTCACATTTCTAACAACCCCCAGGCTTTCCTAGCAGTCTGATGAAAGAGAAGTTGTGAAAAGAAACAATCTGTATTTATGCAGAAGGAGCTATCATATCCTGAGCTGTGCAGGGAGTGACAAGAAACCAGCTCATCCTTTTTAAAAAAAGGATTAATTTGCCGTTTTCTCCCTGAGTTTGTAGAAAGTAAGGCTGTGGGTGGATTTCAAAACAGGCTGAGAGCTGTGGTTGGGTTTCAGGCAGGCGTTGAGCACTGTGTCAGGCTCCACGCTTTGCTTAGAGGGATGGTGTGCTGCACGGCACAGGTCTAATTCAGTCCCTTGGCTCTGGCATGTTTGGAGGCTTTTTTTCTTGTTAACTTCTCCATGTTCTGTTTTTCATCTGCATCAGCAACAGGCTCTGGTAGGATCGCAGCGGGAGGGAGAAGCAGGAGGACAAGAGCAAGTAGGTAACTTGGCTTTGTCTTGATGAACTGCCAGAGGGATGACAACAAGCTGATCACCTGCCTGCTGACCACCAAAGGTGGTGGGCCTGCATCTGAACTAGTCAATTCTAGAGGGAAAGAAACAGGTATCTATTTCCTTTCCTCTAGAAATTCCTAGCAATCCCTCCTGCTTCTGGCTGCTGACTATTTTGTGCACCTTTTAAAGGTGTGTGAATCTATGCTGGGCAGTCCTTGGCAGCAGCCAAGAGTTTGTCACTGCCTGCAGCCAGGAGGGGACATAGGCAGAAGCAGGAGCTCTCTCCAGACCCTGGCACAGCACAAACGTAGGTGCACCTTGGACAAAGAGGATGCTTCACTAGAACAGGGAATGCACAAAATGTCCAAGGCACTTGTGTACTATGAAGGAGTCATCCTGAGACAAGGGGAAATGGTTTCAAACTACAAGAAAGTTAGGCTAGACAGAGAGAAAACCTTTTACAATAAGAGTGATGAAGCACTGTGTTGGATGCTCCATCCCTTGAGACACTCAAGGAAAGGCTGGATGGGGCTCTGAACACCTGATGTACTTCCAGATGTCCTTGTTCATTTCAGGGGAGTTGGATTAGATGGCCTTCGGATGGCTTTTCCAACCCTAAGGATTCTGTGATTCTGTAAGGGCCTTTAGGACAGGATAGAACAAGGCAGAAGGGAATCTCTCTTGCAGACAACCCCTAATGACAGAAGAATGCATTTCCCTATCTCCAGTCAAGAGAAGTCACTACTGTATGCCTCTAGGTAGGAGCTGCCATCTCCTCTCTCCCAAGGGCCTGTATGCTGACAGCAGAAAACCTTCCTCTTCCCTTTGGTGTGAGTTGCAGGGCTTTTGCTCTCTGCCTCCCTGCCATTAGCCCTGGTGGGATGCAGGGTAAGGCAGCAATGGCATGCAACCCAGATGTCAACAAGCTCCTAATCTCAAGGGACAGAGTCCCCCAGGGTAGGCTCCTGCTGAACCCTCTCCAATTAGACGCCTTCCTTCCCGCCTTGCCTCTGCTTAGCCAGTTCAGACCTAATGTATTTTATTGTTCAGCCTTCTGGTTAAATTGCTGGGAATCCCCGTGTGGAACTGCACCAAAGATGACTGATTCAGCAGTAGTCCAGCAGAGTGGCTTTGCTTGATTTTCCGAATCAAGCTATGAAATGAGGCTGTCGACTCTTCTTTCCTCAGTGCCATCCCCATGAGGCTGAGCCATGCAGGATGATCAGAGCAGAGGGATGGGGACACGGCGCTCAGCCCTTAATGAGCTGCACGGCCACAGACGATTTCCTGGGGCTCTCGACCTCTCTGCACCTCTATCTGCTCAGTTGTGAAAGCAGCTGAAGGGGGGACCTCATGGAACTGGCTGCAGTTGAGCCTCGAGTTCAGATTTAGTGAGTAAACACAAAATAAAAATCAACAGTGATTTGAATGTGTGGCAACCCCAGCTCAAATGTCACTGGGATGTCAGGCTCTGCCTGCATCAGCGGTGCTGATCTCTGGGGTTCTCCTACTAAACGTCAGAGCAAATCTAAGCAGCAGCTTAGATTTGTGCTGTGGATAACAAAAGGTGCTGCAGATAATTTCGCAGATGAGAGGATGCTGAGGAGAAATCATGCCCACTTGTCTGATTCTGTGAGATGCTGTTGTGGCTCTCAAAGTTTAGAACAACCAAGATCTTTTCCTCTTAAGTTGACTTAGGTTCATAGAAGAGCCGGAGCTGCTAAGCTGAGACTTCATGGGGGAGGTAGCAAGGAATAGGAGAGGCATCAAGGAAGAGGAGAGAAATTGAGGAAAAGGAGAGGCACCAATCCTTTGGGTTTGTCTGGTAGAAAGTCAGCCTTGCACATGTTGATGCAGTGGCTTAGTACAATGGAATAAGAGATGGCTTTCAGGCACAGCAAGAGTATTACATGGGATCCCATCCATTCCACTGCCATGTCAGAGCCATTGGCTTCCACACCTTTTCAGCACCTCATCTGGAAATTTTCCATCATGCAGTCACTCAGAGATGAGATTCCTGAATCAGAAAGCTCCTCCAGAAACATTAACATCCCCAGCAGTACTGCAGCCCCATGCAGTCATACCCAGCCAAGCTTGGGCTGGGGAGGGCCTGGTGTTGAGAGCTGTCTTATAAAGCCTTCTCCACACCAAGTGCCTACCACTCACAATCCCAGACAACCTACAGAGCGCCCTTTAGTGTCTGATATCTGGTAGCTCTGGAGGAGAGGTAGTCATGAGTCATCCTTTGGGGTCAGGAAGGTGGTATTTGCACAGCCTTTCCACCATGCCCTATGCTGGGGTCGATGCGGGCGGCTGGGTGTGAGCCCCTCAGCGTATAACAGAGATCTCTGTTCTCCTGTAAAGATCCTTCACTGAGGATTTTCCATCCCCCGAGGAAAATATGCTAACAGGCTTAAATAATTAAACAAATCACATCGCAGGCAAACCCAAAGCTGATCTTTAAAACACATTATCCTAAGAAGTAGAAAGAAATGCTCAGCACTTTACACCTTCCTCCAGTCTCTTCACACATTAACTAATTCATTGCATGAGGGACCACCCGGCTGCACCTCAACCGCAGAGTGGAGGCTTCATCAGTCTCCTCTGTCCCTAAAACCAGCATTACTGCAGCTGGAAGCCACGTTCCTTCAGAGCAAACAAGCACATGCATCAGGGAACAAAGCTCCTTTCATCAGGCCAAGCTTGCTCGATGCGCAGCATCCCCACAGAACAGCTTCCAGCCACGAAGAACGGATTTTGCTTTGGGCGATATAGCTCTGGGGCTGCTTTCCACGGGCAGAGACAAGGAAAGCAACTTAAGCATCTTCTCTTGGACACTAAGACCATTTGCACCTCAAGGGGAGGAAGATAGAGGTGGTCCTGTTCACCTTAAGTAGCGTAATACTGTGGATGATTTACCTAAGTGAGACCTTTCTGCAAATTAACTCTTTTTTTTCTCCCAAACAACCCCAAAATTTCTTTAGAGAAGTCATTGCTGCCTTTTTCAGCCTGTGCAACGGCAGGTGAGCTCCTCAAGGCAGCAACACAACATTGTCAGCAAGAGGAAAATATCTTGCTGGTGAGGCCATGGAGGCCACCTCTGCCCCCCTCCAAC
Source organism: Tetrao urogallus (assembly GCF_951394365.1). NCBI lineage: Eukaryota > Metazoa > Chordata > Aves > Galliformes > Phasianidae > Tetrao > Tetrao urogallus. Next base: position 30,616,158 of record NC_136813.1, on the reverse strand, counting down.
AAGTCTGGTTTCACGCTCCTCAGCTCTGCCCCATGCAGTGCTGCGGCCCCATATAGACAGGCCATAAAGTGTGGAGCTTAAAGTATTTGACAGTTTGCCCTTTAACAATTAGGGAATGTCACGGAAATCACTGACCATGGAGTCATGGAAAAAGCCCTTGGAAATAGGGCTGTGCAGGGAACAAGGTCCCCGGCTTTTGTCATGCTGTTCTTCAAGCATTTTAACTCTTCAGCTCTCCACACTGGACAAGCACGAGGACCCTAACTGGGCCAAATTTATTATTATTGCTGCTGCTATTTGCTGTTTGTAGTGGTATGACAGCAGCGGTTCCATGCTGTTCCATGCTAATACATGGATAACAGATGCATTTTCCCAATTAAAGAGGGTCTACCAGCAGAAATTATACTGTACTTCCTTATTGCTCCCTGCTCAGCTTCTGGCAATGAGGAAAAGAGGAACAATCTGTAGGTTTTTGAAAACAAGGCCTGGAGAAGGGAAGGCTGTGGGGAGACCTCACTGCAGCCTTCCAGTACCCAAAGGGAGCCCTCAAACAGGAGGGGAGTCAACTCTTTACAAGGGTAGATAATGGCAGGACAAGGGGAAATGGTTTTAAGTTGAAGGAGGGAAGGTTTAGATTGGATGACAGGGGGAAGTTCTTTACTGTGAGAGTGGTGAGGTGCTGGAACAGGCTGCCCAGAGAGGTTGTGGATGCCTCTTTCTTGGATGTGTTCAAGGCCAGGTTGGATGGGGCCCTGGGCAACCTGGTCTAGGTTTAGATAAGAAGGTTGGCAGCCCTGCCTGTGATCCGTGAGCTTGGTGATCCTTGAGGTCCCTTCCAACCCAAGCCGTTCTATGATGCTATGATTCTATGCATTCAGGGCAGACCTGGGCTCAGGGCTACTGGAGCAGGGAGCACAGGTAGTGTCTTCCCAAGCAGCACTGGGGCAACGACTATGCCCTGATGTGCAAAGAGCAAGGTGAAGGCCAGATTCACCAAATGTAGAGGCCTCAGCTGTGATGTGGTTCTGTGAGATGATATGTCATGCTCTCCATACACGTTCTTGAGGAGAAGACAACTCAAGGGTAGGGATGCTGCTTTTCAATGGTTCTTTTTCACCCGTGGGTTTGGTTTCTTTAATCTGATGAGTTTATTTTGTAAGAAACTATTCTCTTTTATTACCTATTCAGTTGGGGTTTTTTGCTTGTTTGTTTTTGTTGCTTTATAAGGATTTAAATGCAGGGGGAGAAGTATTAGAAACATTGAGATGTTGTAGTAAGGGACATGGTTTAGTGGGGAAATATTGGCAGTAGGTAAATGGTTGGACTGGATGCTCTTGAGGATCTTTTCCAACCTTTGTCATTCTATGATTCTATGATTATAGAACAGACCAGAAAAGCCTGATGCAAGGAACTAAATGAAAGGACAGAGCGCAGGTGAATAGGTGATTATACTTTCTGGAACCAATCCACACAAGCATCCCAAAAAGGTAACAAAGGCCAAAAAAAAAAAAAAGATAATAAAGGTGCTTCATGTGTTTTCAGAAGGGTGAGTAAAACACGTGTTTCAGGAGGCAGTATTTCTGGAAAGTATTCTGGCACTGGAGATGACTCTGAGGTTATCTCATTGGAGGTATTCGCTTGAGTCAGATCATGGAATTATTAGTGGAATGGTGCACAGATCAGAAAAGAGAAATATAATTGATTCATGGGAGCTCTTGGATGAGAAAATAAAGCTTGGCCTTTGCAACGAAACAAAAAGAAAATTATCGGAGTTCTCATCAAAGTGGAAAGAAGCCTCTGGGAAAAAGAAAGGAGATTGACACTACTAAGTTGTTTAAGATAATAACTACCTCCAAAGCAGAAGCCCTGATTTGAGGTTAGGAAAGGAAGTAGCCTACGAGCAATTTACAGAGGATAGCTACAAAAGAGACCACATTGTTAAAGGTAGGAAGGAAAGCACATAATGAAAGCTAGTTATTTTTATTTTATTTCTCTGATTCAAGGCAAACAGAAGGCACAGCCACTGGCTAAATTAGGAAGAATATGATGAAGACATATGGATAGAGGAAATCTGGCCCTGGGGAAAAACAAATCTGCCTTTTGTGTCCTGGGGTGAGGAGGAACCAAGCGTGATGGGCCATATGTGGGATGGATGGGGAAGATGTGAGCTGAGAGCAGGGTTCCGCCCCAGTGCATCTCTGTGCATCCCTTCACTGTGGTCTTGCTGGAGACGTGCCCAATCAGGGCAATGGGGGATGCCAGCTTCTCCCGGAGTCTCATGGCAAAGGAGACTTGGTTTGGTTTGGTTTTCCGAGAGCTTTCCGAGAGCCCTGCACAGAACAAACAGTGGCTTTGGTGTCTGGCATTTCACATTGCCACACTAGGCAAGGAAAGGAGCACAACGCCAGCATGGAGTGAGGGGGTAAGGAGGAAAAGTGAGCCCTCGAGGGGGGGCTACATCCCGGTTTACCACAGGGACCTTGGTGAGGTTGTTCATGCCAGTTAGTTCAGCTGTTGGCACCATTGCAGGGAAGAATCCTTAAACTTTCTCCAAAACCTCAGGTTGTGATGGGTTAAATATGAAAGCCAACATCTCCTTTCTCTTCTCTATAGGATTTGTTCCCTCCAGAGGATTCTGGTTATTCTTAAGAGAGGTCAAGTAGAGACATCGAGTAGCTGGGACCCGAGTCACTAACCAAGTTATGGCCGTGCTGGTGTAAAAAAAAAGTATGGGAAAGTGCCCAGCCTCATGAATTTCCATTCAGGCCATGGCAGAGTTCAAAAAGCTTTTTGGGACACTTAGAAAAAGGAGATAAAAGCATATAAGGAAGCAGAAGAGACTTACCAAAAGGCAGGGTGCAGTGAGCAGCCAGACCAAAGTGTTCTCATTTTTAATATTTCCATTTCCCCTTCTAAACTTTTTTTCAGAGCTGTGGAAAATAATGAGAAAATGTGCTTCCTTGAGACAAGCCCGCGCTATCAGCTAAGCAACCTCACATTCACTGCAGCTCTCCAAGTACTCTGGAATGCTTTTCAGCCCAGAGGATAATGGTATCAGACGACCAGAAAAGCTGTCCTGTAAAAGACTGTTATTATGATTTCCAGCCTCAGAAGTTGGCTTAATCCAGCTGAGCACACACATGTTATTTAGAGAGGAGACGGCGCTCAGATGCGACTATCGGCGTTATCTTCATTGCAAAGGAAGAATTCAGCTGGTGAAAGGCGAGCTGCGTTTTTGTCCTCAGCCCTACAAACACCGGCTCTGCGGTGACTGAATGCGGGTCTGTTTGCACGGGTGTGCATCTGCCCCCAGCCCCGTTTGCCCCATTGCCACCCCATCCATCACAACGGCAAGGGTTGAAGGGTTGCCCCCCTGCAGTCTCACGAGCAGCTCCGTGCACGCGCACAGGGTAAGGCACGAAAGCAAGGGTTAATGGGGGGCTCCGTGGCAAACCTCCCTGGCACGCTTCTGCACCAGAGATGAGCGCAGGGGCCTTAAAATAAATCTGTCTTTCTAAAGCAGAGACGTGAAATGGAGGTTTGAGATCAAAGGCTGGGATTCTCACATTTTGCCAAGATAGACATATCCATTCACAAGATTGCGGTGTAACAAAATACTTGCTAATGAAGAGAATCATAATCTTATTATTAGCCCCAACCTACAACAGTGTGTCATTCAGGAGCGGGCTAGAATGTGCCCTACTTTAGCAAGTTGCACAGTGCTTCTCTTTGCATTTAACGAGCTGTGATTGTGTTTATTTTCAGCAGCAATCATGCCCGTTCATTTTTGACCAGGATCTGATGGCTAATGATGGAAATCAACAGGATAGATGGGGCTGGGCTTAAGGATAGAAAATGCAGGTGGGTATCCCCGGAATTTGCTCCTCAACCATGAAAAGGCAAAGTGTTTGGCAGGTGAGAGCCACGTCTGACTTCTGTGCTGCTTCACAGTGGTTTTCAGTCCAGCGGTCAGACCTGCCTCTGGGGGCAATGAGGTCTTGTGGCCGTTTCAAACCAAAAGGTGACTTTCCCCCCTGCCACCATTCTCTGCTTGTCCCCAGAGCCTTGGTGGCAGCTCAGCCCGTGCCACGTTGGGGTGCTCCGTGGGGCAGCCATCAAATGCGCTGTGCCCACACCTCAATCCAAATGCACTCTGCTGATTTCTTTGGCAAGCTTGTTAATGTAGTTAAAAAGCTGTTATATTTATATATATATATATATAAATCAGTTTTTACTACGGCTGTCTGTAAGGGCACCTCTCCACAGCAGCCCAGCGCGGTACTCACTGCACGGACATTCCCCCTCCATCACTCCCCCTCTCCTCTCTCCAACGCTGCCCCTGGGCCCCAAATCCCCACTCCCCTCCTCCCGGGGGTGCGGCCCGGAGGGAGAGGAGCGTTCTCTGTCCGGGCAGGGGCGGTGCGGGGGCCGGGCCGGGGCGGTGCTGCCCGGCGGGGAGCGGAGAGCCTGGGGCAGCCGCTGCCGCAGCCATGGCCGAGGGCTCGGAGAAGGTACCCATCGCCCGAGCGGGGCCCGAAGACGTGGAGCAGGGCCTGCCGCCCGTGAGTGCCACTGGGATGGGCTGAATGAGACGGGCTGGGACGGGCTGGGAAGGGATGGGACGGGCTGGGAAGGGAAGGGAAGGGAAGGGAAGGGAAGGGAAGGGAAGGGAAGGGAAGGGAAGGGAAGGGAAGGGAAGGGAAGGGAAGGGAAGGGAAGGGAAGGGAAGGGAAGGGAAGGGAAGGGAAGGGAAGGGAAGGGAAGGGAAGGGAAGGGAAGGGAAGGGAAGGGAAGGGAAGGGAAGGGAAGGGAAGGGAAGGGAAGGGAAGGGAAGAGACACAACAGATTGGATCAGAAATGGGGTGGGGGGGTTGGGATGAGATGTGTCGAATTGGGATGGTATGAAATGGGATGGGTCAGGATGGGTCTGCTAGATCGATATGGGATGGGTCAGGATAGAATAAGATGGATTGGATTGGAATGGGTCAAATCAGATTGGGATGGAATTGTTTGGAATGAGATGAGTCAGAATGAGATGAGACGGGATGGGTTGGGTTCAGCTGGACAGATTAAGATAGAACAGAAAATGTCAGGTTGGGATGGGCTAGATTGGAACGAGTCAGGATGCAGTGGGTCAGACAAGGTTAGGATGACATGGGATTCACCAGATCAGGACAGAATTGATGGGTTTAGACAAGGTGGGATGGGTTGGGATGGGATGAGTTGGGATGGGACCGGCTGGGTTAGGATGGGATGAGACAGATTGGGTCAGGTCAGGATGTGCTTGGTCACAGATGGAAGGGGCGGATGGGTGAGAAGTGATGGATTGGGCTGGGACATGACAGCCATCACAGCTGGCTCAGGATAGGGACCTCAACTGGTCCCACCAGGTCAGGCTTCCCATTCCAGCACTGTGCTCCCTGCAGGCGTACACGGCAGCAGTGCCCCCTCCAGGGCCAGGGCGGCTGCTGAAGGCAGGGGCCACAGTGCTCATCGCTGGGGCCCTTCTGCTGCTGGCTGGGGCCATCGGCGCCTTCTACTTCTGGAAAGCCACCGAGAGGCAGGTGAGCACGGCCAGCCTGGTACAGGCTGCAAGTAACACAGGGCACAGGCTGGAAACTTGCATTACAGGATCGATAAAGAGGTCTTTTAGCAGGACTTTTTTTTTTTTCTCATACTCAAAAAAAAAAAAAACAAAAAAAAAAAAAAACCACCAAAAATATAATAATTATCTTTATTAGTTGTGGGAATGGAGACTCCTGGAAGTACATTTCTTACTGACTGTGCAGCGTATCTCCAGGAGCACAGACACTACATTGATTTCTGCTCACACGTTCTTAGCAAACTCCAAGCACGGTCCCTCCCCAGGGATTCACATCCTGGGCAAACTCCAGCCCTCAGGACAAAACCAGCATTGAAACGCATGCATTCCTTCCCCACACCACAGCATGCTCAGACCAAGTCCCACCTGGACCCCGATGTGTGCAGTGCTATATTTAACCCGTGAACAGCTGGCCCATTGGTGGGCTGTGCATGCGTGGAGGCATTTATGGTTAACAGCTGTGGAACAACTTTTCAAGCCTCGGTACATTTTCTTATTTACATTTTCTGGGGTAGATAAAAGACACTGCACGCAAAGAACAAAACTAAGAAGTTGCTGACCACTTTAAGAATCTACTTTCAGAAGCATCATGAGCGTTATTCCGTGTTAATATATAAATTTCACTTTCTATTCAGCTAAGTTTTGGTTTAAAACGTATGTTAAGCATGACGGTGCCCACCTGAATTTAGGTTGCTCTGTTAGCACAGTTCAGATCTTTGGGTTTACCTTGGAAAAGGATTTGCACAACTTCCAGCCATGCTGCAGTCCCATCAAGGAGGTCCTTGTGCAAGTCCCAGCAGCAGAGCAGAGCTCCCTGGGAGATACATGCATGCACGTAGCAATAATGTAGATAGTCAGAGAAAGTACAAGGTTAAACACCAAACAAAGAGACAAGACACATTGCTGACCTCTAAGCCAGGCTGCAAATGCCATCCTCTAGGCTCTTGAAAGGATAAAGGAGGCTGTGGATGCCCCATCCCTGGAGGCATTCAAGGCCAGGCTGGATGTGGCTCTGGGCAGCCTGGTCTGCTGGTTGGCGACCCTGCACATAGCAGGGGGTTGAAACTAAATGATCATTGTGGTTCTTTTCAACCCAGGCTGTTCTATGACATCCATGGGTACACAGGCTGGCAGGGACACAGTGAATCAGCAGGAAAATTTCCCCCTACATATTGCTCCATCCATCTGAGTCCTGGTTTGCAAAACATAGAACCATAGAACACCCCAAGTTGGAAAGGACCCATAAGGGTCATTGAGTTCAACTCCTGTCCTATCCAGAGCTGTCATTAAGATTCAAAGTCAAATTCCAGGTTGATTGGGAAAAGTGGGAGGCATTTTTCCAAGGTGCCTCCAAGCTCGGGACTTGCAAGTGCTTAGGAAGCAACTCTACAAATTACATTCATAAAATAGCTGAAGGTAAACTTATTTATTGTAAATCCTTATTGTAAGCTCTCTCTTAACTGACAGCGATAATAAAAGGTCTCAAATCTGGCTTCAAATCTGGCTCAGCCACGAGGAGGGAATGCTGCAGGCACAGGTCTGGGTCTGTGCACCATGTTCAATTGGAGCCTGAAAGAGTAGAGAACGTGGGCCTGCACGTGTACAATTGGGGAACCATAAATCTTTAGCACCCTCAACTTCCCTGAGTGAGGGTGAGGGAAGAAGAAATTTGTCTCTAGCTGTCAGTGTGAATTTTTCGTTACAGTGCTGCTGCAAGGCATTTTTTTGTTTTGTTTTGTTTTGTTTTGAGACTGAGAGTAAGCTGCTCATGCAGCACTTTTATCTGGACTGCACAAGAGAATCAAATAAACCCTCTGCTGCATAGAGGCTGTGGGGTCTCCTCCTTGGGGATCTCCCAGAGCCACATGGACGTGGCCCTGGGCACCCTGCTCTGGGTGTCCCTCCTGGGGCAGGGGAGGGAGGAGAGGGACCCAGAGGGCCCTGCCAGCCTCAGCAGTGCTGTGGTTCTGTGAGTAGGGTCATGACCATCAGGTTGACCCATCACCTGGTTCAGGAAGAAGACAACGCACAGCGTTAGTGCATTACTGCTCTGTTATTTATTGCAGGTGTACAACGTTCACTATACCATGAGCATTAATGGAAAAGTGCAGGATGGATCGATGGAAATAGATGCCGGAAACAACTTAGAGACATTCAAAACAGGAAGCGGGAGTGAAGAGGCTGTTGAAGTTCATGATTTCCAGATTGTAAGTACTGCCACTGGGTCCCTCACACCCTTCTCTCCAATGCCTACACCCCACTGTCCCAGCTCTCAGCTCGGCTTGTGGGAGGTTTCTGTGCCCTCGCTGCCCACACAGACATCCACGCTCACCTGGCTTGCTCTCACAGCAAGGTCAGTAGTTTCCTCCAAAATGGAGTCTACATATCCTTTAGGGGTAGTTCTTGCCAAGGTCCTCTCCAATATCGATTAGGCTGCATCAGATTTGGCTTCACACATGCTTTCAAGTCATTAAAATAGAGCTGCAACGTGTGCCCTCAAGATCACGCTAGGAAAACTCTCTGGCAGGCTGTGCCACAGCCCTTGTGTGATTTTGTAGGATTTGAACTGGAGAAACACGCCTTCGTATCCAAAATGTCAGCATTTGAGGAACACAAGATCAACACCTTAAGCCAAGCAGACACCAGGGACAAACTTCTATAGCGCTCTCTGCACTGAGATCGAGGATGGGAGCTTGGGGCCAAGCCTAGGGGAGGGGACAGAGGAATGCAGCACAACTTTGCATCCTTGTGTCAGATGTGCTCTGTTTAGTGATTCCATCCAGCAGCAAATATATTTGGGTACCCAAGTTCTTGAGAATGGTGGCTCAGCCCGGGCTCATGGGTGACAAATCTTAGCATAACAACCAGGTGAGCTGCTCACAGAGCTGCACCATACCCAAGCTAATAAAGGTCAGGATGTGCGGGACCCCGGGCAGCCTGTTTTAATGAGTGACACCCCTACCTACTTACAGCAAGGGGTTGAAACTGAATTGGCTTTAAGGTCCCTTCCAACCCAAGCCACCCTGTGATTCTATGAAAGGTCTGTCTGTGCAATGCCTGTCCTGTGCAAAAAATTTTTATAGGACCAAGATGCTGTAGTTAATGTTCTCAGGTGCAAAACACTTAACTTCAAAGTCCTCCCTAAGTCAAAGCAGCATCTAAAGCCAAGGACACCAGCAGGTGTCAGGAGGACTGCTTCCTATTCTAGAAAGCAGAGGAAATCCAGCGCCTTGACTTCTCCACAAATACAAGCAAATCCAAGCCAGGAGACTGGGAACCCAGCTTGCCCAACAGCTGGAGTTCAGCTTTTACCAATCTCTAGCAAACATCACCATAGCAACATTAATAGCAGCTGAATAAGGGCATCTGCAGCAAGCTCTCATTGTTCCTCTTCATTATTCCACATCTGCACAAAGGCTCCAGCTCAACAGAAAGATGCTGAAGTCACAGCACTGCCAGGCATGCTGCTGGCTGACCTAAGAGCCAGGTCAGATCAACTACCCAAGTGTGGCTGCTACCTATCAGGGTTGTGCCTGATCACAGTCCCAAGGCTCAGTGAGAGCAAAGGGACGCTGCCAGTCGGGTTTTGAGCTGAGAATGGACATAAGGGAGAAAGAAAGACACTTCCAAAGGCCAAGCATTTACATTTGCATCCTTGGATTGATTGGCACAGCTCGGATGACTGCGTGCCCAGCAAAGACTTGGATTTAAGGGTAGACGTGGTGCAGAGGGACATGGTTCAGTGGGCATGGTGGTGATGCGCCGACGGTTGGACTAGGTGATCTTAGTGGTCTTCTCCAACCTTCGTGATCCTGTGGTTATGCAAGGCTGAGCTGCTCCTACCATGCTCTAGCACAAGTCCCAGAGTGTGCTGGTGTGTCTGTTTTTAAATAAGACTCAGTGTTCAGACTAGAAGCTCAGAGACAATGTTGGCTGGGGTAGCATGAGGGGTCCATGGGGCAGGGGGACACAGAGGGCTGCACCCAAATGTGTGTCCTGTTCCTTAGGGCATCACTGGCATCCGATTTGCTGGAGGAGAGAAGTGTTACATCAAGGCCCAGCCCAAAGCTCGCGTGCCTGAGGTGGATGCCATGACCAAGGCCAGCCTGTCCTCTGACCTGGTAAGGGCTACTGGTATGAGGGGGGGATGAGCAGGGGGCATTGGTGGCATGAGAAAAGGCTGGGCAGGAGGCTGTGCTTGGGAAGCATGGAGGAAGCAATGCAAACAACCACAGGGATAGAACCCAAGGGAATGCTTACCAAACTAGAGCAACTCCACTTATCAAGGCTCGGGAAATACTGAATGTTACTGCAAAATTTCAGCTAACTCAGAAGAAATAACAGTAAACATTAAGAATTTACCTAATTAGCCCGCATCGGCCTTCATTTTAGAACACTGCGTTGACTAAATTTCACAGATCCTGCATCACACTGCAATACTCACCCAGCTACCATGAAAACCACTCCCATCCCACTCATATAAATTGTTTCAGGCCCTCCCCCATTGCTTGACTTTTGCAGTTAGATGAATGACCGGTGTGGCAAAGCAGTATTTATTTTCCTACTTACAGGAATTCTCCCTCTGATAAGCACGTACATCTGAGTACTTACAGTGCATCCTTACAGCACATATAGCCAACGTTGCCTATAAAAATGGCTGATGGAAATAAGCTTGCATAGACCCCCGATGTCTGCCTGCTCATAAGCCATGGTAATTTCAAAGCAGAAACAAAGGATATTTTTTTATATCGGAAAAGTGGATTCTCTTATTTCTGATGCTGATGGAAACTTAAGGGGGAGAAAAAAAAAAAAATCAAGAGCTCTCAGTAGACAGATTGGATGGTGAACTTCAATGGCTCGAGACCTACAAAGAAATCAATAAACACATTAAAGGAACAACAACTTGACAGAATAAATTGATCTAGTCAGTTATGTAACGAGTTTCGATGACTTTTATGGAAGCAATTTAGAATTTTAACTTTGAAATCGTACTGGTTTTCATGATTCACAAGTTGGTTTTCTTTTAATATTTCACTGTTGCTATAAAATACTTACACATTTTATGTAAAATAATACTTTGAACTAACGACTTTAAAGAATCAATCACTGGCATTTGCCTACGTTACTTTGAAGATACAAACCAAAAACCTGCAGGGTACACTTCAAAAAGGCAGGCTCCTTTAACTCGCACTTCAAGCTTTTGGTCAATTGAATTGCTTTTACTGAACAAGACCTTTAATCAGAGCCATCACGTTGACTTGAAACTGGAAGCTGCACCAGTTCTCGTACCGTAATCCTCTGCAAAATTTGCAAGCAAGACTTCTTTTTTTTTTTTTAAACATCTATTGTAAACAGAGCTGAAGAGTGTAGGAGAACATGAGATGAGAGCAGGCATAACAGAGGAATGGGGTCTCATTTTTGGCTGGCCTAATTCACTGCTCATCTCTTGAAGCTGGTGGACGTTCACAGGTTTTTACTACTGAAATCCTGGCACTCAGGCCTGGAAGATCTCTCATACATAGGGCAAAAGTATTCTAAAGAGAAAAGGGTGAAAGCACAACCCCAGCAAAACCTGACAGCAGGTTGGCTCACTACAATCAGCTGGCATTCATGAAATAAAGGATGCGCAGCGTTAGTTGCAGCTGATGATTACACAGTTTGATGCCCAAGAGTTAGCAGCAGGCAGGCAGAAGGCCACTCACTGAACTAGCAAAGGATTTGTGCTCTTCTGTTTGCAGGAAGATGAAATCATGCCTGTTAGATTTGATGAAAACTCTCTTATCTGGGTGGCTGCAGACGAGCCCATCAAGCACAACGGTTTCCTAAGCCCCAAAATTTTAGAGCTTTGTGGGGATCTTCCGATTTTCTGGCTTCGACCTACATATCCCAAAGGTAACATTTCTTGTATTTCAAAAGCGTTAGAACCAAACTGCTCAGGCAGCTGGAATGCCATAACTGGCCAAGGGCTGGGAACCAGCAAACTACTGGTCTGAGATCATGCCCTGCCATGTTTCCCAATGCTTCTCCAGTAGATTTCGGTGGAGGGATCAGATGGGCAACTTGATAGATGAAGTTTGTGAGGTCCTGGAGGCCAACCCTGGGTGGAAGTGTGGTCATCAAACACAGCCACTCCTAGCAAAGGTGTTCAGGAGTAACCAGGCTGATAGTAACTTCTCCAGGTACATCCCAGGCCTGGAAGGAGAAGAGAGGGCTTGAAAAGATTTATTCCTCCTTGCACCATCTAATTTTAAAACACTGGGGGGAAAAGAAAAAAATACCATGAGAGCACCTGGGGATCCAAGCAAGCTGCCATTATCTTCCATTTTTCTTATGATACTGCACTTCCTACTGGGTAACAAAAGAGCAGCATCAAAGCAGCTCCCACCAGGTTCACCACCTGGACTTGGGAAGAGGGCATCAGCCTGCCACAACAGCACATACAATGGCCCTTGTGAGTGCTGGCAGCTGCTGCTGAGGTAACATCAGTGACTATGCTGGAAGCCAAAAGCATCTTCTTACACCTGCTTAGCTTCAAGGGAAGAAAGAGGGAGAAAAAGCTTCACCTCCACTTCAGAATGATATCAGTTCCTTATAATGCACAGGAAAGCAAGGAGTTCCCACTGGGGTGCTTATCAAGTTTTCCATTTTGCTGTTTGCTCTTCCCTCCCTGGTTCTCCTAGCTTTTATTAAACACACCATTGCAATCTGGATCTGTGGATAAATACAAAGATATATTCAAAATGTGACTACTTCTTCAGATAAACAAAGAGAAAGGAGAGAAATGAAGAGAAATAAACGCCAGTCCGAGTCAAACTTCGACGCAGAAGACACAGCAGCTGCTGTTAAAGAAGTGAACACCAGGTCCACCCCCACCCAGCTGATTCAAGAGCTTGGCCCCCAGCCTAATGAAACCAGGCCAATGCAGCAAGAAAGCGACCAAACACTTAACCCAGACAACCCATACAATGTGAGTATTTGCACCACAGAGCACAAGACTGTGGTGGACAGGTAATGTTAATGACACGGTCGGGCTTATCTTTTAGTTATTTAAATCTGCACTCACTCATTCCGTTTTGCTCCACAAAACATGTCTACATACAAGTCCAAAAAGGTCTTCTCCCTCTCCCAGCCCTAGTTTTAAACTAAGCCTCAGCAAGATGAAGTGCTTGAGGTGGTAAGATCAAGAGAAGCTGATGAAAAGTTGCTTTTGAAGGGCTCCAAGGCCCACTAAGAAGTACCAGATGATGATAAACTGGAAGCTGGCCTTAAACACGTAGCTGAACCCCAACAAAGGTAAAGCATGAACCTAGTAGCTAGGACCTACATCATGCTCTTAAACATACAAACCAGCATCAGACCCCTAGAGAAGAAGAAAGTGGTAGTTTATGTCTGATTTCAAAGATATTAGGGGTTAAGCCAAAACATGGAATGTTATGGGTTGGAATGGACTTTAAAGCCCATCCAGCTCCAAGTCCATGCCGTGGGCAGTGCCACCCAGCAGCTCAGGCTGCCCATGGCCCTGTACGAACTGGCTTTGAGTACCTGCATGGATGGGGCTCTCTGGGCAGCTGTGCCAGTGCTCATAGCAAAGAGTTTCCTCCTAAATGGAGATCTACTCCTTCAACCTGCTCTCTCCATCTGGAAGACAGGATCTCTTGCAAGCTGCTCAGAGGCAGCAGTAGCTCATGGAAGGTGACCACTGGGACATTCGTTGCTGCTCTCTGAGATGAGGCAGCGTGCAGGAGCCATACAGTAGGCAGCCTGTAGTCCAGTGCACCAGTGCCAGAGAATTTACACTCACCATTTGGTGCAGCAGGAGTAAGTCACTTTAATACAATACTGTTACAAGATTAATGCCTCCTGCTTTGGAAATAAGTCCCAGCTTTGACATTTATGCAACAGCAGGAGATCATTATGCTGTGACAGCATTCTGCCGAGTTGACATCCCTTAATTAAACTCAAATTAATCACTCCAAATAAAGTGGATCTAAACTGACTCTCATGAGGTCAGTAGAATAGCAATGGCTGTGGAATTCAGCTTCTCTTTGCATCCACTAGCGTGAAGTCCATGAGGCCCCACTTCCCTTTTTCTCTGGGAGCAGCAGCAGGGCAGTTGCAGCAGCTTCATTCTCCCAGCCAGAGGGATACATGCCAGAGCCACAGCTTCCAGCTCCCCACACTTCTTCCATCCTGCAGGGCAGGACTCACCGTCATTAGCAGTTACCCCATAGATGCCTTTAGCCAAGCTTTCCCTACAGGCAGATTTGTCTAATTCCAAAGGACCGTTAATTACGTTGTAGCTCTTTCCCCCAGGATGGAAGGAATCGTGCTTACAACTATTCCTCCTCACCCACTGCATAAAGGGACTCTGGACAATGAGCTCTCATGCAGAAGCTCACACTGCTGCCATCTAAACCCAAGGAGGAAACTCAAGGGAACCAACATCCCTCCCCCTTGCTATCAGGTTGGGGAAGGAGACTCCAAAGGCCTGAGCTCAGCCAAGTGGTCCCCAGCAGCACACACCAGCCTGGAGAGGAGAACACATCCTCTGTGCCCCACTGCTGCAGTGTGCTGCTGGTTTCCAAGTGAAAAACGCTCAGGGCCAACTTAGATGCCAGCATCTGCTGTTTGCTGCTGCTTTTCTCAAAGCGTTCTTGAAAAAAGAACAATTCAGCTTCAAAATTAGAATATTCAGTTTGTTTGGTGGTTTGGTTTGTTTGTTGTTTTGTTGTTTTTTGTTTTCCCCCCAAAATAGGAAAATGATTCTGAAGGGAGAAAGCAAAAGCAAAAGCTTGCTTTTAAATATTTCATACACACTGTGTTCCATGCAACTGCATACTGTTAGGTACAGAACAGGTAGAAATCCCACTGTCCACAAAGCAACTCAGTGTGGCTCTCAGGAAAAAAAAGCTGAAAGAAAGACGAGAGAGAAGTTTTCTGAGTTAAAAAAAAGACAAAAACATTAAAACATTAAAAAAACATTAAAAGTACAGCATAAGCTTCAGACATGGTCATCTACATGAAAGACCCATATGACTACATTCAAGTCTTTTCCATCAGTAACATTCATACCTTGGGGGTTTTACTGCTGCTGGATCTTTTGCAGGCTGAAGAATAATAATGTATTTCGTTAGAGTTCTTTCCTTTTCTTACCATTTTTACACGGGTGACTGCACCAATTCTACATCCCTACCAAGCAAAAGGGAACAAAGCAAGGTCCGCTGGTCAGCTAGCGGGAGTGCTGTGCAGTTCAAGGCCAAGGTTTCAGAGCTGATAACACCAACATTTTGCATTTCAGCAACTGGAAGGTGAAGGGATGGCTTTTGACCCCATGCTGGACCACCTAGGCGTGTGCTGCATCGAGTGCAGGCGAAGTTACACGCAGTGTCAGAGGATCTGTGAGCCTCTGCTGGGCTACTACCCGTGGCCATACAACTACCAGGGCTGCCGCACCGCCTGCCGTATCATCATGCCCTGCAGCTGGTGGGTCGCTCGCATCATGGGCGTTGTGTGAGAAAGCTTTGGGCTCCTGGAAGAAGCCAGCAGGAGTCTGACAACGCCAAACTGATGAAAGACTACGACCGAAGCAGCGTGGCCAATCCTGGCTTCTGAATCCAAACAGTGCTAAAAGCAAGGGCAGGTATTCTAAGTGTAAATAAACTCTTAAATTAAGGCGCCATTAGCTTTACCGATGACAAAGAGCATGCTAGCAGGCACTGAATTCCAAACTAAGAAGCCTCAAAACAGACAACACTAACTTTGCTCACAAGCTGGTTTAGCCGTCTAGAAAGCTTGTTCATAAATCCAAATTCAGACTTTCATAACAAAAACCTCTCTCTGAGCTAGACGTGAAAATTTATGTCCAATTAGGCAACTGGCTAAACTTGTACACTTGGGAGTACCTTTCATCCACGTAGCTTACCTAAATAAATCACAAGTTAAGTCGCACCCCGTTGCTATCCGTACAGGGCTGCCAGGTCATTATGAATGGTTATAAACCAATTACAGCATACCTTTCCCACAAAGCTGCTCCAGGGGACATGGGAAAGCTCACATCGTGTTTAATCAGAAACAAACGGCAGGAAGAGGGGCTGTGGGATGGAATTTGTGTGGCTGCAGAATCAAAACCCTTCGCACATCCCAACATCAAAGCTACCCCGGCACCAAGAGTCTTGTATCCATGATACCACTGCAGTGTCTGACAAATATCTGCCATCCAGAGACTGCAGCTAGAGTATTTACACCCAACTGTAGGCCAAAGAGTCTCAAGACCCTTCCGAATCGACAAGAGCCACTGTTATTTATAAACCCTTGAACTAGACACTTTGGACACAAGATTACAACCCCTCCTTATTCTACATGGATAGCGGTTGTTCACGGCCTTCGCTGGAGCTAACCTCTGTTCCCTACAAGAGAAATTGCTTACTGGTAAATAGGAGGAAAAAAAAAAGATTTTAACCTCACCCTTGCTGCTCAGGCAAACTGTGCAATTAGAGGGATTGATCCCATTACGTATTACATCTCTACGGAAGGTACTGCACTGCAGTACTCACGCAGGATGGGATGACTTAGGATTCCTAGCCTATGAACAAAGATAGAAGCACTGCACTGCCTTCATCCACACCACATCTTAAACTCCACCCGAGTTCACAGAGCCATCTACACAGGCGTTATAAAAAGAAGGGTCCAACCTTTTAAAGCTCACTTTCTGAAGCATTCGTTTTTGTGACTAAACAGCTCCCGAGATGTTGCAAGCCAAAGCAATGTTATTAGCACTGCATCACACACCAAAAAAAGGAATTAATTTGACATAATTGTGGCTTAAAGAAAATAAAGACAACCTCATGCAGAATGCTAAACAGCGTATCTAAAAAGCAAAGTGTTAAGCGAGGGAAGATGAGAATAGAATTCAGTATTTTGTTCTATTATTATTATAAATAATCTTCGCCTTCCCTTAATCTCCAGAACAAACTTGCTTTGAAATATTTAAACTGGAAACTTCTTAGAGTGGGATTTCAAGGCCTGTTACATTTGAGGTTTTCGCTCTTTTGAAAGAAAATGACCTTGATCATTACGTTGTTTTAGAAGCATGCCATTCATATGCTTAGAAAAATCATTTTTTCTTTTCTTTTTTCTAATTTTTTTTTTTTTTTTTTTTTTTTTTAAACTGCTGATTAAACAAATACATTAAAAATGGCAATTGTTTCCTGTAGCTTTTTTTGGATCAAAAAGTGCAGCGGTACCTTCAAGTAGACATTGAAGAACTGTTTGGAGAGGAAAACAAGGCAATTAGTAAGTGAAAACATAGTTAAGGGAAAGAGAAAGAAAAGCGTTTATATATATATATATGAACTACATTGTTGCTAATTTTTGCAGGTAGGGTCATCCTGAAGCAACTCATTACCTGCTCCTGCCAGTTAAAGACTTTCTCCAGTCAGAAAAAAATCCACACGTTATTTCCACGTCTGCATAACTTCCTAACCAAAAGGTGCACATCAGTTTTCTATAGGCAGACTAAACACGTGAAAAGTCAAAAAGCATCTTTCATGGGTGCTTCACTGTCACACGTATCTTATGCTCCTCTGCAGGCAGCCAAGAAAGCTCCAGTGACTGTAAGACAGACAAATACATTACTGACATAGTTGTGACCAATAAAATTTCCAGTTACAATATTGCATAAATATTACACAAAAATCACAGATTTCTCAGATTTGCATAGATAATCTTCTCACCAAGAGAGTGGTGAGGTGCTGGAACAGGCTGCCCAGAGAGACTGTGGATGCCTCCAGAGAGACTGGAGGTGTTCAAGGCCAGGTTGGATGGGGCCCTGAGCAGCCTGGTCTACTATTAAATGTGGAGGTTGGTGGCCCTGCGTGCAGCAGGGTGTTGGAGCTTGGTGAGCCTTGGAGTCCCTTCCAACCCAAGCTACTCTGATTCTATGATTTAATCCATCTCCAGAAGCCACACAGCAAAACCCCCTCCCCTAGCTCGTGCTTCAAGTAAGCAAATTAGTATTTGTCTATATTAACATATTCAAAGATGGTCTCCTGCTACAGAAAGGTTGCAAAAAAAAAAAAAAAATCTTATTCTTAAAAATGAATGACATGCTTAAATAAGTTCTGAGGCAGCATAGCAGTGACAGAGACCAATGCTTCAACAGCATGAAGAGATGCAGCAGTGTGCCCAACGGTGGAGGCTTAGACTACCAAACAGCATTTACCACCTCGGTTGAAGATGATAGTTTCACCTTGGCACCATGAAAATAGAGTTTAAACGACAAAAAAGACTGAAGAGATGTGATGGCAGTAGTCTCCTCTTTTATCCATCTATAGCATGCTTTCTCCCCAGTGTTGAGAAGAAATGAACCAGTCTCTTTCCCCATTCATTTTTTTGTCATGAGGGAGTCATCCTCCACCTGTGTCTGCATTGAGAAAGAGGCTGGAATTGGAAGAGATCTGTCTCTCATAACAATACACCCTTGTCTCAGCACAAATAAATTCAGAATTCTCATTTTCAGGGCAGGATTTTATCAGTGCACAGGCATAAAACTACAGTTGTCAAATAATGCATTTGCACATCAGGATGGACTGAATCTCTGCTCAGAAAGAGCAAAATGCAAATTGATCTATCTTCCCCTTCTGAGAGGCTCAACTGATCTTTTACAAGCACTGCACACATACCCTGCATGACAAAGACTGCCTTAAGGTACAACAGTCAGGTATCTTCTACAACCTCAAAACAGCAGCACAGAGTAATCCCACCTGTGGCACTGAATTGCGAGGCTACTGTTACCTTCTGCAGTCCTGTTCCCCCATTTGCAACAGGGTTATAAATCAGTGCTCTGAGGTCAGATTCTCCAGGTGTTCTCAGAAGGGCATCTAGAGATGGCAAAAAGGCTTGTGAAAAATCTCAGGAGTCTGAACAAGTAAAATATCACTAAAATAAGAAAAAACAAGACAGCCAGTCGATTGCCAGTGCTGCACCAACTTCCTCATCCTCTCTGGTGCCACAGGAAGATCTCTTTGACACTGGTACCCTTCATCATCTCCACTCAGGCTAGCTGCAAGCTCCCAGGCCCTTTTCCCTTGACTTACAGCTTCTGGAATCCTTTTCTGCGTTTCTGTGCTTTGTCAGGAACAAAACACACACACTGTCCACAAAGCCCATGAAGCACCTTCCCCATTCCCATCTTTACAAGAAAATTCTCACTGCTTTAACCCAATCCTTCACCAAAAACAAACAAACAAAACAAAACCAAACCACCCCCCAACAATGCAACAAAAGCTGCCATTTCTGGTTCAACTAAATTTTAAAAGTGGAACACACGCACCCTGACTGTGCTCAGAAATATGCTGGCATTACATTTAGACCTGCAAGCTTTGCTCACAGGATTGAGATGGACAAGGAGGTCTCCTATTTGATTGCTACAAGTTTTAGCCCGAAGCTAAAGCATTATATTTGCATTACACATGCCTCAAGAGCACGTAAGTAGCAATGCATTTTATTTTACTTTATGCCTTAAGCTAAGTGAATGGAATCCCAAAGCAGTGAAACAGTACCCACTTAATACAAGAATATACTGTGCTTATCTGACAAAATATTCCCATGGACTTTTAGCAAGTGAAAGTAGATGGAGGAACCACTACTGCATTCTCTACAGTAAGTAAAAGCAACTTGTTTGGCAGAAAACATCTTCAAATTACCTTTTCATTTTTACTTAAGAGATTTTTATCTAGGTTTTTCCCCATAGCAAGTCCTCACTAAGCACTGTTAAATGCTCGGAATGACATTCATAAAGCAAGGCTGGCCAGGAGACAAGAACTCGATTTCAGGACAAAGTAAAGCTCAGACATTTGTCTTCCTCCTACATTAAGGAGAAATGGAAGAGGTGTCTTCCAGCGCATAACTCAAAAGCAAGGCACTCATCTAGGAGAAACAAGTTCAAGTCCTTGTTCCAAATCAAATCAAGCTGCCACACAGGTAGCAAATGCTCTCAATACTGGGCAACTTCCCTAAAGGGAAGAATTTTCCCTGTGAAGTCTAAAAAAAACCCAAAAGATCTTCACTGGAACATGTCACATATGTGCCCTTTGAGAAACCCAGCCAAGAAGCAGATATTACCCAGCAGGAGTCATGAGGATAAGGGACACAAAAGCCTTCCCAAATTCAATCCACCTCCCTTCATCATATTCAACGACAAGGATAACGTTCAGTTCTGAAGGTCATCAAATGCAGGCCTTGGAAAATACGAATCAACTCTGAAGCTAGAAGTAATTTAAAAAGAAATCTCTGTCCAGCCTGCACTACAGGATAAAATCTGAGCACATCAAGAAACCGCAGTTACATCAAGATTGTAGTCAAAGTCTACAGCCACCAGTTACAACGCTCTGAAGTTCATAGCAAAGGTATACACCCAAAAAACAAGCCCTCTTTGAAGATCTGTGCTTTTAAAATCCTGGCACTACCCCACAGGCATAGGAACAGTACTAGCTAAAGCAGGGGAAGAAAAAAAAAGTACTGCACTTCTACAGTGCCACTGCTAAACCAAGACTCCTGGTTCTCAGGGAAAACAGAATACATCCTTTCTTACTGCCTCAGTTAGTTTTAGGTTAACTTTTACATCCATTTATTACTTGAACAGCCGTAGGCTTTACTCATTCTATTAAAACAACTGTCTCTCTCTCTATATATATATACACACATACATTATCAGGAATGCAAGGAAAAACAGCCATGAATTTAAACCAGCACCAATGATTAGAGCAAGGAATGAGGTGGCTTTCACGTGGCTGCCAATATTAGCAAGTGACATCTACTTCTGGAATACCAGAATATTCGTGTTCCTGAACTCCCAACAGTGGGATGCAGAACAAGCATCACTACCTCAGTTTTGTAACCCATATCCCCTGCTTTCAAAGAACCACAGCATGACTGAAGCTGAAAGAGGCTCTGGAGGTCACCCAGTCCTACCCCTGCTCAATCAGGGACACCTAAATCCAGCTGTCCAACAGGTTTTTGACCATCTCCAAATAAGCAGGCCATTGTAGATCTGCATCCAGGAGGTAAAGACAGAGAAATACTTAAGTTTCTTAGCTCTCTTGTTTGGAAATGCCATTATTCAAACTCTGAGAATCAATTAGGAGGAAACTGCACTGGTAGAAACAACTCATTACTGCACACTGATAGATGCATACACTCCTCTCTAAAACGTGAAGGATCCTGAGCATACAAATTTCCAGCTGACTTGTATCACATTGGACAACAGTCCAATCTACTCACCCAGGTGGATTTACTATTCTTTAATTTTTATCTGCACCAAGAACAACAATTTTGTTCTTACAAAAATTAAGAGTTTGCTCCCATATTTTTTTTTAAGTACTGTATTTACTTTCTTAGCTATCTGCTTTTATTCCCTTTCATCAAAAACCAGGAATACAAAAAAAATGAAGAAGCTTCTTATATAAAGTTGTATTTACAGTTTTATTTAGCAGAGTTAAAGAGCAAACAATTTTAACATTGTTGTTGTATTTTTACCCAAAGTTGCCAAGATCTAATAAGTTATTGAACAGAAATATCAGGCGTAAGGCAACGATACTCAACAGCCCATTAGAGATCATCCCATCCCCAAAGAGAAGAGCTGATAAAGGTGGTAGAAAATTTAGATTGCATTTGACTCGATTTCCAAAAATTTGACAGAGGTGATGAAAACAGGATTCCACTCTTGAACACATCTTTAACATCTGCAGATGAAGAAATCTGTAAAGCACGCAAATTGTAAAGACAATTCCTGTTTCCAAGGGAACATTTCAGTGCTTCGAATCCAAGAATGCTATGTTCATATACAGTGGCCAGTACATGACTATGGCAACACAGATGGTAAAAGATTAAAAACAGGATTAGTATTTCTTCCATTCCATATCATCAGGAGGATTTACTTCTACCTTCCTTTTACCAACATCTGACCAGTTGGTGCTCAGAACTGTGCCTCCAGACTCCATCTGCAACACGAGAAAACATTTGTTTAGTTTGCTACAGGAATTCTAGCAATACAGAAGTCACAGCAGATTTCAAACTCTGAAGAAACCTGAAGAGTTTAAACTTCATGTAGAAGCAATTTACACTGAAATTTTGTACGTCTTTGTTGAATGAAGTCTGACAGTCATCAGTCCATAATCTTCAGCCTAAAAATACTTGTTATCAGTATTGGATATAATGAGAAATTAATTAACAGGACACTTTCAGAGGGTTGCTCACATTCTTGCATACTGTACATACAAAGAACTAAGAGAAATTTGATTCTTTCATCCTGAGTAACAAGAAAAGCTCTCTAGGAACCAAAAACTATATTCCCTCTACTAACAGTAACTGAAACAAAGAAACCAACAACAAAGCACACTCTTCCATTGAAACCTGTTACATCAACATCTCCCACTGAACCAGTGCCATTTATTGCAGGCTCGGGGTCTTGCTGAATAGAAGCCTTTTCTGATGCATGCAAAGCTCAGTACAACGTGACACTGTGCAAAACACACACGTTTCCTTAGAGAAAAAGGGTGAAGACTTACAAACGATTTGTTCATGGCACGTTTCACTTCATCGGTACCATCTGAATAAATCTGCTGGAAAAGTTTATTTAAAGCAGCATCTCCTTCTAGCTTTTCATTCTTTTCTTCTTCTTTGATTTCGACTACCAGTTTGTCCCAGTTCCTCGTGTAGTGAGAGGATGATGGATATAAGTGCTGGGTGTCTGAAAAATGGAAGCGTTAGTTAACCAAGCATTTTCTACAGACTTTTAAAGCTGCAGTTCGCAGAACAGACGTGTGTGCATCAAGTGAGTCTGACATAATCAAAGTTGAATGTGATTCATTCCAAGATGGGCTATTAATCAGTTTTGAAACACTGCACAAGGGTTACTTTTCTAGAGAGGCAGAATACTTTGGTAAACAATGCTAATTATTTAAGTAATAATATAAGCACAACAGCACAAAGAACTTCAAAACAGTGACAGGAATAAACATCCAAACAGATAAAAGCCTAGAGGAATTAAGGATGAGCATACATCCTCAACAATTCATCAGATTAACAGAAGTTATGACTAAATTTCATAAATCAATTTTAGTAATGCCCTGCAGACTATTTCTGTCATTTTCTTCCAGTAAAAACAAGACTGTGAGGCTTTTCATTGTAAATACGGGACAAATTTTACTGAAAACTTTTAACACACCAGTTGTTAATATCTGAAAATAACTTCACAAAAATAAAACTCTTAATGCTAAATTCAGATAACAAACCTGGTATAAACTGCTTTAACTTCAGAGAATCTCCCTGTCCCTCCAGTTTTTCCCATCTTATAGCTTCTGGTTTCTTCATTTTTATTTCAACCTACAAAACATGAAATGAAGAAGAAAATTCATCCAGATGACAAACAGATCAGACAGATAATTCCAAATTAGTTGGATTTTGTAACAGTAAGAAAATAATTACATTTGGTTTAGAAACAATGTCTATTGCAAAGCCTGCATTGTAAAAAAAGACAGGCTTACCTTACCAGATGAAGTTGTGGGACTTAAATGCCTTGTCAACTAAGCTCTGATACAAGAGCTAAGCAGTCACATCAGAATTGCACCCTTTTTTTTTTTTTTTAGCATTACTTTCTGATGCTTACAATTTGCTCAATTCTTTCTCTAAATTATGGCACCCCAGAAGTAATGATAGATCACAACATCTCTACACTGCCAGGCACCAAAGTACATTTCAGTATCTGTTTATTACCAGTCAGCTCTAGTAATTAAGTAGAACTTTTGAATGACTGCAAAATCCAAGTGCTAGGTTTAATTTTCACCCTCCAAAAAAAAGTATATATACTGTATTTGTTGTATACTACACAAACCAGAGAAACACCCAGGAACTATGCTGATCCTTCCAGTAGAGAAATGCAGAAGCTGCATTCATTTGGTTCAATGAACACACTGCTGCAAGAGAAAATTGACTAGCATTCATTGACAGAACCAGTAATTAAAAGTGGATGTGGTTGTAATTATCACAGAAGAAACACAATTTAGTGAAGCATGCCATGCCTCTATTCACAACTACGCACAACCCCTTTAGACGGCCACGTGGAAACAGTTCTTCCACAATTATCATTAACCTTCAGTCATAGGATAACAGCTGCAAAACAAACTCTGCAAAAGAAGGACTCTGTAGTGTCACTTTTAGGTGGCAAACTCACTTCAGACAACATCAAAGTTCCTACATCGTTATCAACTGACTTAAATCTGCGTCTGCTAAACCTCAGCAGCTCCTTATTTCTGCACAGCTTAGCATAAGAGAACTCTTAGCTCTTCCTAAAGCCACTGTAACCTGGAGATCCCTGCAGACCCAAGAACAAAGGCAGCTCTGTAAAAGCTAACCCGAAGGATCCCAGCGGCACAGCAGCACGTTCATCTGAAATGTGAACTGCACTTCATCCATTCCTCAAATCAGTCACCGATAAGCCGCAGCCCAAGACGCCTTATAAAAATAAAGAGCTATTTTCATTTCCAAACTGTCATATTTGCAATCATGCTGCATTTTTCATTGCTGTTGCTCCATTTTTTTTTTTCTTAGGGAAACTACCAATTCCTCGTCAAGTTTAAGTACGCATTTCCTACCACTACCTTGCACTGGGAACAAGAAGACATAAAGCATAGGATGAACGCCCTTCAAAATAGGATGGAGTTCCAGCTGTGGTGGTTTTTTTTTTGTTTTGCTTTTATAAAAAGTCCAACAACAACCACACAGAGCTGACTTCCTCACTCCTCCTGTCTGAATTTCAAACGTTTTCAGTGACGTTACCACAGAACTGAAATAAACCAACAAATAAACATATTGTATTATTCTATGTGATCAACCTGCCATTCAAGGCCAGGCTGGATGTGGCTCTGGGCAGCCTGGTCTGCTGGTTGGCAACCCTGCACGTAGCAGGGGGTTGAAACCAGATGATCATTGTGGTCCTTTTCAACCCAGGCCATTCCACGATTCTATACCTGAAGAAATCCCACATTCCAGTGCGTCATACTGCAATCTGTATGAACACAGATTCCTGTTGTAACTGTGCAGAAGCAGCACTCAGGCTGTGCCAATGATTACTCTTCATTACAAGGAGCAAAAGCTGTCCTCAGCAAAGCTTCCTTCACTGGACTCTTCTAAAACCACTTTGGAAATTACAACTGTGAAGCTCATCTCTGATACTCACAAATTTAATTCTCTGCAATTAACACAAGGAAGCTAAAATATTTTTATGGATCTACATGTAAGATTAGTAGCTCCACACTGGAACTAGCAGCTTGTTTGGTTGTTTTTTTTTTATTGGATTTGGATCTTACGAATCCAACATTTAAGCTAATTAGCCACTTACAAAGGCACTAATTGGTTAGCAGTGAGACACTAAGTCTTAATTTAAAACCACCTGTCTATCCTCCACTTCCTACACAACTCTTCTCAAGTTGCACAAGCCATTATCAACTCAGCTGCACATTTATGCTGAGGAGGCCTTAACAGCAACATTTTTATATTCTGACTACCAGCACATCTCCACTGAACAGCCTGTGATGACAAGAACAAAACCCAGCACATTTTCAGTACTGAACCTGCTCAAACCTATGCCACTTCCACTTTCCTTCTGTCTGCTTCCCCTTTTGCTATCTCATCCTTGTGCTTCAGGGTTTCATCAACATATTTCAATATTTCAAACACAGGCTACATCATCTGTACCAAGAACGATTTCTAATGCAGCAAAATACTGAACACAGACCTCTAAATACAGATTTTGCAGAGTACAGCCCTCCTCAAAGATCCCTTTGGCTACTCAGAGAACTCTGCCCACACATTTAAGAAAAAATCTTTATATTTCTGCTGTTCCAATAATCCCTCTCTCCTTTTTTAATCTGCTCCTTGGTACGCTTTCCTCTCTGAAAGCGGCCCTGAGTCAGTACTATATGGCAAACATCCCCAAGGAAGAGAAATGCTACAAACTAATTCCCAGTGTAAGATACAGATTCCTTAAACCTAAACCATTTCAACACTGCCAAACTAAGTATATTGAGCTGAAAGACTGAGACAGAAGACTTTTATGACCTAAGCCTTTTCTTGTCTACTCCATCTACTTCCATTCAACTCACCCATTAGGGGAAGTGGCAGGCAGGAGCAAAACTAGGGATCATTAGCTGTATGCCATTATACAACCAGGTCTTTCAAAAATAAAGCTATAAAATCCTGCTTGTGAAGATGCCTATTTCTGCTTTACTTGATCTAAGGAGAAACAACTTTGTGAGTCCCAATTATGTGCACAAATGGCAACAAATGCATTTTCATGAATGTCTGCAAGCAGATACTGATAGCTTTCACATAGACAAGTAACATCATTTGTGTCACACCTACCACATAGGTACTGTTAGCTTTTTTTGCTCCCTTGAAAAAGATTCAGTACCCAGGCAAGAGAAATACATCTCAGTGTTTTGCCAGCTCCTTTGATTTACCATTTATATTTCATTAAACATATGCCTGTGCGCCTCATGCCAGCTTTAGAATAAGACAGGAAAAATTCACCATAAATTAAATGCTTTGCATGCCAGTTTAAGAAGCTGGCTCTGGTTGTTAACCACTTAATCAAATGCTGCTTTAAAAACCTGTAACTAAATAGAATGCAAAAAAAGGTTCAAAACCTTTAGGTGCACGAAGCTTAAGTTATACACAGGTCCTGGTTATGCTACCAACTCAAGCTCACTATACATTTATGATACAATGCACAGCTACACTGAGCCCACATCCTGTTTTCATAGTTAATCCTTACTGAAAGTCAGTCAATGAATGCAACAGAAGCAAAGAAGCTCCGAAGGTGCATTTGTCAGAAATACAAAGCAAAGGACAATGCAAAAAGAACGATGCCTTACACCCATCTGTAGCCACCCACGCTCCCCCTTATAACCACAGAGCTCTGAAAGAAGTCTGGCCCCGTCTTCTTTATGCTGTCCTTCTAGGCAGGAAGATTTCCTCCCCTCAGCTTTTCTGTTTCAGGTTGAACAGCCTCTCCTTGTAGCTCATGGCTTGCAGCCACTGACCACCCTGATAGCTCTACTACAACAGCGTCCTTCTTCACCAGTTCAGATGACATACGTAAAAATGACCAAAATTCTTTTAAAAAGAAAATTCTGGTACGTGCTGACAAGTTGTGAGAGATTTATTCTAACTTTTAAAGCATCTTCTATTCTACAATTCATGCTAAGGGAAAGTTTGCTTGGAAAATTTGTGTCGAGCTCTGATCAGACGGATGAAGGAAATCAAACCTGGCAGAGCTAGAGCAACAGCTCAGACATTGATTTTAAAATGTATGAAAAATATCTTTTTAAATTCTGATGTTTTCTATATTTAACACACGAAAATAAGAAATCAGGCTTTCCAATCAACTCCCTAGTTATTGGAGCTAGTTATTCCAATCAACTCCTTAGTTATTAACTCCTGATGTTTATTACTGAACTACTGATTGTTTTGCCCTAGCTGTGAGTTTTAAATCATATCACAGAATCATAGAATGGCCTGGGTTGAAAAGGACCACAATGATCATCTAGTTCCAACCCTCTGCTATGTGCAGGGTCGCCAACCAGCAGACCAGGCTGCCCAGAGCCACATCCAGCCTGGCCCTGAATGCCTCCAGGGATGGGGCATCCACAGCCTCCTTGGGCAACCTGTTCCAGTGCTTCACCACCCTTTGCGTGAAAAACTTCCTCCTAATATCTAACCTAAACCTCCTCTGTCCTAGTTTAAAACCATTCCCCCTTGTCTTATCACTATCCACCCTCGTAAACAGCCATTCCCTTTCCTGTTTATATGCTCCCTTCAAGTATTGAAGAAAGCCACAACAAGGTCTCCCCAGAGCCTCTCGTTTCCAGACTAAATAATCCCAGTTCCCTCAACCTTTCCTCACAGGAGAGATGCTCCAGCCCTCTGATCATCTCAGTGCCCTTCTCTGGGGCACTCCAAGAGCTCCAGGTCCTTCCTGTGCTGGGGCCCCAGGCCTGGATGCAGTACTTCAGGTGGGGCCTCACAAGAGCTGAGTAGAGGGGAACAACCACTTTCCTCTCCCTGCTGGCCACCCCTCTTCTAATGCAGCCCAGAACATCTGTAGCCCAAAGCTCTTTGCCACGTCCATGTACATAACCATTCATATGCCTGTTGGTCTTATACCCACCTTCTCTCAAGACAAGAGGAAAATTTCTTACATAAACTTTCTCTTTATACACTTACATAAAGCATGGACATTGACTTACATGCTTGTTTAAAATATATTCCTCAACAAGAAGAAGTTTAGATCTGCCCCACACCCATCTGCATTCACAAGGATGTTTCATCTTTGCCCTTTCCTCTACACTTCACACAAGGCAGTGTCCTTTTTCAGTAAAGCTGCTCGGGGTATTTCAAGGTTTGCATTGCAAAATGCTGATTTGAGGAAAAGAAAAATTCCACTGATGCACAGAACCATATTCTTGGCATGAAGCAGCTGAGAGCATGCTCCTACCTCAGACCTCTCTATTAAGTCGCAAATGTCAACTGTGAAAAAATGCTGAGGGTTTCTAACCCCTCCTGTGCTTGCAGCAGATCTTTGATGTCTAATTAAAGGAAAGTTTTGGGGTCAAGAAACCGATTTTTACCACTTTTTCAAATGCTTCTGAACTGCTGCAGGCCGTTGTTTGCACAGAGTCCAAACCACTAAAAATTAAATGATATACAGAAGTTGTGCTGAGACTACTTGCAGATGCAAGACAAAGGTGAAGAACAGACAGCAACAGTTTCCTTCAGGAGCACAGGGACACATGCTAAAAGCACATATTCGTCCTCCTTTGCACTATTTGTGCATTTATACTTCCCTGTCATTTTGCTGGACAGAGATAAATCAGCTAACTTCACTTTCAATATATTTAATCCATCATTTTCAGTTTTTATGTTGTTTTCCTTTTATGAAAGGAACATGAGGATAGCTGCACACACTTATCAAGAGCAGACTCGTTCCAGCCTTTACATTTTGGCTCCCTCTGCTGGAAATAAGTTAAAAAGCCAAGTAGCACCACCAGTGTACCTTTGTTAGATGCTGACTGCAGCATGCAGTTTTCAACACGGTACAATTTACAGTTCTTACCACCTCAGCCAACACCTGAATACGACTCAAGACAGTGACTAAAACAGACCTACCTACATGCTTTTTTTGCCAAGCAATGCTGAATTTTAAGCAGCATTGAGAGATCCACTTCCAGCTTCCCTAAGCTACCAAAACATGCAGGATGGCTTTACCATTTGCCAGTTTCATTGTTTCAAACTCTACCCATTACGTTTATTAGTTCTAACAGGTTAAGTGAAACTCAAAGTTGGTAAGTCTACCCACTGCTAAACCTGACTGTGTATTCCTGTTTCCTCATTTAGCTGAAAAGAGCTGATTGTTCATTGCCCAGTGAAGACTTTCAATATCCTAGTGGCAACGTTGCTCACATTCAAAGCAGCGATACAAAATAAAGCACTGTGAACACATCCAGGTATTCTTCCTTTGAAGAGGAAGTTTTTCACACAGAGGGTGGTGAAGCACTGGAACAGGTTGCCCAAGGAGGTTGTGGATGGCCCATCCTTGGAGGCATTCAAGGCCAGGCTGGATGTGGCTCTGGGCAGCCTGGTCTGCTGGTTGGTGACCCTGCATTTCAACCCCCACATAGCAGGGAGTTGAAACTAGATGATCATTGTGGTCCTTTTCAACCCAGGCCATTCTATGATTATCTGAAATTATTAAACTACAGGAAAACTGCTTCTATCCCATGAAAGCACAACTTCCTCAGAAGCTTCTACTCACTTGATTTAACCAGAATCTCACATGCTATGGTTACGGACAAATCAGAGAGCAAGACATTCGTGGAGCAATCCTGCAGTCACTGTCTTGCAGCAATCTAGACTGGGAGAGGCAGGAAGGAGCCACAATCTATTCCAAGTGCACAGGATTCTTCCTGATACAAAGTAGATCACAAAATTACTATGAGAAAGCTCTGGCAAGGTTAAGCTCATTGAAAAGGTGAAGCCATTGATCACTGTAAGTCATAAAACCATCTCAGCAGGATCCTGCTGGACTCGGGCTCCCAACAGCTGTGGGAGTGCAAAGAAGCCACTGCTGAAAGGGGCTGCAAACACAAGAATGATTTTTTTTTCCAGCAGCATCTTAATCACTATCTACACTTACCCTTCTGGCTTCCGTATCCATCTCTCAGGCATGTTACCAGCAGCTCTAAAAATAACCTCGTCCCTCTCTACTCATCAGCTAGCCTTCAAGCATGCAGCAAGATGAAGAGACTTCACTACGTCTGTAACTGTCATCAAGACATGACAGTCCTCCAAAATACAGCCTTCTAATGCCATTCCTCCTGAGAGTCTTTTCAGTCACGTTTAGCTGTGATATGCATGTGCTAGCATACACTCTGGCGTACTCCTTCTACTCTTGGCCCAGTCTGGAGAATATTACCAGGTGGGATTTTGTTTCAGTTTGGTGACAATTTGGAATGGGAAAGAAAAGAGATAGGACAGGAACTCCCAGGGAAAGATGAAAGATTCTGATTTTTAGTGCAATGGAGAACATGCTTTTGAAGTGAGTTTCTCTTCATATTCCTTTACCATCTTGATTCATGCTGGAAAACCAGCTAGGAGTATGTGACCAGAACTCCTGCCAGGTGAAAACCAGAAGACCTGTTCCAGGAGCATTCCTAACTTGCTCCCATTGCTAACGAGGCCTCGGTCCATGAGATCAGACACGATTCTGACTGAAGTAATCCCTTGTCTACAGCCAAGCTGCTTGGTTCAGTACACCACGCTACAAAGGAATCAATGTACATACAGCTGAGGTGGCTGCAACAGATCCCATTGCTCTGAGCTCACTTGGAAGAAGGAAGCATGTTTAAGAGTCTTTAAACATCCACCTAAATTGCTGATAACTTTTCATGATCAGCTATCTCTTTCATCCTGGCTGTTTCAGATGTATGTGGAGTATTATCTCTAAATTCCACACACCCTGATGTCTCGCAGGCCAGTCTCCCAGCCTCTGCTATAACTCACACATCACTTCAAAATGGAAAACCACGACAGCTTCAGATAATACTAGTGATGCAGGAGGATTCAAGTATGTAAGATCTTGCAAACCAGCAGCCTTCATACATCTACACTGCAGGTTCGACATCTCCAGTTTATTAACAACTTTGAGGAATAATATTAACTAACAAAGAATCAGATGTAGTACAGTGTTTGCATTATTCAAAGTAATTGCTATGTATTTTCCATGCTGCCCACGAGAACAAAGTACATACACGAAACTGCTGCAACAAAATCTCCATTTCCAGTATTCAGACAAGCACTGATGCTGCATCGTTCTCTTAAAGCATTTGATGTTTGTTAAAGCAAAATATTTTAAGCCTTTAAAGAAGACCTGGCATGCTTAAGCATCTTTAATGCAGATCTGCTTTGAACGTTTTTAATTCAGACTCCACCTGCTGGTCAGAACCAGAACTATCGGAGGCATCACTCAAGCTTGTATTCCTTCACTGTACTTTTCCCAATGCTATCCTTTGCCAGGAGAGGAAGTACATCTTAAAGTGTAGAATTCACCTGTTGGAACACCTCCTACATTTGCTCTTATCCTGTTCTGCCTTAAAAGTACTCACTCCAAATTACATAGGAACAGCAATACTGGGACATAAATGCAGAAAAATTCAGACACTGTTTGAACAACAAAAGCTTTTATACCACTTTGAGAATAATGGTCTGAGCCAGACTTGAGACAATCAGAGATTATTCAGCTCCAGAACAACTAATCCAGGCTAGAGATGGCAGCACAGGAAGACAAAATCACATTTGCTCCCAAGAGTGCTGAAATGCATGCCTGACACTTCACAAAAGCAGTGGCAAACTTCAAGACACATGAAAAGTATAACAGAAACTAGATAGGAATACAAGGCAAATAGAACCTCACAATTACTCATATGAACAGGGTCTGTATCCATTCTACTTCAATTTATACACATAATAATGAAATAATGGACTTTCTACATACTTTGAGCTCCCTGTTCATTTCCCTCAGCATAAGAACTCATGTGATTCAACCACACAGCCTGCTCAGCTTCCTTAGTGTGATGAGCAGAGAAACTAGGCCAGGATTTCCACAAAGCTTTCCTATCACCTCGATGTTCCTCTTCCTGAGAGCATGCAAGGTTACTGTAGGTACCTTTTTCAGAAGGGAGCAGGTAAAACAGAACATGAGAAAGCCATTAAACTTGAAAAAGCTTTGTAGAGCCACTGCTGATACAGAAGGAATACATGGTTTTGATACTTCCGTGCTGCAGAGGTTCAGACTTGGCTCTGTGGACAATGTATATGTAATATACCAACAATACATGCTATACAAAATCTGCCAGCTTCTTATGTTACCTGTAGTACAGAGGAAAAAAGCTCAGGTGAAAGCCTTCTCCCTCCTCATGCAACTTCCAGGTGTCTAGCAAGCACTGCTGCCAGAAATAGCACTGAGTATATACAGGCTCATGAAAGGCCAAGAACAACTTAACACTATGTGTAAATCCTACCAGCAGGAGAGATCATGAAAGGGTCAAGAATGATTTCAACACTGCGATTCTCAAGCTCTGACATTTATTTCTTAGGCAGAAAAAGATGACAGTACTCTGTAACAAAACATGGATTCCTAAAAGTTTAGTAACAAGCAGTTCATACTCTCTAAATACCTGAATTGTACAGGTTAGGGCCACAGGCATCTTTTAACAGCAACTGTTAAAAGCATCCTCAACATAACTGATTTGCATTTCACTCAGTACCATCACATCACTATTTCTAACATTTGCACAAGTTTAGAACACCTTCTACTGACCAAAAAGCACCCCTGAAAGAAAGGTAGTCCTATAGAAAGAGCAAAATGTTCCAGTTGTTGCAATGAGCCATGACAAGGGATCAGGAACAGAAATAAGTTACATTAAGAGCTTACCTTTGTTGAAAGCACTTTAAATGTACTTTGCTCTGGCACTATAGAATGAAGAAGAACAAGCTTTAAGTTGTAGTCTTCACCTGATGGAAGTCTCACCGATGCATTCATCTGTTAACAGTTGAAAACACATCTCTGGTCACCTTTGAGAACAGTTATCCATTTTGGAGTAAAGAATTGTCATTTGACATCAAGATGAAGTGATTAACGATTCTTTACTACGATACTTAAAACAGAAGGCATCAAAATTTCAGACAACACCCCTACATTACTGCATTATTCAACAAGGTGTTCGAAAGTACACTACAGAATTGAAATCTCCTATTCATTTGTTTTAGCCAGCAAGTACTTAAAAAGCCTATTATCCTGTCAGCTTGATCTGCAGTTTTTAGGGAAAGAATTATAGCAAACGAAGTATCAACATATTAACAATGGAACATGAAGCAATTTGCAACTTCCCTTCTAATTCATGCAAGCAATGTTAAAACTGTGTGAGCACTTGCCACGCATTAAAGACTACAGCAGCAACCAAATACTTCTATGGCTCACCAAGCACCAACTTAGCTGGGAATAAGAACCTATCTCTTCAGTGCTTACCCTTAATTAAACACAAATGTCATCGTACTGAGTATGGCATTACAGAGATCACCACTCTTCCATGAAATGTATGCTTTGCTACAATGGACAGTTTCAGAAATATCAAAAAAAAGTGATCAAAATGAACCCACCAAGATGTTGCTTTTCTGTTATCATCCTAAAATTATTTATTCACAACTACTCTCATGCATCTGGAATAGGAATGGACAGAGACACACTCAAACACATGAACTCCAGATCACTTCAACAGGCAAGCAGCTGAAAAGCAGATGCTCCCTCTGCAGCACCTATGTCACACTGCAAGTTGTGTGCAAGTCCTAAGGACCTCACTGCAGCAAGAGCACCCAGTTCACTTGATTCTGCACACAGATAACTACAGCGTAACCATGTAAAAATGCCCAAGCTGAAGACAGCTTCTAGCATTTCTTCATGCTTCTCATAGAAGTGAACACCATTTGGTAGAAACACATCTCGTGGAATC
The DNA here is from genome assembly GCF_951394365.1 of Tetrao urogallus. NCBI lineage: Eukaryota > Metazoa > Chordata > Aves > Galliformes > Phasianidae > Tetrao > Tetrao urogallus. Next base: position 30,582,435 of record NC_136813.1, on the reverse strand, counting down.
CAGGGATGCTTCTCAATAACCAACATAAATCACCTCTTTCTCTGAGAACTGCACTCTGACACCATCCTTCTGAGCATTCTTGATCATGACAGTCACAATTACTTGAGATTCTGTTTGGTACCAGTCATACCTTAAAAAGAAAAAAGAAAAAATGCCTCTAAGGAGATGTTTAAAAGCAAAAACAAGCTAAAAAAAAAAACCCCAGAACTCCCCTGGAATACACAACTCCCACAAAAGCTGGAATATTATACTGCATAGTTCAAGGCAGGGGGGAGAACAGTGTCCTTCCACACAGCAGTCACAGGTTTGACATGTACTTAAAGAATAGAAAAATGGTTAATTGAGGAATTTATGAAAATTGGGTCACCGTAACCAATTCACATTATAGCTCTGCCTTCAATAAATTAAATAGCATTTTTTACTCCAGGATCTGAAAAGCATCTGAAAATCATTACCTACACTAGGCACCATGAGCAAGTCTTTGAATTAAGCTGATAATGAAAAATCAGAAACAGAAGCTAAAATGTCTACTCCATTCCACGCTCCCCCAGCAAGAACAAAATCAATGACATTGTTTGAGAAACAGCTCACTTAGGAACTTCACAAAGTGGCAGTCTACAGAATTTTTGCAGTCATTATCTTGCATCTCCAATCCCCAAGCCAGCAAAGAACAGTTAAGACAATTATTTTGGTTCTCACAGCAAAGCTGAAGTCAACTTACTTGATCTTGGCTGACAGAGGCTGCTGTTGTGTATTCTAGACGAAGCATATTGCATTGGGAAGAAAGTTGCATCAGTGTAAAAGAACAGACATCAGTGCACCAGACATATACAAGAACAAAGATACAAAGCACTTCCATACTGATGGCATTTCTTCTGTATGTGCATTAACTTAGGAAAGGAAGATGAGATTCTTCCCTCTACGTTTGTGCCAGACTTTAAGAGTTACAATTTACAGACTGACAATGCACACACTCAGTGCAGCTCACAACACACAGGCCACACGTTTGATAGCTAACAACAAGATCAGCCTTAATTTCTTTCTTTCCTGGCTGAAAAGTACACCTGAAAGACACACAGCAGCTGTGTTGCTCATCTATGAGTCACAAAGGAAGCCTGAAATAGGTCTGAGAACGAATGGCACAGTTTTTAAACATAAAAACCCTTTAAATCATATGTCTTTATGTACACCCACCTTATTTTCTGTACGTTTTCTCCCTCTATCCTATTACTCAGGTATAAAGAAAAATGGCACAAAGACTATTTTTCTTTCAAAAAGTCAATTTTGACATTTCTTTTGAAGATTTCCAATTAAAAGGGGAAATATACTTGTCTGAAAAAAAAAAAAAAAGCTGAAAACAAAGTCTGCAAAATCCACTTGTGAGCTACCAGAGAAAACATCTTCTAGCAGTCATAAGTGAGTTAGCATTGACAAGATGAGCTGACTTTTTATTAGGCCACAGACTGCAAGTTAAAACTTGAATGAGTGCACAATAATTTCCAGACTTGTATGTCATTCCTAAGTTTTCCAAGATGTAAGAAGCCACTGAATTCTACAAGCACGTTTGAGACAAAATTCCAAACAACATTAAGGAAAACACCTTACCACTTCTGTCTGTGATCCTGCAGGAAAAAAAAAGAAGCAAAAAAAGATGCACGGTCAGAACAAAGTGAACCCACATGACTTTTACTTTACCTTTCTTCATTGACTCCAGTCCATCTGCATTTATGCCAGTCTCAATAGGACAGAAGTTAAAAACATACCAGCTCTACCTTTCATCTGCTGCCTTAAGGACCCTCTATTTTTAATTAGGTTTTCTTCCTGCTACCCACTTCAACAAACAAGTTGTGCAAAGATACAACTGTAATACAAAACATGCTCCAATTAACAGGAGTAACAAGCTTTGTATTGCTTCCCTTTCCTTACAAGAAAAGGATATGGACCTTCATTTAATGAAATCAACACCATGGCAAAAAAAAAAGAATGGAAATCACTTCCTGCAAGTCTGTGCTAGCTTGACCACCCCTTATATAGAACAAACTTCTCATCAAATCTGTATGTCATGCCAGGTAGCTACAGCTAGTGAGTGAGATGGAACCCTAGCAGACAAATTCAATGGCATGACCTTAAACACACTGTAACACTTGAATGTAAACAGCAGCTCAGTATTTCCTCTTCTAAATGTTTCTCTTAAAATACCCAGATCAAGCCTTTCCAAAGAAAAACTCCCTGTGTTTCCCTTGTAATGCACACTGCTAAAAAGATAAAAGTCTTTGGAAAATTGTTTCTCCTGCAATTGGTTTTTAGGCAACCTAACCTTTCTGCTGCCCCATTTGCCAGTAACAGAAAGAGAGGAGAAATCACAACAGGTGGAAGAAAAAAAAAAGAGGCAGCTCTTCTGCTACAGCCCATTAAAATCAGCAGGCAGTTAAGCACTGCAGGTAAGTTCACTGCCAGAGGTGTCAGTCTGTAGAAACACGCAAAAGGAAGCCATGTGCACACTCACTGAATACCACCATAAGACAGCAGAGCAGCAATTAGTACCCAAAGGCACTCTCCACATGAAATCAAAGAGGAAAACCACCAGATTTTCATTGCTCTTTCCCACTTAAATTCTCAAGTCTTGAAGAAAATAATGTTGATGTTGGATTTAGAAAGCAAGCTGACACAGTTCAAATCAGTTGTCTGAACTTTAACTACATACTCCTTTAAGTCTAAAGAGTTCAGGATAGTCAAGGGAAACAAGGCATAAGAAAACATGACTTCTTTTAAACATAAAAACTTTGGTTTCAGTACAAAGTAAACTGTAACCCCTTCAGAGAGAAATGAAACAAGCTTTAAATAACAGGGCACATCAAGTCCTGTCTCAAGTAAATGTGCTTTCTCACCGTTTAACGTTTCCTCACATCTTTTAATCCAAACTGTAAAGGTGTCATCTACATCTAGAAGAGATCAAACACATCAGCATTACAACTCTTCAAGTAATGCACGCATTGCATAAAGAACAGTTCCTTTCAACTCCAAGCAGGAATAAATTCATCCCAAATTCATCCCAATTTATTACATCACAGTATTATTTCCAACTACTTCCACGTAAACTCATTCATTTCAGTTCATTTTTAAGTACTTTATGCAGCTCCACTACTTAACTCTGATAAACTTAATTAATTTCAAATTAATTTCTAAGACACTAGGCTTTTTTTTTTCCTCCCTCTCAACTGACCCATATATGATATTGCTTTCCAACTGAACTCCACGTGTTGGAGAGCAAGAAGTACTGTTTTAAGCACTTCTCCCTTCTCTCAAAATTACTTTTCCCAAACAATCACACGCTGCCTTTCCAGAGAAATATCAAAAAAGGCCCTTCTGTTTTGTGGAGAGCCCACAGTTGGTGTGAGTTTGCACAAACAGCAGGCATTTTCTCCTGCTGGTTTCACACATACTTTACATGCACATCTACAGTTTCAGGGATGTTGGAAATAAGCAGGTGCCAATTTCACTGCACAAATCAGAAGCACAGCAGTTAAGATCATGAGGATTCTAGGAAGAAGCTCTCCAGAGAAATGAATTCATTGGAAAACAGCTAAAAAGGCAGCAGAGCGTGCATCAATTCAGCACAATTCCCAGAAAAACCCTTCACAGTCAGGAATGCAAAAAAACCCAAAATAAATAGCTGCAGCATTACTGACCAACCACTAAGCACAGCTCAACTTCTATCTTTCTACAACAGCTGGAATCCACACTGAGGGACTTCACACAACCAACCTCCCTGCAGAGGGCTTAAAGAAAACCCACATGATGTTCCAGGAGAAATGCACACAAGATGAAATGTGGCTCCACTGCAGTTCTACAAAGGTATTCACCTCAACCCTTTCAGCATGCATACATTTTCAGGTGTGCCTTATACAACTGCCACCCACTGCAAAGGGAAACAGAGTCAAATCTGCACTTGGCAGCAATTGAAGAATTCTCTTTTTTAACTACAGCCTATGACAAGATTGCCATGCAATAAAAAGATCCAGAGTTATCTGCCCTGCTGTCCTGGATCTGCCTCTTTTCCTGCATTCCAACACACCATAAATTGAGGCAAGAACTTCTTTTCCTCTCAGTAATTATTCACTCCAACAACTTAGCAACAACATTATGAATAACTTTCAGTTCAGAAAGCCTAACTTAGCCTTCACTTGCACATAAGAAGACGTTTTCTTTACAAAGTTGGCACGTTCCATCTTTACTAAATTAATCAGGTGGCCAGAGCAAAAAGGAAATTTCTCATGTGGATTTGTCCTAAACCCTCACCACGTGCTGAAGAGTTGCAGATCACACTGCTTTTTCAATATGAGGCACATCAGCAAACTCCACAACTCCCCATGCATCTAATCTCATGGCTGAGATCCTGCTTCCTAACTAAGAAAGAAAAATTCTACACATTCAGTAATACACCACATCCTATTAATCTGTTGCTGTAGGTGAACAGTGCAGCACTGTCAGGCCCAGAGCAGCAATAAGCACAAGTAGTGAGCATTAGCATTCCTTAGCATTCCCAAGACATAAAGCAGACCTTCCATCAGCAAGGAACAGAGGCATGTAATGGTGTACTTCTGCCCCCTTGTGTGTGGCAAAGAAACCAGCCTTGCCAGCACAGAATTCCCTGCTGCAGCAATTCTCTATCTGGCAGCAGCAGCTCACATCTTCTCTCTTTATCACCAGCTTAGTCATACGTGGCTAATTTTCCCATTGTGCTTTGCTCATTTTATGCTTGCTACATTTAACTAGAAGTTAACTGTTTTGCCAAAATGCTTATGTCCACAATTATTTTCACCTGGGACCCATCAAACGTTTCCACAGAACGTCAAAAGCAAATTCTGTTACTGGTATGAATTTGCCAGCAAGTTGGAGAACACAGAAGCTAAAAATCTGTGTTTTAAAAGGCTCCAAGAATCCCCTCATCTCACAACAGGTCACAGAATTTTGTGATGCTGAAGACATTAGAAGCAAGCTTCAGAGGAAGAAGCAATCAGGAAATGCTGGGAAGCTTCAGAAACATTTCAATCGGGCAAGCAGAGAAACAATGACAAACAAACAGGCAGGCTTTATGTGTATTATGGATATGCTTTTTTCTTTAGTTTTCCACAAATGCATAAGAGTGACAGGGGGTACAATCACTTGGCAGGAAGAACCATAATAGCTCATGCTCCCACCAAACTGCACTTTAAGATCAGAGGAGCAGATCACTTGTTTGGGAGAGGTAAGGTAATTACATCTTTGCTAAAGCTTTCAGTCTCAGCCATTGTTATGGATAACATAACTGAAGGATCCCAGATGATGACGATGCTTATCAGAGTAGTGCACTTTGCTCTGTGTAACCTTTCAAGATGCTTTTAAGATTTCCTTCAGCTGCTGAAAAAGGGAATTGAATGAGGTGAGTTTTATTTGATGTGGAGAAGGAAAGATAAAGGAATTATAATCATCTAGAAATTATTTTGTTATATGCTTCCTGGGGTTTTCTACCAAAGTTTTCCACGTTGAACTATTTCTTTCCTGCTTCTAGAAGGAAGTCATATTATTAGAAAGCTCTAATTCTCCCCCAGATGACACGTGTGCAGTTCCAACTGCCAACACTTTAAGGATAAAGAGAGCTCACGCACGCTTCTGTCATGCAGTGAGAGCTGAAATCCATTCTGTCAGCCTGAATGCCCACTAAGCTGCAGGCTCTTCTGAAGGCCAGCCCATCAGTAGTTTAACCACTAAAAATACCAACTACACCTAACTCTGTTCAGAAACCTTCCTGTGACAATTAGTGCCACACCACTGCCATTATTTACCTGCAAGACTTCTGGGAAGCAGGGAAACACCCTCCTTTTGTAAGGCAAGAAAACTACACACTACCAGCTAAGAATTCCACATGCATTTTTAAGCAGTTTTACACTTCCATGTAGCAACTGCACAAGTGTCTCCAAAAGCCAGACCTGGTCCACATATCTCAAATCAGGCACCTAGTTCCTAAGCCTTAAGAAAAATAAAAAACAACAACAACTGTGGTCTCTACTTTCAGTTAAGATGTTAGAGAATTTCATTTCTTATTAGCGAAGGAGCGCTGTGCACACAAGAAATTTTAATACTTACTGTCCAACTTCTGTCCCTCTTTGAAAGACTCTAAAGCAGATGCATAGTTTTTGATATGGTATTCTCCTAACCTGACACAAAGAAAGAAAAAAACCACAAGGAAACTGCAATTACTTTCTAATCTAATCCACATTCTGAAGATTACCATATCCCCACGTGTTGGAATTTAAATCAACTATGAAATCTGTTTTTTAAATAGTTGGATGTTAACATAATCACCCCTCCCTCCAAAAAAAAAAAAAAAAAAAAAGGAACAAGAAACCACACCAAAAGATCTATTTTATCTTATAACCACAGCTTTATTACAAAGGAGTTACAAGCAGCATGGCATGGAATTTACTCATTCACAGTCTTGCAAGAAGTTTGCACAGAGCAATAATCCAAATGCTATCACTGTCCTAAAGATCACCAGAACACTGTCAGAGCACCAGAAACGATACATACCCTTTCCTAAGAAGTGCTACAGCATTACTGGGGTTGAGCTCTAGGGACTTCTTTGCATCTGCAACTGCATCTGTTGAAAGTCAGTTTACAGGTGAAGATCGTTATAACATGATGAAAAAGCAGTGAAATGCAAGTCTTTCAGTACACCTCAAAAAAAATAATCAGTACTACCTCAGCTTCCTTAGCCTGCACACAAATCAAACTGTCTGAATAACAGCTTGAGAAAGTCTGCAAGCAGCTCTAGAGCTCCACAGAAGATGAAGCAGTGACTTTCATTTAGTCAAATCCTTAGGTTTGAACTGTGAATCACCATCATTTACCTATTTACTTTGTTTGATTATTGATAGGAAATTTGGGCTAACTGTTGAGTTAGTTCAGTTAACCAAATAACACCTGGGTGGCAGATTATCACCTTCCTACCACAGCTGGATTCAGTGCTTACCAAAAAAAGCACATAAGGTTGGAAGAGCTTACAACACAAAGCTTAAAACCTGCCTAAGAAGTCTACTGAAAATAATGTTCCAAGATAGTACTGTGCTAAACTCAAACAGAAAACTGGGATTGCAGAGTTTCAGATTCACTGCAAGTTTTGCAGATACAAAATAAAGATGAGGAAAACTTTCAAGCATGTCCTAACTGCAGAACCAGCAAACTAAGTTTTGTAATTAGCTTTGTTATTAGTGATGTGTCATCTTCTATAAAGAATGTGTCATAATACACTTGTAAGAGGACTGTCAGTGTTGCCTGAAGATGTTACCAGTGTAGTTCTGTAGAAGAATATGGGCATAAGCTCGTTGACAATAATATTCAGCATCATCTGGACTCTTTTCCAAAGCTCTTGTCAGTTCCTGTGAAGAAACACAGAAAAACATGAAATGGCACTTTGGAAATCCCCATGAAGATATATTAGTGAGCTCTGTCAATAAGATGTCAGAAAAAATATCCTGGACCCAGCATGAGTGTTTACCTACTGATCAGTTTTCATCCATAAAGCTTAAACATCAGAGCTTGGGGTACAAGGAACCTGCCAGTTATACCCATTCCTTGCAGAGGAGGGATTATCAATGCCTTAAATAGGAATTCTAATGCACAGGTCATCCTGTACGTTCCCAAAACCTTCCTATAATTCTCAGCACATCTGAGAAAAAAAGTCCCTCACTGTGTGACATGCCTGGCTGTGCGTGTGACACCCTGGGCAATGTGCTCCAGGTGACCCTGCTTGAAGCAGAGCTTTGTTTAGACTAAATGATCCCTAAGTGGTCCCTTCCAACCTCAACCATTCTGTGATATGGTGATTCGTACACAACTCTGATGGAGAAGCACTGCAATACCAGAGATTTGAAATCAATATACGTTAGTCAATATGCCTGTGCAGGAATAACACGTTTAAAGCATTATAATGTGATTAAATTGTATGTTATAAGATACTATTGAGCGTGGAAGATTGTTCTGAAGCATGCTGAGCAAGAAAAGTACAAGGACAAAAGACTCAGGCAGCACAGGGCTCACAAGATACGCTGTTGCACAATGGGAAAAGCATGAAGTAGTTCCTTGCTAGGAAAATCACTGGGTATGCAGACTGAAATAGTTATACCATACTCTCTGAGAGAAGAGTTTATTATTTTTGCATAACAGAATGAAAGCACAATGACTCAACGCACACACACTTGGAAAGAATGTCTCCAGCTCTCCTACTAGCAGAAAGCAAAGCTCTTGTCTTCGCAAGAACAAAAGGCAGGTCTTCTGAATCTAATTCACTACGTCACCATAGTAGAGTTACTATGTTTGCTAACTTCACTGAATTCACTATTCAGAATTTGGCAAGCATGAGGGTGGCTAAGATACAGACTTCAAGCCCGCATAAATGTTGATACAACACAGCTGCTAGAACTCAATATCACCAAGCCAGAGAAAAAAGGAAGAGCAGCAGGGCCTGTTTTAATTCAGACTGGTACCCTGCTCTCTTTCATTTATACGCTTACACCATCTAGGAACTACATGGCCACAACAGCTTCTTCCAATGTACTTCCATCAGTATCATGGAAAATGTACAAACCTCTGTGCAAGTACAGCACAAAAATCTAAAACCTCAGAGGTCTCTGAAGAAGCAGGAGGCAGAAACAGGCACAATAAAAAGCAACGCTAGATTTAACTGTACAGACAGGCCCCTAAGTTTAAGGATACATTCAAGAACAGACATCATTATGTAAATATTCATGGTATACAGATACTCTAGACAGGAGAAGTATGAGGAAACCCAACAGGATCACATAACACTGCGAAGTGAAGTACAACTTCTGACCCTCAAAACCAAGCAGGAGTCTGACACTGAACACTACAGGTGCCTGACAAGCAGAACCCATTCTGTGACCAAACGTAACCTCCCATGATCTGCTCTGAAAACAAGAACACTGATCAAAACCAGCACTCAGTGCAGGAACAAATTCCTCAGAGGAAAAGCTGCAGAACTAGCCTTCACTCATGGAAAGCAAAGGCAAGCATTTTCAGCTGGGTGAACTTACACTGCTTGGCTTTTTTGTCACTCAATCACCACATCTTGTTCAGCTACCGAGACACTTCTCCTCAAAACAAATCATACAGCACAGCAACTTGAGAAGTCAGCCAAAGGGCAGCTGATTGGCACTAAGAATTCCAGATGGTGGACATCAGCTGCAGTTACTTAGACAAGCTCAGGACCTGTCCTCCCAAAGACTCAAACAGATGCCACCAAGTTACCTTCACTCCAGGCCCTTACTGTGTGATCAAGTAAATCCACAAATATATGACTACAATAATGGTAAAAGCTGGTATGAATTAAAAGTGTTCTCAGCCTCCTGTCTCACTCGTGCCTGAATTTAAGGGGATCACCATCCTTTTGACAGAGCACTTCACCAAAACAAAGACATGACAGCTTGTTTCAGCGGGCACTTCTGATTCTCTCATAAGTCACCACTACTTACACTGCAGAGCATTATTCCACACAGCAGAGTACTTCTTTAAGATGACATAAAAAGCCATTAAGAAGTTCATAGCTTTATCACAGAATCATAAAAGAGTCACAGAATGGCCTGGGTTGAAAAGGACCTCAAAGATCATCTAGTTTCGACCCCCTGCCACGTGCAGGATTGCCAACCACTAGACCAGGCTGCCCAGAGTCACATAATTCACTGTTTAAACACAGATGATGACCTCCCAGTTGTATCAGACCCAGGAGCAGGAAGCCAAAGCATGCACATCAGGAATTAAAGGAATCACAAGCTGTGAGAACACCATGGGACTGCCATGCTGACTGGACATATGTCCTGTCAAGCGTGCAGGCAGGACACAGCACCACTTACAGGGTGCCAAGACCCAGATTATGAACATTAACCACATGAGCTGAAAGACCAGTTGCCCAAGGAGGTTGTGGACACCCCATCCCTTCAGGCATTCAAGGCCAGGCTGGATGTGGCTCTGGCAGCCTTGTCTGGTTGTTGGCGACCCTGCACATAGGAGGGGGAGTTGAAACTAGATGATTACCGTGGTCTTTTTCAACCCAGGCCATTCTATGATTCCAAGAGCAAGCAAACCTGCTGCACCACGTACAGCTCCAAGCTGGTAAGTCATCAGAACGCTATGCTGCATTATGGGACTCACCGGCAGAATAAAGGCTAATACACCGAATACCTTTCTCTGACAAGCTTGTTTATTTAACTGCAAGTGACAACTGCTTCATCCACACGGCACACAGAGGGGGGTTTTTACTTCTGCTTTTCCTTAATCAGCACGAGTGCTGTGACGGAAGAGCCCCGTACCGAGCCAGGCCCCACACAAAGGGCAGCCCTCCGTGAGGAGCGTAGCGATCCACCCCCTGCACACAGCGCCGCCCGTGAGGGCCCACAGTCCCTCCCACAGCCCTCCGCCGTCCCGCTGCTCACCCGCGCCGCCGCCGTCGGATCTCGGTCGATATCCGCGTCCGAGAACCTGCCGAAGAAACACAACGCCGTGAGGCGACGAAGCGGGGACGCGCGGGTAGGGAAGAAGGAACGCGGCGCTCACCGCGCTGCCGTTTCTGCGGCCGCCGCCGCCATACCGCCCGCCGTCCCCAAGAAACTTCTGGAGCCGCCGCGGCGCCCGCGCAACACGCTCCAAGGCCGCAGCCGCGCGCGCGTGGCCTGACGGGATGCGCCGGGACCGAGCGGCCCCGCAGGCTCCTCCCGCCGTCCGCGTGACGGGCCGGGGCGGCCATCGCTAGAGAGGCAAGCGCCCTTCCCGCCCCTTCCATAGAGTTGGAGGACCGCCGGGATAGAGCGGCGCACGAGAGGGAGGGCAGCGCGGGGCGCATGCGCGGGGCGGGCGCTGTGAGGGAGTGGGCTGGGCTGTGGCGGGCGGTGGTGTGTCGGAGTTTTGCTTCTAGCCCACCGACTGAGTTAGTAAAATCGTTTTTTTTTCCTTTGTGTGACGTAAAGTTTCGGCGACAAAGCTGTTATTAGCCTCGTGCTGTGTTTTTTCATGTATCTAACAAACAGACGAGCAAAACAACTCCCTCCCCCTGTCCCCCTGCCCTATTGCCATCGAATCGTTAAGAATCATAGAATCATAGAATCACCAAGGTTGGAAAAGACCTAAGAGATCATCCAGTCCAACCGTTCACCTATTCCCAATAGCTCCCACTAAACCATGTCCCTCAGCACAACATCCAGCCTTTCCTTGAACACCCCCAGGCTCGGTGACTCCACCACCTCCCTGGGCAGTCCATTCCAGTGCCTGACCACCCTTTCGGAAAAGTAATACTTCCTCATGTCCAGCCTGAATCTCCCCTGGCGTAGCTTGAAGCCATTCCCTCTGGTCCTATCACTAATGACACGAGAGAAGAGGCCGACCCCCAGCTCACTACAGCCTCCCTTCAGGAAGTTACAGAGAGCAATGAGGTCTCCCCTGAGCCTCCTCTTCTCCAGGCTGAACATTCCCAGCTCCTTCAGCCTCTCCTCATATGGCCTGTGTTCCAGACCCCTCACCAGCTTTGTTGCCCTCCTTTGAAAACGTTCCAGGGCCTCAATATCTTTCTTGCAGTGAGGGGCCCAAAACTGGACACAGTACTCGAGGTGCGGCCTGACGAGTGCTGAATATAGGGGAACAATCACCTCTCTGCTCCTGCTTGCAACACTGTTTCTGATGCAAGCCAGGATGCCATTGGCCTTCTTGGCCACCTGGGCACACTGTCGGCTCATGTTCAGCCGAGCATCAATCAATACCCCCAGGTCCATTTCCTCTACGCAGTCCTCCAGCCACACCGCCCCAAGCCCGTAGCGTCGCCTGGGGTTGTTGTAGCCGAAGTGCAGGACCCGGCATTTGGCCTTGTTGAAACTCATCCCATTGGCTTCAGCCCAGCTCTCCAGCCTGTCCAGATCCCTCTGCAGGGCCTCGCTACCCCCAGGCAGATCCACGCTTCCAGCCAATTTGGTGTCATCTGCGAATTTACTGAGGGTGCACTCGATGCCCTCATCGAGGTCATCAATAAAGATGTTGAAGAGGACAGGCCCCAGCACTGACCCCTGGGGAACACCACTCACCACCGGTTAAGGGTGGTAAAGACCACCAAGGTCGTCTCGTCAACCACCGAGCCAATAATCCAGCAGCCCCACCGTGCCCGCTGGTCTCGTCCCGGACCCCTCCGGGGATGTGACTGCACCGCCTCCGTCAGTCAAAGCCTTCGCTGCCGCAGGTATCCTCACCTCAGGCTTCCCAGAACTACAAAGGGCCTCATACTGCAGAAAACCATCCCTATTTCTTAGCCTGATGAAAAGGCGAGCCTGCCCCTCCCAGGGATTTCGTCAGTCTGAAATAGAAAGTCCTCAGGATGAGAGCTGTGAAAGATGTACTTCACAGTGCTTACTCATGTTCCGCTAACGGTGCCAGCAGGGCCCAGCTGCAGGGAGTGCTGCCAGACAAACCTCCAGCAGTCAGCTGGCGTCAGCCGCCAGTTTGGGTATGGCCGGCCTTCCCGAAAACGGGATTACGTCTGGGGGTTTGCAGGTCAAAACATAACCACATGGAAGGCAAGGGAAAGAGCCATGCATTGAACTAAGCGAGGCAGCTTCAACTGCCAAACGGGGCTGCTGTGGCTGAGAAGTGCTTGTGAGATAGTTTCGATTACCTCCATTCAACTAGGCTAAGATCTGTCACCATTCAAGTCACCTCCACTGACAGAACATTAGTTTTCCTATACCAATGTATTTAAAATTAACCCTGTGAGACAATTGCTACGTCTCCTACGTACATTTATAGAATATTTCCTTTATTTTTTACACCCTTTGCATCTCACCATACTTATTTTTAATCCGCCTTCTGTTGAAATACAGCCAGGTTTTGACAGTAGTTTGAGCCAACAGCCAATACACAAGCCATTAGGCTCTGTGAGCTAAATGACATCCCAAAATGACAATGAAAATTTGGGGCTGTTGATAACATATTAGGAAGCGACAGAAAAGGAGGAGTTTAAGGCCACTTCTCAGACATGGCTCAGCTTTCATTTGAGCCCTGTTTCAAAGGACACCATGTCATCACATGCCCGCAGCACACAGGGTGTGTTCCAGTCTGTTCAGAGTGATTCATGAATTGCTCATTTGCTCATGTCCCACCACAGACGCACGTCGATTCATCATGTTGTCCTATTTCTCAGTGTATTTTGGTTATACACACAACGATCATCAAAACACCGTAATAATCCAAAAGCGTTTCAGAATAAGTACAGAAAAAAAAATGTTTTTCCATTTGATTTATTTTCATAATAAACCAATTAAAAATACAAAAGACAAGAACCAAAGGTTCAGAGGGCTCCATCATTTAAAAATTTGTCTTTAAATACAAATTCACTCTGTAATATGAATACATATAATATTAAACCTCTAAACATAATGATCTTATTTTCTTCTATCAAAAATTTGTATGGAAACAAATTAGCTGAAAAAACTTCCTTATTGAATGTACATTATTTACAATCAAAAAGAACTCTTAGCAGTATTAATCTCAGAATATCTGCATAAATTGTATATATTTTTTCTCCCTCCCCCCTACAAAATAATTTGAAGTAGAAAGCAAGATTGTTAAGCTTCATAGTCACAAAATGGCATGAAACTTTTGCACCTGTAGTGATGCTCTTAGCTTCTGTAATTAAATATATCTGATGTTTTCTTATAAAATATTGACATGGCATTGTCCATTACTGAAATAAATGTTTTGTGTACTCTCAATAGGAGTGTATATTCCGTTTTGCACACACAAGAGCTTGTGCTGCAAAAAAGTACAAGAGGAGATCTGGTTATCAACATGTAAAGTGGATGTAATTCACTGGTATGAAAGATATTCATAAACATTCATACACATGGAATGAAAACGTCCAATGAAAAGTAACTGTTGCTTCAAAAGCTAAGTGATACACATACAGATTAAACAGAAAAAGGTTATAATAATCCTATTGCAATGTAAATCAGCAACAGACTGAAAACATACAGCAAGAAAGAAGTTTGGAACTTTGGCCAACGACCTCAAAATAACGTCTTCATAACATAAAAAGCACGTTTCTTCATGCCTGTATTTTGGAACATTAAGTAATACACAGTTTTAATTACGATAACATTTAGCAATTAACAGAAAATCAAAATCTGTTCTAAAGCATGAATTCTAACAATTAAATGCAGAAATTAAGTAGCTTTCTTAACGTCTTGCTTCTGAATCAAATTATATATATATACAAAACTGAAAAGGTCCCATCACATTTATGAAAATAATCATCCACAGGGTCTTTTTTTTTTTTTTTTTTTTTTAACTTATTAATATGAACTGGGTTCCAATGGCTCATTTTCTTGCTTTGCTTGTATGTTAGATGGGAAACTATTTGAACTGGATACTACCATCACAAACGGCTGCTGCTGGAATCTCTGCTCTGACTGCTCAGCATCATCTAATTTGTCACCGTCATCTTCTTTTAGCACTCCTTGTACCCCAATCTGTTTAGCTTCTGTTGCTTTAATAACTGAAGTGATCACTGTGCCAGATGGATGAGCAACCACCTGTGAACTGCTGGGAGAAAAAGTTACCACTGGGGTGGTGGCAGTGAAGGATGGAGATGAAGACACATTAACTGTTCCATTGCAAATTGTCTGCACGCTGCTGGTGAGAACCTGCTGAACTTGTGCTGGGCTCAGCACAATGGAGGAAGGAGGTGAAACTGGCTTCTGAGACTGTAGCATGACATTTTCTTTAAGAACTGTCATGGGCTGTGAAGTAGGAATGGCTTGTAAAATAAACTTTTGGGGCGTTGCTGCTGAGGCTGGATCTGTGCTGGCTATCACTGTAGTAAGAGGCACCGTCTGGAGTGTTACAGTATGCAGCTGCTGATTTCCAGGAGAAACAACCACTGGAACTTGGGTTGGAGTCTGTAAAGTCCTAGTAAGATTAGAAAAGATTATAGGGTCAGAACACGTCTGTGAGGAGTTTTTAAGAATACAGATTAACTGTTGAAAAATCACTCGACATCAGAAACATTTCATTTCTCTAAGGACTGCAAAAAGGGAACAGTCACTTTCCTACTAAAAGAAAAACATGGTTTTGACCCCTGAATTCACCGACACAATTGCCAAAGTGAAGGGATCTTGTATGTGTGATACAACCATAACTGAACGGCACAGCCTGCCTCTGAGATTGCTGGTAGGTCATGAGAAAACTTGGAAACTGTATCCAGGATCTCTTTCTCCAGCATCAACAAACATCACAAGCACGACTGAACATACCTCTGCCATCAATTTCACACAGTACCCAGTGTGTATCCAAACGATCCATAAGTCAGCCCTCAGTTCTCCTAACCTCTTTCTGTGTGCTCACTTACATGCATAATTATTTACACTGCAATGGTGATGCTCATCAGAATCTCCTCAGACTCCAAGGACACACAGCTCACTGCCTGCCAGACTCGTGTACTCCTGGTTAAAGCAGCTGAACAAAATTTGCTTCCAAAATATAAGTTTAAATTGGGAATCCTTCCATCAGTTTCAGGCTGACAGACCTGTGTGCCACATTACTTTCTGTATTTATGCTGAGAGCAAAGTCAGATGATGAACAGCAATATCACCGACGTATACAAACACTTCAGTGGGAAATGATGATTTAGAGACGTGGCTGAAACACACACACTTCAGTCATGCAACATACCTGGGTTTAAAAAAATCCAAAAAATATCTAAAAGCCACAACACGCTCCCTGTGAAGCAAATAATTTCCAGTGAAGGGAGGGAATAAGGAAGCTAAGGGTATAATTGCTTTGAAATCCAACCACAACTTGTTCCAATCCACCATTCTGCCTTCAACCATTTTTTTTCTTTTGCTTGTCCTGCAAAGTTCCAACATTCCTGCTGCTCTTCAATGTTTTCTCCTGCATGTCCTCCTCCCCTTTAATCTTATCTGTCTTTTCTGGAACATACCTGACACAGACTGAAAGCAAAAATAACCACCTCCTAGCTTATTTCTACCTCTGCTGAAATCACTTTAGATTGAAAAACACACTTTCAACATTTGTACTTTCACGTCCATTAACAACACGCTATGCTGTAGATAAACACCTACAAACACCATGGAATGTCTTCCTTTCTGTAGCCCTTCTGCCCATGTAGTGCCTGTTTTTTTGTTTACAGCTCTATGAAATCCTTCTTTCCAGCATTTAGCCACTGACCTGTCAGATCAGGCCGAGTGTATTCAGTTTAAAACAATGTTATAGCTATCACAGTTATAAACAAGAGCTCACCAGAACAAGCTGGACCTCCGGGATGCTGAAACTACAGGCTGCAGATAGCACTGCTTGAGACACTACTGTTTGCTATTCCAGCTGCACGTGGAGCTGCACTTCCTCAGTGCAGCAGCAGAGGCAAGTGAAGGAACATCTGCAGAGGACTTCCCAGGT
This sequence comes from Tetrao urogallus, assembly GCF_951394365.1. Lineage (NCBI taxonomy): Eukaryota > Metazoa > Chordata > Aves > Galliformes > Phasianidae > Tetrao > Tetrao urogallus. Next base: position 30,565,932 of record NC_136813.1, on the reverse strand, counting down.
CCCCCTCATCTCAGCCCTCTGGGAAAGGCTCCAGTCCAGCTCAGCCTCTGGGAAAGGGTGCCCCCAGCAAGAGCAGCTCCAGTAACGCAGCTGGTAACAGGCTCAGTGCATTTCACTCTTCCCTTAGCACCCTGCTGCAGACCAGCCTCTCCCCACCTCCTGTGTGGCTTCATAAATAAAAGAAAGAAAATCTCTAACTGTAGCTTTCTCTTCCTCAAAAAATGATGAGGAAGTTAGAAGTAGCCAGGACTGCTGCTACAGCAGAATAAAAACAAATGGTAGCCCACAAGGCTCCCATGCATGTCTCATCACACAGACTATACATGCAGGGCACTAAATTCAATGTTACTGACACTGGAGTGCAGAGGGGCAGTCAATAAGCCCAATCTTAAACTCCTGTTTCGTACAACTGGAGGCAAGCCAAAGAAGATGCTAATGAAAAGGGGCTGGCTAGGAGATGAAGCACCCAACCAAAGTGATATTTTCTTTCTTTCCTATGTGGTTCCATGCAGCAAATGCATGCAACTGAGCTTAAAACACAAGGCTCGGAACTACATTAAGGTTCACCATGTCTGCAGAGGGCCACAGTGCTAACTATTTTAATTAATTCCCCTGGAAGCAAGACAGGAAAAAAAATAATCAGAAATATCCACGTCAGAAGCAGTAACAGGAGGAGGGCACCCACTGCCTTCTTTAAACGCTATCTAAACTACCAAAGTTATACAAGCTTGCAGCAAAATCAGAATGTCACATAAATAAAAATCCATCAAGGTCTAGAGGAAGCAGCAATGCAGGTGGAACTGTTAAGAACTGGTATTTGCCATCAGAAAAACACTGAAAGTATTTGACTAAGACCATGGATACCATACCAGCTTCTTAATCCATGATGCAACCTATGTGAGCCTGTTAAGTACTCTTACAGTCAAATCACCAGTTACAACTTTGAAAAGCAGCAGCTGATGCTGGGAGCCTGTGCTGGTGTACCATGCAAGTAGTGCTTTGGAGCTACTTCCTTGTTCTTAAGCTGTTTTCTTTTGAAGCAAAACAGTAGAAATAAAACAGTTGAAATAAAGGGGTCCAACTGTTAACTGGTTGCAAAGGATGACCTCAAAAACAGGGAACTGGATCTAACCAATGCTGGGGGTATTCTGCAAAGCACTAGGAACAACAGCTGTGAAATGACAGAAACAAAGCATTTTCTCAGCATGCTGAAGTCATTTTAGCCGGGCTGAAAATGAGAATCTACCTCTTGGTTCATTTGGTACTGGTAACAGTCTGGAGTTGTGCAAGATCACATTAGATTATCAAGGGCTGAATAGCAAAAAAAGCAAACACTAAATGACAAGAAGGAAAAACAAGTTTGTTCATGGTAATTTATGAAAAAAATATATGAAATGGAGAAAGAAAGAAGATACGAAACAAAACTGAAGCTACAAGCCAAGCTAAACAAAGTATTTCACAGTACAACAAAAAAAAAAATGAAACAAGGCAACATTAAGAAATGCACAGAAGTAAGAAGCAAGAAAAGAATTTCCTTCCTAGCATACATATTACTCAGTGTACGGATGGATATAGGGGGAACGATGGCCTTGAGATAAATGGGCCAATTTCCAGGGACTTTCCTCATTTGTTCAACTCACTGGTTACAAACAACTCATTCAATCAGCCTAGCAAGAGGAGGGAGGCAAAGGGGCGCGGTGTGCCTGTTAGAACCACTTCAAGTGCCTGAGCCAAGAGGCAATCTCTTCTACGTGAATACAGGCAATCTTGGCCAAATCAATTCAGGAGCACTACCTTTGTGCAAAGCCTTCTGCAGCTGCACTCAGTTATATGATAGTCAAAGAGCCTTATAAATACCTCATCCCAAAGCATCTCAGACGTAGCCACTGGCCTTCTTCCAGTGCTGTGCAGATGGGAGCCGCTCACCAATCAAGGTACAGAAGTCCGTGAGAGGTAATAAGGTACCTGATGTCTTAATGCAAAATCTTTACATATCCTTCTCCTGAAGGAGGGCAGAGCTTGCCTGTTCTTGTCTAGCTCTTTGTCTGGACAAGGCAGTCTGTTACATCATGAGGGCAGAGGACCTAACTCAACTGAATTAAAATTCAGAAATGTTCCCACTACCAGAAACCTGTAGCAACTCCACCTCTTTTGACAGTGCCAAATACACGTAAGAAGAGCTTCTGCAGACAGCTTCTCATTGTGCTGAAACAAAATTAGTCGAGGTGACCTTTTAAGTCCCATCTGACATAAACAGCCTTCTTCTTTCTACCACAGGAATCGTAACAGAAATTTTATTAAGTCTTCTCAGCTGCAGGAAATTCAAATCAAAATGGAAAGCGATAACCAAAGTCTTTGCCATGTTGACTCTATTATAAAAATATTCTGCCCTCTAAACTAAATGGGTTTCCTATAGACATTCAATCCAATTGCAAATAGAGGCAAAGCATGTGCACTGACTTTGGTTAAACAAAGAAAGGCCTCCCACACAATTGCAGGAGATGTTTTCAGTTATCACATCCCTTTTCTCATGTTTCCCATCAAATACCAGACCTCTAGCAAACTTTTTACCAAGCGTTGACATTTGTGATGGTTTTGATTCTGCATACCTCTAAGAATTGCAAAAGATTGGTGGGCTATAACAGTAGCTGACATGCAGATTTGAATTGCATTCTTATTTGGGGAAAAGGATTGATTACAGGAATGCAGATTGTGAAGACAAAATCTCAGCAAGGTGTTGCCAGACTGCCTCTCTGTGCCTCTATGGTTAGCTCGAGCACACTGAATAAAGATAGGATGCAAAGTACTATTAGAGAACGTAACAGTGACATTCACTGCACAATTTATACAAGTTAACATCTGTAGATGAGACAAGATAACAAAAACATTTTGTTTGATTAGCAGCCATAATTGCATTTGCTGTGCTCAAAAGTTCGTGCGAGACCAATCTGTGTATTTTATCAGCATCAGCATAGCTGCAAGTCAGATAAACAACAGTTAGTTTACATCACAGCCTGGACACAGAAACAGACTATGGAACAATAGCACAAGCATGTGTTTGCCTGGCGTAGACATGACTTTCAAAGGTAATTCCCTCTGCTTATTGGGACAATCCACCGTGTTGGCATATTGATGGCTTCATCACTGTTCTTACACAGCATGCTCACAGCCAGAAAAAACACAATTCCCCTTCAGCTACTTCCTCCTCCTCTTGAATAAGGATCTTGCCACTGTGGTCCGTGCTTGTGTCACCTTCAGGATGAATTACTGCAACATTTTCTACCCCAAAGGTTGGTAAAAGGTCAAGATGAAAGCTGTGGCTGATTCATCCTGTAGCAGCAGTGCTCCAGTTCAGAAGGGAACACAGACCGTATCCCACTGATCCTCTGTGGTCTGTATTAGCTTTTCCCCAAGTTACAGAACAGAGTCAGTACACTGGTCTTCTAACACGCTCTGTCCAAGCTATCACAAAGACAACTTGAATCCTCTCTGAACTGTTAGTAATGAAACAACCTCTCTTCACTACATAGAAGACACCCCACCTTAAATCACTGCTATGCTAGATTAAAGGTAGATGTAATGTGTATCTGTTTACAGCCATAGTCATATAAAAGTGCAATTCAACGGCTCAAACCCAGGTGCCTTATAGCCCTCATGATGTCGTAGACTATGCAGAGAAGGTAAGGACTCAGTCTTTCAGGAGACATACAGCTTTTGGAGTAGCAGCAGAATGCTCCTTAGACTCAGAACAACCCTATTGAAGTTGAATCCCAAGCCTGCTTTAGTGCCACTAAATTCCAAGCTAAAACAGAATTCCTCCAATAACACATCCCTGCAAAACAAACAACCTGTGCGAGTTACTCAGTTTTAAAAAGAGCAATTCTACAAGCACAACATTCAGAGAGCCTTTCTTCTGCCTTCAAAAGCCAGCTCACTGGAAAAGTTTGGAAACAGAATGCTCATCCAGAGAGGCATTTTATTTTTCACCTTGTCACTGGAAACGTGTGGTGCCAAACTCAGTTCCCAGCGACACAACTGGAAGCTTCTGTAACTGCACTTGCATCCACCAAGAAAAGCAGAAGAGCTGCAAGTCTGTAATGTTAAATATTCTTATCTGAGATACTCAGTGTCCATCCTGATCAGGAAAACCTCGTTTGCAAAACCTGACCCTATCTTCCAAGGTTGAGTTAGCACTACTTCGTAGCCTTTCTGTGCTCAAATTACACAGAACTCCACAAGAGCTCTGAGCAGCTGTAAACGAAGGCACTGCCTGCATCCCACAAAGAACCTGCTTGCTTCATTGGCATTCCAATTTCTTTCAGAAATACACAGCAGCCCTGGGGACTAGCTGCCCTGCTCTGCCAGCTCTGTGACAGGCAATGCCAGCTGGCACACAGAGGGATGAGGACGCAAATCCTGCACAGCATTCTTCAAACATAATTCTTTTAACAAGTCCCTTACCAGAGAAGATGCATGTTCAGACTTCTTCTCTGAAGGGTATGGTTACTTGTTAAGAAGCCAATTGTTTTAACCTCAAAAGCCCTCAATATATTCTTTACAGTATGTGGTTAATCATAAATTTTGTTTCCCTACTCAACATGACAGAAGCAAATTGCTGCAGAGGGAAGAACATTTATTTAAATGAAGAAAAGAGCGTTTGTATGAATAAAACTCTGGAGGCTACATTACAGGAGACAAATTATATGGGCCCAAGATGTTTGAGTCTCACAGCAGAGCCTGACCACTAATCAGGAAAAGCTCCTGGGGAACGTTCCCAAGCTTGCTCTCCTGTTCTCCCACGAGGACCTCAACTATCCATGTGCCTCACCCTCCAAAAAGCACAAAGCTGTGGCTGCTGCTATTGCTCCTCCAGTTTCCTTGTAAATTGACAGTAAAGTGCCTCTAAGCACTTTCCTATAAGCAGTATCCATACATCACAAGGTTTGTCTGCCCCCTTTTTTTACAATGGTGCTCACTTGTGCTGTGCATTTTAAATCAAGCAGACCCATCACAGAATCACAGAATCGTAGGGGTTGGAAGGGACCTCCAGAGATCATTGAGTCCAACCCCCTGCAAAAGCAGGTTCCCTACACCAGGTCACACAAGTAGGTGTCCAGGCAGGTCTTCAACATCTCCAGAGAAGGAGACTCCACCACCTCCCTGGGCAGCCTGTTCCGGTGCTCTGTCACCTCACTGTAAAGAAGTTCTTGCGCACATTTGTGCGGAACTTCCTGTGCTGCAGCTTATGTCCGTTTCCCCTTGTCCTGTCTCCACACATTGCTGAAAACAGTCTGGCCTCACCACTCTGCCCCCCACACCTTAGATATTTATAGACCTGGATCAGGTCCCCTCTCAGCCATCTTTTCTCAAGGCTGAACAGACCCAGTTCACTCAGCCTTTCCTCATAGGAGAGATGCTCCAGGCCCTTCACCATCTCTGTGACCCTCCGCTGGACTCTTTCCAAGAGAACCCTGTCTTTTTTGTACTGGGGAGCCCAGAACTGGACGCAGTACTCCAGATGAGGCCTCACCAGGGCAGAGTAGAGGGGGAGGATCACCTCCCTCGACCTGCTGGCCACGCTCTTTTTAATGCACCCCAGGATGCCATTGGCCCTCTTGGCCACAAGGGCACACTGCTGACTCATGGCCAGCCTGTTGTCCTCCAGGATACCCAGGTCCCTCTCTGCAGAGCTCCTCTCCAGCAGCTCATCCCCCAACCTGTACTGGTGCATGCAATTATTCCTCCCCAGATGCAAGACTCTACACTTGCTGTTGTTAAACCTCATCCAGTTTTTTTCTGCCCAGCTCTCCAGCCTGTCCAGGTCTCTCTGAATGGCAGCACAGCCTTCAGGCGTGTCAGCCAATCCTCCCAACTTCGTATCATCAGCAATCTTGCTGAGGGTGGCCACTGTCCCCTCATCAAGGTCACTGATGAAGATGTTGAACAAGACCGGACCCAGCACCGACCCCTGAGGAACACCGCTGGTTACAGGCCTCCAACCAGACTCTGCATCGCCAACGATGACCCTCTGCGCTCTGCCAGTCAGCCAGTTCTCAACCCACCTCACTGTCCACTCATCTATCCCACACTTCCTCAGCTTTGTTATAAGGATATCGTGGGGGACAGTATCAAATGCCCTGCTGAAATCAAGGTAGACTACATCCACTGCTCTCCCCTCATCCACCCAGCTAGAGACAACACCATAGAAGGCCACCAAGTTGGTCAAGCACGACCTCCCCCTTGTGAACCCATGCTGACTACTCCTGATAACCTCCTTTTCTTCCAGTTGTCTGGAGATGACATCCAGCACCAGCTGTTCCATCACCTTTCCAGGGACAGAGGTGAGGCTGACTGGCCTGTAATTACCTGGATCTTCCTTCTTGCCCTTTTTGAAGACCGGAGTGACATTGGCTATCCTCCAGTCTTCAGGCACCTCCCCTGTCCTCCAAGACCTCTCAAAGATGACAGAAAGTGGTTCAGCAATCACCTCTGCCAGCTCCCTCAGCACCCGTGGATGCATCCCATCAGGTCCCATGGATTTGTGAACATTGGTGTTGCCTAGGCGCCCTCGGACCACCTCTTCCCTGACTAAAGGGAAGTCTTCCATCCCCCAGACCCTCTCACTAACCTCCAGGATCTGGGATTCCCAAGGGAAAGCTTTTTCACTGAAGACAGAAGCAAAGAAGGCAATGCCTTCTCAGCATCCTGTGTTACCAGAACACACACCCCTCACTTAGCAGGGGAGCCACATTCTCCCTAGTCTTCCTTTTACTGTTAACGTACTTTAAAAAGTCTTTTTTATTATCCTTTATCACATTTGTCATATTCAATTCCAGGTGGGCTTTAGCCTTTCTCATCACACCCTGCATGCCATGACAACATTCCTATATTCCTCCCAAGTGGTGAGACCCTTTTCCCACATTTCATGGACCTTCTTCTTTCCTTTGAGTTTGCGCACGAGCTCCTTGCTCATCCACACAGGTCTCCTGCCACCCTTTCCCGATTTCTTCCTCACAGGGACGCACCGATCCTGAGCTTGGAAGAAGAGCTGCTTAAATGCCCACCAGCTCTTAGAGGCCCCCTTACCTTCTAATACCCAACACCCACAGGACAGCTCCAAGCAGGTCCCGCAAGAGATCAAAGTTGGCTCTCCTAAAGTCCAGGGTAGCAATTTTTTGCTTTGCTGCTTCCACTCAAGATCTTGAACTCTTAAACATCATCCTGCCCCTCATGGTAGGTCCACTGAAGCTCTTCAGAACATGTACACAAACACATTCAACTGCCAGAGGTTTACGGTTGCATGCGCAAACAAAAGATAGTTACTCTGTTTTAATTTTACAATAAAACAAAGCCTAATATATCACCTCCTAAATTTTTTAATATGCCTTTCCAATCTGGCCAAATGATTTTTAAGTTTGCAGTTTGAAACTAAACAAAAATATAAGTCTGAAACTGAGCAAAAATTTAAGTTACAGACTGCATTTTTGGAGCCTGGACTTATCAGCACTTTGGTTTATCCTGGCTAAAAGTGTGGACAAAAACAATTTCTTATTTTTCAGTCTCACTGCTTAAACACCTTTGCATGTTTGCATTCTTGCATTCCTAATGAACAATATTTCTGTAACATTCAGTAATTTAATTGAACTGGAAAGATCCAGTCAATGGGTCTCTTCACCCCCTACCCCCTTCAACTGAGAAACTGTCATCGTGGCTAGGAAACACACAACTGAAGGACTTATGGAAAAAAGTTATCAACACAGCAGAAACACAACTGAAGTGATACAAAACTCCAAGGATTCCACAGCTTTTATTTCATTCAAACTTCACACATGCATCATCTACTACCTTCCCCCATGGCCTTTTGCTTACTGCCCAAAAACTCACTGTGAAGTGCTGTAATGCAATAGATTGCAATCACACCATTCTGCAGCTTTCCAAATCTTAAGAACGCTTGCCTGCCTATCTAACTGGGTCTAAATGTCTTCATTCTGTTTATTGCTATCATTTTTTTTAGCTATCCATGTAACTACATAAATAGCAGTATCTACATAACAGTCCATCCAGTCGGAATTGTTTTTGATGGATAATCCAACATAGATGTAGCCCAGAGCTATTTAACTCTGTAAACTGCCACACTCTCTGCCCTACTGATGTTTAATAGCAATTTTCTCCCAACTTAAATGGTACTGCATAGCTTCAGTAATGCCTGTACTCATCTCCTTTCACTACTAGTTACCTACCTACGTTTTTACAACTTGCAGGTAATTAAATCCTTCATCAGCCTTGAAATTACAGGCTTGTGCAGCTCCATTCCTAGGCTTTAAAATTTAAGTGCACACATCACACTGACACAGGTTTTTGTTTTCCCAAAGGAATTTCAAAACTTTTTTTTTTTTGGTCAAATTCTTCATAATTAGAGATGATTTCCACCTAACCATCTGATCACACGCAACCTTTCCTTTCTTGGGCTAATTTTAGTTGATTAGAATTATAAGCGAAACGCAATTTGATTTCCGCAGTAGAAAACAAATGAAAACAGATACTGCTTACTTAAAAACGACGACTCCTTCCAGTCCATTTTACAGCCCTCATCAGTAATTACATTGCTTAATATATTTATTCCCTTATAACCTTTATGAAGCAATGAATTTCACTTTTCAGTGTGAATTTTTCGCACTGCAACATGAATGAAAACCATTTCCTAGTTTTCAAGGAAAAAAACACCAATTCACCAGGTTTTTTTTTTTCTTTTTTTAACCTCAAAGAAAGAAGAGAGTTTATTATACACATATTTCTTGATTGAAGCTGAAGTCTTTTGTTGTCATCTCCTCCACGTAAATGGAAACTCTTCAGTTTCGACTACTTGGTTACCTCCTAAAACATTTCTTATCAGTTCTATCAGCCACTGCAGGCTGATTTAGGCAGCTTCAGCTCCTGTAGTTTAAAAACCTAGCTGGTATTGCTAGTCTGGATTTTCCTGAATCGATCTTCCTTTCACTTACAGATGCAGTTCTAATAATTGACCGGCTTTTACAGTCTCCAGTAGCAGAGATGAGAGAGCTAAAGGTATTTGTTCGAAGCTAAACAATTATTTTATCTCATTAACATCATTAGTTATTTCCATCTGACAACATTCTATGGTTAACCCCAGGTACTCACAGATCTACCGGTGGCTCTGGATGCAATTTTCAAAGGAAATAACACAGGAAGGGAGCAGGAAAAAACATTATTGACTTTTTGTAGTATAAAATGATAACCATTCAAACAGCAACTCTAACAACACAAATCTCAAGTGGAAAAAGAACAACAAACAACAACTAATGTGTGTAATTCATTAAAAATGTGCAGCTCCTGAATTACATCCTGAGGCTTTCGTGAAACAACGAAGGTCCAGAATTACGACATGCAATTTCAGCGTTCCATGAAAGGGAGAAGAACAAGCTCTTTTAGCAGCAATAAAATGCTGAAGTACGTAACTGAGCTTTCCCCTTTTAATTGGGGACAATAGAAAAGATGAAAGAGATGACAAAATTTATAATAAGAAGAATTAAGAAGGAAGAAGGCAAATCTTTCTGATGGATTATTGTAATCATACCACACGTAATTCAAAAGCAAAGACACCAAACAGTGAAAAACCGGAGCCATGAAAATACTGTCTCTGCTGCAAGACAGAACCAACAACAGAAAATTTTAAATAGAACTTGTATATTTTTCCTCTTTATGGGATTTGCACCAGGCCTAATCTGGAGGAAATAAGTGCTTCCCTTTGCCAACGACAGAGCTTAGGAGTGCAGACATTCAAGAGTGCTGTAGAAACTCCCAATTAATTCCCAGGGTCACCCTTTCACTGCAATCCAGGACAGGAGCAAGCTTTTTGAAGTACAACAAAGAACGTAGTCTACCTACTCACCACCCAATGAAGTTATTCTTATTCATACATTAATTTACATTTTCTTACCTTATATTCTGAACTGAGGGACTTAATGTTTCATCTGGAACGTTACTGGTTACAGCTGCGTGTCCTTCTGTGAGGGTATGCAATGGCTGCATTACGTGAACTGTCCGAAAAAGCTGAGTGGGATGTACTGGCTGTGTAGACTGCATTGTCCTCAAAACTTCTGAAGTCAAGCCAGGTGTCTGCTGCTGTACAACTTCTACGTGCTCCTTAAGCTTAGCAGGCTTTGAATTTCCTGTTTTTAGAACTGTGGTGGATCCTCCCTTTGTTCCTGCGTTTGCAGACGCTCTAGATCTGCTCGACTGGTTTCTACTGGCCACAGGAGTTGAGAGCAAACTTGAATCTGATGTTTCAGTGCTAGGACTTGCATCTTCATCATCTATATAGACGAGATCTTTTGGCATTTCCTTAAACTGATACACTAGGCGCTGACCTTCTACTTTAGCCAGTATTCCTCTTTGGTAATAATATCTGTTTAAAGCATACGTACATCAAGTTACAGAGTGCTTTCTGACAAAAAAAAGCAAGCTGAAAAAGAGAAACCCTTACCAACAGAAGAACAGTAAATAAGACCAGCATTAGCAAGAAAAAGAGGCTTAAAATAATATTTTACACGCCTCATTTCTTGATTACGAAGGAGTGGCCAAATTAGTAGCACATTTTCAATTCAAAGAACTCTTTAGTGGTATGTCTTATGGTCTTTTAATTTCAACCTCAGGTAACACTGAACAGCAAGAACTCTGCGACTTAGCAACGCTGCTACAAACTGACACTCCTTAAGAGTCATGCAAAACTTGCAGGTCTCCTCCAGACATCCAGTCCTTTTTTACCCAGTCTTAATTATGCTCACTTCTCAGTAAGTGCATACAGATGCTTCAGCTACAAGGAAGGACAGGGAACAGGACAGGGGAGCTCTACTTCTGTTATATTTACAGATACATAAAATTAGACATATTGAGATGAGAGGTGAAAGGAAAGACAAGCACAGCTGCTCAGCTAGACAATGATCAATCAGCAAGTAAGACTGAAGCTTGCATCACTCACACTCACAGGATTACACTTATTTAGCACAGTCTTTTCTGTATGTGGAATAAACCCCCATAGAAAAAGATGTTTTAAAACTGTACACACAAGTTCATAGAATCGCATGCAGATCTTAATTCTAAAACTGTATTTCCCACTGAGAACTGGATAGTTTGCTATGGGAACAAATATTTTCTTAAATTCTACTGTAGATAAATTCAGGACTTCTTGGAGGAAGGAGAGTCAAACTTTACAGAAAAGCCACTTCTGGAATCCCCTGTCTCCAGTTTTGGGGGTGACTGTGAGATACAGGTTTGGTGGCGGCACCGAAAACATGCAAGCTGAAACTGAAGGTGATTGATTTGGGGTTTAGGTTAGCAAGGGTTACTTTTAGTTAGCTGATTTATTTTGCTGGAATAAGTCCTTTGTTTACCAAGCTAACAGAACTCCTTTACAGTTGTTACACAAATTAGATGAGGCATTTAATGCATGCAAACACCATGGCAACAAAGACAGCCTATTATTAAAAATGCACATACCTGAGAGCTCTACCCATTGTTTCATAATTCATGTCAGGTTTGTTTTTGTGTTTTCCCCATAATCTGGACACGGCCTTAGAATCTACCAGTTTGAAAATGCCCTTCTCTCTTTGAGTCCATTTGATATACTTAGGACATGTAGCTTTGTCCTGAAGCAGTGCTAGTAAAAACTCCCAGAGATAAATTGTGTTTCCTAAAATAGAAGTATTTCAGGAAAGAAAAAAAAAAATAAATTAGTTGACAATATTTTATTCTCAATGTAAACCTAAAAATTAAGAAGTTGGTATCTTTATGAATACACTGCAATATAACGTTGAGATTAGGAAACAGTGACAGAGAGGCATGGGAAGGGAATCTTGTTAGTTATTTTAATCGGGGTGCCCAGTCTAGCCGTGGTCTGTAACCAACAGATTGAGCATCAAACTACAAACATCACATCCCAGCATCAAGATCAGACAGCATTCTCTTCCCATTCACATGCTTCCTTCATGCCTAACCCAGCCACAGAAGCAGTGACTTCAATTGAACAGGAACATGTTCAGGTCCATCCTCTGAAGCAACTGGAAATGAAGCACAGAATCCCTGCTTTAACAACAAGATTTTTTTTGGGGGGGGGACAAGGGGGAGATACTCAGAGATAATGCCAAGGGAAGCAAACCTTGGAGATAAAGTTCAGAAAACATCTCTTTCTCCTAAACTCAATGACTTGCTGGTAGACAACATTCAAACTGCATTTTATGTAGAAGCAGATACAAGCACACCTACATCTGGAAATCCAACATGTCTGTTTGCTGTTTTCCACACATTATAATCACAGATTGTGAAAAAATTACCACCAAATCTGTGTCCAGGAAACACATTTAAGGAGTCTAAGCTGGTATAACTAAGGAGATCTTTTTGCCTGCTTTTTCTAAGGCTATTTGTGTTTGATGTTCCTTTGGACAGTCACAGCTGCAGAAAAGCCTTTTTAGTGAGATGCTGTCAGACTGATGAAGGAGGAAAACCTCTTGTGTGAAATTATCTCCTCACACAAGTAGCCATGTAATACCACACAAAGGTCAGCACATGCAGATTCCTGCAGCTTCACCAAAAAAAAATAAAAAAAGATGGCCAATGAATGAGAACGTAACAGGATCTCTTAGATTCAGCTTCATTCTGCTGTCTTCTCAACTTCCATGGCCACCAGTCTGGACTTTTTGTTAACTAGAGGAGGTATCTTATAAATTCTTAAGACTCTGAAACTACCCTACTGTATTTCTACAAATACATCATTGTCCATAGCGACATCCTGTGTTGGTCAGCTCTAGTGATGAACCAACAGGTTTGACTGAAATTTTGGTGATTAACCCAGCAAGCCCCCGTTATAAGGTACTTGCAAATATTCAGCAGTGTCTCAGTCAGCCCTGACAGTACAAAACACCCCATCAGAAGGTAGAAACCTGAAAAGTGAGCATCTCTGGAGAAAAACCCCTGGCTTTGCTACAAATCTCTTCCAGCCTAGTGGAAAATATCAGCCTGTCTGCCTCCAGACACCTGAAGGCAAAGGTTAAGATTGTTTAGGCAAGACACCGTGTCAGTCAGGAATGACAGCATTCCCAGCCAATTACCACTAATCCAGGGTGCTTTTGTTGCAGTCTAGACTAAAAAACTGAGCAGTATCAAGGCAGACTGGAAATCTGTCACTGTTTAGCCACTGAAAAATCACTGTGAAGAGGACTGTCTGTGAAAGCACTCTTTTACTCCCAGGCAGGATTTCTAACCTCCTGTGAGTTACAGCATAAGAAATGCAGAGAAAACTCACTATTTGCTCCACACACTGCATTAAATAATTAAATGGAGAAGTCAGTATTTTAGCACACGTGCTCTCCTAAGGGGGAACAGTGCAGATACTGAGAGATGAGCAACTCCCAGGATTTTCTGGTTGCTTCTGTGCCATGGCCACATATATTATCATCTCTTCTGCTTTGACTCTACGTTCCTCAAAAATATGATAAACAAGTGCTTGTATGGTAGTTTTGTTTGTAATAGTGGCTTCAGGCAACACACTGTAATTCCTTCCGAGTTAGCAATTTTATAAGTAGGGACAAATGTGAAATATTATAGCATATCCTTTTTATCATCAACAGAAAGTTAGATGCTTCTGCCTTTTAACTTGGAGGATAGCTGCTTTGATATTTCCCATTATTTCATTTAAGCACTGCTGTGAGGTTACTGTGATGCTTTTCTTTAATTTAAAAATCAGGTCTTAATTAAAAGCAAACAAACCAACCACAACAGTGCATATTCAAAACAGCCAGCAATAGCTTTTAAAATATTTATTACTTGCAAACAGATCTTTTTTTTCCTGTTACGGTCGAAAAATTTTATTCAAAAGAAAACAGATTATTTGGTCAAATGTAGTAATTTTTAGAGTTTCAAAAGAGACCAACACCCCCCCGGTTTTGCAGAGCTTGTCTCCTGGTGAGCACTGCAAAATACGAGAGCAGTTCAGGTGATAAAAGCACACGTGGTGGCACTTGAGGTGACACAGAAGAGCTTCCCCTGTGCACCGGTGTTGGTGGCGGGCAGTGCATCAGGCTGCAATTCACAAACCAGCCAGGTTTCAGTGTGGGCACTGGATCAACAGTGAAGCAAGTTGACCAAACTGACAGGCACTGCTGAACAGTTCACAGAAGGGGAAATTATTTATTTGTATCAGTAACGTGGCCTCTTCTCTTTCTTTTTTTTTTTTCTTTCCCTATTTTAACCACGAAAGGAATGAAGTACTGAAAACCAAAGCGTTCTGCCCAAGCCTTCAAGCTAACTTCCCTCAAATTTAAGGCACTGGTACTTCCCACTGGCAGCTGGCAGCCTTGATCATCTCTCTGTGCAGAATTAGACACATGCAGATGGAAAATGTTTCCAAAGATCATCTGTCAAAACAATTGCATCCCACGAAAGCTTCATACAATGCAAGGCACTCCCCAGGACTTCTACAGAAACACAGCAGCCTCTGTGGGGGCTTGAGGATTTTCCAAGAGCCCTTGCAACTGAAATGACAAATGCATCCTTCCTCCCAGGAACTGGGTAATTCACAAAGGAGTTTCCTGCACTGATTTTTTTACATAATTTATGATGAAATGGTAACTACCTTTGAGTACAAGATCTGTTGCTCTATCACTGCAAACTCTTCTCTTTTTACGTGTCAATCAGAAGCAATATGCTTTATTAAAAACTTCAGCGACAACTATGTGACTTACCCTTTCCATCTTTGTTTTTCTTTTTCACAGATATGTTTGGAGTTGTTGCAGGGGACTCAGGACGAGAGGGTTTTGGCTTCTTCCCTGAAATAAACCACCAGTAAATGAACTTCAGGTTAGAAAAAAAAATGGATGTAAGTAAAAAAGAACAAGGACCTAAAAAAGAATGATATTTTTTTTCTTAATTCAGAGGAATTTCAATTTTTATTCATTTAGGATTTTTGTTCTATTCTGAGCCTCTTCCATTTCTACAAGAAGATTGACATCCCTATGATATTAGTGTAAAGATTTTTTTCTAGTAAAGATTTTCCAAAGCTCACCTGCCTTGGAAATCTCTGTGGCTTTTTAGGTACTCTTAACAGCACTTAACACAGGAGAGATAAGAAGAATAGGCTATTAACTGTGAACAGAAGTGTTTCAATGGAAAAGGCTCAACAAAATACAGAGCACTATCTTGTTCAGGCATCACCAAAATGGAATTTTCAGGGATAAAACAAGGTTGTCTTCTTATTTGTCTGGAAGTCCCCACTGATAGCAGCCAACTGTACTGTCACATGAAGAAAATATTTTTCAGTTCTGTTTTATCTTATATCTTTCCCAATGCTGGAAAGAAAGTTGGTTGTTTTTCTAACACTGGGAGAACCATTAAAAGAAACACCATTATTTGAAGTTATAAACATGGTTGCTCTGCCTGGTGAGGAAGACTTAAAGAAAGAAGTTAATTACAAGTGATGACAAGAGTGAAGAGCATTCACTTGAAGATGTTGAAGAAACAACTAATCATAAGTGGAATAAAAAAAATCAAGTTGTACTGAATTCTTTTTCAATATCAAATCTTGACCTTACTCCTTCATTGGCTCTCGCTCAATATCAGCTTTACCAATACTGTAATTAATCAGGAATCTTCAAAACATACTTATGAAAAAATATTCCTCTTATTAGGTTTTGCAATGACCCTTTAGTACAAAACTGTCCTAAAAGCAATGCCTCCTACTTCATTATGTTGGCCCATGATGTCAGGGGTGGACATTGATGGGTGCCTTGTACCTGGAGACATTCAAGGTCAGGCTGGTTGAGGCTCTATGCAACTTGATCCAGCTGTAGGTGTTCCTGTTTGTTGCAGGGGAGCTGGACTGGACAACTTTTTAAGGGCTCCTTTTCCTCCTTCCCCCTTTCCCAAGGCATGGGTCCATGGGTCTCCCCTCCCCATTAGTCATAAAACCAGGTTGAACCAGCCTGTAAACTGTTGACACCAACTCAGAAGATGCTATGATGGTATGGCAACAGAGGCTGAACCTTCCTGACAGTATTCCATTACATGCTGTTACTGTGTGACAGATGGGAGAAGAGATGCAGTCTGACAGAATGGCATCTGACACAGAAGTGTATCACTGAACTCCTTCACCTAGAAAAAATAGCACCCAGTGACATTCATCGACACTTGCTCAACACTTATGGAGACCGAACAGTGGATGTGAGCACAGTGAGACAGTGGGTGGTGCCTTTCAGCAGTGGCAACAGTGAAGTGGAAGACAAACCACGTTCCAGACAGCCATGCAGACTTTTACAAGAATGGTGTGCAGGCTCTTGTTCATCGCTGGCAAAAAATGCAGAGCTAACGTTGGTGATTGTGTTGAAGAAATGTTTTGCAGCTGAGAGTTTGCTCTATCAAATAGTGTTATGGTGCTCTTTTATCTGTTATAGTTTCAATGGAAATAAATAAGAGGCATTACTTTCAGAGTGCATATTATCAGTACCTAAATTTTTCATGTACTGCCTCTGTTCTTTTGAGAGGCAGAACAGAGCAAGCAGACAGGACTGAGAGAAATATACTTCTAATCCAAGTAACCTGCTGTCACAAATAAAGAGGTAAAGAAAAGTATTTTTCTTTTTCTCTCTTTATTGCATTTCCAAAGGCATTTAAGTTCAACTGAAGCAAGACAAACAGGTCTGTGCAATGCCATTCCTCTTTCGGTTTTATTTTTAGAGGTTTTCTTAGTACAAGAGACAAAACTGCAGAATAATCACAGAATCAAAGAATATGGGTTAGGGAGTTTCACCGGCTCTGAACAAGAATGTCAAGGCCAGCCTGGACTGTCTGATTTGTTACAGACCTTCAGATATCCATTAAGAAGTCATTAGAAAGCCTGGTTTGAGCACTTTCATCGTTGGCAGTCCTGATAAATCCCCTTTGCACTTTCAATTTTCTTTGTCTCTCCCTTTTTTTTTTTCTTCCCAAACAGGAACAAGAGGAAGGATTGCTAGTTGAGAGCTGCAGTGAGGAAAGACTAGTAATGCATGAAGTCCTCTCATTTAATTGCTTTCATTCACGGAGGATTCATGGCTGAGGAGGGGACACAAAGCTCAGCCATCTCCTTGGCCATTAATGTCTTCCTTGATTTGAATGAAGATGGAAGGAAAGAAATCCTACAACACTGGCTTTCAAGGGGCTGTATGACAAAACAGTAGGAATCTCTGGAGCATGTTTCTAGCAGTTTCATACTACTAACCATTACTGGTTGCAAAAAGAAAATAGTCTTCTTTATTTTCTTCTGTAAAACATTAAGACAGAACCACACTTCTATAGGTCAGCTATTATTGCACAAGAAGTTCCACATGGTAACTTTGGGTAAAGGCTTTTCTCTCCTTCAAGTTGATTTATGGGATAACTGTTCAGTGCTCATATTGTTACCCATCTTGTACATACATGTTAAGGAGTAATATTAATTCTACTCTCCATAATTAAGGAGTAGAGATTGTTATTTGGATGTAGTTAATTACCAACATCCAAGTAAGATGAGGTCTTAAAAGCAAAAGAAGTGGATTAGATCTCATGACTCAACTACTGCAGGTCATCTTCAGGAAATGCAAGCACTGATCCACATACAATTCAAGCACTTTCGGTAACAGATAACCCAGCCTACTAAACAAATATAACTGCTGCAGCTATTCTAGGTTCTCTTACCTCAAAACTGGACTACTTCAAGGCAGCCTATCTGGACAATCCTCTACCACAAAGCTATCCCAAACTGGAAATCAGTGAACAACTGTGAAACTTGTTTACAGAGAGGTATTGATCTCACTGCTCTAAAACTGGGCTAGAAACAAGTGAAGATGGGTTTAGGCTACACTGTGAGCTATGACCTCCAGATGCTGATACCATCAAAAGAACAGGCAGGAGAGACACAAGAAATCTTTGTTTAAAAGAAACTATTTACTGAAAGTATATTAAACATTAGCACACTTCCTCCTCTGGTCCAATAGAGCATGAATTTGTTACCTTTCAGAGTACGTTACTACATTCCTTTTTAGGAGAGAATTTTATAAAGAGGAAGGATGAAGAATGTGCAGGAGGCTAAGACTCATGAGGATCTGCTGTAATCTCATACTAATTGCTTGTATGATTGTTTTGGTTTTTTTCCACTTTTCTATTTTTGAGGTTGTAAAAACACTTCAGCTCAGAAATTCCTGCTACAAATTAATTAGATATTAACAAAATGAGATGCAGCATTGAGGCTGGCAAGGAAAGTGATTAAAATCATCCTATCACTTCTGGAGAACATTTTCTTGTAGCAGCTCTTTTCAGCAGCACCATCCCAACTCACTTAGCAAGGCAATGCTCTGTGCAGTGCAACCCTACAAATACAGCTATTGGGTTACATGTGCTGCAACTCTGTGAATAGATTGTGGCTACAACACACGTGGCAAAATGACCGTAGTCCTTCACACTGCCACAAAACTGACTCAATCAGGGCAAACAGATTGCCCTTATAAAAACCAGAACAGAAAATACAAACCCTGCATGTCATCCTGAAATGCACTACAAAACGAGTAACATTTTGCAGTAATGCTTGTAGGTCAATGCCTTATAAATCCCAGCACACTTTGCAATAACACTTCAGCAATGCTCAGATCAGACCATCTGCCTCAATTTCACTGAACACTGGTAGTTAATGAAACTTTAAGCTGATGCATCTTTTCTAGCTTTTCTTGTATCCGATGTAATGATCAAAGCCAATCACATTCTTTGTGGAGCAACTGACTTTTTAGCCTACAGTTAGAAAGGAGGAAGGAGTGGGAGTAAGCAGAAGCACAACACTAACAGGGTATGAAAGCATCAAGCCAAAGAAGTTAAATGTCGGGCAGATTGAGACTCCTTGTTTTGACCCACACAGCAGCCGACATCAAGAAGAAACAAAAAAAAAACAAACCAGCTGAAGTCCCCTTACAGTTGGTTATGATGCAGCACGGTAGTTTCCCCAGCAACACTCTTGGGCAGCTGCTGGTCAGACTCCTCTGCACAGCAGTTTCAGTTCAGTTTTCTTACAACAACCAGAGAGCTCCTGACCAACACCCATCTCTACCAGACCCTGTGACACACAAGGGACTAAGGAAGCTCCCACAGCATTTCCAGAGGTTTGTATGTTGCCCTTCACACATAACTACCCCCAACATCCAGAAGTATGATGGCATTAGCAACAAAATGCACACTCTTGCATCAGAAGCATAACCGGGTAAGCGGCAAAAGCCCTCTTCTGGATGACTTATTTTCCCCATAGGGGAATGTGTCAAAATCTTATGTCCTAAAGCTCTGATTCAGACCTATGTTTTAGTTCCAGAAACATAACTCTTCTGTTTTATTTCATTTTTATTATTATTAATATTATTTTTAATTTGTTGCAACATCACCTTACATCTGCCTGCACTACATGACACTTTTCCAGAGTAGACATTAGCATCAGGGCCTCAGATGGTGCCTGCACTGAAGCAGAGTAGGAAGGCAGGAGCAGAAGGTCTGACTAACATCACATAACTTCATTACCCTTCGGTATGGCAGTGACTCCAGAGGAACATGACACGACAGACGAGGCCTCGGCCACGTCAGGTTACCTCCTGCAAATGGGACTGAAACTTACTACAGTGTGCAGCTATTTAGAGAAAAGAAACACCACCAACAAAATAAAACTGCAGTTTACATTCAAGAAATGCTAAAAAAAAAAAAATAATAAATAAAAATGTTCTCATTCTTATCTTCTGCACATAACAGATCTTTTTTGAGTCAAAGCAAAATAAAAGCTAATTAAAATATTTCAGCTTTCACAGTAGCACAAGCTCCATAGTTTGTAATGTAATTTTCTTCTTAAGAAACTAGAAATAGGAATGAGTAAAGATCCATGTTTCCTAAGGCAAGTAACCATTGCTATCCCTCCAGCATCATCAATATCTCAGCATTTGGGCTTGGACTTAGTCAGACAAAGCATTCTCTGTATTTCCAGCAGAGGACACTTGATTCTTTCGACTTGTCAGCCAGGATGGCTCCACAGACCCATGAGAGGTAAGCATGCCACTGACTGTTCTCTACTCCACAAGACTGCTCTGCAATAGCATCTTACCCTTTTTCTTCTTTGGTTGTTCAAATTCCGGAGTCTCTGGTGACTCAGCGTAAGGGTCTGGGGCTTGGTGAACTTCCACGACCTCGGGGATCCCATCAAGACTGACTGATACATGTGTAATAGGAGCCACTATATCTTCATCTTCAGTTGAGCCAAACATAGTTGCTTAAGGGAAAGGGATAATGGGAGGAGATCAGTTCATAATTGAATATGTCCATCCACAATCAGAAGTAGCATTAAAACAGACAAGTGCAGTGACATAGCCTACGCTCCTAAAAAGCACTGTTGTGGTGTGTGTTCACACATTTTTATTCGCAGCTAACAGAATTTGCAGAGGTAAGTATATGTTCTTCTATCTTGCCAGTGCAGAATCAAGAACTATTTGGGTTGGGAGGGACCTTAAACATTG
This sequence comes from Tetrao urogallus, assembly GCF_951394365.1. Lineage (NCBI taxonomy): Eukaryota > Metazoa > Chordata > Aves > Galliformes > Phasianidae > Tetrao > Tetrao urogallus. The sequence goes on along the minus strand of NC_136813.1, from coordinate 30,545,374 downwards.
TCTAGTTCCAACCTCCTGCTCTGTGCAGGGACACCTTCCACTGTATCAGCTTGCCCAGAGTCACATCCAACCTGGCCTTGAACACTTCCAGGCATCCACCACATTTCTCGGTCAAAAATAAATAGATTCATCCTCTATCAGAGGAACAAAACAGAACAGCCTAAACAGCTCCACTTAATTCATATTTTCCCTTCAATTCTTAATTTTTTCCTTATCTATCGATGTTCAACTCTTGGATCAACATGTTCTCTAGGAAGTGAAACTCCTCACTGCATATAACACTAGATTTCTGATACCCAAACTATGCATCTAAAATCTACTTGGAAGCAAAATATTCCTACTCCTTCCAGTCAGTCACACAACACTGAACCTCTCCTTGTCACAAACAAGTCAAACACAGACTAGATTCACTTTCTTAAAAAAAAAAAAAACACTCACTTATTCTTTTTTCATCCAACATAGGACCAGGGGAGTCCATATTGAGAAGTGCTTCAGCAGCCTCAATTGTTTCCATAGTTTCATCTCCATTATGACACGATGTTTCAACTAAAAGCAAAAGAAAATAATTAATTCCAAGCAAGCTACAAAGTAGATTTAAAGCATGTTATTTATCATAGAATAATAGAATCATAGAATGGCATAGGTTGAAAAGGACCACAGTGATCATCTGGTTTCAACCCCCCTGCTGTGTGCAGGGTCACCAACCACCAGACCAGGCTGCCCAGAGCCACATCCAGCCTGGCCTTGAATGCCTCCAGGGATGGGGCATCCACAGCCTCCTTGGGCAACCTGTTCCAGTGCCACCACTGGATGAAAAACTTCCTCCTAATATCTAACCTAAACCTCCCCTGTCGCAGTTTAAGACCATTCTCCCGTGTCCTATCACTGTCCACCCTTGTAAACAGCTGCAAATTTACTTCTATATCATTTCCAAAAAGAAAATGAAAAGTGGTCTCAACTAAATGTGCAGTAACAGTTTATCTGGGGAGAAAAAGTACACGTTTAGTTTTAAAAGTATAGTGCACTAAAACAAAAAAAGACTTTAATTTCTGCCTCATCTTTCTAACCCCTCCATGTGCTGATCAAGTACATGCAATAAAACACCATGCCCATAATCCTTGACAAAAAGCCACTGTCCCAAACAATATTCTATACACTACCCTTAAAAAAAAATTGTTGCTTTCTTCTTATGGTTGTCCTAAGAAAGAGAATTCTGTACTTAAGAGATGCTCTTTTAGCCTAGAGAACAAATAGGCAAACTTCCATCAGGCAGCTTATTACCTATAGGTACAATTGAACACTAAACTTCCAAATCTGTAGGGATGATAGGAGTGGCTAACAGAGCATGCTCCAGGGAAGCACTATTAAAAATTATTATTATTATTATTATTATCATAAAAACCAATAGAAAGGGCTGGTATGCTTTCCAAAAGTTTTAACTACTAGACAATCCCTCATTTGTCTTATACTGGTGCCCATCAGACAAATCAAAAGCGCTTGGATCTTTATAATTTGTAATTGATAATTAAGGCCATGTGAAGCACACACACAAAAAAATCTGATAAAAATAGTTCTTTTCTGACAGAAAGCAGATTTGGAAGTAGTAGCAGTCCAAGAAGATAATTCAGTTTGACTAGAGGAGTAACTTTACCAGAGGATTGTTTGCAAAATAAATGTAGTATAACAAACAAGGTATACATCAGTTTCACTTTTGGGTACCGTAAGCCTTTAGAAATGTTCTCAAAAAAAGGTTATTTAAGCAATTGCTTTGTTGGATAGAAATGCTCAGGTCAGGTTTCCTTATCTTTTGCCATGAATTTGAACCCGCTTTCGGTATTTTACATAAGTTTATCAAAGCAGTGCAAAGGTCTGCATTAGTAAGTCCCCTGCACAGGGCACAGACCAACCTTAGCTACTTTCTTAAGCCCTGTAATGAGTCAGATTCACACCCTGCCTGTTTAACTTTGAGGAATTTGGGGTGAGGCAGCCACACACACACACACAATAAAAGAAAAAGAAAAAAAAAAAAAGAAAAAGGAGCCTGACTCCTCTGCCAGCCATACCAGGCACAACCTCAGAGCATTTCTTCTTCGCATTAAAGCCATAGATTTATACCAAGAAATACAACCTCTGTACCGCGTTCCTTAAATGACGGTAACAACAAAGCACCCAGCCCACCAGCAATCACACTAAATTTCAGAAAACAAACAGAAAGTTTCACTCCAAATGCTTACAGCTTCTGCAATCGTATCACTGGGAGAGGACCAAGATAAGAGCGGGTATTCATGCACCAGCCCTGCCTCCCACACCCCGCTGTGCTTACGGGCAGCTCACAGCCTACAGCAGGCAGCTCTGCAGGAGCCTCGTTAGGATAGCATGGTTAGGTTGTGGTTGGACCCGATGGTCTTTAAGGCCTTTTCTGACCTGAGCAGTTGCATGATTCTTAGAAGATGACTTTGCAGGATCGAGCCAAACTCATTGCTCTGTTGCTGAAAGAAAACAGGGATGTGGTTCTGATTCTCCTCTACCGCTGGTTCATGATCCAGTCTCCTCATCAACACAAGCCAGGCTTCACACTGTTTTGATCACAGTGAGGCAACTGAGTCCTGTGCAATGGCTGAACATAAATCTGAGGGGTTCTGCTGGATTAGCAATTACAGGAACTCAAGAGCCAACACAAGCAAGCTGTAAGGTGCCACACGGCAATGTAATCACAACCTCTCTGTCCTGTTAGCAGCAGCACGCAGCTTGAGATAGCTCTCAGGGATAACCAACCCAACAAATAAGAGCAAGCCAGTCTGTTACTTCAGTTTCTTAATGTTGCCAGTATATATTCCAATCACAATTGAAATCACCAATCAGAATGGCAGTTTTGACACAGCCACAAACTAAAGAAGAATTGAGACGACAGTACTTATTGGTTACACTTCAAAGTCACAGCTACAAGAATGCTGTGCATTTTCATTTCAAAGTACCTATTTTAAATAGGTCGCAACTTAAGAAAAAAAAATAAAGGAAAACAAAACCACACCCAAAAGTAACATTTTTTTCCCAGGGTACTCAACAAGCTCCCGATTATCTCAGCAAGCCACAAATTTAAGCCTCTGTGTATGCCAATTACAACCCAATTACTGTGGATGCCTGTTTGCAATGAATCAGCAGAGCTCACAGCTAGCAGCAGGCCTGCCCAGACAAGGCTGTCTTCTCACCTGGTGGAAAAAGAAACTCCACATTTAGCCTGAAGCTCCTTCCTTCAGCCCAAATTCCCACCTAGCATACTTGTGAATGCTTTATACCTTCCTACTTGACACCTCCTGACAAGGTGGCTGCTCACTTCCCATCGCTCAGCTCAGGGATCCCACCCCACTCCCTCTGTCACACACCTCTCAAACCAATCAGCCCCAAAAGGCCAACGATGGGGGCTTTGCCCAGACTAGATACAGCCTGTGCTAGTCACAGCTGTATTTAAATACACCAACTAAAGGGATCAAGGTCTCAGAATAATGCTGGAAGAAACGTGAAGTTGCTGAAAGAAGGAAGAATCATAGAAATACCTGGGTTGAAAAGGACCACAGTGATCATCTAGTTTCAACCCCCTGCTATGTGCAGGGTCACCAACCAGCAGACCAGGCTGCCCAGAGCCACATCCAGCCTGGCCTCAGCCTCCTTGGGCAACCTGTTCCAGTGCATCACCACCCTCTGAGTGAAAAACTTCCTCCTAATATCTAACCTAAACCCCCCCCGTCTCAGTTTAAGACTATTCCCCCTTGTCCTATCTCTATCCACCCTTAAAAACAGCCGTTCTCCCTCCTGTTTATATACTCCTTTCAAGTACTGGAAGGCCACCATGAGGTCTCCCTAAAGCCTTCTCTTTTCCAAGCTAAATGAGCCCAGTTCCCTCAACCTTTCTTCATAGGAGAGATGCTCCATGAATTTAATGAAGAGATTCCTCACATACAGACTGAGACCTTTTTTTCAGAATAACTGACTGTTAAATTCAAGCGATTGCTTTTTAATAGAAATCCTGCACCAACTGTTAAGTAATGCTGGAAAACCAAGTGCTACTTTAAGAATGCACGTGATTCAAGGAGACCTATATATCACACTTAATTTTCTTTTTAAACACGGCTTTAAAATTTATAAGTGAAATTATCTCACCGGGGAGCTGCATGGAAAAACACTCCTCGTTTCTATCCAGATGGTATAAGCAATATTGAGTAACTTCTCTACAAAGCAACAGATCTCATCTTTTTGTTTTTTTTTACAACTAGCATCTTGTCAATGGAAAATCCTCATGGATTAAGACTGTGAAATTCTGTTTCCAACTCAGGAGCCTTTTGGATTTCTTTGCAGCATTATAAATGATTACATCCACGGAACGTGCTGGGGTTGTGCTGGGTTACAACACGTAGCACTTTCCCTTCATTCACTTGCTTGGACAGTTTGGCTCGTGCCATCAGTTCTAGAGGTTCACCAAATGCAGAAGCCAAATGCTACCTAACTCGGACAGACTGTAAAATAACTTCTGAATTGGTTGTTAAGCTTCATTGCTGTTCTATGAGAACCTGTATTTCTGTGCTCTGGATTCAGATCAGGGCACAGTGAATCAAAGTGCCCATTTTTTTTGTCTCTCCCCTCTTACACAAACTTTCTCACTATTTCAGTGAGGAGGCACACTGGAGGAGGGTGAACCACAAAGTGGCAGAGTTTGATTACCTGCTGTTTTTCTACATTACATGTGTCAGCTTCAAGAAAAAAATAATTCAGGAAGTTGCATAATCCAATTAGTTCCTCCTTCCTGTGCATTTTACAACTCTAATTAATTACACTAATAAGATAAATAAAGTGTACTAAATCATACCATCTGACAAGATGGCCTACAGTTTATTGTATGCAAAACTTTGTCCCCTGTATTTTTCAGAGAGGAAAAAAAACAACACCACACAACTCAATATTCTCTGCAGTGATAAAACTTCATTCAAAGCCAAATGCTCCAATCTATTTTCTTGATCATCTTTTACTACATGACAGTTAATCGTTTGGGGTCACATTATACCAGCAACAAACCGACCTGCAAATTGCCATCACAGTTTTTGCAATGAAATGTGTTGGTAAATTTAGAGAGTGATAAGGCAAGTCTGTCTATTAATTATAAAAAGATTATGGTGTGTATAACATAGCTAGAAAACTGGCTGTTGGCTATCTTTCAGCAGGGTTTCAAGTAAAACAGATGCTGTTCTTATAGCTGTAGTTTTCTGCAGGTCATAATTTATACTACAGATAGTAATCAGGGCAGTGTAATAGCTAGTTTTGAATGGCTTAAACTAGATCCTAGAGGCAGAGAAGCTTACCAGAGTCCATACTTCTGCAGATACAACATTCAACAGTAATTACTGTAGTTTCAGCAGACTTAATTACTTGTAGTTTAGGGGAAAATGAAAGCTTAATGTATAACAGGAAAAAAAAAAAAAATCAGCACTGAAAAACTTGTAGCTTCAAAAAAAGATTCATGCATATTTAGAAACCATTTCTGAGTAATGTTGGCATTTTCAGTTTCATTTTGCTGTGAACTTCAGTCCTCTGAATATTTTAAATTGGAATTAGTACAGTCTTTACAAGGTCCGATTCTCTCTCAGAGGCATAATGTGAAAGTGAAAAGAATTGTACAAACTTCCAAGAGCAAAACAACGCATTTCACTGCTGAGGCCAAACACACACAATTTAAAATCAAGATGGGAGCCTCAAAGATAGGAAATAACCAGAAAACAAAGTAGGTGGGAAACGTTAGCTGCAATCAGCCCCACTTTACAAGCAGCCCACTGAAAAATGCACTTGCACCTGCTCTGGTGGTTTGGTTGGGCTGTGTACCTGAAACCTGGACAGAGAGGTGATGAAGCCATGCTCCTTCTCTGTGCTCTCTCCACACTTTCATGGGAGGCTCGTGTCCTACCTGGCCCTGTAACCCTGCCCTGATAGGGACTGGCAAGGGCTCCTTGATATACACAAACTGCTGAGGCACCCTCCCCACAGGAGCCCTGAGCAGTGGTGCTGGTCAGCTTGGAGTCATCTCTTTGTACAAAGCCAAGCACTCAGTTTCCAGTGGCCAAAGAAACCCGCAGCACAGATGCTGCAGTGTGAACCAGATAATTAGTTAGCATCTCCTTCATTACAGCAATCTCTACAAAGTCACAGCTCTTCTTTTCTAAGGACTTGGCCTTTAAAGAAAAACAGATTGCTTCAGCTACAATGGAAGATGTTAACAATGCAGTGCTTGTCTGCCTCCAAAGTATCCCTTGGACACCATCAGTTACAAGGATTACATATTTTCACTCTCTGGCAGCAAACCCTTCTCATGTGACTATTTACGTTAGCAACGAAAAATCTTAACAAGAATAGTCACAAAAGCAGAGTTTCACAATTACTCATGCAACTGTCAATTCACACTGTATTATAATACTATGTATTGCAGTGAATACGTATGCACGAAAACTATGAAATTCATCAACGACAAAATATCCACACAGTCACGTTAAGTGGTGCTTAAATAACACACTGAGGAAATGCCAGTTACAGTGTGAATAATCAAAATGAATAGCAAGTGAATAGTTGGCAAGAGGTCTCAACTTGAAGTAACGTTTAGGCACGTAAGACTTTCTTGAATAATCAGTTAAATTATTTGTACAGTCACAGTCTGTTCACAGATAATTCATGGCTAAAGAAAAAGGGGCCACATATATCAGATAAAACCATTTATTGGGAATGGTTTGTGCCAATTTACTCTATGAACTACACCTCATGTCCAGTTTTGCTGAGTTTGGCTTTTGGTGGTAAAAGGCTGTAACAGAGCCTTTGGAAGTAGTGCCAGAGCTGTGACTGAAACCAGCAAGCTGTCTGCAACCCTGGGGACAGCTCAGCTGGAAAAACCTCATCAGTGAAAGATGGCACAACCAGATCTCAGCTTTGTAAAGCATCCATCTCACCCTTCAGACTTAGTCTGCAAAGATGCTCCAAATATCTACTTTCAGCAAGGTGCTGTTTGCTTTGGGCCTTTTTTGTTTTTGTTTTTAATAAGTTTCTTTAATCGGATATATCCTTGAGCTTTCTCTTTTACACTATCCTTCCTAACAGAAGTTATGCAGAACATTTGTACTTTAAACATTGATTATTAGAGATCTAAAACGAACACTATGCTGAGCACACCAATATCAGCATCGCGCTGACATGCACATTTTACAGTTGGCCATTTGCATACCCTCCAGAAATCAAAATACTACATCTACACATGTTGTATGTTGCTGCTTTTTTGGTACATCACGTTTACTCAAGTACATACCAACCACTAAAAAAAAAGGGGCAAAAAAATAACATTAAGAGCAATGCACAACCGTTTTGGTACTCTGAATAGAACCCTATCTTAATCTGTATTGATGGATGACAGGTCACTGTACCAGCTGTGCAGCTGGAATCGCAAGCCACCTGGTACTGGAATTAATACCATCTTCTCCATCTTGCAGCACAGGATTGACAGCATTCAATATCATTATAACTTTGTTTCTTATTCATTTTTGTCACACAGCTTTTCCTCGCTGCCAGCCACAACCACCTTGTTGCAAAAGCACGGCAGATAAAAAATTGTATTGCGAACCTGTGAGGGGGATATCATCATCTTCAATGATTTGTTCCTCTGCAACATCTAGGGAATTCTCAGTGATCATGTCACTGGGCTCATCCACACAGGTTAAGCCAGAATAGTTGTTTAGGAGATCTCCACTAGGGACATGTTCCACGATGACAGCAGGGAAGATGGATGGATCACCAAGCTGTAGAAAAAAAAAACAACAAAAAAGGAAAATTAAAGCAATGGCAGTGAGAACATTCCCACTTTAAGCATGTACTTCAACTTCAACAAACCCACAGCATATCACCTAAATATTAAGTGATCAAGAGAGAGTACCGAAAAACAAGATGATTTTTAGCACACAAAACAAAAAGAGCAGCAGTCCTGCCATGGGCCAGAGGCTGAATATCACTACAGATAGTGTATAATACACTGACATGGTCGCAGGAGGTTATACAAGACTCCCACAGAAGCATTTTGCAGCTAAAAGGCTGACAGAACAGAGGAATGGAGCAGTGCAGTAGAAGTCGAACTCTGCTGGCAATGACAGCAGCAAACAACTTGCTGCAAGCATCTTCTGCTCTTCCTGTCCAGCTGCGGGCAGAGGGTGGTGTGGCTGTGAGCACTGCAGGAAGGTCTCACCAGCACTGAGTTTACTGTGAGACAGTAGCTTAGGGGTCACTTACCATGAGGGTAACAAGTGAAACAAGGAGTGCTTTATACATGTACCTCTAATTCTTGTGGTTTCATCACTTGCCACTGCTCCCCTACTTTGCTTTAAAGCCCGCTTTCAGCCATCATCCTTCTCTCTCAACAATTATTTTCCATAAGATACAACAGAAAAAGGGCACTTGCAAAAGCCAAAATCAAGCTGGCCAGTTGTAATAACAAGATGCACATTCTCCAAAAGAGCAACCATTCAACAGGAAGAGGTTTGCAGAAAATGCCATTTATGATAGAGAAAGTATTTTCCATAAAGATTCTGTGTGATTTCCAAACACCACTAGCAGGAAAAAAAAAGTCAGTGGATGGCAGCATAGGAGGCTCAAAGGAAGTCTTGTGTAACTCTATGGCTCTCTCACTATAAAAATAAGCCACCCTCTGAGTTCGGCACACTTAAAAACAAGAAAACAAACCAAACATTGCTCCAAAGCATTCCTATGAGAAAATCCGTGTGTGTACATTTGGCCTCACTCCACAAAAGAACAGATATTCACATGGAGGGTGGTGACGCACTGGAACAGGTTGCCCAAGGAGGCTGTGGATGCCCCATCCCTGGAGGCATTCAAGGCCAGGCTGGATGTGGCTCTGGGCAGCCTGGTCTGCTGGTTGGAGACCCTGCACATGGCAGGGGGTTGAAACTACATGATCACTGTGGTCCTTTTCAACCCAGGCCATTCTACGATACGCAAAAATCGAGCAGTATTTTTTTTTTTTCCAATTTAACCATGCAAGAAGAAAAACAACAATATAGGTAATAACGCTTATTTGGGCATTGCTCATGTCTCAGTCTTTCCACTGCACAGGACACCAGCAGCAGAAAATGGTCTCAAAGCTGCTGTCTCCCTGCAGAGAACGGCAGTGGGAGTCATCGTCTCCCACGGAAGGGAATGGAACATACATACTGAAAGGAGAAAGTGCAATTAGGATCTTTATGAGGAAGTAATTACCATCTGAAATTGTTCTGTGTTTTGTAAAACATGCCTCAACAACTGTGGTAAAGAGCAATTAAAAAAAAAAATGAAGAGTTCAGAAACAAAGCTAATATTTCTAGGGGCTTCTATCATAAATGTTCTGCTAACAAATTAAAAGCCTACAAAACCAAATACAAGCAAATTAAGCAAAAAAAAGAGAGCAGTGTAACGAGATGAAAAATAAAACACTGTCTGCAGTTGGAAGATTTTCAAGAGTAAGTTCTACAAACTAGAAGGAAGGTAGTCCATTATAGCCGTGTTGCTGTGATGCAATTCATGGTACTAAGCAGCTGAAGCATCCCAATTTTAGAAATATGCCACAGTTTGTAAGTCATGACGTGCCAGTTACATATACTGTGCATGTATATCTGTAACCACATTATGCACTCAGGTTTGTGTCACCTGCAAGCAAGAAGAGCACATGTTCTGCAAGCATCTGTTCAGTAGTCGACTACAAAGGTGAAAAGTATGGATTTTAGATAGAGAAGACACAAATATGAACACTTTGATATTCTCATCCTTTTCTAGCTCATAGACACTAGGGGTGATGTTCATAGCACCCGACTTCAAGCACAAAGATACTAAGACTTGATCCACTGAGCCTAGGTTTCCCTCAGAGTCAGCAGAGCGGTTTTTATAGAGCACAATCTCCCTCATCAGTTTTAGGCTCCTGTGTCACCAGGATGAATCAGGCCCTGTAAAAACGATTTCTGCCTATTTCTCTCCACTGACTATAAAAAGGTGTCAAGGTGCCTAATCCTGGTGTAAACAAACAGCTTGAACACATCTATAATGGCAGGATGAAAACTGCCATCTGAGGGAAGGAAGATTTAGGTTGGATATCAGGAGGAAGTTCTTTACAGAGAGAGTGGTGAGGTGCTGCAACAAGCTGCCCAGAGAGATTGCGGATGCCCCGTCCCTGGAGGTGTTCAAGGCCAGGTTGGATGGGGCCCTGGGCATGCTGGTCTAGTATTAAATGGGGAGGTTGGCAGCCTTGTCAGGGGCATGGGAGCTTGATGATGCTTGAGGCCCCTTCCAACCCAAGCCGTTCTATGATTCTATGATCTGAAACTGGTCAGCTGCCTTCCTGCAGTGAGGCGGTCTGTCTTTCCTTCCTGTTGCTGTGCTTGCACTAGTTTGATATGCAGGACTTGCAAAGTTTGTAGGGGATAGTCTCTCAAGGGGTTATTTGTGCTTAGGATGAGCCTCTTGTTAGTTCCTTCTGGATAAAAATTGACTCTGGCTTAGCACCGTCTTTCTCTAATGACTGAAGTTCATACCACTAACTGTCTCCAAGAGGCAAAAAAACCCCCAACACCACAGTTATTCTTCAGTATTCTGTTTCAGAATAAGAAAGGAAACACAGAACAAACTGATTCTTCATCGCTTTGATCTCCATTTCTCAAAATCCTATTTATCTCCAGCACTATTAGTCACTCTGCTGTGAAATCTAATTACAACAGCCCAATCATCCATTCATTAAGGTACCATCCTTCACCACCATGTAGCAGTAGGTCTGATCAGTATGATCAAGCATGGTCTACTCTGCAAGGCTCAGCTGAATCTTGATTATGTCAGGAAACAATTGCTATGAACACACTCTGACACAGCCAATGCGTGTCCTTCTACAGGTACAGAAATCCATCTTGCAGGGAAATACTTGGGCACCCAAATTAGCACTGGCCAATTCAAGGAGCTTGCTGATGCTGCACTTGAAAAAGACAAAAGACAGAGAAGCAACTAAGAATGGTGTAGAAGAGCATTTGCTGATGCCAGGACACCAAGTGGGATTTTCTTTAAACTAGTAATAGCTTTAAACTGAAGTCATTAAGTATCACTTCTTGAGGCCTATTTTTTAAATCATTAATAGATCTTTTCCCAATCATTTATTGCTGCTGTACAAAGCATGGATCTTCAAACCCACCATGGATATGAAAAGGAGAAGCTGGATCAGATTCCAATAAACATCTTCAGTGAGGAAAACATGAATGCAGCTGCAAACAAATCGAATTCAAAAGACATGTCTGAATAAAAAATTGAATAAAAAGAATATAAAATTGTATGTTTGCAATTGGTTATGATTCTTTTCACAAGCAGCTCGTTCAGTTTTAAGTGCTACTACTAATTAATACTGAAACATGCAAAACGATTGAAAGATTAAATCTCACCTTAGCACTTCTGTAATGTTCTTGATTTCATTGAAAGTACCTGAATCCCAACTATGGGGCAAGCTCAAATTTCTTGTAGCTCTCAAAACAGAGGAATAATTTTGTACATATTTCAAATGGCGAAAGTGACCACAATCACTGCAGCTCCATATGATGGTTCTGTATAATTCCATAATGGGAAAACACTGCTGAATTAAAGACTACTTCTTATTATTAATTACAGAATCACACAGAACTGTAAGGGTTGGAAGGGGTCTCCAGAGATCATCTAGTCCAGCCCTCAGCTACAGCACATTCCCTACATTAGATGGCCTTACAGGAAAATCTCCAGGCAGGTTTCAAACATTTCCAAAGAAGGAGAATCCACAGCCTCTCTGGGCAGCCTGATGCAGTGCTCTGTCTCCCTCAAAGTAAAGAATTTTTTCCTCATTTTCATACAGAACTTCTTCTGTTCCAATTTGTGCCCATTGACCCCTGTTTTGCCGCTGTGGTTCTATGCACCACTGAGAAAGCTTGGCCCCATTCACTTGACATCTACCATTCAGATATTTATAAGAATGGATAAGATTCCCCTCTCATTCTTCTCCAGGCTGAACAGGCCCAGGTCTCTCAGTTTTTGCACATAGAGGAGATGCTCCAAGTACTTCATCATCTCTGTGGCCCTCTGCTGGACTCCCTCTAAGAGATCCCTCTCCTTTTGAACTGAGGAGCCCAGAACTGGACGCAGCACTCCAGATGTGACCTCACCAGGGCAGAGTAGAGGGGAAGGATCACCTCCCTCCACCTGCTGACCACGCTCTTTTTAATGCACCTCAGGATACCATCAGCCTTCTGGGCCTCTAGGGCACTCCGCTAGCTCACGGCCAACCTGTTGTCCACAAGGACACCCACATCCTTCACTGCAGAGCTCATTTCCAGCAGGTCAGCCCCTAACCCGCACTGATGCTTGTGGTTATTCCTCCCAAGGAGCAGGACTCTACATTTATCCTTGTTGAATCTCATCTCTGCCCAACATTCCAGACTGTCCACCCCTTTCTGAATGGCACCACAGCCTTCCACCAGTGTGTCAATCAATCCTTCCAGCTTTCTATTATCAGCAAACTTGCTGAGAGTGCACCCTATCCCTTCATCCAGGCCATCAATGGCAGTTAAACAAGACCAGATCAGTACTTACCCCTGCAGAACACCGAACACCGCTAGATACAGCCTCCAACTAGACTGTGCACCACTGAACATAACCCCCTGAATAATTAGATTTTATTACTTCTCTAAAGCAAGACCACAAAAACTTATTTCTAACAAAAAGGCTCCTCTATGTGCACTAACAAAGAAAGGCAAAATGACATTCCCATTCCAAAAATCTTTTAAAGAGAAGCCCTACTGAAGCATTAGCAGTGTTCAAGTAATCAAATAAACCAACAGAAAGAGCAATTCATATACATATGTATATATATATATATATATATTTTTTTTTTTTTACTTTGCCTACTTTTCCTGTTTCACCTTTCTCCTACTATCACCATGACACAGTTAAAACATGGCATTCTAGCTGCACCAAAGCTCTGGTTTGGCTTCAACACATCTTCCCCATCTGCTGGGCAAATAAAGGACTTCAGCTTATGTTAAAATCTTCGCAAGTCTTATGCATTAAATCCCTCACAGTGTAATTTTTTTCTGCAGGCCAACCCTGTACATGGACTTATAACTATGTGGAAGAGCATGAAACTTCAGACAGGTATTCCTTCAGTGGCCCATGAACAGGTCTCTGCAAAGTATTAGCCACTCTCTATGAGGGGAAAGACTAAAAGTTCCTGCAAAAACCGAGAACAATAAAGGGGATTTCTTCTTCTCTGCTGGTATCACTTTATGAGACAATCCAGATCCAATCTAAGAAAAAAATGTTTAGTTTTACTGGAAAACATTGTCCCAAGAATACAGTGAGTAGCTTCCAAGTGGCTTAGAAGAAAATTTATGAGTGATCGGTTGCAAGAAAAGCATGCAACAGATATTAAGAAGGAAAAGTTACACGGGGATTAAAGAAAGAAGCCTCCATGCAAAAACTGGCTTTGTAAAAAAACAATAGTATTCATATTTAAGATACTGTTAGCCATTTATTTTGGGAAAACCATAAAATCAAGAGGCACAAACAAGAAAAAACACTAATAAAAACTAGGCAAAGGGATCTTGGTGACTGGAAAATGGGCTTCAGCTTTTTCTCACAGATGTCCCTGCGCCAAACACTGAAGCAGCCTCTCAACTTTCCAGGCGTTCCCACGGACGGGAATGGAGACATGACCAAGTTTCACAGAGGGATTCTGGAAGAAGATAAATACTGCTTAGGAGTACCTCAGTATGGATCTCACAACCATTTCCTGAGTCTTCATAAAGCACTAAGTTGAAAAGTGGGGACTTCCTGCAGAAGCTGGAAATAGACAAAAGCGTAGAACTTGGCCTCGACTGTGGCTTTCAGCTCTGGTGCCACCAGTTCTCCTGAGGTGACTTCGTATTACAGAGCATCAGGGAACGTGGAAGAGCAAATCAAGGCCTGAGAAGGTGGGGCAGAAGTCGTTGTCCAACCTAAGGGCACAGACTCCAGTTACAGGCTGAGAGAGCAGGGGCTGCTCAGCCTCAAGAGGAAAAGGCTCCGAGGTGACCTGATAACAGATCTTTAGTATCAAAAGGAGAACTACAGGAAAGAAGGGAACGCGCTCTTTAGCAGGGTCTGTGGTGACATGGCCTCAAGCTTAAAGAGGGTAGCTTTAGGTTGGATATAAGGAAAAAGTCTTTTACAGTGAGGGTGGTGAAGCACTGGAAAAGGTTGCTCAGAGATACAGTTGATGCCCAATCCTGGATACTTCCAAGGCCAGGCTGGATATGGCACGTCCCTGTTCGCTGCAGGGAAGTTGGGCTGGATGACATTTAAAGGTCCCTCCCAACTCTAACAATTCTATGACTTTATGATTCTAAGGTGCAGACATTATGAAAAGCAGTTCTGGACAGCAGTGCTGACTCAGCCAAAGCCTGTAGGAGCTCCTGCCCAGCTTTTCAGTACCTTTAGCATTCACCATTTGGTTCCCTTCTCAAAATCATAAAGATATTTTTACCACATTTCTTCTTCACCATGTAAGCACAACGTTACAAGTAAGCCCTCCAAGGATAAAGAGAAAAGAACAAACAAAACATAACTTTCTAAACAGAAAGGGATAAATCTGATAGAAAAGAGCCCTTCCTGTTCACACAGGGCCACATGACCAAGCCACTGAATGCTTAGATTTGCAAATAGACGGTTCATAATTTATAGTTGTTTAACCGAGACTTAAAAGAAAATAAATAAAAGGCCATGAATTATGACTTCCCTGAAACACAGAATATAGCTGCCATCTAGGCTCTGAACCTTTCCCCACAGCTGTTCCATGCCCTATCAGTTCTTGGCACAAAAGGGCTCCAGACAAAGCCTCGACAAGAACATGAGTATCAAAGTATCTTCAACTCCTGCTTTTGAGAAAATAGCAAAAATTATTACCCACAGATCAGCTACTTGGCACCTGTATATAAAGATGGCTCCCCAGGGAGGTGGCTGAATCACCATCCCTAGGTGTGCTTAAAAACTGTTTGGATGTGGTGCTCAGGGACATGATTTAGCAGAGTGTTGTTAGTTAGGATAGTATGGTTAGGTCATGGTTGGTCTTTAAGGTCTTTTCCAACCTGAGCAATCCTACGATTCTATGATTTTGTATCCTGACAAAGCTCAAAAAATGTTTTTGATCAACACAGAGCACTTGTAGAACTAAAACGCTCAAAGTACACAATATATGTATCAGTATATATCCCAAAATGCAAACTGAGCTGAAAAACTTCATAGTATCTGTACCAATAGCTTCTACATTGTAAGAAGCAGATCAATGAGTTATACACATAATCAACCTTTTTGTGTCAATACCATATTATCCACCTTGATCTGAGTTAAATCTTGTTTCAACTTCCCACATCTTTGCCTACTTCAGGCTTCTTTTCCACAACTGCAAATTTTGTATCTACCTTCAGGCAGACATCTAGCTGGCTACCTGAATCTTTGATATAGGAACAAAGTCAACCTACTGACTTAAAACAGAGCTTCCATCCAAGTCTTTGCTGCAAGGAATGCCTTGCTATGGCCTTCCACATCTTTGATAACATCTCCTGTAGGGTATGCTCCAGGATGCCTTTTTTCCTTAGGCTTAATTTGGAGTAGGATTTATCCAGGTTACGCCAAGGTTAAGTTTGGCCTCCATTTAGGAGAGCTCCATTTAGGGAGGTTTTACTCTTGAGTGCTCCATGTATTTTTTTTATTTTTTTTTTTTTATTTTTTTGGTAAGTTTTTCAGGTGAGCATCTGAAGAAACCACAAGAGACAAAACGCATAGCTAAACAAAGACAGGCACGTTTCTTGCACTGCTCCTCCAAGAAATCACAATGAAGCAGCCCTCCTCTTCTCATTTCTCCCATTGGCTTGTAAAGTAAAAACAACAACAAGCAACATACAGAAGTAATAAATACAGCTCATTTTCCACTGTGTTTGTGCAATTCCCATATCTAAATCCCCAGACTGCCACAGGCTCTGGAAAAATACAGGGAAGGAAGTTACATTACAAGTTCCACCCAAAACTGAGTTAGCACTTCAGACAGACAACACTCAGCTCATTCAAACGATCGCACGAGTCTGACAGCAGAAATGGGACACTGACCCAGCCAAACATGTGGCCACAGAAAAATCCCAGAGACAAGGTTACGAAGCCAAAAGTATTTTTAAAGCAGAGGACAAATACTTTTCACATTCACAAAAAGAGGAACAATTTACAGCAACGCTTCTCAGCTGCTCCTCTATAAGACTAAGAAGCCTTAAAATCTCCACAAGACCTCAGAAGTACCGCTCCATAATACTAAGATGCTTAACTTATCGTTAACCAACGCAAAACCCCACCATGAACCACCATCTATACAAGAGCTGCTCGAGTTTTACGATAGGATTTCTCTGCTGAAGCCTCAGGAGTCTGAGGATGTGGTTTTGATAATCTAAAACTACCTAATAGTTTTATGAGACAGAAACAGGTAGCATCTCCGCAGTGTGAAAGAAACCCGTGTAAGTTATTTTGAAGCTCAGTTCTGAATAGCTGACATGCACACAGTAATGCAATTCACAAACCAATTTGCAAAGAGCAGAGGGCAGACACTTACTGCTCCTTCTAGTCATCTGTAGTGTGACAGTTGCTTTGTCCTGGATTTTATCCCAGCACACCACAAAACTTAAAGCGACTGTCAAATACCAAAATGTCAGGAATTTTACAGCATGAATGGATTCTACTGGCACAAATCAGTGACAAAGGAAAAACATCTTCAGAGAGGTCTCTGCAAGACTGCAGAAGTTACAACATTTCAACCAATTTCTGCTCTGCTCGTGCAAGTTACAGGAAGCAACAGGAAGCTTTTGAAACTGCAGAGATCTGCTGCAACCATAATGATCTCAGCATTTGCTTTCTCGTGTTTTACACAACACTTTTTCCTCATGTTTTCCCAACATTCTTTGCTCAAACTCGAACAAATGCCATTTCTTCCACCATCCCATACCTGCTGCTCATCCTCCATGACGTTGCTGGCAAATTCAAACACAAGCTCATTCTGCTGTACAACTGCTGCCATAATAACGCATTCCCAGCTCTCAGCTCCACATAAGAAGAAAAGTGTTCTCAAATGGAAAAGAATGGACAGTGTCACCAGGGTGCAGCAGGGCAGAAAGGCAGGATCACAGAATGAACCAAGTGGCAGTTTCAGTAGTTCTTAGATCATCAGCGTTCCTGGGTCCTTCTCAAAGAAACCAAGGACAATTCTTTCCTGAGTTGTTTCTCCCACGTGGACAGCTGTTTATCTCTGAGGAAGGAAAAAAAGAAATACAAATTAGGAACTGATTGCTTTAGCTATCTGAAAGAACAGCTCTCACTATAAAGCTTGGTCGTATCTACGAGTGTTTTACCAGGCTCTAGGAAAGTTGGATACCTTCTGATCCCCAAAGGTATTACTTCCACTAATCAACACGTGCAAATGTTCATTCCCTTTAAAAAAAAAAAAAAAGGGAGTGTTTCAGGAAGCAAGACACAAGTTTCAAAGTGTTTCACTTTAGAAGCATTCGACCAACACAAAAAAGTTACGGAAGCTAACAAAAAGAAAATCCATCTTTGCACCTGATGCAGTTTTAACTAATTATCTTCAAGCTATACTGAAAACAAAACACAGAACACAAACTGACCTACCGAGCTGCAGGATACCTCAGGCGTATCACCTTTCTGCCTCACACACAGTTCCAATTCTGCAGGGCTGCTCTTTAGCAAAAGAAATGCCCTTGATCTCGATTCCCACGGTTCACAACAGAAAAACAGCCAATAAATTCCTCATGCAGGCCAAAGAGTCCCCAAGTCTCTACGTGAAGCAGATCTTCAGCTTCTTTTTAAAAACGTGCTGCAAATGTATCCTTATCTCGACCACAGGCTTGCGAGCAGCCGGAAGGAAACTGACCACGTCACGGCAAATTAGAACAGGCAAAAGAACTGCACAGCACAATAGCAAAGAAAAAATAAAAGAATCCCCAACGATGGAATGTAAACAGTTTCGCTGGACAGATGCGTGCTTACATCTCCTGCGTTTTCACTTACTCATCAGTGCTAAAGCTAAACATGGTTGAGTTAAGTTTGGACAGAGATGCGCCGTATCGCTTCTGGAGGAAAAGCGAGCACAATCTGTGATCTTTTTTATATCGTTACGATGACCCAGATGTTAACAAGCTTCTGTTTCCAAAGAATAACAGAATCTGATGTCCAAAATCAGGAACCTAAGGGAGTATGCTGGTGCCTATGAATTAATTTAAAGCCACGTGTTCTTAAGAAAACAAGACGGGAGGTGACTTGGATCAAACTCTTTAAGCTGTGTGTGTCAAAGTGCTGCAGGGACAGAAGATCCTGAGGCAGAGGCCTGGCACATCCCCTCTGTCAGCAATGCACATGGGCCTCACTTGAGACCACAGAGCTCTGGGTGTTGCTGCTGCTTGCAAGATGCCACCTCCTGCTCATGCGCTGCTGTTGACTTCCCCTTGTTTCTTCAGCAGGTTAAAAATGAAGGGCACCTTCCTCTCCTTGGTGCCAAGCAGCTTAACTAGGAAGGACCGAGTCACACACTCTCACTCTAAGAAATGTAGCAGCTGTTTTTCCCATATAGACTGTGGTATTCCCAAATTCCTAAGCAGTGATGACAGCACCTTTGGGGAGCCTCATTGAGGTCACTGCATCCTACCCTTCTAAGAAATCAGGAAAACCAAATTTACAGAGCCAGGAGAACCTCCCCAACTTCCAATGCTTGCTCTGACGAGCTCTTGAACTGCTTTTAAGAGCAGCCACAACCCTAACTGGAGAATATTTACATTAACAGGAGCCAAATGCATGAAAAGAAAATGCTTTAGCAGCCATGGCTGCACAGCCTCAGCCCTTCCCACCTTGCAGGCTGACTTGAATAGTTCCAAAGATTTCCCTGCATATCAGCAGGGCAGGGCACTGACAGCGTTACATGCAACCGTATTGTCTTGGGTTAACTTCCCTCAATTGAAGCACTTGGGCTCACTTCTTAGAAAACAGAAGCGTCAGGAGGAAGTTGCATACAACACCAACATAGAATCATAGAATTGCTCAGGTTGGAAAAGACCTTAAAGATCATCGAGTCCAACCATAACCTAACCATACTACCCTAACAACCCTCTGCTAAATCATGTCCCTGAGCACCACATTCAAATGATTTTTAAACACATCCAGGGATGGTGATTCAACCACCTTCCTGGGGAGCCTATCCCAGTGCTTTCTGTAAGTTAATTTTTTCCTGATATCCAACCTAAACTTAACCTGGTGCAACTTGAGGCCGTTTCCCCTCGTCCTGCCACTGCCACCAGTGAGAAGAGACCAGCCCCACTCTCGTTGTAAGCACCTTTCAGATATTGGAAGAGAGCAATAAGGTTTCCCCTCACCCTCCTTTTCCCCAGATTAAACAGCCCCAGTTCCTTCAGTCTCTCCTCGTGTTATACCATCCCACATGTTTGCCTAAAAACAAAGTACATACTATATAACTTAACATTTCCAACACACTGTATCTCTGACACAGCATTTGTCCTGCCTTTATGTTAATTGCTGTTGGCCTTAAAAAATTACTAGGCTTGAGGCATTTACACTCTTTGTTCAGACACGTGGATTCAACCTGTGTAATGAAGAGGATTTGCAAGCACTTTCTGTATTCTGGTCCTCTCTGTGCAATTAGCTTAATGCTCATTTTTAAATAAGTCTGCACTGGGAAGCTGAGAGGATTTCCGTATTTGCCTGGGATTCTTTGGAGTGAAGTCTCTTTTCATTGACCAGTGGGAATGACTTCAACTATTAGTATTAGAGAGTTATAATTCATTTCTAAGCACTAACCAAAATATGAATTATACTTACACAGTTTTCCATTCCTACTCTTTCTTCCAAAGGGAAAAAAAACAAGTCCTCTCAATTACACAGGTGTGTCACTTTCTCAGAAATGCAGACTACCAAGAAAGCTGGTAAGACAAAACTGGGGGAACAGCCAACATAAGATAGATTTTAGAAGTTCACTGGAAGCTGGCATATTCTTCCATTAGTGCCAAGTCACTGTGTAGTAAAATATTAACATTTTACAGAAGGTACTACACCAAGATGCACAATAAAAGACCTCCAAGGTCATCCAGTCCAACCATCCATCCACCAACAAAAATTCCCCACTAAACCACGTCCTTTAGTACAACATCTGAACATTTCTTGAACACCTCCCTGGGCAGCCTGTCCCAGCACCTGACCACTCTTTCAAAGAAGAAATTTTTCCTAACATGCACCTTGAACCTCCATCGGTGCAGCTCGAGGCCATTGTCTCTCATCATATCACTAGTTATGCAGGAGAAGAGGTTAACCCCCATCTCACTATAACCTCCTTTCAGGCAATTGGAGAGAGCAATAAGGTCTCTCCTGAGCCTCCTCTTCTCCAGCCTGAACAATCTCTGTTCCCTCAGTCACTCTCCATAAGACGTGCAATGACACGTGATTCAGAAGCTGTGACAGCAAATCCACTAAGAGCTACAAAGGTATTGTTTCATACCTTGTAGTTTAAAACTCAAATCAACCAACCAATAACTCTGCTAACCCAAGCACCTCTATGCAAAATTAAGCATCTTCATTCGACATCATTGAGGAGATTGCAACCTTGTAATGCATGATCTCAATGGGATCCAGGCAAGCGATACTTTGAATTGTTACACTTTGAGGTAACAGGAAGCTGTTCCTTTGAGGGACACATATTCAAACACTGTTGTAAGGACTTTCTCCAACCTGACCCAGTGCAATAAGACAATGCAGGAGGCTGCTCGTTCCTCCACCACCTCAAGATTAGAGCTACCAAGGAACCTATGACTAGAGTGATTAACACAGAAAAGTGCCATGTAACCACAGCACTACGATCAAAGTGGAAGGCAACTGAGAAAACAAGCTTTAGTGGGTTTTTGTCCATAACCTTGCGACCATCACAAAGGTTAGGCACTCAAACTATTATTGCTTAGGGGACATCTCTGATTCTTTATTTGGAGGTAAATAGCTACAAATGATCCACTGGGAAATAACAGCATGGCAATATGATGCAAAGCACTTTCCTTTAACCCGTATCACCTTCTCGGGCGAACAGAGAACAACAGCAGCTTTTCACAGAAGGCAGCACAGTTCCAAACCAGCCATATTTTCCTCCACATCTATTTTTATAAACTGTGCTTTCATTATTCCAAGTATCACAAGATCCTGCTGTCCATAGGCTAACACAAACATGACTATTGTCTTTGCCATATAATGCTACTTACCTCCCTGTCTGATTTTACGTACATCTGTGAACAGAGGGCAAGTTATTTGCAAACAGCACAAAATGTATAAATTGTGCTCACATGCACAATGTGAGCCTGACTACATACAATTAGCCTAGCAGACTACATACAATTAGTCCTAGGAGAAAGGGAACCCAGTATATATTATCATAAAATTTGCATCAGGTTTTCAGAATCAGAGAATAAATAAGCTTTTACTTTTGCTTTTACTAACTTACTGTTGCAGAAACATGTTATACTAAATTAAGCAGTGTTTACAAATATTAAATTAAAACATATTATATTAATGCATGTCCTAATTTTGTTTAATCCTTAAAAATGAATGCATGAATAAATTATCTCTATCTCTCTGGAAATTCCCCTCCCTCTACTGATTACAACATCTAGAAGCAACCTCTTCAATCAGCCCAACAAAAGCACTTTCAGACACTTTAACCCTTACACTCCTATTCTGACAGCCCAGCAGACGACGCCTTGTAGGACTTCCTGGCTGGACATCACATCATCTCTGCCCAACCCTCTTCACCACATTTACCCTTCACCAAAGGTGCCAGCAACAAACTCAAATGTTTGCTGAAGAAACTCAGAAGTCTGGAGGACTCAGGGCTTGATACTAAAAATAATCTCAGCAAAAGGACAAATGGCGGAAATTTCCCAATTAATTACAAAGACAGTCTGCAACGTTAGCTCTAGTCTGCAAGTAGCAAAGTTGGGACCTCACAGAAATGCTGAACCCTTTTCTGAACAACCTTGTGGATGCAGGAGAAAGAAGAGAATCAATGAAAGAGAAGAATAAAGGTATCACTGGAAATTTTGGATGCACAGACTGAAAACTACCAGGGGTAATTGCACCAATTCACTCAAGTTTCTAACTGCTTTCTGCTGGTGGAGGTTAAGGATGGATTATACCACAGCCAGTCAGTTCCCTGTAGAACTGTACCTTCTTAAAACACTATGCAAGACTGTAGGGTCTGACTTGCATAAAAAGGAAAGAAAGCTGAATGGTTCAGTTCTAACAACACAGGAATCCCATACCCATGATGACCTCCATTACCCAGAAGTAAATGCGAATGCTAGCAGCGTTACTCTCTGCAGTAGCATTCTTCACAGCATGGCTATCTCTGTGCAGTAACACTAACAAATGTAGCAGCACTGGGGCTCTGAACTGAGCCACCTTGCATCCTTAGCCAGCAAAATGACAAGCAAGAAGAACAACAGATGTTACTCGGCACAAGAGATTTCTGAAGGCACAGTACTTCAGCTGCTCATACAAATCGAAGACAGAAAACAACGTGCTAAGGCTATCATGGAGGAAGGAAAGAAACAAGGCACATTCTGTGATCTTCTTAACGTAGCCACACTGCCTCAGGGAAACTGTGCAAAAAGCAGCTGACATAGTAAGTCAACAGAGTGACCTTTTCTGAGCTTCAGTTAAGGACAAGGAAATCTTCAATATCAACTAGTCCCTGGTCTGCAGCCAGGCTGGAAACGAGCCTAAGTCACTTTGGGCTCTCGGAACACATACAGAAGAGAGGTCATGGAGTAAGAGGGTTCATCTGTTATACACAATTGCTCATAAAAAAAGAGAAACACAGGCACATAGTTTGATCAGAGAGTACATGAAATGGACCCTCTCCTCCCTTAAATGTCAAATAAAAGCAGACTGTTAAGCCACAGAGGGCAGAAAGCAGAAACACACCCGGCAAGCTCTTTGCAGTCACTAACAAATCACTTGTTCAATGATCATCAAGTTTTACTTTCTTTGGGGTTCTTTTTTTTGGCAGCAACCTTTGTTAGCCTGAATATTTAACATCAAGCAAGATTCCTTTCCGGACTACTAACAACAACGACTACAGATTACCCCACTCCTGAAAACCTTCCCTTTTTCTTAAGAATTGGGCCTGATATTTGTAACATGTTGAGTCCCTTTTATTTAGCATATGTACCTAACTCAGCGGCTAAACACCAGCCCTCCACACAAAGCAGCATACTGCAATCTCTCAAATGGTGCTTTTTGACACGTCCAATGCATGGAGGATGAGGGTGGATGTACAGCAGCCTTGGCTACCCGCAGGGCTCCGAAAGTTTGCAAACTGGATTTGATTACTAAAGCCTCAGCTCAGCAATAAGTTGTGTCACTTCAGCTACACATGGACAAAAAGCAGGCAGCACTGCTTCACTGCACAGCACCAAGCCCGAGCACAGGCCTGCAAGGATGCAGGCATACGCACAGGAGTTGCAGTTGCCAAGCCTGCAAGGTCTCAGCGTGCAGACCATGTGCTTAGGGGGCAGAGAAGCTCGGTCCTGCAAAGACTCACATCTGTGTAATTACTGTCATAAGGGGAAAGAGCAGATGTACAAGTGAGGTCTTCACTGCTTGAAAAATGCTGGCCAAGAGTGGGCTGTAGCAGTGTGTTTCCTGGCCACTGACGGAACACTGGGCTTTTTCAAAACCAAGAGCAATGGGTTATCTCAGAGTTTTACCAGCAGCCACAGACTTTTGTTAAGAAGAATACTTGCAGAAGTGTGACACTGCTAAACTAATGCAGTGTGGATCCAGGAACCAGCTTCAGACAGTAATGTTCATAGTGTCCATCTGCTCCTCTTGTTGCTGAGGCATAATGCTACATCTGCATGGTAACCTCCAGTAAATGCAGAGGCTGACGACTATGGTTTGTTGGCCCCAAATACTTGGGGATCCTTTTGATTCTTTGCTGTCAATTCACCAAGATTGGTAAAGAGAGGGAAAGAACAACAAAAAAAAATAATCAGGTGCTCACATCTCCTGCTTGATGAAATGGGAACAAGAAGACAAGCCGTTTAGTCAAGACGCAATGGGTTTTGAACAGATGAAAGGAAAGCAATTAAAAATATATGAGCTTAGATGTACTTGGTCAAATTTCTCTCTACAGACACAACATAAAATGAAATTAAGCACTTCAAAACTAGAATAGATGAATACAAGTTTGAGATGGCACTGCTGGTGCATGCAGAGTCCATCTCACCAAGAGGTAAATGATACTGAACACAGAGACAAAGGAAAACACAAGATCTCTAATTACTTCCTCTCCTGTAGCATTCAGTGCAGGTTATTTTATCCAACAGAAAATTTGCAGGGATGGGATTGTTTTTGCATTGCCCTCCGATAACCAAATCACCAATATTAATAAATAACACGAGTAAGAAAGACTGCACGCTAATTTTTGTAATGTGCAAAATCTCAAAAAGGAGGTTAAAAAAAAAGATAAAATTTGGTTCTGAAATTTCCGTAAACCAAGGGAATCATTCTGGTGACAGAATAAATATTTTAAAAGGCATTCTCAGTCATTTTCTAGCATTTAGTAGCACCTTTGAAAGAGAATTAGGACCACAGTCCCAAAGCAACCATAACATAAGCTTCAGATAAGTCAAATCTCACTGATTTCAAGGGGAAAGTGTCTCAGAGAAGAGAAAGTTGAAAGGCTGAGCTCCAAGACCGCTTACACAGGATATGAGGAGAACATGTCAAAGGGGTGTGGGAGGGAAGAGCTGCCTGACCCGGAGAGATTTGGCTACGCTGATTAACGGAGGCATGCAAGAGAGCAAAGGTGGCAGTGGGAGGAAGAAGGACCAGGGGAAATGGGAGATAATTAACTCGGCCAGGTGCCAAGCTTCACAAATTACCAGCTGCCAGTTTGTAGCAAATAAGGGCACAAAACTGCCAGTCAGCCTCTAAAAAACACTTTCCCCACAAATTTGTAATGCTGTTGTTATTTTCAGATCACCTGCAGGAAAAGAAGTTCTGTTTACTAAACAAAAATCCTGTTTCAGCTGCCTGTGGGTGGAACACAAAGACAACCCTGAAACGTAACACAAAACATATACATTGAAGGGAGAAAACTGATAAGAGGCCAGCAGAGATGAGCTGCAAATCTCAATCTAGGTGACCTTTTCCAGTCTGGTGTTAGTAATTTTAGCTCCATACGTGAAACTCCCACTGGACTTTGTGCGTTCTGCAGAAGATGCATCAAGTTCAAGCTCAGTAATGATCTCTGTTCAAATTTCCCTAGCACAGACCTTAGCATTTAGTAGGGTTTTTTCCCTTCCAGTTAATGGCTCCAGTTTGTACAGTCAAACACAATAAACAGAACATGTCAATAATTTCAAAAAGCCACAGAAAGGCTCTGATTCACCTCTGTGTGTTTCGTGCACTAGAGCCATTTCAGAAATCCAAGTTTGACTTAACTGCTGTGCACCAGCCAAAGAGGGGCACAAACTGAGTGGTGCAGAGCTCACTGCAGCCTCTCCTTTCCCAACACAGACATGCCTTCAAGCCCCAGTGTGGTGCTTCACTCCCAGCAATGTGTATCTGTTCATGGCTGCACTCAGCAGATCTGTCAGGTTCAGAAACATAAACCTTACCTTTTGCAGTGTCTATAAAGAATTCGTAAAGAGCACATTAGGCAGTATTTCTGCTGTTTGCTTTTATTTGCTGTCAGCTGTCAGCAGTATCAACAGTCAGAAACCCTCTGGAGCAGGCTGTTATTAGTCAGCTAGACTTGAATTTCCAGTTCTTTTACATTGCTGTCTATTT
This sequence comes from Tetrao urogallus, assembly GCF_951394365.1. NCBI lineage: Eukaryota > Metazoa > Chordata > Aves > Galliformes > Phasianidae > Tetrao > Tetrao urogallus. The sequence goes on along the minus strand of NC_136813.1, from coordinate 30,519,379 downwards.
TCCTTCATTAAGTTAGCCTGTCCTACCCTGGTATCAGATTACGTGGAGCCAACATTTATAGCACCTTGCAAAACAGCCCAACATATCACATACCTGAGTCTGCCTATACCTGTTGCTCTCAGTGGTTAACCCTTGCTACCAATAGGTACAGCCCTCATTCTCAAACATATCATCTCAAAAACATATCTGCATCGGAGGAGCCATTTTTCCTTCTCACCTGACAGCTAAAGGACGGCGTCAGATTTCCATTAGGAACTCTGTGACACAGGAGGGCTGTTCTGAGAGCAAAGGCTCCAAAGCACCTGCAAGCTTAGAAACCAAGCAGCGTAGAGATACATCCTACCTCAAACCAGGGCACGTCCCGCAAGCACTTGCTACTTACTTCAGTAGTTCCTATCATCTCAGGAACCATCCCTCACAGAACCCCTAGACGACTCGCTTGGGGTTCGAGATAATCTAATTACACTCATTCCTCCTCCCCTTCAACCCCTGCTGCAGGAGCTGGCATCCAGCACGTGACTGGCCGGCTGTGAGCAGATGGCACCTCCAGCCTGCAGCGCTGCACTGCACACAGCCCTCTGCCCGCGAGGATGTGGGCTCAGCTCGGCTGACCCTGCGAGCATCAGTGATGGTGCAGAGGCTTCAGAGGGCTGCACAGGAGCGTATAATCAATACACGTTTGCTTCTGTGTACAAACATCACGCATTTCAGAATTGTCAGGTAAATATGTATGTTAACTGCACCATGTCAGAGCATAAACCCATCAGTTTTCTTATCCTCCTTGCAAATCCTGGGGACTCTATCAGTTTAAGCAGTTTTCTTTACAAGCACGAAATTTGAGCCACTGTCGTAGCTGTGAGCGATAGTCGTAGATTAGATGTTTCATAAATCTGGTTGTAATGTTTTTCTCTCAGGTTACACTGATAGGATGAGAGGTAATGACCTCAAGCTGTGCCAGGGAAGGTTCAGGTTGGATATCAGGAAAAATTTCTTCTCAGAAAGAGTGATGGGCTGATGGTTGGACTGTGGTCTTTACCAACCCCAACGATTCCATCATCTACACGTTTCCGCAACGCCTCCACAGCCCTACACAACAATGAATGACATGCTCAAGCAAGAGCATTATTTGCTTGTTCCTTTAACGAAAGTCTTTATTTACTTAAGCAGCTTCTTAACCTTACCGACAAGAATCGCAGACCCAATTGAGAGCAAAACAAAACAGAGCTCACGCTGGTAAACAGCGCACCACACATCACAAAGCAGCACTGCCAACACTTACACCAGCTCCCTTCTTACCAAGGTGTTCAACAAGCACTTCTGTCCCCAGGAGCTTCTGGCTCCAGGTTTAGAAGACCACTTATATTTATTTTTAAGCTAGCCTTGTGGTTGGCACACGGGTAAAATATAGAAGCATCCGATTTAAGGACTTATCAGCTGAAGCACATTTTTTGCAAACTGTACGAAGCTTCTTTATCTATTCGTCACAAAGATCCTCACTGAACTTTTTTTCAAAACACATCAAGTACTCTGTGATGTATTCACAATGATTATACCATGGGAACTAAGAGCTGAAGGTGTCTGCACAGAGTAAGAGGCGGTCAGGAGAAACATGCTCATCGTGCACCCCCACAAGTCCCTACTATCACCCACCCTGTCACAGCCATCAAGGTTGGTTCTTCATATCAGATCTTTCTGAAAGCTTTGGATGAGTGAAATAACACAGGTAGTAACCACGACAGTCTTGTTTTTAAGGGCTCAGAGAATGCAGCACTAACCATGAACCCAGCTCTAACACAGCGATGGAGATACTTATGAGGCTGGGACAAGAAAGACACCTCAGTCAGCAAATCTCTCACAAGCCAAGTGTCCCACTTTGTCAGAAATCACAAAGCTGATGTTTGCACTGAGCTTTCATATGAGTTCAAAAACAAACAAAAGAATCCACCCAGGAGTTACCGGCAACACCTCCTAACACTTCACAAGTAGAAATACTTGATTCGGTAAGCCTGTAGAAACATGAGTGAAAGAAGAGGTGCAAAGTACCTAATTGCACCCGCAGTCAGGTAAATTGATAAGAGACAGCTGTAAACAGGGGTAAGAGATTTCAGCCAGACTTCAGGAATATCCTATCCTCACAATGAACTCCAGGACGAACAAGCCTGGTTTTGAAAAGCTTTTCCCCTCACACATCCCACACCATTTGTCTTTTTTAATGTAACTTTGGTTTTCTTTGAGCATGAGTGCATTCTACTTCAGCTTTTGCTCAACTGCATCCCTTGCTTAGACAGCGTTCATCAGGAAGAATTCACACCATGACTGCCCCATTCTTTGAAGTGGGACACCAAAAAATGTATGTGTTTCCAGAATGGTTGTCTAAATCAAGGCATCAGGCTCACTATTACCTCAGTAAGGCAAGCACTTCTGGCTGAGTTCTTGTCTGTCACATGGATCACCATAGCTGCAACTCATATCAGAGTTATTAAAAACTATTTAAAATAAGTGAAAACGGTAAAATGAGAGAGCTGAGCTTTTAAACTCCTAAGCTGAAGGGCTCAGATAGGTTTTGATTACAAGGCTGAAACCGTAGGTTTTTCCTTTGCACAATGAGTCACGGCCCTGAATTTGTACGTGCTCTCTGCATGGCTAACCAGTGCTTGCGTTCCTGGCCACAGCTCCCCCCGGAAGGAGGTAAGAAGTAAGAAAATACTCCAGATATGCTCAAGTAAACACAATTAGTAGACTCTCCCACAATATGCAGGGAAGGGAGCAAAGTCACCCGCCAAGCAGTTTGCTCTTAACTCAAGGAATGCTCTCAGAAATGTTAGTTTAAAACTGAACTTGGAATTGGAAGTAACCATGAAAAAGTATCAGTGCACACACAGGTATGGAGAGAAAAAGAGGGAGGGACACAGCCTCGTTAGAGAGGATAAGCATTACATAGCCAGAGGGCTTTCAAAAACAAAACAAAAACCCCAGGCTCTCACTGTGACTTGTTTGGTACACAAGCCAGCCTGCGACCAGACAGCCAGCTACTTATGGGTGTGGATAGCATAGCAGGCACAAAGGGCTCTGTGTGCAGGTTAGCCCAACAACCCCATCCAGTTTAGATATAATGAATATGCATGTCACCATTGTACCCAGCAAATTGCCAGAATTATTTTGCCTCTCACAAACTTCCTTAGACTTTCTTCTCTTTCCTGCAGAGAGGAAAGCAATTCTGGCTTTTATCACCTACAATCTTTGCCACAATCTCTTCTTTCCACTATTAACATCTTCAACATTAACTCTCTTGATGTACTTTGTTAGAAACGTTATTTTTAAGAGACAAACATTATGTTGCTCCGATCTCCCACTTAATCACAGAATCACAGAACCATCTGAGTTGGAAGGGACTCTTAAAGGTCATCCAGTCCAACTCCCCTGCAATGAACAGGGAACACCTAAAGCTCAGTCAGGTGCTCAGAGTCACATCCAGCCTGATCTTGAATGCCTCCAAGGACGGGGCACCCACTACTTCTCTGGCACCCGGTTCCAGTGCTTCACTACTCTGATCGTAAAAGAAATATTCCTTTATACACAACCTAAATCTCCCCTCTTTTAGTTTGAAACCATTTTCCCTATCACAGCAGACCCTGCAAAAGCGTCTGTACCCTTCTTCCTTATAGCCTCCCTTTAGATACCAAAAGGCTGCTCGCAGCTCTTCCCATAACCTTCTCTTCTCCGAGCTCAACGGTCCCAGCACTCAGTCTGTCCTCGTAGGGGAGGTGTTTCATCCCTTGGATCACTTCTGTACATTGGTCTCATTTCAGCCAGTATTTCACAAGGTAACCAGATACTTTCAGGCATTTGCTCTGTCACACACTCACTGAACACTCGCACTGTTCTTGGAGACAGCCTACCCACTCAGTACTGCTGCTTCCCCAAAACTGCTGCAGGGCTGGGTCAACCAGGCTGCCTAAACTGGAGCAGAGGGAGAAGGAGCATCAACAGGATGAAGAGCACAGGCATTTCTGCTCCACTAAAAGCCTGCACGGGATGCAGCACATGGCAGATCTGATTCATTGAAATGTCTGCTGAAAAATCCTCAAATTACCCATTTTTTAGTGTGCTTTAAAATGCCACGTAACCACTCACATCATTCTGTGAGTGAGAAAATGTGTGCACAGGCTAATTAAAAAAAATATATATATTAACTTGCAACTATGTAGTATAAGACAAACTAAAATTCTCATGCCATTTAAGGATTTTTCCTTTTATAGACCAGCGTAGCTTAAATGTTACGTTTTTTAAGTACTTGGATAGGGTGGGATTAGGAAGGGAGACTTTTTGTCTGGGGAATTTAAAAGCAGTGAACTTGGCTATTAAAGAAGATAAATTATCTCATGACTCGTTGCTAGACTAACAATTCCCACTGCGGGGTTTCAAACAGTGACAAAACACGAGTCAAAGACCAACAAGAATATAAAAAAGCAAAAAGATTTCTCTTAAAAGCTATGTGGAAAAGGAGTGAAGTCTGCAAAGGTCCCTCCAGGGAAGGCAGTGTCTGGACAGGCCAGTATTTCTCATTTCATAACGTCTGGGGAAAAGTTGGCTGTGAAGCCCAAGTCCCTCCTGTATGAGCAAACACCTGCTCTGTGGAGACGCAGGAATTCACTGCTAATGAACTAGATGCAGGAATTTATGAGCGTGACACGAGAAGACCTACAAAAATTGGGTGTTTTGGAAAGTTTTAGAGACCCCGCAGAGCAGGTGGGGAGAAATTCAAGCTTCACCTCTTCCTCATTTCATCACTCAAGTTCCTGTGTCCTTTGCAGAACTCAACTGGGAGAGGCTGCTGCATGCAACCCCGCACAGCCCAGCCACAGCCCCTGCCATGGGATGCTGCACTGCCCCAGCTGCAGAGGGAAGGCAGGCTGCAGTGCTGGGGGAACCAAACCACCCGGGGGAAGAACACAACCAATGGTCAGTCCGTGACAGGCCACGTACCCAACTCACTTTCATCCTCCAACCAAAAGCTGTGCAACCTGACAGCAGCCTCCAGCTTCTGAAGGGTTCCTGGAGCCCTATTTCACCTCACCTCAGCTCCAGAGAATGAGTAAAACGGATATTATGACACCCAAGTTCAAAAAGATTTTGCTATGCAGTATGCAGGACTGCCAACACCCACTCTTGTTATATGGGCCTCAAAAGCAAAGGCACCATATTTCACATCATTATTTGTGCCAGCACACAGATGTGTGCATATGAAGGACTTTTCCCTGCATTCAAATCCTCTAAATTCAGATGGTTTCCAAAAAACTCAAATATGTCCACAAGAAAGGCCCTTGGTTGCTCTAAATTCTCCTTGTAGCCTATGGGACAGAATGCAGGCTGCCTCCCCCGTTGAGTCCAGTTTTTTCCACTGCCTATGGGCCAGAAACACAGGCTTAAGGTCATTCCTTTAGCCTCACCATGCATGCAGCTTCTCAGTAGAACTCAGCCACAGCACGAAAACTTCAAATTATCACAGAAACCAGAGAAGAAAATAACATTTTATCTACCACCCCCACCCTACCCTTTCCTCTCCCATTAGTGTTCAACTTGTACTGAGTCAGCAGGGGAGAGGGAAAAAAAAAAAAGGGGGGGGGGAAGCAGAGGTTAAAGTGGAAGGTTAACTGGTACCATAAACCAGGTAATGTTTCGAATCCATCCCATCACTGTCCTCTAGCCTCTTTTCTTTTTCTGACACCTAATATTTGATCTAATGGTGACTGCTAACTGATGTCTCTGATAGTAAAGTCTCAGTTTCCAACCAAGCGTGGTTTGCTGTGATCAAAGATACAGCACACTAATTTCACAATTGTAGGTGGGTGGGAAAAAATATACACACACTTTTGTCAAGGTACTATAAGCTTCAAGCAAGGTTTTAGGTTTTCCTATGTGTCCCCTCTCTAGGGCTGTGTGCCCCATTGCCACCTCACCTCTCAAACAGGATAAACAGTGCTTAAAATTGAAAGAAACAGATCAGCACAAGTAACCTACTGCTGAGAAAGGCTCCCAGCACGATGGGGTCAGAAATGCAGGAGCAGGCCCTTCACAGAGGCAAAATTCAGATTTTAGCTTGTGGTCTCAGCTGCTTGTCCTGCAGGAACTCAAGGAGCCAGGAGCCCTTAGCATCAAGACACCTCTGACTGGAGCCCACTGACTGATAATCTGAGAAAAGTAAGGGGAAAAAAAAGAAGCCAGGAACACCAAAAAAAGTCCTTGCTCACCCGATCTCACTGGCCCTGCAATCCTCTCCATCCAGAAGATACGGCCCTCAGAGTAAAAACCTCTATTGTCAAGAGCAGGCAAACAGCAACACTATCGCATGGTGAAGAAGCCTCTCTCCACTCACTGCTGGCTAACCAGCACACAAACAGTTAAAAAAAAGAAAAAGAAAAAAGAAACAATAGAAAGAAACTCTGGCTGTTACGCTGTCATATGAGGAAGAAAAGAGCACCAAACCACTCAAAATGGCTGAAATCTGCCCAGTTTCAGTTCCAATTTAGTTTTGATGTGTGGAGAGGATCAGTTCTCTAAAACCTGATGCAGAGGAAGATACTGCTGGCTTTCTATCTTCAGTAAAGTAAGTGTGCTGTAACACAACTATCTTGAAATCATGAGATGTAGATATTAAAAAAAAAAAAAAAAAAAAGACATTGCATCTTTTAAAACAGAAATTTTAATGTGCTTTTTCTGTGTTTGTTTGTTTGTTTTTTAATACATTTCAGAGTACACACGTAATGACCGGTTTAACCGAAAGCCAGGCGTTTCTCAGAAACGGACCCTCGAGTGAATTAGAAAGGAAAGAAGATCATTGCAAAGATTATTGTATCTTACAGTAACACCTGGTGAGGCTGAGAACCATGGCGATTATCTGCTAGGAAGGACACTCCTGGAAGCGCACGACTTCATGCCCTGACCTTCTGTTTCTCATATGTATTTAGGGACTCCCGTATCAGTAGGAGCAGAAACGGACATACTGGACCCCTGCTCCCCAGTCACTTCCCTGGTTACTGTTTTACAGGTTATGCTACAAGAGTTCAAGCGCTGCTTTCTCTTCAACTAATTAAGCTCTGATCTTTATGCTCAGGTATCTAAGGAAGGGTCTGACTGGATAATAATATCACAAGCACACAGCCGGGAGTGTTATTTTGAGGAGGCAGTTGTGTTGCACAATGGCTGTTCGTGTCAGCAACCGGAGTCATCTCATGGTGCATCTGCTCTGCCGCCGGCGGTTTAACTGACAGGAAGCACAGACAGCGATAGTGGGGCTGAGCGATGGCGCTTCCTGCCCGCGTGGCTCCATCTGCCCCACAGCCCGGCCCCGCCAGGCCTGAAGCCTCACACTGTTCCAAAAACAGTGAAATAAGCTGTGCCCACACACAAAACGCCGGTCAGCTGGAGGACGGAAGGCAATCAGGTCACGCCTACAGAAACATGGCTCCAGAAGGCTGCTGAAGCACGGTGTAAAATGGCGGTCCTCGCCCTCCACAGCCCAGGAAAGCACATGACCAGCTCGGGATGTTCTTGGTTCTTGGGAGGTGCTTGGTCTTCCTCAAACAGGTTTTAAAGCCACCAAGAAACTTGACTCTTGAAATGAACAAGCAAACAAGCAGAAGTCTTCAGAAACAAACCACAGCCAATGGCAGAAACCGCTCTGCCACACGGCACTGGCACCTCTGCTTGGGGGGAGCGCCCTGTCCTACAGAAGGAGACAAGCTGCGTGATCCATGGGACTCTTCCACCACTAACAGCTCCAACAACGCTGCCTACTCCACCACAAAGTTCAAATGCTGGGGCATGTAGTAGCAACAACACAAGCGCAGCAGTTAACGCGGCTTAAGAAAGCACAGAATCAACTGCTAGACACAGCAAAAGCACAGTGAAAAGCGAAACTCCAGCGCAGTTTTTCTACAACTGTCTAGTTTTAGCAGTGCACATATATGAGAAGCAACACGCTACACTCTGCCTCACTATATAGCCCTCTGGTAAGTCCCAGATAGCCCCATAGTGCAGCCAGACATCATCTCCATTGCCAAGAGAAAAAATTTTACTTCCAGGCATGGCAAGGAATCTTCTCAAGCCTCACATTCTTCCTCCATGAGTAGCCACCCTTGTTGTTATCGCAGTAGAAAGCTGACCAAAACCAATTTTGTGCTGTATCTGTAGGGCTGTCCACTAAAGTAATAGAAAATATCACTTGTGTGTTAAGCCGAGGCATAAAACAACTGGTAGGTATCTAGTAGATTTAAATATCACCTTCTATACCTACAGTCTAGGAAATGTTTTCTGTATAAATTCGGAAGCAGCAAAATAAACAAATAAATACATAAAAAAATAATAATTGGATTTCATGGAGTCCTGGTATTTCACCCTCTGTGGAAGCAAGGTTCTCCACCCCCAGAGGTACTCTCGACTCTTATCCCAGAACAGTTTGGGAATAAAATCCCATTCAAATGGTACCTGTAGTAGCAGAGCAGTCTCAAAGGCAGTACTTTGCTATTTCTTGACAAAGATCGGGCTCCACGCTCTCCCTATTTCTAACTAGAAGACTGATCTGTAACTCTAGGTACCTCTGACAGAGCAGTCTTCATCCCCAGATTTCACACGTTGCCATCTGAGCTCTGTGACCACCTGAGTTATTTCCAAGAACAGCTGGCCAGTGCTCCAAAAGGCAAGACTACATCCCTCCACGTCAGAACCTTGATCCATCCATGCCTCTGAAAGTCTGAAGAAAGTTCTAAACAGAACTCATCAGACACTAAAATGAAGCCTCTGGAAGAACTCGTAGCAGATGCTTGCTTCTGCAGCATTTCTGAAGTCCATTTATGACACAAGTCTCACCCTTGACAAACATTCTAGTAACCCTCAACAGTCAACAAATTAGAAAAGATAAAAAGCAATAGTTGCTCAAAAGCATTTCTGAACTAAAAAGCCTTGCAGCATGATCTGAGCCTTGCTAAATTTTGCTGGATTGGCAAAGGGACTTAGAAGAGGACTGAAAAAGAATTATTTTCCATCTCAGATTCCAACAATGCTATGTAGCCAACAGCATTTTATAGATTTGCTTCTTAGTTCGTAAGTCACGTTGGTCATATCTTGCAACATGTCCTGGCACGATTCAACGTTTTCCTATGAAAACTGGGGTGGCAGATGCTGACGCTGATCCAGAAATGGTTTATTCTCAAATTGGGTATTCTTTTTAAACCCTGAAAGTTCATCTGCGTTCTGCTAATGAACAGATTTTATTACAGCAAACATTTCAAGATTCTCATATGCATTGCTTTCATTTGCCATTATCTTCATGGTATTACAGTTGTACTAGCCTTAAGCATAACAAAAAGAAGCTATATTCACTAGCATAGTTATCTGTAGTAGATCGTGTATGCAGTATTAAATTAGCCAAAAATTAACGTTATACACACATAGGGCTAGGGTAATTGTGAGAGTGTTCTTTTATAAATTAATCTTCATTCTGAGGCACCTAAAGACCATCTTAAGTTTTCAAGCTCTGTACATTTTAGCCAAAAATAGAAAGGAAAATGTTTAGCTATTTACGTTTATAAAAGCTAAGAAAGGTAAGCAGAAATCAGGATTTCTCAATTCTTACAATACTGAAAATGAATTGCTTCAGGAAGCTGCTGTGTGGCAGTGGCAGCGAGGCACCAGCATGCTCCAAACAGTCTGCTTCAACATGTTCTCATTTAACTTGGTTACAGCTAACAAGGGAGGAGTGGTCTCCGCAGAACTGCTTATCCTTCAGAACAGCTATGAATTGACTTGTTTTTTGCCTCCAAAACCAGGAACCTGCTGGCCTTGCTCCCACCAAGCTTTTGTAGGGAGGCAGAAGGAATTACATCTGACAATACCACGTAGGAAGAGGAGCAAAAGTGAAACTGAGCAAACTGACATCCGCTGGCCAGGCTTCTCCTGCCAACAAGGAATGAACTGATGCATGTATTTCTACCTCCCCCTTCAACAGAGGATTGTTAAACCCATGGCGTCCCTTTAATAAACACCCTAAAGAAGACATTTTCCTGATAACCGAAGAATTTTTTACAGTGTTGACTTACCATGCAGAGCATGGTAACCAGCTTCTAACTGTTTGCACTACGAGGCAGTACAGTACAATGAGTTAATAATTTATCTCAGCATTGCTCTTAGCAACTGACCATAATCAACTTTCCAAATTCTTCCTAGTTCTCATAGTCCTAGCAATAACACAGCATCCTAACAGATTCAGACCTCTATCTGCACGTTCTGGTAAAGGTAAAAGCTTTAATCTTTCCCAACACCTGCTTTCCTCACATATTGTTCAGGTTCAGAGCAAAGGTCATCATCTCGTTTCAATAATCTAATTCAGCAGACAGGAATTACCAGAATACTTTTTGACGAAGTGAGACATTAAGAACATTCTTTCAGAAAGCTGCAGTACAGTTCTCATCCCTGTGTTTCCTTCCCTTTCTGGCAGAAGAAAACAGACAAATAAGCCCAAGCTTCACCCACCACAAAAAACACTGCAGACTTTTGTTTGCATATATTCCCTAACTAACTCAGGCACAAACACCTTTTCCTTCTAGTTTATATTATCAAGACTTACCTCAGTAGGTAATCCCGGCCAAAGCCTAATTTATCGTTTAACAACTGCCTCACAACCATAAGGATCTCGTTGTAGGGTTCAAACAATTCATTTGTAAAACTGTTTTTAATAGTTTAAAATATACTATTACAGTTAACTGTCTAAATTATTTCTTCATCGAAGCTTTGGCTGTAGACAATTGACTTGTCCCAAGGACAACTGTGCTACTTTGTCCTTCCCCTAACCTTTCAGCCCCAGCTTATGATTTCTGTTCCCACAAACTCCCCAGCTCCACCGCTCATAAATCAGTCCCAGCCAAAGAGCCAGGCACCTTCCCATGGCCTGAACACCTCATTTGCTAACGTGGTTGGCTTCAGCTGAACCAGATAAGGGATTGCACACACAAACAGTTCAGACTGTGGATGGGAGGGGAAGGCAATAAAACGTAAGGTGAAAACTATGGTATCAGAGTGGAAAAATGAAGGTGGTACACCCAAGCAGCATGGGTGCAGCTGAATGGGTACCCCCAAAGCCTCCACCACAAAAACATCTAGACATGATTATGCTCTCCACAGAAACATGCAGACATGATCACGCTCACCTCCAGCAGTTTAGCTAATGGCAAATTTAAAACAATTAAATGAAACTGATATACATATGTTTAGCTTGCGTGCAGACATGTCTAGAGTTAAAAATCACAACTTGAGCTCAATGAGTACGAGTTATCATTGAATCAAGAACCCAAGGGCAAGTAAGGGCCTAGGTAGATGCCACTTTTCTAAATGAGAGGTGTAAGGCTTTACAACCCATCACCTCCAGGCCAGTTCGCTACCTGAATAAAACTTGCTTGGTTCCACAGCTCCCTTCTGGGCCTCAGGGCACATCCACTCAAACCACTGCCTTGTGGGTTTAATGGGCCGCGCTGCAAAGGGGGTGGTTAGGCAGGCAACCTTCAGTTCTGAGTAAAAACAAGCAGCTGCAGTGAGGTCCCAGCACATTCAGCTTGCACACCAGCAGTGCAGACACCAGAGACAGCATCGAGCACTAGCAGCAACTCCGCACCCTGTCTACAAGCACCAAGCTTGGTCCTGACAGACGGTGTGACAACACGCTCTTCAAACATGACTTCTGCCAACCTTCAAATCACAAGCTGCTTTCACAACACAGTCAACTTTTTTCCTGATTTCTTGTCATCTAGAGCTTCTTACATAAAGCAACAAAAGAAATGAACCAACAAAGCTTCCAACTGATTTTTTTTTCTTTTTCTTTTTTTTTTTTTTTTCTTTCCCTCCTGTTCACATGGACCCACGGCCTCCCCTCACAAGGCAGTGTTTATTTCACTCAGCTTACTCGGTGCTGCTAGTAACTGCTACTGTCCTCCTCAAAGGTACGTATTTTAAATACCAGTTGATCAACATAACCATGTCACAGCTCTTTTCCGATGTTTACAAATCCTGACAGCTAACAAAACGCTTCTTCAGTTCCCTGGAAGATAAGGCACACGTAAGAGAAGCTTTAAACATTATATACATTACAACACAGAACACATCCTTTCTAGCTGCATGGCTTCAAAACTATGACATCTTTTCTCTAAATAGCCCTGTTATTTCTAATCGAAACATTTGTGATACGGGGTTCTTATTTTGCAGTTTGGCAAAAGCTTTCTGACATTTGTTACTGTCCTGAATTATTTCTACTCCATTACCGCTGAAACATTTAATAGAGCTCATTCGAAGGATCATATTAAAAGATAATTTGCTTCTCATAAAAACAAATGGTCGCATATCCTATTACATGGAAAAAACACATAGTTACCAGAAGTACACACTTAGGAATGTTTTCAACCAATAGTGCTTTCCTTCTCAGTTCTCCTCTCAGAAGACACCCCCAAGATCTATTTCTAATCAGTCCAAATTATTGGCTTCCAACATTGTTGCCCCTTCAGATAAATTAAAATTATAGTTCTCTTAGTTGCTTCTGAAGCAACTTATTTTAATGTTGTTTTTAGCTGATACTGGAAGAAATACACTTTTTCCAGTAGAAGAGATCCAACGCTTTTACAAATGCTACACAGGTTACCTTGCAGTCAAGCAAACTCAAGACCGCTTCTCAACACAGAAAGTTTCACTTTTGTATGTCTGAAACCACCTTTGCAGAGAAAAAAAGTCCCCCAACAGACACTTCCTCTCTGCAGTTCCTTCTTTTCTCTTTTTGAAATTAAAGTATTAAAACAGAACAAAGAAACAAAAAAAAAAAAAAAAAAACAACAAAAAAAAACACCACCATAGGATTTCACTCTTTTATAACATATCAGGGAAGGCACCTGGAGCACCTTGCTGGGCTCACAGTTCTCTACAAGCTCATTCAGAGGCACACACACCCAGCGAAGTGAATTCTTTCCATTTGTGTAGCCTTGCTGCAGTCTCCCCACCAGAGCATGTAAACTTGTACATTATTTTCTTGATAGCTAATCTTATTCAGCTCCCACGCTTCATTTGCAGCACTGTTACAATTTTTGAAGAGCCAAGGAGAGCAAATAGTTTACAGAGGTTCTGGAGAGGGGAAAAAATAACAGCACAGCACAGCAAACACAACAAGAGAGTGGGAGTGGATAATGCAACAGCCACCTCCGAGAACTAAGATTTTGCCTTCAGCAGGCAGCAAGCAACTCCTCGTGCTTTCAGGGAGGCTGTTCCGAAGAGGGGCCTCTTCTGGTTGGAGAGACAACGTCCACAAACAATTCATGCCATTACATCCTTGGGAAATCACTCTCTAGCTCCTAAACTATTCCGTGTGGCACACACAAAGAGGAGAAAACTTAAAGTATCCTTATCAACTTGCTTTTAACTTGAAATTGAGTCTGGTTGGAAGAGCAAGTTAAACATTAATTGCCTGCCAGTGGTCAGCCCCAGGAATCACAAGTTGTTACCGTTTCACAATCACATTTTGCCGTTTCTTTCCCTAACTGTAATACAAAACTGAACAAATAACTGAGATAGCTTGAAAATGGAAAACAGCACAAGTGACCTGATACAAAGCTCACAAAAGCACAGTGGCCTTCTCCTGACCTGCTGGTTTCATTAAGTGTCAAAATATCCCACGTAAAACAAAAGTACATCTAGAAAAACATGCAGGATGATGGAACGGTGCACACAGCCATGATATATATTAACACATTCTCTTTCTTTCAACAGCAGACAACAATCTGAATCAAGCTGACCCCCTTCTTCCAATTCTGAACGAGTGTGGGAGGACATTTATGCCGAGCCCACTTTGAACCCCCACCTTGTGAGAGGATAAAGTAAACCCAAATTAGGAGCTCTCAAATGAAGCCATGAGACAGTTGGGCACTAACAGTAACCACTCAGGAAGTGCAAAACATCCCTCAAAAAAAAAAATCAAAAAAATCTGGTATATTCACACAGAAATGTTGATGATTAGCTAAATATAGAGGATTCTAGAAATAGCCTAAAATGTCTAATTATAGATGGATTGAGTGTCACTGCCTGCTTCTACAAACAACACTTTCCCACAGTGTCCAACCTATATATTTGGTATTCCTATTCCTAGCAAATTATCTTAACTGCAAAACATTTTTCCACAATATGTAAAAATAACTTTTACATACAGGTTTGAGAGCTGAAAGTTCTCTGGAGGGTAACAAAATGGGTATCATTTTCACATTCAAACCCTAACTGAGAACAAAGTCACATGTGACCAATGATGACTGATCTCTTTAAGGACAGATAAATGACCTGAGCTCTAGCCACACAATTCCTCACTAAAGACAGCCATTAGGTAGTCAAGGCCTAAAACACATCAAGGTAAGAATGCATAAACTTCGCTCCCTATCTAATGGGATCCCTTCAGCACAAAGACTGACACAGCTGGAAGCTCTGCAGACAGATCCATACTAAAGAATAAATCTTTTTTCTTTTACCTCTTCAGAGATCAGCACTTCATATCAAGAGAGGGAGAGAGTCTACAGCACTTCATATTGCTGCTGCAGATTTATGATAAGCAAAGACTTCTAATTTCAGCACGCGTAGTCTGTCAAACACTTTATCTGGGAAGGAACACTTAAATACAATTTGAGAAAGCAAATAATCTCTAAAGCACATCAGTGGCATTAGAAGGATAAGCACGATAAATCATTGGTGCATGGTAGCAAAGCTTCAGCTCACACAGAGGAGCACAACCACGGCTGGAAACATCAACACCACCTCCTGCCACTCCTCGACTGAATCACTCCAGGAGGAAAAGTCTTTGCTGCTCTTCACCACTCAACAAAACGTAAAAGTTAGCAAACTGTCAGTGCAAACAACACAATCTGCCAGTGAAATCTGAGAAAATTTTACTAATGCTTTCAAGGAGTAAAAGTTGGTTCAGAGATATAAGCTTCTTCACTGATATAAAGCCAAATCTTGCATTTATGCTCCGCAGCCTTTTCTAGCAGCTCACAGCACAGAGTGCCTGGAGTCTCCCCACCCTCAAATGCAGCTCTACTGAAAAGAAATAAGAGAATATACACCTCCTGTGTTTTTCTAAGCACACAATTGTCCAAAGAGTAAAAAAAAAAAACACTGAAACATCAGGCTCTACCAGGCCAACAACATTCTTAAAATCTGTACACACAATTTTTTTTTTTCTTCTTTGAGTGCCAAGATCACGGACTTAGCAATTCTATCAGTCAACAGATGAAAAAAGAATACGTTAAAAAACAGCATTTCTGCAAAAGCCTGGGTCTGGAGCTAGAGTCCAAATTAACTGGCTTCTAACGATACTGTTTCCAAGGCTCATCTCTCAACAAACCCAAACGCTATCCAAAAAGAAAGATCCCTGCCTTAGGGAGAGGGAAAAAAAATAGGTGATTCCCTAAGATTGAGGCTTCAGCCACAAAAAAAAATAAAAAGAAATTTTAAAAATGCCATCTCTCTTTCACTTCTAACCCACATATCTGCCTCCTACAAGACCTGTTCAAGACAGTATCCATCAGGCTCAGAGGGACTTCAGATCACCTTTCCTACCACTGTTCCCCAGAAGCCTCCGTGGTCCTTGCGCCATCCTCGCTCAGCAGCCAAGCAGCACAGACATGGCAGTTTTGCCTTCAAAGAGGAACTGCCCCTTCACGGAGCCCTGCTCAAGGGAAAGCAGCAGCACTTACCCTTCTGCCCAAGAGAAGGTGTGGAGGCTTGGGAGCTAAGGACGAGATAGCTTGAAATTTTAAGGCTGGATGTCTTGATAGGATCTGGTGCACGAACAAGAAGTGAAGGAAAGAGGTGAAGAAAGCGAGGCTTGTGCTGTTGGCTGCCAGCGCGACAGGCAATTGTTAGCTCAGCCCTAAGAGCCGAAAATAAAACACACGACAAAAACGGAAGATGCAAATCCGTTAAAGAGCCCTTCAGAAAGAAACTTCTACCACCTCCTCAAAACGGTTTCTTTCCAAGTGGTTCCTCTGTCGCTTTATCAATTCCTCTGTGGATCTGTCAGAGTGAAACAACGTGCCAAGCAAATTCCCACAGCCCATACAAAAAAAAATATGTTGATTTAAGATAGAAAAAAGGGCAAAACGTAAAATCAAAGACAGGAAAAACACACTGTACCATAAGGTGCAGAAGGAAGATACGAGCGAATTGTGGAAAGCAGCAAAAGCAGCCTCACCCAAAACATGACCATGTACTTAATGGTTGCCTCCCTCCTTCGTTCCCTCCCTTCCCTGTAACCGATCACAGCATTAAGCAAGACTCCATTATACTGTCACGTATCGGCTTCAAACAGCAAATGAAACTGCAAAGTACTCTCCTCTGTGTAATAGCTGGAGTTCCCTGTCACTCATTTCCAAGCAGAAGACGTTCAGCTGAACTGAAAGCCCTGAGCACGGGGTCCAAAGCTACTTACCTAGCCCAAATTTCTAAAGCTATTAGTGCACGTTTCTGTCCAACTACAAACAAGGTGGAAACACTCGTTTGTTTTTCAAGGTATTGTGCTCCAGTTCAGAAGTACAGTTAAGGGCATCGAGGCACTTTTCCTGCATCCAAAGCTGAAAAGTAATTTGACAGAGCACCATCTCAAGGATTTTTCTGCTCCAACCACCGCTAACCCTGTTTTTACAATTGCTCTGTCCCTCTGTCATATCCACAACCCCCACTTTCATCATCTCTTTTCTCAGGAAAGGAGAGCACCAGCCCGTTTTTATGTACTGAACATTTCAACTTCCTCTATTTTAAAACCAGCCCGAGGCAGCTGCAGCCGAATTCGGCCGTTTTGGCAGCAAGCAGAGCAGCGGGGCGAGGTGTGAGGTGAGCCCTCGGCAGCCCGGCCCTGCCATTTTAGGGTTGGCACAGCAAAGGTGCTCAGTGGGAGCAGCGCCTGGCTCCAGCTGTGCCGGGCCGTGCGGAGTTCTGAAAGCTACTCGCACAATAGATGAAATATACTGTGCGCTGTGCAGGCGGCTGAGCTGCCACCCAGGCAGTACGAGCAGCAGCAGCGTGCCGCAGATACTGACACGTCTCAAAATCGACATCGTGCCCGAAGCGCAGCCGAACTGCGAGCGCTTTTTAAAGCGCGCTGCTGTCAACAAGCGGCCGCAGAGCTTCGCCCCAAGCGACGCGCACTGCGCTCACAGCTCTCGTGTGCCGAGCGGCGCTTTAACTCGCGGCTCAGTTCTCCCCGCAACATCTCGGCATAGGTCCTGCCTCACCCCACACCCTCGGAGGAGCTGCTCGGTCCCTCCGCCCGCCCTCCCGCCGCCCCAGGACAGCACGTACCGCCCCGCACGCCGCTCCCGGGCCGCCTCGCAGCGGGGCCTGCGGCGCCGCGCCCCCGGCCGCCCCGCAGCTTCATGCAGTTAAAATGGCTCCTGACGAGGGGGAAGTGGTGCCCGGGCTCCGGCCGGTGACTCACCGCGGGGCCGGGCGGCGCGGCGGAGCTCAGCTCGGCACGCCCCGGGCGGCGGCTGCGCTCGGGCCGGCTCGGGCTGCAGGTGGTGCTGGCACGGCCCCGCTGCGAGCCTCGGCTGCCACCTGAGCCTTTTTATTCTCCTCTTTCCCTTCTGGGGGGCTTTTTATTTATTTTATTCTTTTTTTCCCCTGCTGTTGGTACGGTGCAGGTGCAGCCTTCGCACCCCGCTTCCTCCAAACCACTGCGAAAGGCCCTTCTCTTCCATCCCCAGCAGCAGAGGACCCGCCTGGTGTACTCTTCCCTTCCCTGGCTCCCTTCAGTGCCCGGCCCGGCCCTCGGTAGAGGGTGAGGGCCCGGCTGTGTCAGTGCCCAGCCACGTTTATGGCTAATAAATACACTTCTGCAGAACATCTGCTATTTCCTACCTGCTGTATTGCTCACGCTAAACTGGTTAACTCCAAAAAAAGAAAGCCGGAGGGCCCAAGTTGCCAAGGGAAACTTAACCCCTTAGTCAGGGAAAGGAGTGGCATGCATGTCACACAAGGCTTCCGAGAATCCCCCACTAAACTCCCAATATGCTCCTCACATTCTGAATTGAAACACGGAGCCAATTACGCACCCAACCAACGCATCCGTGCTCCCAGCCACCCAACCCACAGAGGAACCCCATCCACACGACTTGGACTGATGGACAACATTAAAAGGCCTGGCAGAAATTCAGTCCCAAAAGCACCACACGTGGAGGATGGGCACAGACTTCCTTCCATTGTGTCTTGGTGGGAAGGATGCATGCATGCCATTTTCTACCGAAGCTCATTTCCAGAAGGACAGAGTCCAACGTTCTGCTCTGGAAACCATGCTGGCCATAGTGATGGCATGGAACAAGGACCTAAATCCTGCACACAGGAGTGTAACCAAAGAGCAAGAGGCAAGGTTGGGAGGCAGAACGCAGTACATCTTTATCAGATGTACTTTATCATGCTATTTTGTAGCCTACTGTAGAGGAAGGCCTGAGAAAAATAACAGCAAGAGAGCAGCATCAGTTTTTCATTATTTGCTGAGCAGTTCTCAGTTAAGTCACTACTTAGATAGCTTCACTACAGCTCTTTATCAAAATATATCCCCGTTTGTATTTCTCAGTTGAGAGAAGAGACCATGTGGAAGAAACGCCTCATTATTTTAACGCTGTGTATTTTCCACCTCTTATGACAGATGTACTTTTGCACCTCTCCAGCAACTTCATTCTAATACAATCTTACATCTGAAAACATTTGTTTCTTGCATTGCAAAACCCTTTGGAGCACTTTGGGGAGAAATCTAACCCTGTAGCACAGCAGTTTCAAGGAAACTGTAACATGGACACAGGGAAAGCACCATTTTAATTATTAAAGACAGACTAATAGTTACACTTTACAGGAAAAAACAACGCAACAGTCTTAGCCAAGCAATCAGCCAAATTGAAAAATCATTCCATAGCAAAATATGGCCACAAGCTATGCAAACATTTTGCCATTTCTAGGCTGAATCTGGAAGGACTGTATTTTCTTAAGCATACATAAAATGCAAAAATATTTTGTGAGAGATAACGCAAGTGAGCATTCAACCTCGGAACTGGTCAGTTTTTTTTCTAAGCAGAATCCTGGCTTAGAGAAGCGACTTTGCCCATTGCTGGGATGAGTATCTCTATGAAATTCAGATCACCATTTGCCCAGAAGACATAGCTAGACACTGACCAACAGCATGGCTGAAGCCAATTCAAACAGCCTTCACTCTCCACTCTGTCCAGGCTGCATATTCCTCGCACCAAGCGACTCCCCCCGCTGTTTCCCAGTGCAAATATTTGTGCAGCCACACAGCGAAGCGGGCAGTGGAAGCGACCAGCAGAAAAAGTTAACGCTGCACAAATAAATAAATAACGTGCAATCAAATTTTCAAGCTTTCGTTGGCCCTGGCTCCCACAGCCATGCACACTGAAGGGAAGCAGCATGGCTGAGCGGGCCTGGACATCTTTTGCCAGCTGGGCCTCCAGGGAAGCTTCTACTCTCCTCATATCCCAGGTGGGTGATTGCTCCCCTCCTCATCCAGCTTTGAAAGCTACAGGTCTGCACGAGGGAGACGGTGCTGTAAAACCTCTTGGGCCGGGGCAGGCCCAAGACAGTGCTCTGGAGGTCCGCTGACCCACCTGAAATGAAAGACATCTTAGTCTCATAAGGAGGAGCCTAATGAGAGGTTTGTTCCTGTTCCCAGCCTTCATTTTCAGACGGAGACCGGGTGAGGTGAAAATATTACTTAGATGAAAAAAGGGACTGAGACTTGAGATTTAACGATTTCTGTTTTGCTGCTGTTTCATATACAGCAGTGACACACGATCCTGCCTTGAGATGCTGCAACTCTGCACCAGCAACTGAGGGGACAGACCTCTTCCCCATCCTCAGCACTGGCCCAGGGCTTCTTGAGGCTGAAGGGAAAACTCCTGCTCAATGCCGGATAAAAACAGGATTTAACAAACTTCCATTTGTTCAGTTTTGTAGGACCTGAGTATCTCAAGTGCCCCTGGAGGAAGGAAGCACCAATAATCCCATTTACACACCTGGCACGAAAACCTGAGCCATATGCCCGAGATCAACTATGTGTGTGTGTTTGAACCAGCCTTCACCCAAATGTGAAGCTCACACCCTATCTCCTGCACTCTCCTTTCTCCTTGTATACAGCACCAAGAATCTGTACTGTTAATCCTGCAATGTTTTAACACTACAGCATCTCTGTCCTTAGCTGGAACTTGTAGATAGGCACTTCACTCTGTGGTAGGTGCCACACACAACATAGAAACCCCCAATGCTTTCACTGCCAAATGCATAATGACCTAAATATTTACACATGGAGAAACTGCATTGCTTGTGATGTAATTTGCTCCAATCCACAGAAGAAGCCTCTGCTACAGGACCTCAGATACACAGTTCTCATCACTGCCTACAAACCTCTTGCATTTTTCAAAGATTTCATTAAAATAAAATAATCTCGAAGGAGAAATTCAGAACTCAGAGTTTTGGATACTCAGTGTGCTGCACACACAGCCATCAGTTCTTAATTTGCAATTTGAAGGTATGGTTCCAGTGCACGTTGAATACAGGACACAATAAATTTGAAGGAAAATACTTATTCACTGTAGTGGTCTTCTAAACTTTGGCTGCGCTGTACGAAAGGAAAAGTGAGAGTAAACAAAACACACATGAACAGGCCATTACTTCTCTCAAAGGCTGGGAGGGAAGGCGTTGTGGTCATCCTAAGTTTGATCAGAATCCTTCAGATAATAAATGTTGTCATCTTTCAAAATACACAAGAGAGCCTTTTGCAACTCTGGTCAGGAAACTCCAAATCTCCAGAAATTACGCCTAAGTGGCAGAAGGGGTGAGAGAAGCACTTGGACTGCAACAGATTCACAACCAAGCACCAGAGAGCTTTAACCTCACCCATTTTGCTCTTCCAAGTTTGCCTCCAGTGTCTCCCAATGAACACAGACTTGGCAAAGTACCTCTGCCAGCAGCTCAGCAGCACCCCACACAGCTAGAAACCCCTGACCTTGCACAGCCTTGCACAAAGTCTTCTTGGATTACCTCTAAGGTATTCCAAGGTCACATCCCAGAGATGACAAGCCTTTAGGAAAATCTTCTTGTATAGTCATTTTTCTTTGCTCTCTTAAGTCCCTTCCTTCCTCCTTTTGTTATGGGCTTGCCTCTGCTGAGAAGCATTACTTATCAGTATTTCTGAGAATGGCTCAAAATGTGGTTGTGCCCTCCTTTCAACTGATAAACACTTAGGAGGGAAAGAATTGCAAAAATCCAAGCAGTAAATACAGCTCTGACAGAAGATAATGTCTGATTCAATCTCAATCAGAAGTTACATGCTACAGCCTCTCTGCACCAGCCCCCAGCCACACTTTTCTCTCCCCATCCTCTCCCTGCTCTGGTTCTGCTCCAATCGGTACCCATTAAACCTTCCACCAACCCAATTTAACCCATTAATGTGGCAGGAAGCTGACGGGTGGGTGGGGAGCAGCAGCAGCTCTCTGTGGTTGGCAAGCTGAAACAGCTCAGAAAAGGCTATGATGAGCAGAGCCAGCAAAAGACAGAGGACCTCCCTTCTGTGGGTGGTAGTGAAGCACCCAAAAGGTTATTTTTCACCTTAAGAATCACACTGAAAAAAAAAAAAAAATAAAATAAAGTGGAGGCATTTTATCCAGAGGACGATGCAGGCAGAGAGAAAGAACTGTGGCACTTAACCTATAGCTCTCTGACCCGATCCAACTCTCTCCCATCACTCCTCTTCATGCTGTCTGTACACTTGTTTTGCAAAGTGCAGATAGACACTTACCATCACACATACACAGGTGTCAGTTACACTTCAAAATCCACGGAGAAGTAATCACACAAGCAAATCAGAACGTCAGAACAAAGCAAATCAGAATGTCAGAACAAATTTACAGCCCCCACTACTTCTCTCAGCAGAATTCAGATCCGTCAAAAATGTTGAAACAGAAAAAATTAAACCACAATCTGAAATGTTTTTAAATTGCAAGTGACATTACTTGGCTTTCTTCAATGGCAGACAGGAGAAATCACTGTGCCTCATCTACTGTTCTCACTAATCCCAGTCAGACAAATAAGAGTGCTACATTTTTAAATACAGCTCACTTCTAGTTCGTTACTTCCCAGTCCTTCATCCTGGGATGCTAAAAAATATCCCTTTTATCTTTAAACACCATCTCTAGTCCCTGTCTCATTGTGAGCCATACAGTAAATAAGCCATCTAACGGAAAGACTGAGAAATAAAGAAATAAGCGGACAGGGAAATTATTTTATGAAAAGAAATGGGTAATTCTGAGTCTTTTTTTTTTAATTATTATTTTTATTCAGAAGAGCTTACTCCTTGAAAAAAAACAGAGGAACCACAGTTTCAGTCTCAAGTAGAAACAAGGTGGAAGGCACTGCATTTCCACACAACACTCAAATGTAATTACAGATTGTGACAGTAATGCCATTTTGTACACAGAACACCTCTCTACAACTCCTCATTACTTAATATTTGCAATAAGCAAAGCCAAAATGACCTCATTTTTGCATGGTAACAATCACTGACAATCCCAAGAGGACCACAGGAGCACAGAAGTACTGTGCTTTTATGCTGAATTCTCAGGAGGTATGTGTAACAGCCCTGGAAAACCTTTAAAAATTTCCTTTATTATTATACAAAGCCACACAATCCTGACTGCAGTAAGATCATACTAAATCTGTGGTTTTCCAAAGGAAACTATCACTTGTGTATACAGCCAGTTTGAAAGACAAGTATGAGGTCATCTACCTATGGGTTCGTACTCAGCTTGCTTGTAAGCAAATGTAAGTTCTCTGCTATTGTGCAAGACACAGAGGTGAGGGGATACCAAACTGAAATGAAACTGATACCATTCAAAACCATGCAAGTGAAAGAAAATGTTCAAGTTGCCAAGAATACGAATCAATCTTTCCAAAAGAAGTCAATACTGATTCCTGAATGGATCAGTAGGCATCCCACAAGGTGAGCTTCCCATCCCTCATGATTATACTCCCCCTGAGCTCTTGCTTTAACACGACAGTTACATTTGCTCAGGAGTCTTTGCAACGATAATCTGTATGAATACAAACATGATCTACAACTGTCAGAGATGCAACTATGCCAGCTAAAGTAAGCTTAGCCTATGTTCTTTTCTTTTTCAGACAAAACTAAAACTAAAAGAAAAAAAGAACAACAACAAAAAAAAAAGAAAACCAACCAAACCTCACAAGCAAATAACCATTTCTAATCATCATCTTTTGTTTCTTGCTGATTTCAATGTTGGAATCTTCTCACTCTTAACATGAGACAAAAAAAAGATAATAATAATCAGACAAGTGAAGGAAGGTGAACATACACCAAACTGCATTACAAATGCACACAGAAAGAACACAAAAACAAGGACTGGATGAGTTTGGTATCATCAAACAGCAGCCTCTTAACTGGAACACTCTGTAGTCCACTGAGGAATCCCCATTAAAAAGCCATAACTCTATTTTTCCTTTTTTCATACTGTGAGTCACTTATTACATTTTCGGATGTTGCAACACAGTCATGAATAATAAACACATACTAGGAAAAAAAAAAGCAACCCAGTGTTGAACACTGGATTTTTTTCATGTCTATATTTATCAGCATAAAAATCAAATCAAGAATGAGGTCTAGAGTCGAAAAAAGTTTCTATGCAAGGAATGTTGTTATTCACAGACAAAGTATTTGGTGCAGCCCAAGACAAGCATACAGGCACAGAGGTTAGAGCATGACAATGTTAGTACTACTGTTATTGTTTGGCCTTTATACAGACAGAGAGGACAGGGGGAGGGTTCGTAATGTTCCCCATCCAACTCACTCATAAGGGAGAGCGGCCAGGCACCGCCCTTAGCCAGGCAGTTCTGAACCCAACGCTGTGCTTTTGCAGCTGCCTTTTTCATTATTTTTTTTGAAGGCAAGGGAGTTAGGCTGTGGAGACTGCATAGCCTCAGAAAGTCAGCCGTGCTACAGGAAATTATTGTTGATATCTCAAATAAGTACCATGGAACTATTTATCCACATTTGTGTTTCAGACAGTAACAAATAGCATCCAGCATATGCACACACAGGAGTGGTTGGTACATTTTCCACAGCTCTAGTCTAATGAAGAACTGTTAGCATCTCTTCCAACTGCTGTTGTCCTTTGTTCTGCAACTGTAGGCAAGGCATCGTTGCTGACACCCTGCGCAGAAGCAAGCTTCATTTATAGAATTAAAAGGGAACCTTATAGCAGACTTCCAGTACCTGAAGGTGGCCTACAGGAAAGCTAGGGGAAGACATTTTGTAAGGATATGTAGCAACAGGACGACTGGAAATGATTTTAAACCGGTAGAGAGTAGATTTAGGCTACAGAGTGGGAAGAAGTTCTTTATTGTGATGGTGGTGATGCACTGGAACAGGTTGCCCAGAGAGGCTGTGGATGCCCCCTCCCTGGAAGCATTCAAGGCCAGACTGGATGGGGCTGTGAACAACCTGGTCTGGTGGGAGGTGTCCCTGCCTATAGCAGGGGGTTGGAACTTGATGATCTCAAAGGTCCCTTCCAACCCAAACCATCCTATGTTTCTATGATTTAAGGCAAATATACATAAGCACTACCTTTTAGAAAAGGTCAAGCTTCACAAATACGTTCAGATAGCTACGAGGATAATACAGAATATTGTGGCAACACTGAGGATGTGAACACAAAGGAAAAGTGTGTTTATTACTACTCTTCCAGCTGCTGTAATTAGTGGAAAAAGACTGCTATCTTGAAGAGGCTGGAGAAAAAAGCATGAGCTGTGCAAAAAAGTAAGCTCACTGAAATAAATACATTTTCCATTGCAAACCATTCACATAGAGAACTGGCTATTAAAGAGCATTCAGTTAGAAACATGAGCTGATTACTTACTTGTTCAGGAAATAATCAATACTTTCAGTATGAGGCTTACCTATCCAAATAGATGCTACATTAGTCAATCGACGAATACATAAATCATGGAGAAGAGAGAAGAGGTAAATACATAAATATATATATAGAGAGAGAGAGAGAGAGATTACAGGAAAGCAAAAGGAAAGATGCCAGGGAGCTTGGTGCTCCAGATAAGGGGAACTGACAGCTGGAAGGCCAACACTGTGATCTCCCAGCTACATTTTGAGCTGCTCGCACAAACAGAAGCCTTGCATCGATGCTGATCTTTGTCCCGGTGAGCAGTCCTAAAGGAAATCACAGGTCACACCAAACCTTCACCTCTGTTATTGTTATCTGCCCATAAAAATGAAGTACGGGGTGCAGACATCTCCTGGAAGATAGTGTTGCATACATGCATACGGGCTCCATTTCAGAGAAAATTGCTGCTACCACAAAAACTTTTCCAAAAGCCTCACAGGAATCCTCTGTCTTCAGTCTGTGGTTTCAGCCACGAAAGCAACATCAAAAACCAGAGCCCAAGAGAATGAGAGGATCTTACACCAGGCATGATTTCATGTATGTGATTTGTCTCCCGCTTTCCACTAACAGAGGTCATTTACTTAATGGTGGGAGCTCAGAAGTTTCCTTGAGTAACCCAGCATCTCCCCAAGACTTATAAAACACTAAGTATTCCCAGACCTCCACCCAGAGCACTGTACAATCACTACTATACATTAGTGGTTATTACTTTAGCTCAGCACTATGAATTTAGCTTCTCAGTACATAACGTTTAACCTTAGAATCCATTCATTTACTGAGGATTCATCAACTTTAAAGCAGTAAAACCATCCCACCAGGCATACTGGAATGACAGGCGAGACCTATATTAGCTGGCAGAGCACTCAGATTCTCAGATGTCAAGAGTTTTACCCACTCCTTTGCAGCCAACTTTATTTCTTAAACTCTCACCTTTGATGTTCCCTCTTGTTAGCAAGACACATTAGAAATGTTTTCCAGCTTTGCCTATCAGACAAAAACACACTACTTGTGGCTGTGTCACAGAAATCTATATTTCTACCTCTAGTGAAGAGTAGCATCAGACTAAACAAATAGCTTTTCTTAAGGCAGCTGTCAATGAACTCATTGAGGAAAGATAAAGGGAAAAGAAAATGACTTTTGGTTGTTGTTTTTTTAGTTAATTGCACGTCCTCAGGCCTGCTGAGCATCTGCTGCTTTGCACAAGTTTTCTCTCCGCTAGTCTCTATTCTGTGAGAAAACCAACTGCCCCAAACAAGCATCCTTTAATTCCTTTATTACTAATCTTGAATTGCTTGCAGCAGAGTGATGCTATCCTAGCAGATCCCAAATAACCTGAGTTTGATCCCAGGGTTTGACTCTGCTTTCTGAAAATATGATTTCCATCCATCCCATTCAAGCAAGAGTCATTACCCAGTGAGTGTTTTTAAAGCTACATGTGTATGTCATATGTGCACATTTTGGCAGAAGTCACATCTGGAGGAACAGGAGTTATGAAACAATTTATATAACACATTGGAAAACTCACTTGTACCATTTAATGTCAGCTAGCAGCCCAGGCTGCAAACAGGAAATAAGCACCAGCCTCTGCACATCCAACAGCAATGCCACCAGCACCATCAAGAGACACGTGAGTGTATGCAGCCAGGGTGAGCAGGGAATAACGTGTGTTAATGCATTGCTTTCTCCTTGTTAGTTCCACCTAACTAAAGAAAATTATAACCAGGCTCTCAGTGTTTCACATATCAGCCTTCCACCTTGTCCAACATCATACGACACTGGCTTATTAACCAGACAAGCCTTAAATAAGGCAATGACATTTACTAATCCGAGGCCATTCCCCTTACCCTTATATTCAAAACAGCACGGTGTGAAAATGCTGCCGTCAGTTGTCACCATGGGTTTTCGGGTGCCCGAAAGTATTTTCCCAAAATTATTGCACAAGTTGTACCTGTATACGTAGTGTATATGTACATACAGTATATGGCTGTGTATATATATATATTTGTAATGTACACCAAATTTAACATACACGCTACCAAACCTGAAAATGAGGGGGCTATAATAAGAGCCCACTCTATGATTTGACCTTCCAGCTCTTAGTCACACACTACTGACAAAAGCAATAGACTACAAACTTCCACTTGCAAGGGACAAAACACAACACGTACAAAAGTTAATGCTTTCTCACAGAAAGAAATAGGTTGACCTCTCAAGCAAACGACTCCCTGAAAACACGCTGTGACAATTCTCTGGTTTTGGTTTTAGAATGCCCAAAAACCTCTTTCAAGGCTTTTGGCAGCACATTTGCAAATACTCACCTAGGATGCGGTACATAACGATGCAATCACATCCTCTCTGAAAAACTATGATAACGATAAAGGTAAATCTGATCACAAGGAAATGAAAAACGTTTAACATCAATAGATGTCTGCTGGATCAATCTCACAAATGGGCATTTGCCAAGAAAAGAATACTAGATTTCTGGCTCTCGCTATCTTGACTACAGTACTTTTATGGTGAGAAGCCAGCTCATCCATTCACTTATTCAAGCACTACACTTGTAACAGTAGGGAAGTACCTGTTACCCTGTAACATTAACATTTGAAAACTAAATTTGATAAAGCCTTAGTCCAATTTTTATAAACCCTAAAGACTAAATCTGTTCACACATTTAATTTCCATGACTACAAAACCGTCTCCTAAAGGTTTTGGACGGATGCTTAAGGCCTCCAGAGAAAGCAAGTTGCATGTAGGTAAGCAGGTGCTGGGGACCCCTATTTTTTGAAGGAAACATGGAAGTAAAAAACAATACTAATAATAAAAATGGCACAAATCTGTGAGTTTAAAACTGGAGGAAGGCCTATGGGTGAGTAGGCTGGTGAACACATCTGATCTCCACTACTTACACTAACACACCACTAATTTCCTCCCTCAACCCGTCACCAGCTTTTCAGTAGATTTACCAGAACCCACCTCAGCTTTGCCACCTAAGCTGCACAGCTCACTGGAGGAGAAGAGCAAGCAAAAGAACTGGCTGAAGGCCGATTTGCAACGAGGGTATTTTTCTGACACACTGTGTCTGTTTGAAGAAGTCAGGGCTGGAAGTATCCAGGCTCTGCACCTGCTTCTGGAACACGGAGCCACAGAGCAAAACAGGAGAGAAGGCACAGGCTCATTATCCAGGTTGAGAAGATGCTGGAGCTCTGCCTCTCACTGCCATTTCACTCAGTGCAAATCATAAGGAACAATCTTCCTTAGTCTTGAAGGAGAAAGATAATCTACAGATGCTTGAATGCATTCAGCTGTCTGTATTCAGTTACTCAGTTTGCGCATGTTTAATGTTTAAATTAGTTGATTCCCCCTAAAAAATTGGGAGTTTTAAACCTCGCTGGGCTATGTTCTTTTTAGGAAAGAAACAGAAACCCTGCTCCTTATATCACACATTATTATCACACTACGTCACATCAGTGCTCCTGCACTGGTATATAAATGCTGAGCACTGTCTCCATCCATTTTGTGACTACTTTTGTGTCCTTTTACAGACAGTAACCACTTCCTCTGCCATATATTTTAAGAACGGCAAATCCTATGCCACAGGGCAGCATGACCTTTTCTCACCTCTTTGATAATTCAGACTGGTGGCAGTGGGCTCTGTCAGTTTCCTGCAAAACTGATGTATCTGTTGCCATTCTCTCCATCAACATTGAGAGACCGGGTCACTTCCCATCGAGTTTCCCCATTTACGCAGCATCTTTTAACAAAAATTGAAAAATAAAACAAAAAGAAAGCAAGAAAGATGCCAGGATGCTATTCAACCCTGTTTTAACAACCTCAGAAGGCCTGCAGCAAGCTGTGTGAATCCTACCACTTTCCCACCAGCAGTTCCAATTCTCAAGGCAGTAAACCAACCTCACGTCCATCTATGAAGATCCCAAGCATGCCCCACAAGCACCTGATACAAGCTTAATGCATGAGCTCCTTAAAATGATAGAGTGGCAGCTGCTCTTCAGGCAGCAACAGATGTCAAAAGAGAAGCTGCAGCAGCAGCTACCATGTGAACAACCTTCTACCAGGACTCAGTACATTCAGTTTTCCTATTTGAATGCATTAGGCATAAACAAGTTACACAACAAGGTCAAGCAGATTGAAACACCTCATTAAATTTCATCAATGCCAGTATGACCAGGTATATGAGACACCAACTGCTTAACATCACTATTATATTAATGGAGAAAAGAGACAGGGATGTCACGCTGCCCAGAGTACGCAGTGAATCTGAAGCAGTGAAACAAGAAGAACGAAAAGTGCTGAAGATGTGCATAAATAAGAAAAGGAAATTATTTCAAGGGAGCAGGCAGAATTATGTCTTCACTGCCACAGCTGTGCCAGACGACAGGCTGAGAAGGAAGTCTTCACATATGTGACACAGAATAATATGTTCAATAGAAACACCCAACCCTTCACTATCCTGATTATGGTCACGTTGAGGGCTGGCAAAGGGAAAAAACCTTGCAAAGAACTCAGTTCTACTACTACTACACTCATTTTTTAATTTGGTTACCAAGGTGTACCAACAGTTTGCTCTATTAGGTACCAACTAGCCAGTTAGGCAGCTCGTCTATTTAAATGCTTTACGTTCAGTTTTGATATGTCCTTCAGACAGACATCAGTCACTTAACTATTCAGCCTCTGACTAAAATACTGTTTTATTTTACAACTAGCAAGGGAATAAAACTCACTAAACATTACAGGACACAATAAGACATCAAGAGACAGCGAGCCAGCGAGCTACAGTCCATGACTGCAATTGAGAACAGACACCATGTGATGAGATTCCATTATTATTGCCATAATGATACAATTTATAACAAACTGCCGGCCCACTGCAGTGGGATTCAAAATTTACTTTTGATTCTTTGCTTTTCTTTTTTATTTCATAAAGAAATCTATCAAGTGACTGAAGTAGAACTCCTAAACACTGGACTCTTCCCACCTGGTTGTTACTTAGTGAGTGAGACTCTGTGCCAACTGGAGGCCAATAGAGCATCATCATTACCTTCAGTGAACGTTAACAATAAGCACAAGGGCCAAAGCACAGATGAATTTATTTGAATTCTTTTCACAAAAACGCATCTCGATACAGCAGCCAAGGATGGTGTTTTTAGAAATCACATCTGAGATCACTACCTTAGTACTTAAGTATTTCCAAGTAAGTGGAAATACTTGCATGCATGTCTTTCAGTAGAGATACTGATTTACAAGAACTTAGGCTTCTCAAGTTTCAGTTCTTGTCAATAGGAAACTGTCCAGTAATGACATTCTGTACAGAAAGTTCTATTTGTTACATACAGCATTCAGAGAACACTTAAAAGCGTGAATGAAAAAGCCCAAATTAAGACCACTGTGTGAAACACTGAATATCAGAACCCGGCGTGCTTTTATGTACCGTTCACCCCATAGCAGACACAACAATATTTCTAAGGAAAGAAATACTTTCATACTTAAAGTACATTTATTCTGCTTCAGATAGATGCCAGAGGGAAAAAAAAAAAAGAAAAAAAAGTGTCTGTTCATTAAAAAGAATGACGGGATCGTAAAACATCATCTCATAACTATCTAGGCTCAAGTGCAATTCCTAGGCCAAATTCAGCTTTCAGTTTTATCACAGAATGATTTTTTTATTATTATTTTTTTGTTGTGAAAGCCATCAGAAAAGAAACTCAGTGGCTAACACTTCACTTGACTCGAGCCGTTTGTCGTGCATTTCAGGTTACAAACTGAATTCACTGCCATAACTGCTGTTGTTTTAGCAACTGCTGCTCCTAAGCACTGCCAAGCCATACACACACGTGCATCCACATCCTCATCTCCATTGTGCCCATCTGCTTGCAGCTGCAGATCTAGCAGCAGGAGAGGCTTGGCCAAGGGCAGCGAGGTGCTTCAGGGGAGGGTGGCCATTAAGGTAGTTGTAAAAAGTGCCTGTTCCATGGCAGAGGGATTTTCCCCACCCCTAAATATAGCTATCAGTACTGACTCCTGAGCAAATAAAAGAGGCACACCGACCTGTGAATACAAAGGATTCTCTGTGCTGACAGAAAGCGGTGAGAGAGGAAGGAGGTACCCCTATCTCCAGCTGCAGCCAGATGTTAATGCTGGGGAGGAAAGTGACAGTGAAGAACGCAGGTGAACAAAGCACAGGCTGCACACACCAAAGAACCTCTCCACAAAACCAGCAGAAGCACATCTTGGAGAAGGAAATACTACCTCATTCTGAACACTCCAGCGTTCACTGTTTAATTGCCCTCATCACTAATTGTTTCATAGTATGACATACCTAACCTCAGCTCCCAGACATCGGATGTCTCAGTAGGGTCAAGCAAACATCGTGTATTTTCCTTTCACATACATAAGACACATGCAGGCATCATTTCACCTCCCAGTTTCCTTTGATCTGATGAACCACGTTATGAAGCTTCTTTTCTAAACCCTGGATCACTTTTTGTCACCACGCTCTTACTAATATTTCACATCCTTCCTCATGTGAACAGCAACACCGGACACAGACTCAGCATTCCAGCCACCTTACTAATGCCATGTATGTTCCTAATTCTGTGCACTATTTGTATTGCTTTATAGCCAAAGATCACACTTTGCTCACAGCATTACAACGAAAACTCCTGTTGAGATGATTCTCCAAACAAACCCTTAAACACTCCTCCAAATTGCCAGTTTGAAGACAGCCTTCTATTCCTGCTGGTGTAACTGCATTCCTAGTCCCTTTGTATCCAGCTACATGAAGAATGGATTCAGCTGGATGAGAACCATTTAAAAATGTGATCACAGAATCATAGAAACATAGGTTGGCCTGTGTAGAAAAGGACCACAATGATCACCTGGTTTCAACCCCCTGCTATGTGCAGGGTCACCAACCACCAGACCAGGCTGCCCATAGCCATATCCAGCCTGGCCTTGAATGCATCCCAGGATGGGGCATCCACAACCTCCTTGGGCAACCTGTTCCAGTGCATCACCACCCTCTGTGTGAAAAACCTCCCCCTAATATCTAACCTGAACCTCCCCTGTCTCAGTTTAAAACCATTCCCCCTTGTGATTTGAAGTATATGGCACTAGCAACTTGTTCCATACATGCACACACAAAAACCTGCACATAATAATTAGTAATGATGAGATATCATTGCAAAACAGTGAATATAATGATATTAAACAGCATTTCACCAAGATCCAGCCCCTGGGGGAGCCCACAAGGAACAGCTGCACTCAGAAAGAAAGACACGCCTAAGTCCCTCTCTAAGGAAGATTTATGAAGAAGCTTTGCCAATGTTTGTAGTATTTAATCCACAGTGACTCCATGGCACAATTGTTTTAAACTCACACTTCACTGCAGAGTTAATAGATATATCAGGGACACAATATAGGGTAAGTCCGCTACAATACAACGCTGATGAATAGCTCAGGAATTTGGGAGATGTGGGTTTTTTTTTTTTTTTACAATTCAGAAGTCTGGGATGCAATTTGCTCTGGTTCTGCTGTAAATTGGTCTCTAACAATGTTAAGATTCAGAACGAGTAAGCCACAACTTATTTATTTCAGAGGCTCCATTTTAAAGCTTGCAATTTTTCATCCAGGAAAACAATAATTAATAATGTTATTCAGTAAAAGCATTGATAAAATTAACTGTAAAAATTCTAGGCTTGTTCCCGATTAAAAAACACTTCAGGACCAGTTGGGTGCCAATTAGCCAGCTGGGGAAGCTACTGATATTGTATTTCAGCAGTGTGTTTCAATGTACATAAACACACACCAGTATCGATGAGGTTTGATGCTGAACACTCCCAGTGTGAGATGCTGTGTTCAGCCACTTGTAGCTTGGCCAGACTTTATTTGGGTTGAAATTTTCCGAGCTGAACGTCTGCCTCGGGCTAAATTTTATTCCATGTGCGTAGAGATTGCTTCTGAGGGAGGGGTGAAGAAAGAGGTAGACTGAGACTAGAATATCTCAGCCAAAATAGCTCAGCTGTTTTCAGACAAGACCAGGGAAAATTCTATCTTTCAGTGCTAACAGAAAACACTGGCAAACTTGTTGGAAGGTTATAATGGCCTTTCAGCTTTGGACAACAGATGTGAAATCTGACACAAGAGTTGGAGCTGTTAGGGTTAGGGTAGCACTTGCACCTTTTGCTGTTCCAATGAAAAATCCACCTCGATTTGGTCCAACTAATTAAGATTAATTGCATATGGCACATGTTCAGTGGATATTCACTAGGCCACATTCTTCACAACTTCTCACGTCGATCACACTGCATAGGTCATCCCCACTACAAGAGACAACTTCTCTCCTGTTTCCTGTCCAGAACAGGACTGCAGCTTGGAAAATCTTCTCTAAAGCAGATAACGGGCTCCAGGTTTTTTGTGTAGCAGCCAGCTGAGGCCAATGTGGCACCAAGCACTTGGGACAGAGCTGGCATCCTGCTTCTCGTGCCCGCTCACTGCCCCATCCCACGGGTCTTCACAGCAACACACGGCTGCAGAGCACCATGTGGGCAGACCAAGGAAGAAGTTTCATTCAGGAAAGATGCTTCGTGTGAGAAAAAGGGAGATGGGAAGTACAGAAGCAAAGGGAAAGAGAATGAAAGCAGATGCAAGCAGACAGGGAGAGAATGAAACAGCACCAAGATGAGGAATGGCACAGAAGGACACAGCCAGACCAGAGAAATCCAAGATCTCTATGGCAGACTTCAGAACACAGACCAGGGTTTCTGAGCCATTCCCTCCCTGCCCGTAAACAACTGTGGGCCAAACTGAGAGAGTACAACAGACCATCTCCTACCAGCCTATTTGCAGCCAAGATCTGTCTGGATAGCTGTTGCCCAGTGGAGACCTCAGACAACCATCCCATGTGTTGCATCAGCTGAGAAGGGACAGCAACACACACACACATTGCCTCAGGATGCCTGTCTGCTTATCTTATCTTTTCCTAACTGAAAGAAAACCTAGGAAATGACACTCAAAAAAGCAGCGTGAAAAAACGTGACTAACACGGCAGAATTTAGGATTTATTAGTACTAAGTGGCCTATGGTAATTAAAGCCATCTCCTAATGCTCATATGCATGGAGGTCAGTCTCCAATTGTGACTGACCTGGTCATATTTTTTTCTCTGTTACAATTAGCACACACATTTTCTTTCTGCCCTTGCTCTTTAGAGCACTACTGTTCTATCCAACCAGAGGATGATTTACTTTCCTCTCAGGTTGTTGCTTTGTTTGTTTGTTTGTTTTTTCTCCACTGTTCTCATCACTGTGTTAAACCATAAGGTAAAGGACACTTATGCATGATCTCTTGAAGATGGGAAACTAAGATGTGAAAAAATTAAAGTAAAAAGCTGTGAGTGATTCTGATGAACAAGACTTTTATTTCTAACACGCTTAGGCCTGCAAAGGATCTTCTGCATGTCAAGAACAAACAGCTATT
This sequence comes from Tetrao urogallus, assembly GCF_951394365.1. Taxonomy (NCBI): domain Eukaryota; kingdom Metazoa; phylum Chordata; class Aves; order Galliformes; family Phasianidae; genus Tetrao; species Tetrao urogallus. The sequence continues at coordinate 30,484,843 of NC_136813.1, read as the reverse complement.
GACTTCTGTTCCAGATGAGCGAGTTCAGCCCAACTGCAAGTCCGACTCCAGACTCAGGTTAAGCACCAGAAAAACAACTGTGTGTGAAAACACGAAAACATGGAAATCCTACGGGAAGACAGGGGCTGCAGAATTCAGTTCTCCAACTATCTTAGGCATGAAAACGCCCCTCCCTCTTTGCAAGGCCTGGTTCATATCACATCTCCTCACTTCTGCCCAGCTGTGAGGCCCTACCCATTGCCTCCATTACCCCTGGTTCCACTGAACAGGGCAGGAGGAGCAGGGCTGGTACCTCGTGGCTGATGGTCACCTCCTGGCACACAGACTCAACGCAGCCTCGCACCTCGTGGTTCCAACACCTCAGCTGGCAAACGTTCAATGGGAGAGTGGTGGTGATGTATAGAGCACAGAGCATACACAGATCAGCTGCATCCACTGGGTGGCAGGCACGTTTCACACAATCGAGGTATATACATGCAGAGGTATACAAACGAAAACATCTTCAATACCACAGTTTGCGCTCCAGCTCAGAAGCGGCAACCAAATAAATAGACAATCAAAAAAACAAAACAAAACAAAACAAAACAAAAAAGACCCAAAGCACAGTAATAACATATAGACAGCAGCCACAGAGGGCAAGCCTTTAAATCTTCCTCTCATTTAAGGAACTTAGCAAGAAAAAAAGCAATAAAGGCTGGGGACTAACAGCTGTAAATCAGTGTGCGTGAGAAGTGAAGCTGTGAAGTCCAGCGAACACACAAAGCCATGGACGTTCGCTCAGAACCATTTCAAAGTTTGCCTCAGAGACGTTTCTGGAGAAGAGGACGTTGACCAAGCTTCAACCCAGCGCATATTTGTATAACCGAGCTGTAAACTACATGAAAACTACACTCAGAATGGAAATGCTGACAAACGCATAACTCCCGCAGGGCGCTATGACAGCCCGACCGCAGGCCCTCCCCTTGGGGAACCAGCCAGGCTGCTTCCCCCTCCTTGTCACACAGCTCAGCAGCCTGGGCCGGGGGCTCAGTACCTCCGGGTTATCTCTTCTTGTCACCAATGCAGGCGCTTTTTCTCCTATTCCCACATGGAGAATCACCTCCCCCCCCCCCCCCCCCGCTCTCGCAGCAACCAGGCACAGGGCCTCTTCAGTCCGTGACTCACCCCACAGGCTTCTCCCCACCCTCGGTGTGATGTTAGCAAAGGGGCTGCCAGCTGCAGCCCGTGAATTAAGACATGTATATATGTATATATTTATTTTTTTTTTCCCCAGCTTGTAGTAGCGTTGGGAAACAAGTTACGCGGTCAGAACACAACACCAGCACGACTTTTATTGAAGTCCAACAACCGAGAGGGAACTCGGCGCCCAACAAGTAGGCAGCGAGACGACACGAGCGGGACTCGAACCCCGCTCCCTCTCTCCGGAGCGTCGTTGAGCGACCGCTGCCCGTCACGGAGCGGCCCCGGCCGCCTCCCTTTCCCTCACGGACACGCACGCGCCGCGGCCTCCAACCGTCCCGCGCGCGCCTCCGCCCCGGCGGCAGCACGGAGCCGGCGCTGCCCGACACCGGCGGGGCGGCGGCGGGAAGGGAGGGCGAAACGCAGCCCGCCCGCTCTCCGTGCGCGCGTCCTCGCCCGCCCTCACCCCTCAACTCCGCGGAAAGTTGGCAGGAGCAGCCAGCGGGCTCCCCGCCGCTTCCCCAGCCCCGTTCTCCCTTCGCACCTCCCGCCTCCAGTGAATTGCCGGCGGCGGCGCGGTTCGAACCCGCGTCCCCGGCGGCTCCCGTCTCCCCTCGTGCTCGGAGCGCGGCGGCACTTACCGGCGGCGGCTCCCTCGGCGCGCGGCTCCCCGCTGAGCGCTCGCCGCTCCCGGGGCGGGGAAGGAGGACCGGGCGGAGGGAGGAGGTGGGAACGGGGCGGGGGAGGAGAACGCGGACTGAGCCCCGCCGGCCGCCGTCGCCGCGCTCTCCCCACGCCCCGCTCGCGTCTCGCCCCGCCCCGCTCCAGCGGCGGCGAGCGGAGGACGGCGGTGGTTTGAGGCGGCGGATATGTGAGTGCTGGGGGTAGCGGGCCGGCGGCTGGGCAGGGGGCTCTGAAGGCAGGGCCGGGGCGGAAGGGAGCACGGGCGGGTGGCGGCGGGCCGGTCCCGAGCCTTATCTCGGCCAGACAGGCCGGGCAGGTCGGCGTCTTGCTGCTGGCGGGGGGGTACGGCCTCCCCCGGTGCCTCTGCTTCTGCGAGGGGCGCACCGAGAAAGCCTCTGTGTCTTCGCTTTGCTGCTGTCGCCGTTGTTTTTCGAGTCTTTGAAAGAACTGTGTGGGAAACCTGCGTTGGGCCCATCCCTGCGGGCGCTCGAGGCTGGATGGGACGCGGGCAGACCGAGCTGGAACTGCGCGGGCTTTAAGGTCCCTTCCAACCCAAACCGTTCTGTGATTAATGCCCGCCTGCTTCTGGGAGCAAAATGGCTTTCGTCTTAATCGAGTCAAGTCCAAGCAAGAATATCATATGGATTACATTTGCTCCCCTCTGCTATTTGTCACATTAGCCTGGCTTTCCTGCTTAAAAACTGTCCGAAGCAGAGTTTCAACTCATGGAGTTGAAATCTTTTGGTGGGTAGGCTGTGTGAGCCTGTCTTGCAGACTCATTGCAGTGCTCTTAATTTTAGTTGTTGCTAAAATTATACCTCAGCTGCTTCTTGACCCAGTTTATGTTGATTTTTTTTCCTCTTATCATATTCTCCCTGACGCAGCCCTTGTCTGTGTTCATCCACAGCAGCAGACTTCTGCTCTCAGCAGATATCTCTGACCTCACGTATTTACCTTCTGAAGGTTCGCTTAGGTTGTTTGCTTTAGGCTTTCTGTACATTCAGGATGGATACGAGGAAACATTTCTTCTCAGAAAAAGTGGTGAGGCACTGGCACAGGCTGCACAGAGAGGTGGTGGAGTCACCACCTGTGACTGCAGGTCACTGCAGGTGTTCAAGAACCGTGTGGATGTGGCACTGAGGGACGTGGTCAGTAGGCACGGTGGGATGGGCTGATGGTTGGACTATATTAATCTTGATGGGCTTTTCCAATTTAATGATTCTGTGACAAGGAAGAAACACACACCCGTGCCATTCAGTTTCCATCTCAGGTGCCAATTTTGGAATGGCAGTGATGGCCCTTTGGATGGTGCTGATCTCCTTCCATTGGATAGGAGAACTTATGAGGAAAGGTTGAGGGAACTGGGCTTGTTTAGTTTGGAGAAGAGAAGACTTTGGGGAGACCTCATTGCAACCTTCCAGTACTTGAAGGCAGCATATAAACAGGAGGGGAACAGGTTGCCCAAGGAGGCTGTGGATGCCCCATCCCTGGAGGCATTCAAGGCCAGGCTGGATGTGGCTCTGGGCAGCCTGCTCTGGTGGTTGGCGACCCTGCACATAGCAGGGGGTTGAAACTAGATGATCACTGTGGTCCTTTTCAACCCAGGCCATTCTATGACCATCTATGTCTATCCCCAGCTTAGGTACCTCATTACCTCACTTTTCAGACAACTGCTGTTAGACAAGGTGATTTCCATGGATGCTCTGAGCATGCAGAGGTCTCGCTGCTCTGATATTCCTGTGCATCCTTGTATACTGTTACAGCTCTTCATGGTGTTGCCTTTCAAGTAAGCATAGGAAACAACCTGGCAAAGCAGATACATGCAAATGAGCTTCAGCACCAGTACAGAGTTGAGTCGAGCAGCTCATACAGATTCTGCTTAGGTTGCCTTGCAGGCACATGACCTGTGTGTTTAGTGGGGGTGATTACAGTAGTAAAATGAGGTTAGGTTGTAAATTGGAATTTACTGAGGGGTTGCCAGAAGGCAGTTGACTTGAAGGCCGGAAGGGCTGTAGCCTTCACAGAACCAGCCTGTGTCATGCAGATTAAATTCCCACCCATTACCATGTATATGAGTGTATTCTGTGGCATAGCAGAAGGCCACCAAGAAAAATGCGTCAGGGATGGCATTTTCTGAAATCCTTATTTTTAAACAGCTTTTTAAAAGCGTGTGTTTTTGATAAAAGTTAAGGAGATGTATCAAAGAAGAGCTTTAGGGAGTAGGATTAGTGCCCCAGGAATGAATGGAATTGCTGTGAGAGTTCTTGAGAGTACAGGTTGTGAGGGCTACTGCACTGGGCCTTAATTCACATTATAAGAAGGCACTTTACTGTTTTGGTGTGGTTCTGTGATCATTTTAATGTTGCATTTTTAGAGCTAGCCAATATACAGAAAGATTGGCTGGGGTATTTGAATTAGACCTAGCTCTTCTGGGATGGCTTCCCGTGTGGAATGCCTGCTGTGAAATATGTAGTCATTTTTTCTTTGTCTTCTACTTTGTTCCATTACACAACTATTACTTTGCCTTAGAAGTATTCCCCAATATTTAGAAGTGTTCCTCAGCAGAATGTATTGGTATTTCTGAATACCGTGTTCTGTCGAATGATTGCTTACAGCTGCAATAGCCAGTTTGAATTTATTTCTTTGCATAGTCAAGAGCTGGGATCTGCATCTTGCTCCCTTCACACTCCTGTATTTAAGATGATGCGTTTATAGGGTGTTCTGTGCTCAGCCTGTACAAAGCTAGAATATATTATCAGCGTGCAAAATCTTCAGTATTTGTAGACATGAAAACCAAAGATGACTGCTGAGTGAGTGTGTGTGTGGTGTTTTTCCTCCCAAAGGCTTAGAATTTGGGCAGATACAGCCCTGATAAGAACTCCTTGCACCCCGCCAGATTTCAAGCCTGGTTTTCTACAGCAAAGCCATTTATAGCAAATACTGCCAGATTTTGTTTGTATTGCCAAATTTTCTCGTGTTCAGAACCACCTGAAATATTTCTTATGTCTCCCCACTCTCTTGCTTGTTGTAGGAACCAAAACCTCCAGCACAGCCTCAAAACAAAGTTTGGCAAAATTTCTGAACTGAACCTAGCTTATTTGTTAAGGTTTCTTAAAGTTTCCTAAAGAAAACCAATTGCTGTTTTTGTGAAAACATTGCTGGGAGAAGAACCATGTATTGATGTGGAGCTTCGACTTGAGAGCTCAGGGCTTTGCACTCCAACACTGCTGGAGTTCCTCCTCAGGTTGCTGCCTGTACTTTGTCAGCAGAGCCTGTTCCCATGGGTTCTCCCAAACACAGCACCTGGTACCTGGGGTCCCAGCAGCACCTGTCAAACCTCTCTGGGAAGTGAGATTCCCAGTTATACTTGCTCGTGTCCTGTGATCAACATAACCTAAGTGTTTGCATTCCCCTTTGTCTGCTAACGTCTCAGCCCTGAAAACATGACTTTTCATGCATTCAACTGAATGCATTCTCAACAGTCCTTTCACTTGAGTGAAATGAAGAGAGGTGGCTGCAATTGTGACTGTGAGTCCGGTACCTCTCCGGCTCTCAGCAGGCTGTACCTGTTCTAAAGCTGAAGACTAGAATCAACCTTAGAAACATAGAATATCCCAAGGTGGAAGGAACCCGTGAGACGTGGATCATTGGTTCAACTCCTGGCTCCACACAGGACCACCCAAAAATCAGACCCCATGTCTGAGAGCACTGTCCAAAAACTGCTTGAACTCTGGCAACTTGGAGCCGTGCCCACAGCCCTGGGCAGGCTGCTCCATGCCCACTGCCAGGTGCAGACCCTGTCCCAAACCCCCACCCACCCTTCCCCTGACGCAGCTCCATGCCGTTCCATGGCGCTGTCACACAGAGCAGAGCTCAGCGCTGCCCTTCCACTCCCTGTGAGGAGCTGCAGCCGCCATCAGGCCTCCCCTCAGCTCCTCTGCTCTGGGCTGTGCAAACCCAGAGATTCCAGCTGCTTCTTATGCATCACCCCCTCCTGACCCTTCCCCATCTTTGGACATTCTCAAATAGTTTTATGTCCTTTGATGCTGTGGTTCACGCAGTACCGGAGGTGAGGCCACGCAGCACAGAGCTCAAGTATAGAAGACTTTTGTACCACTTTAACTGCATCTATTCACATGTCTGCATTTGATTAAAGAAAAGTAATCACATACTTAAACATTCTCATCATGCTTTATTAACTTTCAGGCTTGTGACCAGAGCCTGTGAAGCGCTGCAGGTTCCCACTGAAATGCAGTTGCAGCTCTTGACTCCCCACTCTGGTTTCCTCAGTGCAGCGCTGTTGGTGCCTCGCAGGCTCCATTACTGAATAACACCAGCTCTTTTTTTGAGTGGTACAAACTGAAGTTGCAAATGTCAGCATTGTAAAACTCATAGCGCTCCTAAATTGTAGAACCAAAACTGTAAGTTACACAGTTAACTCTGTTAGCAGGATTTTAGGTTCCCAGGATATCAGGTCTACTGCACAGTCTTGTATTTACCATTAGTGAGCTAGCTCCAATCTTTAGCAAAAACAGCCAGAGATGGAAGACAAAAACCTGGCATTGCCAAGGCCTCCATTTTCGTGCTTAAGCCCCAGGTGTGCCCTCAGATTTTCCAGTGTGATTACTGTATGTGCAGCTGCAGTGTTTTGTGACAGGTGTGATGACTAACGGTGCTCAGGAAAGAAAGCAGTGGAAAAATGAGCTATGAAAATGCATCTTGGCAAACTCTCACATCTTGACTTTCAGTGAGTGCAGCTGCACAGTCTTAGTATTACTCACACTGGGTTCTTCTGAAGACAAAACACGAGTCCCATTAGTTTAAAGATGGAAATCCACAGATGTTCTTGCACCTCTGAAGTGTGTACTGAGGCTTTCTGCTAGAATTGGATGTAAGCCTTAGAAAGGTTGATGTGGCTTTTAGCTGGAAATTCATCTTAGATGATGTCAAAGTGTTTGGGGGCAGTTCAGGAGCTACAGGTCAAATGAGGAAAAGGGACACGAGGTATATTTCTGAGCTCTGAGCTCTTCCCCACCCAGCTGGATATCAACCAGTGTTAGACTTCCCAGGCTTCGGCCTCAGTGTGTTTTGGAACATGAATCTCAAAAGCCTTCTAATTAAATGTGCAACTGAGTAATCTCCCAGGTTTAAGGTTTACCATGCAGGGATGAGCAGATTTCTGTTTATACTGGAGGAAGCCCAGCTGCTTTCAAGCTTTTCAGAAAATTGCTTGAAAAGCTGCATCTTGCAAACGCACCATTGCTTAAAGGCTGATAAGTATTTGTAGAGTGCATCCATCATGCTTATAATTTTAAATAATGAAGAAGCAGCCTTTATCTAATCATTGGTGTTGTTTGTTTTGCTGTTAAATACTTTTACATAGTGGATCTGAAGAGTTTTCTGCATGTTTTCTCACACTTGGGCAACTTCTTATCCAAATTACACCTTCAGAAATACTCACACTGTTGTACTGAAACACCCAAAGCACTGTGCTGTTTTGTCTGGGACAGCACAGTTCAGGATCTGTTCTTGGATTCCTCCACATCGTCCAGCATTTATTTTACTGAGCTCACTGCTGGCTGTATCCAAAACAGACGTTAATCCAAACCCAGAGACAATGCCTAAGTTGAGCTTCTGAGGTTACACTCATGATGACCCGTGCCTTTGGTTATTGTTTCAGATTGCATGTCATTTATTTCTTTTTCTCCTCCTCCCCAGGGCCGATTACTGGAAGTCTCAGCCAAAAAAGTTCTGCGATTATTGCAAGTGCTGGATAGCAGACAACAGACCCGTATGATCACCTGCTGTGCTATAACACTGATTCTGAAATACCAGGGATTTCTACTACAGGCTATTAAAATCACTTTTTTTAACTGATTTATTGATGCATGAAAAGGGTTGTCTAAAACTGCCTTTCTGATACTTACTTGTGATCATCAAATCATGATTCGTGAGAGGCAGATACATGAACACGAGATGGTGTGCTGTGCTATTTGACTTGGCAGTGCAGGACAAGAACTGGCATATCTGACCCTTCTTTTTCTTCAGGTTTTGTAACTTAACATCCAGTCTGACTTGAAGCTTTGTCCATGCCCATTCTTTAGTATGCAAGTAAGAGGCAAAGCCAGGCGTACGTGCTGTTTTATATGTCAGGCCTGGTACATGCAGTGCTCAGAGCACTTCAAGGAAGTTTCTCTCATTTCACACAGCCCACAGAAATGTTACTGGGTTACAGAAAGGTGTTGCTGACTTGCAGACACCTTCTGCAGGCTATGAGACCCATTGGTTTCTCACTTCAAAAATGAGTTTTGCACTCCTGATTCAATGCCAAAGGTACTTCTGGTGCTGAACTTCATCTGGTTTACAGTTACACACCTATAATTCAGAAGCACAGATCTGAGCTGATTGGTTTAGGTTTCCATCATACTTTCAGCCAAGAGTCATGCATGATTGGGGGTCAGGTTGGGTAACCTACAAACCTGTCTTTAAATGAGATTAATCATCATCTGGATGTGCATCCTCTGCACATCTGTTTGTGCAGAGAGCTCCTGAGGTTACTAGGTCAGATTTAGGCACCTGACTTTTCTACACCTCAGTGTTCAAACCACGTGAGAGCCTCAGCTGTCACACCTGCAGAGCTTCTCAACTCCTTCCAGTTTCTGATGGCTTTTTTTCCTGGCAGCTTTGTGGCTTGCAGACTCTCTTGTTGTCCTTAATTACTCAGCTCTCCCTTCTTAGCTTTTCTGTCAGCTCTCAAATTTTTGGACCAGGAGGCCATGGGAAATTTGTTCAATTGGGAATATTGTCATTAAGGACCAGAGCTAATATTTGTAACACTAAATAAGCCACATAGTTTTGGAAGGTTTGCAGGAAAGCCAGCAAAGTGAGTAGAAAAAACCACGGGATGCTACTCAGAAGGACAGCACAGGGAGGGAATCCAGATTGTCTCTAATACCTGTGCTGAATAGTATTACTTTAAGTTATAAATCTCATAAATATTGGATATGGAAGTTTATAATTGGATCATAAATATCATTTTGGACCTTCACTGGCTTCTCAAAACTTCTGTGTTAAATGTCTCAAAATGTTCCTGAACTGATTATGAGCAAATGCTTTCTAGCTATAGACTTTGCTGTAAATGTTTTCAAAGCACGTTGCATTTAAACATGTCTGACAAAGTTTAGTCTATCTGCAATGTAAGCAACTTTTATAAATGTATTTACTAATTTTTCCTGTTTTCCTTGGGTTTTTTTTCTTGCTTTCTTAAGAGCATAGACTTTCATGAGAGAGGAAAGAATCATAAGGAAAATGTGGCCAAAAGAATTAGCGAGGTAATTCAAACACCTTCTTTTCACAGATACATGTATTTCATCACTTTCATTACCAGCTGTGTTGAAATTTGTTCTTATTGTGTTTTCTTTTAGATTAGGAAGAAAAGCATGGAAAAAGCAAAAGAAGAAGAAAACATGTCAAAGGAATTTGCAGCAATGGAGGAGGCTGCAATGAAAGCATATCAAGAGGATTTGAAAAGGCTTGGAATTAAGCCAGGTAGCTCATATAGTTGCCAAAGGATTAAAGGCAGAATTGAAAGAATATTGAATAGAAACGCTTTTTTTCTTAAATTAGGATTTAGCAATATGAGAGTAGGCCTCCAGAACTGTGTTTGCTTATTAAAAAAAAGAAAAAGCCTGCATATTGCCAGTAGCAGAAGTTGCTGTACAGAATGTTTTTAGCTAAGGTGTCCTTGAGTGCGTGGAACAATCTGATTTGGGGTAGAACACTTAGAGCAACAGCAAAGAATGTAGATACTGTAGTTGGTACTCTGAGTGAGAGGTGCAGCTTCCCTTAGTTGATTTCATGTTTCACTTGTGCCAGTTGGAGGCAGGTTTGTATCAAATAGGAAAGCTTGGACTCCCAGTGGTACCAGGTAAGGATTAGAATCACTTTCTCATCTTGCAGTTCAGTGAGTACCTTTGTTCAGCCCATGTGAGAACGTAATCACTTTTCAAAAGTTGCACTGTAAAGCTTCTGTAGAGGCTGTCTGTTTTGAACTCCTGCAGTTTATTTTGCTTCAGTCAGAGCTCTTTGGTCCTTCTGGCCCTTCTCTTCTGTTGCTACTCGTCTTTGGATACTTGGGCCTTGTAACAGTGTAGTGTTGCTAAAATGAAAGGTTCTTTGAATGTAGTCTTTTCAGTTTGGCTACAATGAGTGTAATACTGATGGGTAGCACAAAGTTTCTTATTTGTACTTGCTGTTAGTAAATGTCAAATGTTTAAACTCAGATTACGGCTCTTTCTTTTAAAACTAAGTATCATCTCCTTTAAGATGATGTAGGTCCCAGTTCCACACAGAATAAAACACAGAGTAACGCAGCGGAAGGCAAAGGGAAGAAAGAAAAGAAAGAGAAAAAGGAAAAGAAGGAGAAGAAAAAAAAGGCACGTGAGGGCAACTCAGAGTCACCAAAAACTGAACCAAAGGAATGGGTGCAAGGACTTTCTCCTGAAGGCTACACTTACTACTACAATACAAAAACAGGAGGTAAAAAACAGCGAGGAGCAAAAGCAGATAAACTTGTTGCATACAAATGAGTGAAGACCACCTGCATTTGCCCTACTGCCACCTCAATACTAAGCTGATTATTAAAATCTGAACGATTAGATGCAGTTTTGATATTTTATATTCAAGACTTAGGCATCAGAGCATCAGACTGTGTTTGCATTTTGTTAATAAGATAGTAATGAGATAATGCAGTAGTCTCACTGTTTCTGGAAATTTTTAGACTCTCAAAGACTAAAGGATGCAAAACATAATTATTCCTTTTCTAAATATCTTACCAGGAAATTAATTGGGCAATTACCTCAGCATCAGTTTTGCCCAAATAAATAAAGGCAGTTATATATTGTTGCCTGATTATTTCTTTGCCTGACAACATCAGTTGAGGAGCAATGTGTTGTGGTCTACTTTAGAGTATAAAAGCAATCCCTTTTGTGTGTGTGCGTGTGATTAATGAGAACACCTCAAACTGTTTCCTATCAATTTAGAAATGACTTTGATGTTTACCTCAGTCTTTCTTTCTATAAGGTAACTTCCAGAAGGTAAAAAATTTCTTGTGGCCTATACTGGCTTTTTTTGTTTGTTTTTTTAACCAAATTGCCCACATCTGTGTATCAACCAGTATTTCACAGGGTCTGATTAATCCTGGTAAAGTCAACTGTAATTAAGACGCTTTGCTTTATTGTTCATACTGTAGTTTGATAAAGGATAATGTATAAAATCTATTCTGCACTTTGTGTGTGTGCACATACCAGTGTCATATAACTCTTAGATCTGTTTCCTTTCTGAACATCGTGGATCGTGAGCAGAACTGAATGATGGATGAAATGTGTTTTTGTTTTTTTAAGAATCGCAGTGGGAGAAACCAAAAGGATTCCAAGACAGCTCTAAAAATTCACACACGGTAATGGAACGCCGTTATTCATGTTTTCCTTTGTCTTTGCAGGCACTTACCAGAAATGAGCTGAACAATTGCTCACTTTTCATAAACGTGGCAAAACGTAACATCGTTTGAATGCATAGGATCATTTCTGACATATGTGATGAAACTTTCTTCTACAAACATATGATTTGGCTGATTATCAGGGGAAGAGAAGTGATAGTGGTTTTTACAGAATATGCTGCTTTAAGTCCTTAGCCCATAAAACTGAAAGCTTTCTGTAAACGGAATGGATTCTCTTCAGCTTCTTGTACCTCTCTTTTTACAGTAGGATAGATAGAATAGAAGCATTGAAGAGACTTCAGGTCTGAACTGCAGCTCATGAGTTTCTTTTGCACTGCAGTGATGTAGAAATCTTAACACTTTTTGACTACTGCTCAGTGAGAAATTGCTGCTCTTTATGTGTATGAAGGAGCACATTTGTCTTCTTGTGTTCTAGTTCTTAATGACCCCAAAGCACGGCTTAGAAAACATTGAGATTGTGGTGTTTAGTAGTTACAGAAATATGAATTCCTTTTTTTGTGCTTGCTTTAGGATACAGTTATGTGATAATTGGTCTTTTTTCGTAAGTTTCTTAGAGCCATGGAACCTATGTAGAAGCAACTTTTTATCATTCTACTGTCTTCCTTATTTAAAAGACAAGCAGACTTGCTAAATAGTCCAAAACCAGAAAGTTGATTATCAGTGGACTCTCTCCTGATATTGGAAGAGAGGTTTTCACCCAGAGGGTGGTGATGCACTAGAACGGGTTGCCCAAGGAGGCTGTGGATGCCCCATTCCTGGAGGCATTCAAGGCCAGGCTGGATGTGGCTCTGGGCAGCCTGGTCTGCTGGTTGGTTACCCTGCACATAGCAGGGGGTTGAAACCAGATGATCATTGTGGTCCTTTTCAACCCAGGCCATTCTGTGATTCTGTGGTTTATCACTGCAGGAGCCTAGTGCTTCCCAACATTAAAAACACTATTTTTACAACACTCCTATGGAGCTGTGTGAAGTTTTCCATGTTTCTAATATAGGTGTCACAGGTACAGTGTGATTTAAAGGCAGTATTGTTTGCTAATAATATTGGATATTCTGTTGGAGAGCAAAAAAATCTGGCCTTGTCAGAGTGCTTAACTTTCTGTAACCATGTGTTATATCTCAGAAAGTAGCCTTTGCTGGGCACTGGAGTACTTACAAAGAAGAAAATATTTATAGTTGTTTATATTTTTAGGCAACTGCATCAATTTATGTCCATGAATTCCCTTGTCTTTATTCCATCTCTTGTTAAAAGAGAATTTACTTCAGAAATGCAGACTTTTTTCAGGCAGTGTTTATTCCCAGGAGGCTGCACGCTTCCTGTTCCCAACTCATGCTGCTCTGGCTTTCTGATTCCTTTCCCCCACAATTTTGCGCAACTTGCGAAGCAGTGCTTTATCTTTTCTGTCAAGTCATGGCTTTGCCATGTTTTTAAGCCAGCCTTACTGTAGCCTTCCACTGAGAGAGGTCCTGTGAGTGATCTTGTGCGGTCCCTGCTGTGTATTTGTCCTGACAGTGAACTCATTCGGGGAGTGAGGACATCAGAGTTCCAGTCAGTGCTTCACAGGCTTGTTTCTGTGAGTCAGCCTTCGGGGCAGACAGAGAAATGCTACTTCAGAAAGCCCAAATGGAGGAGAGAAGGAGCTTCTTGGCAACGATTTGAAGTTAGCTCGTTTCAGCTCTATCATGGATACACACCCTCGCCCTCCGATATCTCTCCTAAGCCACATGGCTGTGTTTTGCCATTCCTCCCTCACCCTGACCTGTGACTTTGTGGTATCTTTAGTTGGCTCAGCTACTGCTAAAAGCAAGCATTTAATTGCTCCTTTATTTAGTCTGAGCTAAAGAAATTGGGAACGTTCCAGATCTCTAGCAAGGGCTCACATTTCCCACAAATTGAAGGGCATGCTTGCAGTATGCTGTGCAAGTGAGATTCACAAATTCTTCCTTCTTTTACAGCAGGTTAGCTCTCCCCTCAGGCTTCACAAGAGGTGCTCAGAACTGAGCAGTATTTAGGTGCATCAAGGGCTACCAGTTAGAGTGGTGTCATGCTTGACAGCATGTATGCAGAAGGATGCTTAGTGTGCCCAATGTCAAATACGTGCTGGAAACCTCAAAGAGACAAGCTCTAAGATGCTCAGAATCTAAATAACAAAAATAATGTATGATGAAGCTGCGTAGAAATCCTACCCAGTAAAAGGAAACAAGTCATATTGGTGTTCAAGGAGCAATGAAAGTTGTATGTCTTACTGCCATTCGTGAAATCAAGTTCTTATGGAAGATGTTAAGCCACACGAAATGTGTGTTCCTCTGTTCTGCAAAGCATCTTTATTTTCATTACTTAGCCACAAAGTCATACCAGCAGCAACTTTTGTCACATTTCACGTGCATTTAGTAATCAGTGGGAAAAATCAGTGCTTTGTTGAAATTGCTGCTTTTCCAAATCACACAGATCCGTTGGGATGCATTCCTGCAAAGTTTAATTATTCAGTTATTTTTGTGAAGGTGTATTTCTTCAACAACAAAAAAAAAAGGAGTAAAGTTTTCTAAGCGATGCTTTTGTCGATCCTTAGAAGTCTTTTTTTTTTCTTTTTCTGTTTTGATTGACTCCTTTATCTTTTTCTCAGGGAGCAGTGTGGGTAGAAGGTGTCAGTGAAGATGGTCATACCTATTATTACAACACACAGACGGGAGGTAAGGCGAGCTGGGTTTCCAGTTAATCTCTGTTTCAGAAGTGAGAGTTTTCAGGGCAACGTTTTACTTTGCAAATAGCTGTTTTAAGGCCATTATTATGTTTCACATTTTTAAAGCTGTTACTCAGTCGAAATATACTTGCTGCTTAACTTTGTGTTGGCTTTGTACCTTGTCCTGTCACATTGTGTGCATTTGTGCTTCGTAGTTCACTGTTGTTTTTTTTTACCTTCAACTTACAGCTTTAAAATATGGCTGCCTCATTTCTACACACATGTATTGAAGTTTTAGCTTGGAAAACTAGAAGGGATAGGATTTTATTTTGACAGGTATGTAGGACAGAATTAGAACCTCGTGATCCTTCTCTTTCCTTAGGAGGAAGTTTTTCACACAGAGCGTGGTGACGCACTGGAACAGGTTGCCCAAGGAGGCTGTGGATGCCCCGTCCCTGGAGGCATTCAAGGCCAGGCTGGATGTGGCTCTGGGCAGCCTGGTCTGCTGGTTGGTGACCCTGCACACAGCAGGGGGGTTGAAACTGGATGATCATTGTGGTCCTTTTCAACCCAGGCCATTCTGTGATTCTATGATCCTTTCCTGTCATTGACAAAGGACTGATATGAGAGACCAGAATCAGAGCCTCCACTTCTCCCCATTTTTCCCTGCATAGGGAACTTTGTGGTAACCCCCAGAACAGGCACCTACTTTCTAAATCTGTTTGAATCATATAAGGTCAGTAGTGCCTCCCTGGAGGGCAAGAGGCCACCTATGAGTTTTCCTTCTGATGTTGGGTATGAAGCAGAATTCCTAATGATGCCAAGAATAGGGAAAAAAAACCACAGTTTTTCAGCATGCCAACCTCTTTTTTCAAATGGTTTGTGGTTTGCTTTTCTGAAAGGAAGGTGAGTTGCTGGTTATTTCTAAACATTGCCTTCTGAGTTCAGGTGTACTTTCATGCTCTTGGATGTAAGCCCTTCAGGCACACATCACATTTCTGAAGAATGTCATCGTATTAGGTAAAATTTTGACTTGAAAACTGCTTGTCTGTTCTGTCAGCACTAATCCTATCCTCTAAGGAAAGACTGATTTTTAACCAAGGAGAATATCTGTAATGTCTCATCTCAGGCATGTAACTCAGCAGCCCAGCACCTCTAGGCTGAGCTCCTGTGATATGCTCCAGGAGGCTGCATCTTGATCCGTTGGCTTGAAGGGACATCTAAGAAAGTGAACTTTCTCAGTTATTGGTGTAAAACAAGATGACAGAAATACCCTTAGGAGACTTTTTTGTTAGTCAGAAGCTACTCATCGTCAGTTTCTTACACCTTTCCTTCTCAGGATATGCCCAGGAACATGCCTGTTAAGTGCTGTTTTCAGCTGGTGATTTCTTTGGAAACAGATAAAATAATTGGAAAGCTAGCAGTTCTGTTGCATTTGGGAGCTTATATAAGATTATATATAGCAAATTATTATTACTTTTACCTTATTGTTACTAAAAACAGCTTTATGACCACTGAGTCCACTTTTATTTGATTATTTGCTGGAATTCTTCTGATCAAGGAATGCTAAAATGAGGTCATGTTCTACAGATTCTTTTGTGTCTTTTCAGAGTCACGTTTTCATTTGCTTGCTTGACAGCAGTTTTATTAAAGGCATAATCTTACTGAGACAAGATGCAGAGGGGAAGGATTTGTCCATCCCGAAAGCTAGGAGACTCACAGTTAGCGTTCCATCCCTCATCTTTTCTTTGTCATCAGTGGGTAACCCAAATGAAATAGGCACCTCTCAAGGTGGTCTGTCCTCTCTTAGGGCCAGAGTCTTGCAGGCCACGATTTGCTACATGTGATATTTTTCTCAAGCACTGATTGCAGTGATCTTTATCGTCAATGAAGTCAGCTGTTAGGACAGTATCTTTGCTGGGAGCAATGAACTGAGGAAAGGCAGAAGCCTTGTGCCAAATTATTTGCTGTATATCTTGCATAAAGTAACATTGCTTCTGAAAGCTGATGCCATCAAAGCAAAAATAGACAGAATTAGATACGTACATAATGTGATTATTCAAATATCTTGGACAGTGTCCACATGGGAGAAACCTGATGGTTTTGTTTCATCTTCAAATGAGAAAAGTCAGCGTGGCAAGCATTCTGAAGAAGCAGATTCCAGAGCTTCTGAATCAGACTCCGAACAGGAAGACAGTGAAAGTGAAGGACAAAGTCCGGGAACAAATTTAAAGGTAAATTCTCTCTTTAGATTTGTTTGATGTGTAATATTCATTTTCCAGCATAAGATGACTTTATATGCTATACTCGCTGTGATGAAGTTAAACATCGTGGCTGAAAACAGAAGCTCATGCTTTTCTGAATAATGAAATGAGCATTTAATTGTTTGGAATGTCAGTGGCACCGTTCCAGAATGCAGAGCAGGAGGTTGGTATCCTCCAGCCAATCTCAAGAAGAATTCTACAAGAAGTGTGATGTGCTCAGAGAGAGAAAGCTGTCATCTCTCTGAAACAATCCAAGAAACGATGTGGATTTCAGTGTTGGGCTGACTTCCAACCTCCATCGGTAAAGATGACTATAAAGAGGCTTTGAGGGAAAAGAAAGCTGGTTGTAATATCTGTTTTAATTCAGAAAAAAACATTATTTTGACAGGTATATATTTTTAATCAGTCATATTTTTCTCATCAGATTGAAAACTGCAGATAAAGAGCATGATTATGGCTTTGGTTGGGTCAGATGGTTTTCTGAAACTGGTAGTTCAAAACAAATGAAGATGATTTAATTGTAAAATGTATTAATAGGTGTTAATTCCAAAATACATGTTTACATATCACCATGCATCACTATAAAGCAGTACCACGCGTTAGCTATGATGTGTGTATGTGCACACGCTGAAAGTTGCGTGCGATTTTCTTGCCACTTGATTTTAACACACCAGATTTAGTTTTAAAGTAAGTTGGTGTTGCCTACTCCTTGTTAATTTCAGCCACGACAGACAGGATTTTGCAGCTTTTTTGTGATATCTAAGGTTTTTTTCAACAGTGTATGGGATGAAAACTCAAGCAGAAAAATGCAAAGAAATCAAGTTCATTACAGAGAGAGTGGAGAGGTGCTGGCACAGGCTGCCCACAGAGGTTGTGGATGCCCCATCCCTGGAGGTATTCAAGGCCAGGTTGGATGGGGCTCTGGGCAGCCTGGTCTGGTATGAAATGGGGAGGTTGGTGGCCCTGCATGTGGCAGGGGGGTTGGAGATTCATGATCCTTGAGGTCCCTTCCAACCCTGGCCATTCTGTGAAATCGTTAGAAATTACTCTTGGTTGAAAATGATGAATGGCGGATAATAAATAAAAGATAAAATAAAGCTACATTATGTTTTTATTGAGGCTCTTTTGTTTACGGTGGTTTTTTTCCTCTTTAGAAGAAAGGAGAAAATGATGAAGAATCAGAGAAAGAGAAATCTCCCAAAGCTAAGAAGTTAAGCTCTCACGGGAAATGGCGGGAAGTTAAATGGCAGGAAGTTCAATGGCAGGAAGAAGCCGTCGATAAAGAGAAGATTGCATTGGCTTCCAAACAAGCCTCCAGTGATGAGTCTAAGACTGACTCCTATGGAAAATGGAAAGCAATTAAAAATGAAGAAGAAGAAGAACCTGAGTAAGTATCTTTTTACCATAGTAATTTTCATAAGGTTTTGTTTCCGGAATCTTTTCAAGAGCTGAAGCTTTTCCTTCTGACTTCTGGCAGAATGAGCACAGCAGCGATTTGGAACGTAACCCAGGTACAATTCTTTTCCTAGAACCATAGAATCACAGAGTTGGAAAGGACCTACAGGATCTTCTAATACCACCATCCTTCCATTACCATTACTACCACTTAGTACTAAACCACGTCTCACAGCTCCTCATCAGACACCTCTTGAACACTGCCAGGGACGGTGGCTCCACCACCTCTCTGGGCAGCCATTCCAGTGTCAATCCAATGCTTGGTGATTTCTTTAAGTAATAGATCTCCATAGAGGACAGCAGTGGCATTTCGTTTTCAGTGTAGAAGTCCTCCACAAGCGCAAAGTAAAGTGAAGTGATGTAGAGGATAATTGTCATCCATCATTTTTCTCAGAGGATAAGTAGCAACAATTTAAATGCAGTTACACTGAGTTTATGTTTCTTATCATCGTCTCCTTCCAACAGTCTGGTTCAGCTCTTGTGACTGTTTTTTTTTCCAGCTGCTTCCAGCCTTGGGACCACATAGGCAGTTTTCTCAGGAGCTTCTAGAGGCTTCTATGCTAGATTCTGTTTCTGTCTGGTGAACAATGAGTTGGTCAGGCTAAATCTGCCTGGAGTTCCAGAGCTGTCTCGATCTTCTAGGACCAGCAACAACCTGATCTTGATCATCCTTCGTTAGTATTGCTTTGAGTTCCTTCCCTGTGGAGTCACTACTTGCTGACATGATTGCCAGGATGTTGGCTGAGTTGCTTATACAGGCAGTGAATTACTGCTTAATTCCAGGTGCTCTGCTGGCTCTAATTGTTCACTTGAAGGACACAACCCTTTATAACAGCAGGTTTTTTGTTTTACTTTCACCCAGCACTGTATTAGAGTCACAGAATCATAGAATCACTCAGGTTGGAAAAGACTTTAAAGATCATCAAGTCCAACCATAACCTAACCATACTACCCTAACTAACAACTCTCTGCTAAATCACATCCCTGAGCAAAAGAAGATTTTAGAAAATGTCTATTAGAAGATTTCTGTTTGAGCTGTTATCTTTCTTGCTCCCTAATTTCCCAGTAAAGTTAAGCAAGCAAGCAAGAAAGGCAAAATCCACTGAAACTCTTTTCTGCTGTCATTATGGATAAGTGCTTGATACTCTCAAACACTTTCTGTAATAATTTAAGTCAGGAGATGAAGGACAAAACATGTAATCTGCTAAAGCCAATGCATTAAATCTGGATGGTGTCTCTCAGGCCCAGCTGATTCACAGCAGATGTTTTCATGACATGCATCTGACCAGGGATTTTTGCTTGTTTGTGGTTTTTTGCTCTGTTGTTGTATTGCATGGTGGCTGAGGTTGCTCAGTTTCTTTTTAAGAGTGCTGTCTTTTATGGTCAGTTTTGGGAGAAGGACACCAATCTTTCCCTTCATACTCACCCCATTCTGCAGCATTTTAGCTCTAAATTATTCAGCAGATGCAGTTTTGTCACTGTTTGATACTGCGGCAGTCACACTTTTCATGACTTGAAGTCATTCCCATGGCTCTGGTTCGTGTGCTTGAGCTGATCTCTGAAACACAGAACCCAAAACTGGGCAGTATAGGAGCTGACACCAGACAAACACACAGCAGTGCTGAAAGATCTGTGTCCTGTAAGAGTGCCTCTCTGCAGCAGTGCTGTGCTGCTGTCACTGTGGTAGACCTGCGAGCTGAGCCATTGTTTGCCAACCATTCAGCTGTTCCCCATTCTATGTTCGTGCCTCAGGTTATCCCTGCACAGCTCAGCTTTTGCCATTGACCCTCTAAAACTGATGGGTGGTTTTTAGACGACGTCTTTGATTTCCAGCTGTGATCCTGTCCTCTGAATCTGCTCCCAGCTTTAGCATTTTGGCATTGAACTGCTGTTAGTTACTCACTGGCCACTGTCGTTCAGTGCTGTTCACTTTACACACATGCAAGCCTGCTGTCTTTCACAGGAGCATTTGCGTGGTGAGTACTTGGGGCATGCTATAAGCACTGCAAAACAGAGGTCTTTTTTTGTGTGCCAGCTCACACAGAAGAAAGAGAGAACATTTTTCTTGATCCCTGTAATGATGATCATCTTGGCTAGAAGGCTTTGCCTCTGGCTCAAAGCTGCTTTGATCATTAAATATAGATGTAACTGTCTGTAGCACACCATGTTTCTTCTCCACGTAGATTAACCCTCTTGTGTTTCCCTCTCTCCTCACAGCGAAAAAGTGGACCTGGAGCTTCCCAGTACAGAGAGTGACAGCGTGCCGCCTCCGGTGCTGGATGTTCCAGAAGATGCCACAGTGATATTTAAGGAGAAGACAGTGACCTCCCTTGGAGACCTGACAGAAGGGGTGCCGACGTTTAAGAAGAGGAAATTTGAAAATGGAAAATCCAGAAACTTAAGGCAAAGACTGGACGATCAGTAACACTTCAACCTTTTAGATACTGCTGAAGCTGGAGAGAATCAGAAGTTTAATATTTTAAACAGGCTTTTATAAAGAAAATGTTGGGTAGAAATTAAGGATTTATAGGTATTGAAACAGACGTGAGTTGTAATATTTTTTTATTTTGATGTGACTGCTTTTGGAATGGAAGTTTGTGTTATATTGATTATGCAATATTGTAAATAGACGTATTTTTTTATTTTAACCACGCCATCTACTCTCAGTTTGCTCCACGTGTGCTGTTTTAGATACATTGTGTTGGGTTTTTTTACTCCTTTTCTAAGTACAGGACAATGTAGTAGTGCTTAATCTGGGGAAAATAATGCAGACCTTTTATTTTTACACAGGAACTGGCTCAATGGCGTGGTCTAGAGAGTAAAATCATCCCTCAGCATTATTTATCTGGAACCACCTCTGTTGCAGTAAATTTTTCTATGCTTTCATCCTGGTGTATTTTGCTTTGTTGTCTCTACTTGAATTTTCTTTTTACACATCAAATTTTCTTTCTTTTTAGCCTCGTTTCCTTTTTGTCTCTCTATTAAAAAATTGCTGGATATTGTCACGAAGAAATATTCAAAAGATTTATCCCTGCTGCAGCGTACAGCAACCTTTTTGAGGCTGATGGTTTTCCTCTTTTGCAAGAGCAATGAGCTGAGCAGTTACAGACAGTGTTAGCTACGATGAGAGGGGCTAAGCATATCGAAGCTTCATTAATCTGAGTGCTGTAAGAGAGGAAAACAAAAGATCGACACGTGGGGCTGATGGCTGAAATGTCCCAGCTGGCTGCTCAGGTTTGTAGCAGTTGATTACCTTAAGGAGACTGAGTTTGATTTCATAGGTCTTCACTAGCATCATCAAGATTCGTTGGCTGCGTGAGAAGACACCACTGCATCCTGCTTCTCTGGGTACCAAACTGTGACCACAAAGGTTCCAATCATGCAACCATTCAGATACGGGTCTCCATTTGTAAAGCTCACAGCTCTTTGCTCAGGGGAACCCCAGTCAGAAAGCAGAGTTAAGGCAGTTGGCACAGTCCAGCTACAGCAAAATACAGTTGGAAACTGCTGAACTTGATTTCCTTGAGAAAATGATTCCATCTGTCAGATCAGCTGATCTATCATATATTGCAAAGGAAGCTGAGATCCTTAATTTTTTTCTTCTTTGTGATGTTTTGTGTGTGTGTGTGTGTAAGAGAACTAAGTATTGAATTTAATCCTCTGGGTTTCTTCGGCTTCTTTGTCAAGGTTGTATTTTTTCTGATGCTTATTTAGAGAAATCCAACTATTTTCTCTCATGTCCAGCTCTGCATTTTCGCTCAGAGGTGCAGGATGACTGCTGGCTGCTCTCACTGCCGTAGATGCGAGGACATGTACTTCTTCTCCACATGAAAGGCTGGAACAGAAATCTCCCTTCTCCTTTTCTCCTGTCTCGGCTGCACACTGCTGGCAGGTCAAGGCCACACGTGATGCCACCAGTACTTCTGTAGAGTATTGTGAGTGATTCCTGATACATCCCCCAACCACATCTGCCTTCCACATGATCGCATCGTGCTGTGTGCTGCAGGTGCCCTGTGACTGACCACTACAAGCAGCTCTTTCTTGCTCCTCTGCTGCTGCCAACTGCTGAGGTAGCAGCTGATCAGGCTTTGCCTTTGAGAACATTTTTTTTTTCTTATGAGGTTTTTTCCTGCTGTACTCATTCTGTGCTCTTTCCTTTGCCCTGCAGTACTTGTGTTACTGCAAGCCTGACGTATATTAAATGATTTTCTTATCAGTGCTCTTCTGTAGGCATCAGTCCTCCGAAGAAGACTCCTTTCCTTTCTTTAGTGAGGCTCCCAAAATATTATCATCTGTTCTCAGCAACGTTTTGTCGTGTTGAAGTGGTCATAGGCAGTGATTTGTGGTACCTGTAATTCAACTCCTTAAGCAGATGTTGAAAAACATCTGAAAATGCAAGTGTTCAAAACTTGCCTCCTTGAGCCGCTGTTAGCAGTAATGCAACCAAAGGTCTTCATAAAGAGCTGCATTTCATCAATAAGCCAAAGCAAGAGTTTGCATTAAGAAAAAGGATTCCATGTCTTCTTTGGTTGTTGTTCATCAGGCTCAGACACGTATCCCAGCCTTTGCTGATGTGACTTCTGATGCTGGCATCTCACAAATGCAGCATTTCCCTCCCTGCTGCCTCTGAAATTCAGTTTGAAGAGAGGCTGTGGTTGGCCCCCAAATGTACTGACAACCTGCTGATACAGAGGTGGTGCTTAGAGTCCCTGCTTAGCTTTGCACTGTGCTCTTGACAGCCTCACCACGTCTCTAACCCAAATGCTTTCACTTGTATACAAAAACACTGTCTTGAGTAAGAATCACTGCAGACACTGGTGTTCCAAATCGTCTGTTCTGCAGAGATATCTCTCCCTTCTGTGCTATCTCCCTGCAAAATCCTCTGCCTTTGGAATTTGCCGTAGGAATCCTATAGGTATTATCTTAGTTACACTCCTCATCTGCTAATCCTCCCCTGGGCTGGACTGCCTTCTGACAAAGGAATGTTGTTTTTGCTGTTTCAGAAGAAGAGCATTTTGTTTTCTGACTAATTCCTTTCCAATCACTCAGCACTGTCAGTCTGCCTGCCTGCTTTTACTGCACGCCTCTTCAGCTAGGGCTGCACCTCAGCTCTGCATTGGGGGAAGGTAGGCAGAGAGAAAGAGATAAAGGGGATTCACTGCAGTCTGATGTCTGAATGTGGGCAAGTCACTGCACTGCGCTGTATTTTCTCTTTCTTGCATCATCTCTTGTACTGGAAGTGGAGTGGAAGTGGAGCTTCGCAGCCCGTTTCTGCTGTGTGTGTGTTACAGCAGGGCTTGCCTGGAGCTGACAGTGCTTTTAGAAGGAAGCACGGTGCATCTGCTAAAAAAAAGTGGTTGTGTTTGGCATGGAAATCAGCATGACAGGAGCTGTGCAGAGACCACCTGCTCTGGAATTATCCTCGTGCCTGGAAGCCACATTTTAACCCTCCACACAGGAAGGCGTAGATGGAAATCCAGATTTCCCCAATTTGGTAAATGTTTGTTGTTGTTGTTTGACCCTCGTAGACCAAATCTTTGCCACGGTACCACTTGAATGCAATGCTCAGATTGTGAACAGGGAGAGTTGGTCACAGTGTGGGTCTGAGTTTAAATTCACTGCCTGTGCATTTATAAATGGCTCGCTCCTTTTTCCCCCTGAAAATAATGTTATTCAGATGCATATTTTGGCATCTCAGAAAAGGAGTAAAAAACGATTTTATGCTGCTTGGCATCCTTGATTTGTTGTTTGTTTTTTTCCCAAGTTGTGCCACCCCTTTTCAGTACTTTTCTAAATTATTGGTGTCTTCCTCAAACTGTCTTCCTCCAGTATTGCGATATATGCAAATCTCTGTGTCATCGCTGTGCCGCAGTGCCAGTGAACGCCTCCTCCTGTCCCCAGCTCTTGGATTTTCTCAAGAATTTGTTTTCCTGAGACAGAATTCATTCCGCTCCTCATACAGGGCTTGCATACCTTCCATCCTTGAGCTTTTAGGTTCCAAGCTGTCTGTATCCCTTCCGTTGCTGCTGCAGCCCTTTGCTCATGGCCTGTCAGGTACCTCTGTGCCGTCTCTGTTGGAACCACCTGTCAAACTGTCTCACCTTCTACCTGCTGTTTGTCCTATGAACCACGAGAGTCACTGCTGTGACCAACCAGCCAAGCTTTGGGATTTTGTTTGGGGTTTTCATCATTTGTTTTACAGGAGTGGTGTGAAATATGGAGTCGTTCGAAGCCCTCATTTTCTTTTGTGTTATCTGTAAAGCTGAGCAGTTGTTCTCTGTAAGAATTCTCTGTCGGAATGACAAAATACTGCAAGCCTTTGAAGTGGAGTTTATACAGAAATACCAAATAAAGCTTTTACTGAAATGATCTGTATTGCTGTTGCTCACATATTCAAGGTGTTTTAGATAATCTAACATTTACTGGTCATTTGCAGTACTGGGGCCTGTCCTGTATCTCACTGATGACCTGGACGAAGGCATTGGGTGCACCCTCAGTAAGCTTGCAGATGACACCAGGCTGGGAGGAACTGTTGATCTGCCTGGGGGCAGGAAGGCTCTACAGAGGGATCTGGACAGGCTGGGTTGCTGGGCTGGGGCCAATGGGATGAGGTTCAACATGACCAAGTGCCAGGTCCTGCACTTTGGCCACAACAACCCCAGGCAACGCTATAGGCTTGGGGCAGTGGCTGGAAGACTGGAAGAAATGAACCTGGGGGTGTTGGTCAGTGCTTGGCTGAATGTGAGCCAGCAGTGTGCCCAGGTGGCCGAGAAGGCCAATGGCATCCTGGCTCATATCAGAAATAATGTTGCCAGCAGGAGCAGAGAAGTGATCATCCCTCTGTCCTCAGTTCTGATGAGGCCGCACCTTGAGTGCTGTGCTCAGTTTTGGGCCCCTCACTGCAAGAAAGACATTGAGGCTCTGGAGTGTGTCCAGAGAAAGGCAACAAAGCTGAGAAGGGTCTGGAGCACAAGGCTTATGAGGAGCAGCTCAGGGAACTGGGATTATTCAGTCTAGAGAAGAGGAGGCTCAGGAGAGACCTTATCACTCTCTACAGCTCCCTGAAAGCAGGTTGTAGCAAGGTGGGGGTCAGCCTCTCCTCCCACATAATTAGCACTAGGACAGGAGGGATGGCCTCAAGTTGCACCAGGGGAGATTCATGTTGGACGTTAGGAAAAATTTATTGCCTGAAAGAGAGGTCCCTGGAATAGGGAGGTGGTGGAGTCCCTGCCCCTAGATGTTGTACTAAGGGACGTAGCTTAGTGGGGAAACATTGGTGGTAGGTAGATGGTTGGACTCAACGGGTTTGGAGGTCTCTTCCAACTTTAGTGATTCTATGGCTGTATGATTTATGGGTGCATGTTCTGTTCAAAATGGGAATATAAACTGGAGGTGTAAACAGGGAGGTGCTCATTAAAAGAAATGCTGTTTAGTTTGTGGTCAGCACTGCAGTGCTTCCCAGCAGTGCACTGTGCAGTTGCTGGCAATGGATTTACTCATTCAGACTGTATCTAAGTATATAAAATTCTTGATGGTAACGCAGCTGTTGGTCTCAAGAATGAGAAGCAACAGAGAGTTAAAGATGTGCACTTCAGAGAGGTGGCAATGTGTGCAGATTATTCAACAATGCCTTTCCTGATAAAAAATCTTCCTGTCAACATGATCATTTGGCAGCTTATTATTATTTGTTTACAAAAAGTTAAAAATAACTATGCAGCACCACTAAGCAGCTAGCATGAAATTGGGTGACTTAGGGCAACCAGAATATGAAATATTCAGCTTTATAGCTAGCAACGTCTCTCCTTTTAAGTGAATTATAGAATCACAGAATGGTCTGGGTTGAAAAGGCCCACAGTGATCATCTAATTCCAACCCCCTGCTATGTGCAGGGTCGCCAACCAGCAGACCAGGCTGCCCAGAGCCACATCCAGCCTGGCCTTGAATGCCTCTGGGGATGGGGCATCTGGGAATGGGGCTCAATGACAGTGAGCAGCTCACTGCATCATGGGAATACACCCGTCTGCAGGGCCAGGATCTCTGCTACTTTCCCTTCTGCATTCTGCTGATGATTCACTGAAAGTCATCAGAACAAGGTAGCAGTGCTGGTCTATTTACGTATAGAAGATAAGAACCCGTCTTTCCTCCATCACAACACCTTACACTTTACTTTTTCTCCGTCCCTGGAGGCACTCAAAGCCAGGTTGGTTGGATGGGGCTCTGGGCAGCAGGATCTGATGGGTGGCACTGGCCACAGGGTTGAAGCTGGCTGGGCTTTGAGGTTCCTTTGAATCCAAGCCGTTTTGTGATTCTATGAGTATTTCATTATAGTTCTGTTTATTCAAAATAATACAGATAACACGTATGCATAACTCAGCAGAGCACTGTAAGTACACCTGTGCCTATGTAGACAGCGTCACGTTCCACTAGCCCTGCCTTTCAGCTGAATTAAGAGACAACTCTTGGCTACAAAAGGAATCCTCGTCATTCTAACACCGAGAGGAAAACCCCCGATAGGTAGCACAGGTACCAGGATCTGAGTGATGAAGTGGAGGTTGTACCAAGCCACAGCCCATGAGGACGACCTCACATCACAAGAAGCATTTCTGGTTGACCCATTGGGTATCCCGACCCTGGCAGCAGACGCACTCTGTATGTGAGTTCTGATCCATCCTCTGTCGTGTGAAACAAGCTGGGTTTTGTGGCCAGAGCAAGAAGATGATGCTATTTGTGTAGCCAGTGCTAGAGGTCTCAGGTATCTGCACACAACTGTAGCTAGGTCTTGGAAACAACAGCTGAGAGACATAGAATTCCAGGGGTCGGGTAGGCGGCAAATACAATCTTTTTCATTTGAAAACTTCTTTCTCCTTGATGTTTTGACAACCACTGCATTAAAGGTAAGGAAGTTTTATAGGTGTCCAAGTGAAACCTATATTAGAAAAGCCAAATTCTTTTACCTCGAGAAGTAAAAGAAAACAGTTCTCCAGCTTGTTTCACAGAATCACAGAATTGTAGGGGTTGGAAGGGACCTCCAGAGATCATCGAGTCCAACCCCACTGCCAAAGCAGGTTCCCTACAGCAGGTCACACAGGTAGGCATCCAGGCAGGACTTGAACATCTCCAGAGGAGACTCCACAACCTCCCTGGGCAGCCTGTTCCAGTGAAACAGGCTTATTTGTATGAATGGTGTTTATCTGTCTCCCAAGAAGTAATTTATTTACACTATGCTAGCATCCAAGATAAAAAAGGCACAAAACTTAACTCCTTGCCTTAAGAATCTTACCTTGAAAAAGAATAAAACTGCAGCAAAGCCACTGCCTTGGCTGCAGACAGGAGGATCATCTCTGGAGAGGAATTTTCCTGTGGGATGGAGCCTACTCAAACTTCCTTGGAAGTGAGGAGTGGACCGAGGCCAAAAAAAGGTGCAAGGCACGTACACAGAGTTTGCAGCCCCCAGCAGGCTCATTGCATGAGTTATCACTGGTTTGACAGTACTGCAGAACTGAGAGCTGAGGTGTGCATGTACCTGCAGGCAGTCAACGCAGTCAACAACTCTGAAGTCATACAATAATGAGCTCACTCTCGATTTATAGAGCTACAAATGAAAAAAACCAAAGATTTTGTAATTCAAAGCGTTGAAAGCATGTCAAGAATTTGCAAACAAAACTTGTGAAGACTGTGCAAAAACACACAAATTGAAAAATTAATTCTGATTCTATCTAAATTTAAAACTGTTACTATATATGCTATGTATACTATAAAATGCTGAAGATTCAGTATTGAAATACTGTTTTTTTTCTTGAAATAATTGATATTTTCTCAGGGCTTGTATCATTCTTGATTACAAAGTGGACGTGCAGATATTGTGGTTGGCTTAAGTGTAATTTAAGTCGTAACAATGAATGGACTCTTCACATCCAAAACACAGTGCAGAGCCATTGAAAAGCACACTTTGGGAAGAGCAGGATAAAGAAAGGGATGCATTGACTGAGCAGCCAGCCTGGTTCAGTGCCACACTTGTGTAATTTTGGGTGATGTGTAAGAAGTGAGCATGTCTGCTTCTGCCTGCTGCCTGCCTACGCACCAGTGCGTGTTGAGCACATTGCACGATGCGTGCTGAGGGGAAAACATGAATGCAGGCCCTGCTAAAGCTGAGCTCTCTACAGATGCCTGGTTTGCCCTCAGCGCCAGGCACACATTCCCAAAGACATCAGTGCAGAAGCTGAATTCCAGGTGCACCTTATTTACTAAAATACATCGACGGTGTGAACTCACTTTCTGTCAACAGGCAGAAAGCTGCCCGTTGTCATGGTCGAACTCCTTCCAAAGTGTTGTCACCTTCATGTGATTCTATAGCAAGCACTTTTGCACCCAGCACAGCACGTGCTCCACACCCACCTTCAGCTGACCCAAGAATGCCTGCAAGAGCACTGATGGGCACAGCTGCCCCTTGTCAAAGTAGCTTTGACTTTGTACGTGTCCTGTAACAAAATTAAGCATCCTAACATGGAGGATTTTTGAAAGGACTCCATTTAGGAAGTTCTACAGCAAAGCCACTGCCTTGGCTGCAGACAGGAGGATCATCTCTGGAGAGGAATTTTCCTGTGGGACAGAGCCTACTCACATTTCCTTGGAAGTGAGGAGTGGACCGAGGCCAAAAAAAGGTGCAAGGCACATACACAGAGTTTGCAGCCCCCAGCAGGCTCATTGCATGAGTTTATCCACCTCAATCGGTGGATAAAAATGATACAAATAAGTGCTATTGACAAAGTCAGATTCTAAGCTATGTAAGGGGAGGTTAGGTTCTTTCACCTGGATCACAGAAATCACAGAACCACCGAATCACAGAATGGCCTGGGTTGAAAAGGACCACAGTGATCATCTAGTTTCAACCCGCCTGCTATGTGCAGGGTCACCAACCACCAGACCAGGCTGCCCAGAGCCACATCCAGCCTGGGATGGACATCTCCTACCTCCAGAGCAAAATGTGCAGTATGTGGTACTTCTTCTTCTCCATCACCACAATTCTACATCTGTCCAGCCACAATATGGATGAGAGAAGAACTGGCTTCAAAAAGCCCTGCTGCCAAGACAGAAGGTATGTGCACACAGTAATCAGTGACTCTTCTTTTCTGCTAGGGGAGATGTAGTAAATTCAACCCATAAAATTCATTTGTGCCAAGGCATGAAAAGAGCAATAGCACATATTGAAAAACAGAGGCATAGATTTTAATCAATCTGTTATCCATTTTATATCCATTTTATTTAGTTACAAACCCAGTTCTGCTTTAATTCCACACAAGATCTTCAGCATCCTTCTCCTCCCATGGACTGCAGGTTTTCTAGATACTCTGTGAGAGCCTCCATCTCCGCAAACTCCAGCAGCCTGTTTATTAGCTTATCCAGTTCCTCTTTCCCACTCAGAATTTCCTATGGGAAAATAACAGCAGACCAAAGCATTACAGAGGATACTTCAGTACCATTCTGCAGTGGGGACTACTCCAGGAGTTCTCACAGAGCTCACTAAGGAGGACTACATATTGAGCATCATTCATTCATATAGCTGGAGAGAAATACACAGAGCCCTAGGTCAGCTCGTTATTTCCTGAAGAAAGGCAGAGAAGTGTAGGCTTCTTGAATTAGTCGTGTTCTATTAGATGTGAATAGCCATGTGATTTCCCCATATATTTTAAATTATTTTCACAAGGTTGCAGTTTGCTTTACGTGGCACAGTTAAGTATCCAAGTCTTAAAACCCTCCTAAGCAACCATTACCTTGATATTGCGTGCATCATACGAGATCCTGTGGTCAGTGACTCTGTCCTGGGTGAAGTTGTAAGTACGAATTCTCTCTGACTGGGCTCTTGTTCCCAACTGTAGCAGAGCACCACAGGAATAGAACAAGAATTACGTCAGTCTCAAAAGCCATGGAAGGCAGAAGGCATTCCCACAAAAGGCAGTGAGTGGGAGCCATTCGTAACAGTAGCAGCACAACCGATGTCTGCTTCACAGAGGATGGCAAAGGGGTTTGCTAACATCAGGCCGTCAGAAAAGAGCGGAGGGTAAATCGAGCGGACACAGAGGAGTCCTCTGGTGGTGAAGTAAAGCAGTGCAATCAGTTCGAAAAGACTTCATGCTCAACTCCAAGTGTAGCTTGGTTGCACGGTTAAGCATTGTATTAAAAACGACAACTACACGCTGAAAACTACTTAGAGAAATGAGTGTCTACTTGTACGAGCTGCTTTTTTCTTTTAAATTCCACCTGCACTCACATTTGTATTTCAAAAGAAGGGATTTTATATATTCTGAATCACTATAAAAGCTAATTCACTGTAGCCTGATTTTCTACAGCATTAACATAAATGTAAATCTCAAGTCCTTTAATGCAGCCTTGAGAACTCTCGAGCAAAAATGATTAACAGCAGATAAATGGCTCACCGATTACAGAGACAGAGTTAATAATCTGCAGGAACAACACACTGACACACAGCCTGAAGTGAGCAATTAAATGGCTAAGCTGGAAGCGGTGGAACGCTGAAGAATTCTGGTCTTGCCAAGTATTTTTATTCTTGTTGGTCGCTATTGAAGTTTGCACTGCAAACAGCAAAATACTCAAAGAATGGGAAAAGAATGTTGGCACACTTAAGAGGAAAGTACAGCCTGCAGCATAACTTGAGGCAACTCGGATTTGAAGTTTCTTCTTTCAGAGGTTACTTAACCCACAGCAAACACGCTGGTACAGAGCTGTGAAATGGCAGGCTCCTTTGTGTACTTGCTTCTCCCAGAAGCTACACCAGCTTGTCAAACACCGTGCTTTAGAAACGGCCTAAAATACAACCCCAAGAACTTCTGATCTGAATTTTGGCTGCTGCTCTAGCTGTGTAGCACAATGTTGGGTGCCGAGTACTGCTTTTTGGGTCATTGCAGCTACATTCTTATGTTTCTCTTCTTTCCACCCACAGTCTGTGGCTCTTTCATTACCTGAAAATTCTACGCTAGGGCTGAACTGGGATAAGCAAACAACGGATGTGCAGTTTCAAAGCAGAGTTAGCATCTTGACACCCAGGATTCTCCTTCTAAGCACAATTTATCAGACACAGACACTCGGAGAAACACCCCTACAACAAAGCACCCTTCCCAAGTTCATCAGTCATCCTTTCTCACCTGCAGTTTCCTGGCGCTCTGCTCTTGACTCAGTTGTTTTTCAATGATCTGCTGGTACAGCTTAGCTCTCAGCGTCCTCAGAGCTATTTCCTTGTTCATCTGCTGCGATCTCTCCTGCTGGCACTCAACCACCACCCCTTCACAGTAGAATATCAGATAGAGCAGAGCAAAAAGCCCATTCAAACACAGAACAAACAAGCTAAATTAATTCAATCACATTAGGCAAATGACACCTTCTAGGAGTGCTCATTTTTAGGGCCTTTCAGCTGCAGGATAAAAAGTCATTTTAACACAATGTCTCAAGACATTAGCATGTTTTTAAACTCCTCACAGCTGCACCAGGAGCTTTGTTTGCTGCTACAGAAAAGCTAGGGATACTGTGAGATTCCATAAAGCAAACAGTTCTCATTGGAATTATTCTCTGGACGCTGCCTCCAGAGGACAGGTTTACTCCAGGTAGTTGTCACACACTGCAAAAGTGAAGTTGCTGAATCTACAAGAGCATGCTTAAAAAAATGTAATGTGGGTTTTGAATGTCTTCATCTACACGAGCTCTTGGAAACTGGAAAGTTCCTTATTTTAGAAGAGGAGAGCATCAGAGCCATACTAGAGAGCCTTAAGCTGAATTATAAATAATGAAATAAGATAAAAAGGTCTGATTTTTTGTTTTTTTACTTCCTGTCTGATTTCCAAAATGAAAAGCCCAAAGCCCTTTTATCAGGTTGGACAGATACAGGCCCACTGAACTTCAGTACAAGTAAATCCTAAGAAAGACAGAATGGTTCAGTACCTATGCTAACTTCCCATCAGTATATTTTCTTTCCTACTTAACTTTGGATAGCATTATCTAGTACTAAATGGAAATCTTCAAGCTCCTCTTTCTGCCTACTGCAGCTAGGCAAAGTTCACCCTTAGCTGACAATGGCCGTTCCTCCTGAATCAGTCAGCACAAATTATTTACATTTTCCACCCCATCCCCGAGATCCTCCATTTATTCTTTCATCCTTCAAAGACAGTGTGTTCATTAAGCATAACAGCAGCATGTTGGTCATCGTACCACTCCTCAAGTTCCTCTTCCCACACGCCGCTTTGTTAGAAGACGACAGAACAAAAAGGGGCTACTGACTTCTTGGTAGATGGCACGACCCTGCAGACTTACAGAGTCACAAGCTTTCATTCCAGAATGCAGAGTGCTTAGAATTACCAACCGCAGCCAGACTCACCTGTGGGAAGATGTACAACCCTCACAGCACTGTCAGTTTTGTTGACGTGTTGCCCTCCTGCTCCTTTGGCCCGGAATGTGTCTATACGCAGATCTTTGGGATCCACTTTAACATCAACCTAAAATCAAAGAAAACTACTGTTTTCTGCTCTTCCTAAATTATTTTGACTGCCTTTTCAGTGATAGAGTAAAAGAAATCACTTATTAAAAACCCACTAATTTTCAACTGTACTTGAGTATCAGCTACAATCATTATCATAGAAACATACAATGGTTTGGGTTGGAAGGAACCTTTAAGATCCTCCAGCTCCAACCCCCTGCTGTAGGCAGGGACACCTCCCTCTACACCAGGTTGCTCAAAGCCCCATCCAGCCTGGCCTTGAATACTTACAGAGAGGGGAATCCACAGCCTCTCTGGGCAACCTGTTCCAGTGTCTCACCACCATCACAGTCAAGAATTTCTTCCTAATATCTACTCTAAATCTATTATTTTCCAATTTAAGACCATTTTCCCTCATCCTGTTGATCCATGCCCTTCTAACAAGTCCCTCCCCAGCTTTCCTGTAGGCCCCCTTCAGGTACTGGAAGCCCGCTATGAGATCTTCTTGGAGCCTTCTCCTCTCCAGGCTGAACAGCCCCAGCTCTCTCAGCCTGTCCTTATAGTGGAGGTGCTCCAGCCCTCTGATCATCTTTGTGGCCCTCATCTGGACCTGCCCTTGCTCCAGATCCCTCAGAAAACAAGGTACGCCTGCATGGGAAGCTAAAAGAATGAGTTCCATGAGTCAAGCCTGAGGGATTTTTGCAACACTGATTAAAAACATCTACCTGGGGAAACATTAGGTGTATCCAGATCCAGCTAAGGATAGGAGTCCATGATGATGTGGACCAAGTTTGAGCTCAGTGGATACGAAAGCAACATTCAGATCTGACCAGTGTTGCAAGGAAAGCACTACAAGGAAGCAGGAGAATTTGCAGGAAAAGTCTACAAGATCTGGTTTTGGTTATTCTTTGTATAACTTGCTAGTTTTAGACAGATCTGGTGGTATCAGAAAAATCTCAGGAAGACCACCCAACACGCTCATTCAAATGCAAAGCATACAGTCCTTGATTGAACACCGACAATTTAAATGAACAAAAACGTAGTAAAGGACTTGCTGAGTCACTTTCCTAGGCAACACTGAATATTTTCTCGGATATATCCCCCATCTTAATATGTGACTTAATTCAAAGCTGGCTCGCTCCAGTTTTGCAGGCACTGGGGCTGGAACACTCCTTGAAATGACCACCGATGCGCTCGCTTTTTCAGGCAGTAGCAAACATTTGTGAAGTCGCTTCTGACAACCCATTTAAAAATGTAAGGTACACAGCCAAGTCCTGCTGCCTTCCAGAACCACAGAGCCTGTGGTTTTACTCGCTGAGACTTGCTCAAAGCACTTGGGTTTCAATAAAATCCCCTAACAGTACCGTGGTTTTAAATAACACCCACTCCAGTGCCAGCAACACACTTCCTTGTTGCTGAGATGAACAGATAGTTACCTCCTCTGGCTGAGGGAGCACAATAACTGACATTGTCCCCGTATGAATACGCTGCATTCTCGATGACAGCCCGGTCTCAGGGATTCGCTGGACTCTGTGAGTCCCTCCTTCATATTTCAGATGCCTGTAGACATCATCTCCTGAAATATGAGCAGCCGCGTGATGCAACCCACCTATAGAGACAAATAACGCGTGGAAAGCACAGCCCACAAACACAGCCTTCAATGTCGTTGTCTGCATGGAACGTCTGGAGAACTACTGTACCTATCTCAGCTGGCACGTAGTTCAGAATGTCAAAGGTCCAGCATTTATAGCCCGCATAGTTCTGGTACATCTCAAACATTTCTTTAGTGAACTGTTGGCAGATGTCACCTATAAATATAAAGGCGCTACAACATAAATAGCAGTTTGCAAAACGGCAGCCATGGGTTTGAAGATTTCACTGCAACTGTATTCGCGCTCATAAAACAGATTAATGCTGATAATAAATAATACAGATTAAGGAAGTATGGCTTTATGCCACTGAAGTGTAAAAACGCATTAAGAATAACCCGTAAGAGACTTAAAAAGTTGGATGAAGGTTCGGAGTAATCTTTAGTGGAGAGTTTGCTGACCTCCAGTTGTTCTGCCAGCTGTCACTTCTAATATAACGTGACTTTTATCATACTTCTCCTTTGGCACTAGAAGCTGGAAAAGCTGAAAAGAGAAAAGAAGGGGAGAGAAAAAAAAAAAAAGAATGTCACTATCTCTTTCATGACTGTATCTCCTTTTAATGAAGTTTACAGCCAGCCTTCACAAATGCCACGGCTTGAGCACGCACAGCCACGGATTTCTATTGGCAAATGAATAAGTAGGACTAAAAACTGTCCAAGTCCAAAGGCTGTTGCAGCTCAGTGCAGTTGGTGTGGAAATGGGATACGTTGGTGCATCCACAGGAAAGCTAGCTGAAAATTCGATCCCACAGCGTCAGGTGCCTGGTCACCCACTGCAGCCCCAACTACCTTGGAGCACAAAGTTACCAGCTATTGCCCAGCCACTCTTCACACAAACATGAACCTTACGTTTCAGAAGGTTCTATTTCCCATTTTCTCAATCTCAGCATAGAAATGAGCCCAAACACAGAGCTTTCTACCGAACTTTTTCAGCTTCTCTGCTTATAATTTATGTTCCTGCTCATGGGGAGCTGCCAGCTGAAGAGAAAATGAAATACTGAAGGTTCCAATCAGAAACCTTTTCAAGAATGCACGCTCTGCTGCCACAAGAGTTACTTGGATGTCACGCAAGGTCTCAACAGCACAGACAGCTTCACATCCCCTTCAGCATCTCCAGATGGACAAGCAAGCAAGCAGAAATGCCTAAAATAATTAGCTTCCAAGATGCATTTGTCAGTAAGAAGCTTATCAGTAATTAATGTTGCCATGTCTTCTCAGGGAAAATAGAGAAGCTGGCCTTCTGTTTCATTAAATGCAAGTGTCAGAGTCTATTGGCAAGATCACAAAGGAACATTTTCCTGACATTTATTTATGAAGCTGTGTATTTTTACCTCAGGCTCACCTTTCTGCACAGTGTGTTGATTTTTTTATCGAGGGCTTCCTTCTCTTCTAAGGCAAGCTCTAGCAGTTGCTTCTCTTCTCTGCTGCCCAGCTCTAAATTCCAACAATAGGAATAAATGTTAGCCAGTCTTACTTAGCTTACAGCAGATCGTAATACAGCTGTCAAAAGACACACTTTACAGCATTTAAAAGCTTGCAGTGCATGCAGTTCCATTGTGCCAGCAGGAAATATCAAAGAAGAGCAGTTGAAGCCAGGATGTGTATTGCTAACTAAATGACTGCATTTTCCAGAGGCGCTGGAAGGAGCTGAGATATATTACTTCCCAGCCTCCTGGCTATGACTCCAAGTCAGCATCACACAAATGCCAGTCCCACCTGACAGTTACTTGCTGCCAATTATAGTATACTGACAGTTATGTGACAGAGACTGACAGTGCAGAGGCAAACCCACCAAGAGATTTAACAAAATATGTCAAAAACACGCTTGGAGAAAAGAGTGCCTGAGTTTTCTTTACCACTATTTCACATGCAACAAGACTTTCCATTTCTAGACTAGCATAGAAACTGCTATCTGTGCAGTACTTTGCAGCCAGCTCATTAGGATGAGCATTAAAAATGTAAGTATGATGACAATTACACAGGTTCTAACCTTCTGCCTCCTGCTAATCAAGCAATCAATGAGATATAAGAATTATGGCTTCAGCCATCAGGATGTGGAAGACCTCACTTTAACTCTTTGCTTGAAGAGATTCCCTTCCCATCTGCTCAGCCTAGGCGAGTATTTTGTCCAGTTTTGAGCTCCCCAGTACAGATGAGGCATGGAGATACTGGAATGAGTCTAGCTAAGAGCCACAGAGATAGTCCAGGATGGAAACAAAGAAAATATTAGGAGAGGTCAAGAAAACCGTCCCTGGATGCATTGAAGGCCAGGCTGGATGTGGCTCTGGACAGCCTGGTCTAGTAGTTGGTGACCCTGCCTGTGGGAGGGGAATTGAAACTAGATGATCTTTGAGGTCCTTTTCGACCCAGGCCCAAGCTATGATTTTATGAAACTGGGTTTGTTCAGCCTTAAGAAGAGCAGACTGAGGGGAGTTTTTATTGCTGTGTACAACTGACTCACAGAAAGATACTGAAAAGTTCAAGACAAAGTCTTTTCAAAGTATATTGTCATAAAACAAGACAGAAGCTGGAGCATGGGAAATTCTGATTAGGTATTAGGAAAATTATTTTGACTCTAAGGGTTGTCAGACACTGAAATGGGCCCGGGGAAGCTGTAGGATCTCTGTTCTTGGATCTATTCAACTGGACAAGACCGCAGTCGGGCTGCTCTAAGCAGTCCTGCTTTGAGTAGAACATCAGTCAAAATCACCTCCAAAAGTCTCCTTCAACCTAATCAGTCCTACAGTTCTGTGATTCAGTTGTGCTCTCCTACATTTTAGAGCTGCAAAACATTCTCAAACAGAGCTAACAGAAGCTCCAAATCTTTTCTACTACAGAGGCTCCAGTTTAGAGTAATGGAAGATGCCAATGCACGAGATCGTGCACTAAACAGACTGTTGAAAGATGGCTGGAGTCAAAACCAAAATGCCAGAATAGGGAGCACTCCTTCATTTTTTTCTCCTCAGCAGCAAGTCCCAAGAACGGAGCGGGCTGAGATGTTGAACCAGCCTTGCATACTGGACAAGGATAGTGGCAGCTCCTTCATATTCTGCTTTATAACTTACATTCCATTTTGGTTTGTTGGTTGGTTTTGTTTTTCTTTAAATAAGATATGGCAGATCCACACTTGAGCCTAGCATCCTCTGTACTTAATGCAGGAACTACATAGGTAACCCTACCTGTATGTCTCAGCTCCACCAAAAGATGGCACTGAACAGGATGGCAAGAAGCTTGAGGTACAAATGACTGCTGTCCCATTCCTACCTCCTCCCTGACCTTTATCAATTCACATAGAATTACAGAATCATGTAATGGCCAGGATTGGAAGAGACCTCAAGGATCATGAATCTCCAACCCCCCCTGCCTGAGGTACTGAAACCAGAGGGGTTGTGGATGCCCCGTCCCTGGAGGTGTTCAGGGCCAGGTTGGATGGGGCCCTGGGCAGCCTGGTCTAGTATGAAATGGGGAGGTTGGTGGCCCTGCATGTGTCAGGGGGGTTGGAGATTCATGATCCTTGAGGTCCCTTCCAACCCTGGCCATTCTTTGATTCTGTGATTCTGTAAAGTATCCACTATAGCCACTGTTTCTAAAGCACACACATACCCACTTATTTCCAAAACTGAGGAATACAGGTATTTCCTATCTTTCTTAAGCAGGCAGGAAATGTTACCAGCTATGTTTCTACAAGCTTTATTTCAACATGGCTTTTACTGATGTGTCAACATTCCATGGTTCTTTCTCCCAGAATTACCAGGAACTTCAATCCTCCTCCTCTTAAACTGCTACGTATCAATTTCTCCTTCTTTGCTTTTCCCTTCCTTAACTGTGTGAGTGCAAGTCCCATTTTTTCCAGGTCACTGTATCTTATCTTAATGTCTGTTTCGGTGTAGCAGAATGCCCCTCATTCTTCCTTCCTGCTGTACACAGTGCCTCACTCTTCTCACAGTGTGTTAGTGTATCTTTTCAAAATGTTGCACCACAAGTCCTTTTACTGCCCACCTACTTTCTTCTTCCTGAATAGTATCAAAAAGAGGGTCAAGCTCTTTTTTTTCCTTTTTTTTTTTTTTTACCCCAACTTTTACTGCAACATAGTATTGAAAAGCAGCAGCTTTTTGGATAACCATCAGCTTTCCCCATAGGACTTCTCAAATATCCTCCAAGACCTATTAAATGTTGCCATTTACATTGGAAGCTGCCAATTCAGGACCTAATTATGGCAGTTCACATAGCTTGCTTAATAAGCATCAAACTGGCTAGTTGGAATCCCATTTTAAGTGGCATGGCTGTAGTCAGTGTCTATTCAACAGGCAAGACTTGCTGATGTTTATCCTGCAGTTCATACTGCTCTTGGCTCTACCAAAAAAGAACCTAAAGCAAACATTTCCAAACTATTTCTGCAAGATGCATAGCCCTCAGAGTCCAAACAGCCCCTACTTTCCCAAGTTGGCTGCATTAAGACCTGTATTAAGAGAGATAGCATAGAAATAAAAGGAAATGTCTGGATCTAGAAAGCCTTAAAGGGACTCAAGCTCCCAGGAACAGACAATACCAGAGAGCGTTCCAGAGCTGACTTAATTCATTTAAAAGCTCTCCATGAAGGCTGAGCAATGAGGTTTATCACAAGCAAAGCCACTCTTTCAAAATGACTAAGCAGATGTGCACTCCTTACCTCTACACATGGTTTCTAATTCCCGGAGCTCGCTTTCAGCCTCTTTGATTTCTTGAAATGCAGTTGCAACTGGGGACAGATCAGCATGTCTTTTCCTCAGGGTCCTTTGCTCAAATTCATTTTTTGAATCAGCATTTAGCAGACTATTAACCTGCTGGTATTCCTTGCTCAGAGTTTCCAGATACTTCTGCACAGCCTCATGCTTCCACAATGCTCGAGAGTCCTGATGCTTCTTCCTAAGCTGACTGTGAAATGACAGAGTGAATCCAGCCGTGTCCAGCAAAGAGTCTGGCCTCCAAAATCCACGGCTGTGCAGCCTCATCACACAACTCATCTTCTTTGCAACAGAAGGAAGAGGGCAATTGTGAAGCTGACCATAACAGTAGAAACCAGAAAGCAGGTTCTTGAAAAAACAGACACTTCGTGGAGGTTTCATATCGTTTCTTATTCTTCCACTGCCTGAAATTAGCAGTATGAGACACAGAGCACTTTCACCATCTATAGAAAAGCATTTGGTTAAAGTAATAATAATAAAAATCCAACCTGTATCAAGCTCAAATTCTTTTCTTGACTACACCAACACAGATTGAACCGTTATGGACAGAACTATTCCTTTCAGTCTTAGTTTAAACTAGAAACTCT
This sequence comes from Tetrao urogallus, assembly GCF_951394365.1. Classification (NCBI taxonomy): domain Eukaryota; kingdom Metazoa; phylum Chordata; class Aves; order Galliformes; family Phasianidae; genus Tetrao; species Tetrao urogallus. Next base: position 30,445,626 of record NC_136813.1, on the reverse strand, counting down.
TATCAGCAACATTGTACCAGCAAAGGGATGGAAAAATCTTTTCCCTCACCTTCTCAGTGTTTATGCTGTAGAAGATCTACTCTAGATGCTGCTTTAGAGACAACAGCTTCATTTGCCATACTTCTCACTGGAGAAACTGAATCATTTCCTGCCTTACTGGCAAAACAAAAATGCTGCTGTGAGAAAACACATCTACAGTGCAGACATCAAATTCTATACGAAGAAGGTACAAAATGTGCAGTATATGCAATATCAGACCCACTACCATAAGAGAATACAACTTTGGCAGGTGGACATCAACAACATCAGGGTGATTTTGCAAAAGGTTTGTCACTGGGACTACAACATACTTGCATGAAATTACTTATCCATGTAAGTCTTACGTCAGATATGGGAACAGTGCTTTATTTCCTTCCCACGATACACTTGCAGGTAAGGAACAGACATATTTTCTATCAGAAGGGAGAGTACAAAGATGGTACTCTGAAATCCAGTCCCTTTATTTTTGCATGGTACTTGATGCACGGTTTTGCAGGACACAGGCTAACCTTAGTGTCACTGCTGCTTTGCTCATCCTACTTACTTTCATCCATGGGTCCTGTAACAAAGGACAGTCCTGTGACAGCAATGTATAGAAAAAAAGGTATTGCATCTTGCTTGCCCAGCCATCTATTTCACTGCCTATACAAACTGGAAAAGCTAGAAAGAGAGGGAAGGGCCTCTATTCTGCTTCTGCACATTCCCCAGAGCTGGCAGGCACTACCAAACTCACAGCTGCACTTTTAAGGACAATTGGATTTACAGAAAACCAACAGTAATCCTTATGGATTGTTCCAGTGACTGAGTAGTAGAGGGACACCACTTCCTTCACCAAGAATAAGTCAGAATACACAAGTCAGACTCAGCATCTGCACTCCTGGACTTAATTCCTCGGGGCACATGTTGGACTTAACTTCAAAACATTTAATTTTGCTGATGAAGTGGTGTTGCCTCTATTTATTGCAAGTCAGAATGGCCACTCATCGTCCAGTCAAGTGGTAACCACTGTTAAGAGAAATACTGCTGTAGTTAGAGCTAACAACGTGTGAAAATAAGAACTAATTCGTTGTAGAGTTTTGCCTGAGCTTTCAGAAGTAAAATACTCACTTTCAAATACCTAGAGAACTAAGCAACTGCATGACACCAATCCTCGAGAGAGTCAGAGATTTTGAAATAGATTTGTTTTATTATTATTTTGACAAAACAAAGTTGTTTCCTCCTTAGAGAGATGCTGTCACCTTGCATTTGTGCAGAAACAAGCCCACATAAAGCTTTTACAGAGCCACGTACAGCAGACTGCCTATTAACTGCTTCTCAAACTAGTTCTTAGCGACTTTCTGAACATGACAAAATTACCCAGTGGGCAACATAAACACATCACAAATCAAAACCGTCTGTAACGTAGCTGTGATTGTCTCATTACAAAAACAAATAGATCAGCTCATTTCTAGTTAAGGGACAACTATCAACGCTGTAACTCATTTAAAAGCTTTTAAAAATCACTTCTAATGATCAAGGATACTATTAACTCAGTGAAACCGATTCCGCTGAGATGCATAAGAATACATATGCATAAGGGAGGGGTTTCAGTGATGCAGCCTCAGAGAGCTGCCTTCAAGGCTTCATGGGCCCTCAGCCCCCTTTTCACAGCCCTCTGCATCCCACGTCAGCTACACCAAGCAGCCCTCCTGCAAAAGCCAGGCACAGAACCCCGTGCAGCCCTCCCCAGCGCAGGGCTCACTGGGAGAGCAGGAGGGCAGCCCTGTGAGCCAGAGGCCGGCTGGCAGCCGCCGGTAATCGCCTTGGCTTGGCTGGGCTCAGCCCCTGCAACCCAGAGTGGGCAGAGAGCGGGCTCCGTGTCGCACACAGAGCCTACAGACTCACCCTCCCCAAATGGAAGCGCCAGACAGGTCCTGCCTTACATCACGAGGCCATTGCAGACAGGAAGTAAAGTGGAAAAACTCGCACTCCCAGCATGCCTGCTCACAGACACGACTCCCGGCGTGCTGCAGCAGCCGCCTGTCTTCGGCCGTCCCTCTGTCCGTCCTTCCAGCGCATTGCTCTCCTCCAGCCCGCGGATGCAATCACCCTGGGAGCAGCGATCGCAGATTTGCAAGCACGGCTTTAACAGCTTTACAAGTAAATTGTGAAATGCTGGCTCCGAAATCATTTTTAAAAGATCTCACAAGTAAATCTCGATCCACATTCTCAATATTTTCTGCACAGCTGCATAGCTGCACACACTTCATCTAATGACAAGCGTACCAACAAGTGGGAATAGTCCTGTTTCCAAGTTCTGTGCTGTTACATAAGTGGACTTTCCTGTGTATGTTCCCAAAACATGGGCTGAAAATACCCCGAGTTTCAAATCTGGTTATGCAGAGATTGTTGTTTTACGTAAACTTTACTCAAATCAAAGTTCCACTTCATGTCAGGGCTGGCTATAATTATACTCCATATGAATTAGGACTACACTACACAAGGCAAACACCACTCATAAAATGCTACTCAACACAACCGTTCTCATCATTCAGCTAACAGGCAGTTGTATAATCTGATATTATCTATACCCCTCATTATATTCACGTTCTAAAAAGACTTTATGTAACAATGTTTTTTATACCTATAATCACCCTAAAGGCCAATTTACTCCTATGCATGTCATAGAAGGAAAATGTATTCAAATCTCAGATGAAAAACTCCCTGAAACTGTCTTATGTTCTCCCTAGGTGCACAGCTTGCACTAAGAAGTCCTTCTCTCTTCCAAAGTTTGCTTCTTTTACAGGAACTTTCCCTATCTTTTTTATGTTTCAGCAAATCCAACTCCACTGTAAATGCCTTAGAGAACACTGGGTTTTAGGTTTGTTTCTTCTTAGCTGCTGTCATTCAACAGGATTAAATATATATATATATAAAACACTGTATTTGGCACATATAACATCAACAAGTTTTGGCGAGGTAAATACACCTAAAAGGCTGAAAATGAGACGATGGGAATATTTGTACCAAACCTCACCAGCATACAAGGGATAACCAACCTCTTGTTTCACTCTCAGGGCTGCTCCCGGCTCTGCTCAGCCCCTCAGGAGGACAGGAGGCAAAGGGAAGAGACTATAAAACAGCCTCAGAAACCAGGAGCCATTCCAGAGCCCATCCAATTTACAAAGAGGCCACAGCAAACAGCTCCCTGCAGTCTTCCAGGAGCCTTCAATCTGACACTTAAAAATCTTGAAAAGGTGATCTATGGGCAATCAACCAAAAAGCTAATAAGAACATGAAAACTAAAGGCAGGCCATGCACTCAAAATTACAAAACAGAATGAAAAAGAAGAGGGTAGGCCAAGAAAAATCACATCAGCTCCTACTGCAGCCAGAAACAGCTATTACATTAAACCCTCTGATTAAAAGCAATCGTGATTCAGTTTTCACTATCTTTGCTGGCAGTTATTCATCTTAACTCTATGCATGACAGTACAGGCTAACAGATTCTCAGCACTCCCCAGCAGCCAGCAGACTGGACACGGGCTGGACTCAGGGGACATATTCCTCATATCTCATAATACCAGCGAATAGAAACACTCTTTCCTTCCGTTTCCAGGATGATGTTTGAAATGGAATAAGGGAATTGAGTATAAAAGATGGGAAATTCCATTTCTGTCTGTGCTTCCACCTCCCTTATGGTTCACTTTGGCCTACAGAGCTGGTGAGGCCTGTGGCTTGCAGGTGGTGCTCAGGGCAGGGTGCTGCTGCCCTCGGCCAGCAGGCAGAGTGGGGAAGTGACAGCAGCAGCTTCCCAGGCTCCAGGGAACGGGACATGGCACTTGGGATGTGCTTTTAAATTCAAATCTGGCAACTTTAAGCTGCCAACTTGATTTCAAAAGGATGGACAGCAGGACAAGGGGGAGGGGGATTGTCCACATCTACTCTGCCCTTGTGAGGCCCCATCTGGAGTACTGCATTCAGGCCTGGGGCCCCCAGCAGAAGAAGGATGAGGAACTGTTGGAGTAAGTCCAGAGGAGGGCCATGAAGATGATCAGAGGGCTGGAGCACCTCTCCTATGAAAACAGGCTGAGGGAGCCAGGCTTGTTTAGCTTGGAGAAGAGAAGGCTCTGGGGAGACCTCATTGAGGCCTTCCAGTACTTGAGGGGAGCTTATAAGAATAGGGGGACCAACTTTTCACACAGTCACATGGTCGGATAGTAAAAGGACAAGGGGGGTTGCGGGGGGCTGTACTAAAAGAGGGGAGATTTAGATTAGATGTCAGGGACGATGACTCAACCACCTCCCCGGGCAGCCCATTCGAGTACCTAACCATTCTTTCAGAGAAGAAATTTCCCTTAATATCCAATATGAATCTCCCCTGGCACGACTTGAGGCCATTCCCTCTAGTCCTACTGCTAGTTACACAGAACAGGCTGACCCCCCCCCCCCCCCCCCCCACACACACACACAACCTCCCTTCAGGTATTTATAGAGAGCGATAAGGTCTCTCCTGAGCCTCCTCTTCTCCAGACCAAACAATCTTAGTTCCCTCAATCGCTCCTCATAAGAGTTGTGCTTGGATGTTTCTTCCCGCTTTTGACCTAAATAATCTGTTGACAGACTTCTGAATTCTTTCTGTTTGTAGGGAAAACTGGTGACAGAATCACACATGCCTTGAATACAGCCCTGTTTATTAACAAAGCCTGTAGAAAGCGCTTTGTTTGGCCAAGCGCAGTGGGATTAAATGACAAGAAGTTTTCCTGACTGTACTTCCAAACCTCACTTTCAACCAGCCCTCTGCCCCCCCCAACGCTCATTTCTATCTTTAGTCTCTCTCAGCTAGTCTAAAACTGTTTCTTTACTGCCAGCTTGCTCTCCTTTTCTTGCTGCTTTCAACACGGATTTGTAATACAGACACATGTTGAAATGCAGATCAAATGCCTGCCTCTCATTTGCAGTTTTGCCTGTTTTCAGATGGCGTTTGTTCCAGTATTTGGACTAGCAGGGAACTGACACTTTGCTATAAAGAACAGCCTTACTGTCTCAGACCAAAAGTTCACTGAGCACAGTATTCACCTGACCATCTTGGAGGTGTTTACCACAGAAACCAACCAAAGGCATAAAGCCTACTGCAAGGACAGAAGATCTGAGTTCATGAAGCCGTGGCTCCAACTAGTTACAATCAGTGCTAATTCAGTGCTGTGGTGCAGATCTTGAAAATGATGCAGCAGATCTGTCCTTGTCAACAGTACACCTGCTCAGAAAAAAAATTCAGACTCTGAGACCCTGAATTAGGCTTAGTCTTACAGTTTACTATTCCAAAACCATGCCCACTTTCCGTCCCTCCAACACGAAAGGAAGGACCAATGTCCATGGAGCAAGGCTTCTGAGAAGTCAAAGGACACGCTGCTTGGGATTTGCTGCCTCAGCCATACCACTGCTTGCTTTGTGTAACCAAATACAGCCTGTTAAGTGTACAGCCTTCCTAACTGCTATCTTCACATGCTTGCTTTGCTATGTGCATCCACTAAGCTCATCACCTGAGCAGTAGAAATCTCAGAATGATTTGGAAGGAACTTTTAAGATCATCTGGTTCCAACTCCCTGCTGTAGGCAGGGACACCTCCCTCTACATCAAGTTGCTCAAAGCCCCATCCAGACTGGCCTTGAACGCTTCCAGGAAGAGAGCATCCACAGCCTCTCTGGGCAACCTGTTCCAGTGTCTCACCACCCTCACAGCAAAGAATTTCTTCCTAATATCTAGTCTAAATCTGCCCTCGGTCAATTTAAAACCATTTCCCCTCATCCTGTTGCTATATGCCCTTATAAAAGTAAGTAGGTGATAACCATGTTAATATAGGAATAATATTATTTTAAAACACAACTAATGTATTTAAAAAGTGGTTAACAGGGATTCTAATTGAAGCTGCTTAATTTCCGCCCCACCATTCCTTCCCCAGCACGATCTTTTTAATTGATTGCAACTCTGACGGCTTAACCAGTTTCCCTCACAAGGCAGCACCCCATGCTGTGTGGTTTCAGTGCTGCTGGCTTGTTCTTTAGCTTTGCAAAGATCCATTTAAAAGCTATTTCTGCAAATGACAAGGAAAAAATCATTTTTCAAAAGACCTTAAGCCTCCCTTGTCGGAGGAGCCAAGCCACGACAAAACACTGCTCTAAGCACGCGCGGTAATGCTGGGAAGCTTTGTGTAAGCAACTGAACAAAGAGCTGATGCCATAGATGACATCCCAAAGGCCGGGCTGGCGGCTCACCCAGAGCCCAGCTTGACAGCGGGCACCAACAGCGGGCAATGAGGGCCGGAGGAGAGGGGGAGGCTGCGAGGAGACAAAGAGATTTTTCGCCTTATCTCAGCACGGCCGGGCGAGGCCGAGCGCTGAAAGGGGAAAAAAAAAAAAAAAAAAAAAAAGCATCCAGTTTCGAAGGCTTTGAAATAGCCATGACTCAGGGCTTCAGCGAGCCGGAGTTATTTTTACACCTTCTGAGGGCGGCAGTCCCCTTCCTCCCCTTCCTCCCCGTCCTCCCCATCCTCCTCCTCCCTCACTCGGGGCGCTTTCGAGGACCCCTCGCCTCAGAGTGCGGCCGAAGCTAGCAAAAAACAAGCAAGCGCTACTCTCAAAACGAAAAAAAGCAAACCCCGACCCAACCAACCCCTCCACACAACAGGGAGCGGGCGGGAAGCAAACAGCCCGGCGCCACCCGCCCCCCCCCCCCCCACCCCGCGCCAGGCTGCGGTGCGCATGCGCGGCGGGGGACCCCGGCCGCCATTTTGCAGCGTCAGTCGGGCGGCGAGGCCTCCCCGGCAGCTGCGCAGAGGAGCCGCGCTCGCGCGCTGCGCCCGAGGGGAGCCGGCGGGGCGGGCGGTGCAGGCCAATGAGTTGAAGAGTCGCCGCCGCTCGCCCGTGAGCCGAGTTGGGGATCGCCTTTTCCTTTCCCCCGCCTCCTTTCCCTTTCTTGCAGCGACAGCCGCTCCTCGCAACATCGAGCCGCGTTGCCCCGCGGCCGCCCGCCCGCATCATGCCGTCCGTGCCGCTGCCGCCCAAGGAGAGCAACCTTTTCAAGCGGATCCTGGTGAGCCCCCGGCCCGTCCTCCTCCCGCCGCGCGCCGCCGGCTCCTGCTCAGCGGGGAAGGATGCGGCTGTCGGGGCCGCCGCCGCCTCCTTGTCCCGGCTCGTCCCCGCTTCCTCCCTTTGTCTGCGGCCGCCGAACAGGCCGTGCGGCGGCCGGGAGGGGAGGGCGGGCGAGAGGCGGGGAGGGACCCGCAGTCGTCGCCGCCGCTCCCCGGCTTCGCGGCTCTCCGCCCGCGGCGGTAACTCCGGGCCGCTCTCGGGCCGCCGCTCCGTCTCTCCCCTCTCCTCCCGCCGCAAGCGGGCGGCAGCGGCCCTGGAGCGGGGGGCGGCGGAGGCGGAGAGCTGTCAGCCCCGGGTCGGTGCCGCCGGGAGACGGCGAGGAAAAGCATCCTGGCTCCGAAATGCCGTAGGTTTCCACGTGCCGAGCTGCAGAGCTCTGTCTGAATTGCCATCCGCGTCCCTTTGAGACTTCGTGGTGGTTTTAAAGAAACAAGTCGTTTAACTTCCGTTCGAACAGCTTCGTTTTCTACGCTGTTAAAGCTTCTGGAGGATCGCTCCTCTCCCTGGGTCAAACCCGTTCCTCAGGAGCTCTTCGGTGTGACAGTAGGGGAGCTGCGGCCTCAGAGAAGTTAAGGCTCCCGGTGCCGTTCGGCCTTCTGCAGGCAGAGCACAGCTGGCAGTGCGAGTTTCTTTGGTTTTAACCGAGCTTGTTGGGTTAAATGCAGTGATTTTGTGTGGTTCAGCCTCAGGAAGCTGATCTCAGAGCAAACAGAGTGTGTAAGCCTCCATGCTCTGTGACTGGTGTGTTTCAGCAAGAGTTTCTGAGTGTTTTCTTTTGCTTGTTTTAGGTAGTTCGTAGGTTTTTGTTTTTTTTTTTTTTAAGACTTAATGGTGCTTAAGGGTGATTTGTTGCTTACTGCATGCCTATGGTATGCATCTTAGTAAGTCATTCTAGCACTCCTCTCTGCTAAAAATAAGTCACTAATATTAGAACAGTTAAGTGATTATTCTTACTAGTAGCAAACAAGCTCACAGTAGCGATCGCTTCTGAATTTCTTAAAAATTGGACTTCAGAAAAGCTCTCAATCTACTAAATAATGAACTAAACAAGTTCTTAGGCAGGGAAACCACTGAGCTTTATGATGTTAGTTTGTCGGTTTACATATTAATACTTCTTGAAGTTCAGTTTCTCACTGTTCTTAATAGGTAGCTTTAACTTTTTCAAGGGTTTCTTTTCCTGGAAGAGTAAAACCTTGATAGTCTAAGCTGACCCTTTTGTTGGCACTGAAGAGTATTTCAGTATAGTGACGCTACAGATTGCTCTTCAATAATGGAGGGAGCTTTCAGCACTGCTAGAAATCTTGAAATTGCTGGTGCTGCCGTGGGCATTTTAGAAATGAAAATGAATGAAATCATTTGTATGGAAGGCTGTGTAATAAGGTCACACAAGCATACACAGATTGATTTAACCACTTGGAACAGAGGAAAAGGTAACTACTTGTGTATTAAGTGACTTTATAATTGACAGAGAATTAACAGTTGTGAAATGAGAAACTTATCTGGAGAACCTGATAATTAGTTTAGGAGTCTATGCTGCATGCTTAGCAGTGCTTGAGCAAGCTCGCTCAAAACTAGGTGTGATGTGATTGCATAACCAACAGCAATTGCAACATAGGTAAAATGTTAGCATGTAGGTAACAGACCTAGTTTCTCCATAACTGCTGTAAGATGTAGTGCCATAGCTCATTTCTGTACTGACTTCCAGGGCTGTTTGGTCACTTAAGCCTTGCTTTCACTCTTGGACAGTGCTCTTCCTCCACTTAGAGGTGAGACATTGCCTGGGAGGGAGGGGCTGGGCGACTTGAGGCTCCTCTATGCTGTGCTTCTCAGTCTCTCAGAAGGCGTGGAGGAAGTGTTCGAAGGCTTCCTGGCTCTCCCTTTTATGGGAAGGGAGGGAGGCATCCATAAGGAAGAATTAACGCAGGAACTCTGGTGTGTCTCTTACAGCATAAAATCAGTCTTCAGCTCCTGTGACACTTTAAGTGGGGCAGATGCAATCTAAAATAAACATGCAAGTGTGGTAACTTAAAAACGCTTTCTGTTAACATTGGAGTTCAGTAATGTGCATTTGAAGCTTGCTTACAGTAAACGTAGGCGGTTTTTATTTCACATATTTAAAACGAAGTGTCATTTACCTTCAAAGTGTGTTTTAGTTTAAGCAAGTTTGATCCTCTCAGATTGAGAGCCCAGATGATAAACTGTGCTTCTTAAAATGAGGTTTGGGTTTTGGCTTTATGGGATCAAATCAGCTCTACCTGGGTGTGGCCATGGTCCTTATAGGTGTTTTAGAGGAAGGCTGTGGGATTGTTGTCGTTATCTTCAGGGCTTACTTGCTGAACTGGTCCTGTTTCTAAGAACTGGGAAGTGTCGTGTAATAGCTATTGGTGTCTGCCTTGTTATCAGCTAGTATGAAGCATGAGGTATGAGAGAAACAGCAGGCAGTATCTGTGGATACTGCCATGCATTTGAATGTGTGAATTGACCATAATGTTGCATGAAATAAGGATTGTTGCTTTAATTGCAACAAGCAAAATTTAATTGAAGTGCTAGCTTGTTAATGTTTCCCTTAGAAAGGCCTACGTACTAGTCCCCCTTCTGACAAGGCGTTACTCTTTCTAAGAACTGTTTAGCCACCTACTTGTTTGATCTGGAGCAAGGGAACACAAAAGCAGGTGTATCACTTTGTAGCAGTGCCTTGTTACTGCTCAATTCGTGCAGGCATGCCTCTTTTTGGGGGGAAGAAAACTCGGATTCTATCTGAAGTGCCTTTGCCTGAGGAATTGCTCAACTCTGTATTATCTTTTGCTCTCTGGATTTTATGGCTGTCTTAGGATACTTCTCCTAAGATAAATATGATAAAAGATAAGTATGCACGTATTTGTTAGGAGTTAGATTAGTTATTATTCATTAAATGCTAGAACTATAGTATGTGAGATAATAATGGATTATGGGCATGCAACTGGTTCATTTCCTAGTAATGATGGGGATTTACCATGAGCCATTAAACTTGGTAATTAGGAAGCTATGATAGTATGCTAATTAATGCCTCCTAAACCGGATGAATAACATAAGATAGCCATTGTAATCCACCACTGGAGCAGGGGATGATGAAAGTGTCTCTTAAAGATCCTCTCGTTCAAAGAGAGGAGAACAGAGCTGCCAGCAAAGTTCATAGAATCGTAGAAAGGCCTGGGTTGAAAAGGACCACGATGATCATCTAGTTTCAACCCCCCCTGCCATGTGCAGGGTCACCAACCACCAGACCAGGCTCCTGGTGTAGCTCATTGGACTGAGTTGCAATGCAGCTGTTGCTTGTGCTGTTGTGGAGGGCAGCATAGGAAAAATGCAGGCTGTTTCCTTGATATTAACTTTCACAAGAGGTGACAAGGGTTCCTGGTCAAACTGCAGGCTTCTGAGATGATAGAACTGCCAAGGGTATATCATAGACTACTGATAAGAGTCAGTAAAGCTTTTGTAAGGTAAGGCCATGCTTCTCACTTGTTAGCGACTTGAGCAAGTTGGGTCTGGAGAAGTCTGTATCCCAAATGCAAATTCCTGGTTTAATTTTCAAAAGGAATTGAATGCCATCCTGAAAGGCTCATAAGCTGGGTTTACTTGGAGTGATGCTGGTTGTTTATTCACACGGGATTTCTTAGTGTTCCTGTATGGATAAATATATGTTCTGAGTAACTTTTTCTTGTGTTTTGTGCTGGAACTTTTTCTTAATTGCTTACAGTTTCATTGAATAGAAAAAAAGAGTAGCAAGGTGAGTTCAGTTGTAAGCTATTCAAGGCAGAAATAAGAAGGCCTGCAGGAGGAATTCTGGATTCAGTTGGCTCATAGTGGGTAAAATTGATTGTGTGAATGAATGTATTACGCTAAGGAACTCTACTGCGTTATTGGCTGTAAGCTGGGTTACTCAGAAGAGATGAGATTTTTTAGGTATCTGAGGGAGTTCTGTTAAAACCAATTTCCTTGTGCAGCAGTTGAAAGCCAGCAAATCATAGGAGCTGCTGTGGCACCACTCAAGTCCACATTTCCAGTGCAGCGTACAACAAAGTGCAACACCTGCTGGAAGTTACAGTCATGCATGGGTTCATGGGGTGCAAGTCCTTATAAATGCTTGTGTAAAGGTTTACCCTTTGGCTCCAGGAACGGGTGAGCCACAAGTAAGTGGAGGCTGAGGACACTCTGGAGGGATGTACCACTTGTATCTTGTCTCCAGTGACATGGGCCAGGTGGGTCTGATTGCTCTGGCATGTGATCTGTTATGATTCATGCTATTTTTTTTGTCTGAATCACTGTGAAATCTTACAGAGAATGTTGAGATGGGTTTAAGGTTTTAGGCTTATATCACTATTTGCCTTAAGCTTGTTTTAGGATTTCTGATTAAAAACATAACTTTCATTAAAGCCTGAGAGCTTTATTTATTTTTTTTTTTAAAGCACCGCTGATGTTGGTGGTTTCATTTGCTTTATTGCTCACAGATGCAGTCCCACAGGCTTGTGCAGCACCTGCTCAGCCTCAGTTCTTGCTGGTCACGCTGCAGTTCTGTCCCAGAAGCGGCAGATTGCTCTCTCCAATCCTACATAAAGTGCAGATTAAAAACCATTATAAAATGTGTGATAGGGCTGTGACTTGTCTAATTTTTAGTGTGCTATTATGGCTTGTTTTGGAGAGGCATTCACATGTTCATAAAATGCAGAGTAGCTCTAACAACCCAACTGAACAGCCGTAGCTTCCACACAGCACTTTTAAGAGCTTTTTACCAAATGTTCTCTTGTTTCTTCTCCTTTGTTTGAAGCCAGGGATATCCCAACAACTCCAGTTGTGTTGAATGTTGGTGTATCTCACTGAGTGAGACCTCATTATAAGTTAATTATTTTTAAGTAGTTTCATACTTGAATGGGGGTGGTTTATAGGGCCGTTGAAAGATGATTCTTAGAAAACACTGGAACATTTTTCTCTTATTACATGTATTCATCCTGATAGTAAATGCAGTATCAACTTTGTTCTGCCAACAGCATAGAATACGAATAAGAATGATCACAGTGGTTGTTGCACAGAATGCAGGTGAAAGTATGATGTTCTGTAGCAACTTCAAGTGGAAAAAGCTGGTTAAAGGGGGGGAAAAAAAATCTGTTGTTTATGAAGAATCATGATAGTGAAAGCTTAAAATACAACTATGACATTAGTTCCTTGGTGACCAAATATTTCCACTCTGCCTGATGCTGGCCACTTGTTCTATTGCACACTGCCATCTGTGGCCTGACTCAGCTTCTGTGTTGCCAAGCCCATGGCTATGGGCAGGAATGAACCAGTGTGGCCTGACCAAGCTGAGGTGAGGAGGGCTGGGGGTAGGTTGTCTTCATCTTCTTTTCAATACCTGAGGTAAACTGCTCTTTTGTGTGGAAAGCAGAATTGATCCTGCATGGTCCAGAGAAGGGCCATGAAGATGATCAGAGGGCTGGACCATCTGCCCTCTGATGGCAGGCTGAGAGAGCTGGGGCTCTTCAGCCTGGAGAAGAGAAGGCTCTGAAGAGACCTTATAGCAACCCTCCAATACCTGATGGGGGGGCATACAGGAAAGCTGGAGAGGGACTTCTTATAAGAGTGTGTAGCAACAGGACAACTGGAAATGGTTTTAAACTGGAAGAGGGTAGATTTAGACTCGGTATTAGGAAGAAATTCTTGACTGTGAGAGTGGTGAGAAGCTGGAACAGGTAGCCCAGAGAGGCTGTAGATGCCTGTAAGCATTCAGGGCTAGGCTGGATGGGGCTTTGAGCAACCTGGTCTGGAGGGAGGTGTTCCTGCTTATAGCATGGGGTTGGAGCTGGATGATCGTAAAGGTCCCTTCTAGCCCAAACCATTCTATGATTCTATATGCAGCTTGCTGGTAGGGCTTGGAGGAAAGGACTGAAGAACATGCTGATACTGCAAAAAGGTTGTCCTGGGACTAGGAGTGTGGAACGCTGTGAGAATGGACAAGTAGTAATGAATCTTTTTCTTGGCCTCTATGAGCTGAAGCCTCTTCTTCACAGTCTCCCTTTCCCCAGTTTGTTTCTTTTGTTCTCTCAAAACAGTGAACTGAAATCATAGAATCAACACAGAATGGCCAGGGTTGGAAGGGACCTCAAGGATCATGAATTTCCAGCCCCCCTGCCACATGCAGGGCCACCAACCTCCACATTTAACACTAGACCAGGCTGCCCAGGGCCCCATTCAACCTGGCCTTGAACACCATTAGGGATGGGGCACCCATAGCCTCTCTGGGCAGCCTGTTCCAGCACCTCTCCACTCTCTTTGTAAAGAACTTAAAAGTCGGTGTGGAGAGGACTGCTGTATGGAAAATCTTATGCAGAGATCCCTAGAACATCCCTCAAACTGGAGAGTGTTGTGATGATCTTTTTTGCTATATCAATCTTACCAAGTGTCCACATTTTCATGATGCAAGGAGCACTTGCAGTACAAGTAGTGAACTCTCATAATTTAACTGTTTGTTACTCAAAGAAGATGGTGTTAGACCTTGCTATCGAACTGATGAATATTCTAGTAATTATTTGTCATCATAGGAACAGTGTATTTTAAGTTCTGCCCCAAATCTAAGTGAGGTATTTAGTTGACTGAGCTCATCAGCTGCATTGAGGAGCACTAGTTTCCCTGTTAGAAGCATAAGATGACGTTCTGTAGAAGTGCAGTGAAACAGAATGGACCATAAGAGGTCCAACTGTTAAGTCAGTCTAGAAGAGTACTGATGTCCTTATATTGATTGTTCTTGGTTCTGGTCAGAAATGTCCTTTAATAATTTGAACAGCAACTAAATACCTGTCAGCTCCCAGGAAAAGACACCGCTCAAAATCTCTATTGCTGATTAATTACCATTGGTCTTAACCACCACTATGGCTTGGACATGCTTCCAGCACTACTTTTAGCAATCTTTCCATAGGCTTTGATACATGGCGTCTTTACCTTTAGATATTGTCAAGAAACAGCAGAATCAAGTTTTGAATTGCATGATTGTTATTAAATAAGATGTCAAATGCTCACCGTAAGCCTGGTCAGCCTGTTTCATTTGGGTTGAACTACTTTTAGCTAAGAATCTTGTTGCTATTCTTAACACAAGCTGTTTGGGTTGATGTGACAGTTGTCCTGATTCTTTGAATGCAATCTTCTGGTTTATTTGGCCTTCACTTGAAAATGGTTTATGAAGTGGTATGGTATCACTTCAATATGTTCATGAGCCCTCGGGACGGGGAGTAAGGAAGGACAAGGAATTGGTTATGACAACTGCAGCTTCTTGTTTAGACAGTTCTCAGAAGTGCTAATGCCTGAGGAACAGAATGAGGTGTTCTTCAGCTGTACAATTGCTGATCTGGGTGTTTAACTTCATCTTCAGTATGTTCAAAATGTAGCTGTTCCATCAATACAAGACCATTTTGACTAGAAGTGGCGAATGCGTTGTCTGGTGTGGCGTAGTGTGTTGCAAGGAGTTTGATTTACCCATATATATATATAATATATATGCAATTGATTAGTTCTACATGAAGTTGCTGCTTTATAAGTAGCTTTAGTGAGCTGTTCAGATCTGTGATTCTGTTAATAATGAGCAGTATTAATAAATTAATAATAATAAATTAATAATAATAATAAATTAATATAAATATAAATTAATAATATTTTATTTTAATAAAATATTAATAATAATAAAAATAAAAATAATAAAATATTAATAAATTAATAATATTTTAATAAAAATAAATTAATAATAATAATTAATAATAAATTAATGAGCAGTATATAAAAGGGATTTTGGCTGTTGATAGAGTAGGAAGGTTTTGTCTTTAAAAAAAGATGGTATAATACAATAATTGAAACATAATTTGCAAATGCTGATTCCTTGAGTAAAAGAAGCAAAGCACTCTAGTATAGTATTAGTCTTCTCTTGCCATACGTGTTGTATACTTGTTACTGGTTTCTTTTAATCTTTAAATGTCCAGTTATTTCCTGGGTGCTGTGCAGTTCAACCTCTAGATAGTGGCACTTGGTATTTAGCTGGAAGCACACAGTGATGTCTGGTCTGGCTGCATAGCAAATTCTGCAAGTTGGTTACATCTGAGTTAGTGCTGACAAAGGGAATAAACCAGGATGAGAGAGCTGCCAGAGGAGGTAACGTCCTTAAAGGAACATCTGGTAGCAGAAGTTCTGGGTATCACTTTGGCCTTGCCAGAATCTCCCTTTGAGGTTTCCAGGCGTGTAAACATTTGTGACTTGGCTTTAGTTTTTAGCAGGAAATCATTGCCATGAACGGGTGATGGAGGCCTCACATGAAGCACAGCACATCAGGCTGTTTTTCTTTTTTTTTCTTTTTTAGAGCCAGCATATTAGCTTGAGCTTTTGATGTATCAAAAGGCTTAATTCAATGGGAGGCATCCTAATGAACATGCTGCAGTTATATTGGTCCTGGGAAGTACCGAACTCGAAAGTGCGTGGAGACATCAGGTTTCTCATCTATGAAATTCCCATCTGTAGTAGGAAATAAGACTGGAGTTTGATGCCATCTGATACTGTGTCCTGTAAACAAGTTCCAGGTGGAGCATGGTGTGCTCATTCACAGTTCTGAGAAGTGGAAGTCTAAAAGCATTTCATTCACAAAGAAAGGTTGGATACTTCAAAGCCTCAGGCTTGTCAATGTAACTAAATCTGCAAGGCTTTTGGGATATCTGTGTATGTCGAAAAGATTTAAATAACTTGGATTGCTGAATAAGGTCTCTTTTCTCTTATATTTTACATACGTGTTTGTAAATAAGTTATATTTATCTGGGAGTTGTTGGCACTGAGTGGTGCAGTTGACACACTAGAAGGGAATTACACCATCCAGAGGGACCTAGACAGGCCTGCAAAGCGGGCATGCAAGAATCTAGTGATGTTTAACAAAGCCAAGTGTGAAGTGTTGCACCTGGGTCAAAGCAATCGCAGATACATGTACAAACTAGGAGGAGAACTTGAAAGCAGCCCTGCGTAGAAGGATTTAGGAGTCCTGATGGATGAAAGGCTGGACATGAGCCAGCAGTATGTACTTGTAGCCTGGAAGGTCGGCTGCATCAAAAGAGGGGTGGCCAGCAGGGAGAAGGAGGAGATTGTCCCCCTCTGCTCTGCTCTTGTGAGGCCCTGTGTGGAGTACTGCATCCAGACCTGGGACCTCCAGTATAAGAAGGTTGTGGAGGTCCTGAGGAGGGACCGCTCCAACAAGATGATCAAACTGCTGGAGCACCTCTCTTATGAAGCAAGTTTGAGGCAGTTGGTCTCGTTTAGCTTGGAGAAGAGAAGGTTCCAGAGGTACTTCCATGTGGCCTTCGAGTACTGGAAGAAAGCTTACAGGCAGGAGAGGACTGACTTTTTACGGGGTGTCATAGTGATAGGGCAAGAGATAATGACTTTAAACTAAAAGAGGAGAGGTTTAGTTGTTAGGAAAAAAATTGTTACAGGGTGGTGAGAGGCTTGACTGCATTGACCAGAGAAGTTGTGGGTGCCCCATCCTGGGGGGCATTCAAGGCCAGGTTGGATGGGGCCCTGGGCAGCCTGAGCACCTGAGTAGCAGCACTGCCCATGGCAGGGATTTGGAACTGGGTGATCTTTAAGGTCTTTTCCAACTTAATTTATTCTATTATCTGTAAGCCTATGGGAATGATGAGCTTGTGCTTCCCTGCTGGTTGGAAAGCATTGACTTCCATCCATCCATTAGTCTTTGGAAAACATGATCTTGTTTGTCTTCTAGAAATGTGAAATTTGGCACTGATTATCTGGCTTCAGGTCTTGTTCTATGCCTGAGCTCTGTAGGAGGAAAAAAATGCAAACGTTAGAATGAGAATAATAGATATGTATTTCAAGTAGTTAATCTGTTGTAAGGGCACTCTTGGCTCAAATAGCTCCTGTTTGGTATTTAAGCATTACTGTATATTTGACATTTTATTAAATGTTGTGAGAGTTGTTGTAGTATCATGGATGAATGTTCACTATTATGTTTTTTAGGTATACCTGAATAACTTCAGAAAGCACACTTAAAGCATTGCTGATATTTTCTTACGAGTCTTTGTAAAAGAGACTAAACGTTTTATGTTGAGAAAAGAGGAACAAAAGTCCCGTGAGGGGACTTGAAAGTTTGCTGCAGCCTGGGTTATTTCAAATAATGGTTTGGAAACTGGTTTCTTAGCTTAAAAGATCTCAGAGTGATTTTGATGTTGTTTAAATGCTAATTGCCATCGTATAATCATTTGCCTCTGATGGGAACTCCATGGCCATCCTGCCAGAAGTCAGCCAGGCAGAAAAACCTCATCAAATGCCAAGTGAGCCCACCTTTGCCTTGAGAGGCGATTTAGGTGACCTCTGAAGGTTTCTGCTTGTCGAAGTTATTGCATGATTTAGTTTCCACTTAATTATGGTAAATTACAACTGTCTTGAATTTCAGACAGCTAAGTCTAAAAACTGATTGCAGTGAAGTGATTCACGCAGACTTGGGGAGGACTTGTGTTTAGCATCTCAGCTCATTACCAAAGTGAGCTTAGACATGCTTTTTTTTATTGCTTGTACCTTGAGAAGTAGTATGGTGGATTCTGACTCCAAAGGAGTTACTGCACAGTGCATTTACTTTACGTATATCTTTTTTCTTTCTCTCTGTGCTGGAAGGCTGGTGGAACGGGAGAGGTCTTTTACAGACAAAGATCTAAAGTATGTAACTGATCTTACGTAACTTCTCCTGTCTAAATTGGAGCAGGACAATACACCTTATTAACAGAATGGTGCCAAGTTCAGCCTGTTGAGGTTTTTTTTCTTCCAACTTAAGAAATCATGAGTATAACTTAGCTGACCTTAATTCACTTTCATGCTTACTGATATAAGCATGCTTTTAACCGGCTTACACAGTGATCAGCTGTAGTGATCTGAATGACTAAAATCTCATTGACTCATTATTGTGAGGCAGTGTCCTTGCTTAGAATAAGAGGAACTGAAGTAGTGTATTTTTTCTCATTTCCACTGTGGAATTATTTGTCAGTTTATGTAATTGCAGGTTACGAAGTACCCTACAGCAAAGGTAAAATTAGCCTTTAGTTGTGCTATTCCAACTACTGGTTAAATATTTTAATCCCCAGGTGAGTTCTCTGTATGCCTCTCTTTAGAGGTGACAGCAGGTCTGTCCTGCTGCATGGTTTTCTCTCTTCTTCCCCGAAGTCTAGATTAGTGACAACCAAAGGTTTCTTTCTGAGATCTCACTCAGAGAGGTTGCTAAGCTGGGGAAATAAGATATTGAAAGAAGTGTTTGGATTCTTTTCGTGTGACTCTTCTCAAAAGTTCTGTGGAGTCAAGATCTGTAACTTGGCTCTCCATTTTAAGAATTTCTTCATCAAAGTGCAAGCACTCCTCCTTGCCTTTCCTGTTTCTGTTGAAAAGGAATAGCTAACTTGGTACCAGCAGTTCAGTTTCAGTGGAGACCATGAGGCAGAGCACTGGCTGCATGTAAATGAAGGCAGATATTGTTCTGAATCCTGGAAAAAAGGTATCGCGTTGTGGATAGTCATATTCAACTAGAGCTTGTTTGTGACCTCATTACCTCACTTACTACTTACTACTTACTACTGCATTTGTAGTAGTATGTTAAGATATTATTTAAATGCCTTTCAGTGTGTAATTCACCTCTTTTTTTCTTTCCTCCAGAAATGCTATGAACAAAAGCAGTACAAAAATGGACTCAAGTTCTGCAAGATGATCCTTTCTAACCCCAAATTTGCTGAACATGGAGGTAACTGCTCAACTCACAAGTTTTTGTTTTTCTTTTCTTGTCCTGAGTTTTAGTCATTCTATTCTGTACTGTGGAGAGAGAATGCAGCCTGTCACTGAGTTTTGTTCTGTCCTTGCAAGTGAATAATACTCTTGATTTATTTATTTTATTTATTTATTTATTTATTTTCAAATGTAGCACATTCATACCAAATTTCCACACTAGCTTATAGTCAGGAGCATTCTGTGGCATGAGGATCAAATGATTCAGTGAAGCACACTTGAGTGAAGCTTCCACTTAATTTGCTTTTCTAGATTTTCAGGTTAGAATGTGAGTGTGTACTGTTTTATTTTTTTTCTTACATCTCTATTTAACTGCAAGCCCTACCTTCTTTTGAGCACTACACTAAGGTATTTTGCCAAGGAGTTAAATCTTTCTTTTTTTTTGTCAACTAGATATTTTGAATTTCTTGTACTGCAGATCAAATTGCTACTTAAGACAAACAGAGTGAAGTGTAAGAGTCTTGGTGTTAAGGCTGGCCTGTTCCGATAAATACCGCAGGAAATTGGACAGGAAAGTGTTGGTTCTATTTACATCTCTCAGAACTTAATCCTCACTAAGATACTCAAGTGCTGCTGCATTACAGGATTTCTGTTGCATGGTTCAAGGAATACTTTGGATACAGGCATTTTTTGTTTGTCTGCTGTCGGAGCAATTTAACACAGACTGTGCATGTAGTGAGTCAAAATTATTTTGCTGTTTGACCTCATCAAATCTTGGCAAAATGTTTGACTAGTCATTCTTTCGTCTGTGCCTGGTGTTTCTTGGTTGTCTTTGTTACTTTCCTAGAGATAGAAGAATAGATTTTTGTGTTGCCTCAAAATTAGGGAGTGGTCTCTGCCTCTGAGACCTAATCACTTGTCTCTGCTAGCACTTGTGTTTTTATAACCTCCTAGTATGTGTTTCTGTATCTTTTCTGCTCTTGCTGTCTTAAACTTCTTCAGAACAGCTAGCTGCCTTGGCAGTCCACATACTGCATGGGCTCTAAGCCATGAGTGGCTTTGGAGCTTGGGAGCAAAGCCTGAAATGAACAGCTGAAGCAGAACTAAGCCAGCGAAATGATCTGATGGGAAGCTGTGCTGTTGTCGCACTTAGCCTCAGAGATGAGGGATTATAAAGAATTGAGCGAGGTGATAAACATGGATTGCTGTGACTGCACAGCTATCTCCCTGGTGCGGGCAGGTAGCAGTAGCTTGTCCTCATGAGACCCCACCTGCAGTATAGTGTCCAGTTGTGGAGCCCCCAACACAAGAATGACATGGAATTGTTGGTGCAGGTCCAGAAGAGGGCCACAAAGATGATCAGAGGGCTGGAGCACCTCCACTATGAGAACATGCTGAGACAGCTGGGGCTGTTCAGCCTGGAGAGGAGAAGGCTCCAAGTAGATCTCATAGCGGGCTTCCAGTACCTGAAGGGGGCCTACAGGAAAGCTGGGGAGGGACTTGTTAGAAGGGCATGTATCAACAGGATGAGGGAAAATGGTCTTAAATTGGAAAATAATAGATTTAGAGTAGATATTAGGAAGAAATTCTTGACTGTGATGGTGGTGAGACACTGGAACAGGTTGCCCAGAGAGACTGAGGATGCTCCCACCTGGAAGCATTCAAGGCTAGACTGGATGGGGCTTTGAGCAACCTGGTCCAGAGGGAGGTGTCCCTGCCTGTTGCAGGGGGTTGGAGCTGGAGGATCTTAAAGGTTTCTTCCAACCCAAACCATTCTATAATTCTGTGATTCACACAGTAGAGATGTGCTTTTTCAGCCTTCCTTATATTACTGAAAGGTATCATTCTGTCTTTCAGTGGTTCACTTAGAGTATGGGTATAGGGCAATCTATTTAAAAAAAAAAAAAAAAAGTTGTCTTTGAATAATTGTTCACTTCTTTTCTTTAAAAGTACACCTGGAGACAGGTCTACTAATAAAGTTAAAGTGAGTTAAACTTGATCACAAGCCCTTTCCATTAACACACTTTGTAGTTTGAGGGAAAATGGAATACTTGGATGAAAATGAGACCGTCGTCTGGCAGTGGGCAAAAATAAGCAGTCTCCTATTTAGTAGGGAAGATGATCTAAAAGAAACCACCCACAAATCTGCAACAGCTTTCTGGCACAGCCCATGCTTACATACAGCTTGTTTTTTAGTGTTACTTGAAGGACGGAGGAAGAAGAGCGATAGTCATATCAACTTATTTGGAATCTTTTGCTTCTCAGAGTACTGATTAAAATCCTACTTAGAGAGACTTTCTTCCCCCAAGTGCTCTAGCAGGAAAAATGGTCCTCTTAACTTATGATTTTGAGGCAATCTGCAGTAAATAAACAGACTGTGACAAAGATTTTTGCTTCTTATGGTGTGACACAACCTGAATAATTTGTTGTTCTGCCTATGTGAAACCTTAACATATAAGGAAAAGCACTTTAAAACTGCTGTAGCTAATTGTTAACTCACTTAGATAAATGCATTTTTTGCGAATAAAATTTGTGTTGTCTGCATTCGTCACATCTGTATTAAGCTCTGCAAAAGACTTCAAGCTCAGTTTCAAGAAAGGAAATGCCTCCATATAACAGTCTTCAGCTGTGCTAGGCAGCTATCCTGATCTAAATTTATCATTTAATGGGGAACTTCACTGTGTAGCAACTTCAAAGGATATCTGTATTGTGAAACTGGCATATGGGAAATCAAGAGCATAAGTATATGATATTTCTTACAGAGACGCTGGCTATGAAAGGATTGACTTTGAACTGTTTAGGGAAGAAGGAAGAAGCCTATGAATTTGTTCGTAAAGGACTCCGTAATGATGTAAAGAGTCACGTCTGTATCCTTTGTAATACAAAACCTGATCTCTTTTGCTTTCTTCTCACTTGTGTGCATGATTTTGGTGCTGCATCAGCCTTTACTTTTGAAGTATACAATGTGGTCTACATATAAAAGGAAGTTGGAAATGAGGTGTGTGTGATGATTATTAATTTGCAATCAAGTACTTCAAGTAGAACCTCTATTTCGTTTATACAATCATACAGAATCTTTAAGAAAAACAAAATGCCTTTTATGTTTAAGTTTCTTACACAAAGATGGGTGCTTGCTTTCTGCAGGAAACTGTGTGTAAAATGTGGCTCATTTCTGGAGTTTATCTTTCTTAATGAGAGTGTAAGAAATCTTGTCTAGAGGTACTGTGAAAACATATATTTGTTATTTGGAAATCTGAATTTTGAGTAGTGATTTTGGGGCTACTGGCTTGATGGCTGCCATTCTCTTCTCAGCTTATCTTCCAAAAATCTGCAACGTAGAGACATGCCAAATACTGGGGAGTTTTGGGGGTAGCTGTCTTTTGTCATGCCACAGGCAGGTGACTACTTCAGCTTTGCTGTATACATTTGCATACATATCAAGCTTACTCAGGGATGAGTTTCCAATTGTCTTTTTTTAACCATAAAAAAGATAAAATTGTCCTTAGGTATCATACTTGAAGTGCTGTGTGGTTATCACAGTGCAGTTGCTGTTTACTCTTGTTTTAAACTCCCAGGAAGCTGGAGGTTATGGGAAAGCATAACAAGCTAAGAAACATTTCTAAGCACAGAGAAGTCTTCAGTTGGTAGAGAGAGGACAGCGCATAGAACGAGCAAATACAACTTGTACCTTCCCAATCTAAAGGGTTGAACATCTCAGAAATACCAAAGCAACTTTCTTCTGTGGAAGACTTCTCACAGATTAAGTCGGGGAGCAAAATAATGTGGTTGAGTTAAGGAAGTGTTTTTGTTCTTCCAGTAAAAATTCCAGTGTGGGATTTATCAGCAACCTCCATTCTTACCTGCAAGACTATCTTTAAACCATGTAGAACCCTTGTTTTCAAATGCTGGGAGGGCTCACTGCAAGAATTGGGTTTTATTTCAAGGGTTGGAGCCAGAGAGATGCTTCCTGGCAAAGTGCTTGTACAAAAACCAAACAACTCCATAAGGGAGTTCTTGTGAGTTTTTCACTGTTTTACTGACTTCAGGTATTTCTCTTACCACAAGATGACCACAAGTTATTCTTTCTTATTCTGACTTCAAGTAGTGTAGACCCATCTGAATCCACTTAGGTATGCATTCCCTTGTTTACCTCTTTTCCTTTTGCTGTTTTTTTTTTTTTAAAGCTGTATCCATAGCATTATCACTAAGCGTACCATCACCTCTTGCACTCAGCTGTAATGTAGCTCTCCAGAGAGTCCCTTCATGTCTTGAGCAATTTGCCTGTAGAATTACATTTCTACTGAGCAGAAGCTTACCAATAACAAATTAATTTCCAACAGATATGGAAAGTTTGACACGGTATTTCAGTTGTCATCTTATGATGTTATTAAGAAATGGCAAGTGTCTTTTAGTACCATGCTGAGCATGCCAGTCACCGTGTCACTGCCCAAATATGTTTCCTCTGATGGTGAGGCTTCAGTGTGTACAAAGTCAAGAGAAGAGACTGTATTCTGTCCCATGAGAAACTCAGTTTGAGGCTCAGCTTTCTAATAATAAAGATTTGTTCTGCATAATTTGTAAGGGCTTTTGACCAGCCCTGATGTTCTGATGGAAGCTTGATAATAAATTGACACTCCATACCACCTAAGCAGAGCTTGGGAAGATCTCTAAAATAGTATTTACATTCCCTCTGAAATGAAGCACTGACATCTTAATGCCTGTCAGTTTGATTAGACAGAGAAGCTGGGACTAGCCACTAAAATCATGTCTTTTGAGAAGCTGGTTTCAAGGAGGAGCAATCTATCTATGTTTTATTTTCTAGCAGTAATGTTTGAAAACGTTTTTGATGTATTTTGTCCTCTGTACTTTTTAAAAACATATGGCAGATGATGATTAAAGTATGACTGGTCACCTTGGAGTTCTGATTTGTTTATGGAATAATGGAAGAAAGTTTTAATTCCTCTGCCATTTCACATAGTTTCCCACTTTGAGGTTCTGGAGGAAAATAAAACTGTAAACTGTTCAGAAATGTGGAAACATTACAGGCTGCCCAAAGAGGCTGTAGATGCCTCATCCCTGGAGGCCAGGTTGGATGGGGCCCTGGGCAGCCTGGCCTAGCATTAAATGTGGAGGTTGGTGGCCCTGCATGTGGCGGGGGGGGTGGAGATTCATGATCCTTGAGGTCCCTTCTAACCCTGGCCATTCTGTGATTCTGTGAAATTTTGTTGTCGAGCTACAGATGAGCTTTGACCCATTTTGAATATAATTTGAATGATGGTTTGGTCAGAGCTATATGCTTACTTTGGTGTTTAGTGCATCAGGAAGTGATGTGTTATTGTTTCAGTGCACTACAGGAACACATGCAAGGCTGGCCCAAGCTGTCTACTATGATTTCTTAGTAGTGTTGTGTTTTATTGGCCTATATTGGCTGTTGTATTTTCTTGTGCTTGATTTCTGCAATTGTGCAGACCTATTTCCAAAGGAGTTTTTGCCTTTCTTTACTTGATTGTTTTGTAAGGAATGTGGTTAATGGAGATTTGAAACGGAATACCACTTGGATCTGGGAATAATAGCAGTACCCCATAAGTTACTTGAAGCCTTATCTTCGTTAGGCTACAAATTCTGTTGCACTGATTGGTCTTGCTCTGGGCAAGAATCTAAATTATCAGTAGTTTGTTCTTGAGGCTGATATGCAGGCTTGAGGCTGCATTTAAGTCTGATCCATGTCCTTAATACTTGTCTCTAAGAGACAAGGAGCATCAATAGACAGTAGCTGCAGCATTAGGCCAGCTGCTCTCACTGTATCCAAAATTGTTTGTTCCCGTTAGTCTTATGGCAGCAACAGCAGCTCTGCTAGCAGTCTCAAGGATGAATACTGAGTTTGTCAATGGTTTGTGTTCCAGTAGGGACAGAAGCCAGGGTCTTTTGCTTGTGCATTATCTGCTTCCTTCAGACTGTTGATTATTAAAACACTTTTGGAGACTTGTCCTTTGTGATTCATAATTACAAACTGCCTTTCTTAATGTCTAGAACTTAAGGCCTTTCTAAGTAAGGAGGAACTTACCTTTCTACTTATTTGTCCATGTTAGTGCTTTGAATTTTCTTGCTATGCTTTCTCAGTAGTTTCCAAACAATAGCATCTTTAGGGGGAACAGTTGCTTCATTTTCACCTCAGTATAATGAGACATCTTAAATGTTTTTTTTTCTCTGTTAGCTCTGTGAGCTATTTTTATGTCTTTTAAACTGAAAATGGGTTAAGGATGCCTATAGCTCTTCCCAACTGGATTCAGCTGGTTCTGAAGCACATTGGAGAGCCTCGTGAGAGAACTTAAGAGCCACTTTTGATTTGAATGTGTTGAGTTACTAGTGCAGACTTACTAGTGCTGCCCCAATGAGCTACTAATATCCTGAAGTAGCAAGTAGTATATCAAGCAATATCTTTGTTAATATAACTCTAGGAAACTGTTGTAAGCACACAGGATAGATAATGTGTTGCTATGGTACCACTTGGTTTCATGTTTTTAATTCAAAACCTTTCCAATTTTTCAGTTGTTTGTTGTTTTTTTTTTTTTTTATTATTTCTAAGAAAAAGTTATTTAAACAGATGCTTGGGGAGAGAAGTCTATTGAAATGTGAAATGATACACTGATGGAAGTCTGAGATCCTGTGAATCTGGTAAATACTTCAATGCCCAGAAATGTTGAAATATCCTCTTCTCAATTAATAAAGGGTAGATCTGTTTTTATCCCTTACTGTAAAATCTGGACACTAAGGTTGCAGATTGGCAGGGATGGAAGGGTAAAACTTGTGCACCAGTTGTATTTGTAGGCAGAGATAATTCTTGGGGTGAAAAGTCCCATTTTGGTTACAGTAGTGTGCTTTTAAACAATACTTCTCTAGGGTGCCTTTAAGACTTTGAATTGTTTAGTCTGTATAGCAAAGTTTGCTGGGGAGGTATGTTATGAATGTGATTTAATGGAAGATTTTATGATGTGTTTTACATATTTGGAAGCCGTTTAATTTAACTTCTGACAGTAAAGTCTGATTGCAGTAATCAAACTTAATTTATGAGGGTACTGATCTTCAAGGAAGCTGCAGAGTTATTTGTTCTGTAACACAAGTGCACTGTAGTTACTCTGTGTAAATTGTGGACGTGTGTTCCTTAACATGTATTAGGTTGGCACGTCTATGGTCTTTTGCAGCGTTCTGATAAGAAATACGATGAAGCCATCAAGTGCTACCGGAATGCACTCAAGTTAGATAAGGATAATCTGCAGATCCTGAGAGATCTCTCACTGTTGCAGATTCAAATGAGGGATTTGGAAGGATATAGAGTAAGTATTCTATTTAAACTCCTATTTATTGCTGTTTGTATTCTCTTATGTTCCATTTTTTAATTCTTTTATTGGTAGTCATTCTGTTACTACTTGTTTTTGATATTTCAAAGTAGGAAGTGTTTTAAGTTCTTGTTTGTGTATGAAAATGAATTGCAGTAGAGCTCTGTTATTCTCTATTGAGAACACACCCCCAGAAGTACATTTACTCTTTAAAACTTGACTAGTGAATCACCTTTTAAAATTCAGGCTATCCACCATTTTTTACTAAAATAAAAAGTATAAGACCTAAAGCTTAACATGTATTTATTGTGTTACTGGAAGGTACTGCAAGCAATGTTTTGGTTGTAAGTACTGAGGGTGTTTTTTTGTGAGAAATGCATTCTCACTCCAGTGAACTTTTAAAAATGTTGTAAATGAGCAAGGAAATAAAATATCTCTAAGTCAAAGGAATTATGATAGAGGTGATCCCTAACCTACAAGAAGGGCTTTTGCAAAAAACAAATCACAGAATCACACAGAAATAATTCCAGGTTACTCTGAAAGTCTGTAGAAACTTGTGTCAGTCATGATATTTCAAAGCAGAGTAGGAAAAAAAAGGATGTTAAAATATTTTGGGTACTGGTATGACTTATGGAATCGTGAAACTGCTTTTATTCTGTTTTGAGAGCATTATTATATAGCGATTCCTTCTCCCTTCAGAAAAATGCACTCTGTTTTATTGAATATGTGGGAAACTTGCCCTGTGCTAATTGGTTTCTTGAATTCAAATACAGATTTTATCATGAATAACAGCTTTAAATTTCTGTAAGAACTGAGTCAGTGATTTCAAAGTGGCTGAATGCAGTTGGCTGCCAAAGTGTTAGAGGACTGGACTGTGGGTTTTAGCATTAGGTGGTCTCCTTCACTGCTCGTGTTGAATTCTCAAATAGAGGAAGAGTGGATAGCTGACTTAAAGCTGTGGCGTGCCTCAGTAAGGGAGATTAGAGAAGCAATGCTTAATATAAGTAGCAGGACTTTGTGCCTGGGCATGAGAAGGGTGGGACAGCTTTTCCAGTGGCAGTGAGCTAGTGTTTATTAATGACACACCTCTGAGGTTTCAGTGTTCTAGCTTTGGGAATAAGGCCGGCCCTAAGAGAGGCTTCTTAAAATGACACTTCTTATGTACCAAAAAAGTGTTGTTTTTTCTTTTTGTGCCATGACTACTATGTTTAAAATGTAGATTTATATGATAGTTTGCGGTAATAATGTAGTAATTTAACCTCTCTTTTTTTTTTTAATGTCTTCCTTTTTACTCAAGGAGACGAGATACCAGTTACTTCAGCTGCGCCCCACACAACGAGCTTCCTGGATCGGATATGCAATTGCATACCACTTACTTAAAGATTATGATATGGCCTTAAAACTACTTGAAGAGTTTAGAAAAACCCAACAGGTAAGACTTGCTATTCTATTCAGGAAATTCTTTACAGATAAGAGAGAATCTGAAGAACTGGCAGCTGGAACTAGGTGATCTTTAAGATCTCTTCTAACCCAAGCCACTTTGTGAATTAGTTTTTCATAATTAGGGAAACCAAATTATGAACCATTTAAGAATTAGGAAGACATTTCTATTATTTCTGGAACTTTTTGCTTTGAACGTTTAGATATTTCAAAGAGCTAGCAGCTGATGCAAATTATACAGGATCACTTGTTCCCTGGCAGTAAGCTGTCAGGTAGATTGATGTGAAATAACTTAATGTCTCTGAGGCCTGTAGCCAAAGAAAACCACTGTTGATCTTGTCTCATTATAGTAGGTAAAACTTCAGAAAGCACCATTTAACATTGGATGTGTGCACACACATTCTGTCTCTTCTACCATAACCTGGATTTCATTGCACCTCTACAAATATCAGGAAAAGAAACTGCTGTTGTTTTATGTACATCTGTATACTATTCACTTGCAATCAGTCCTTGGTATCAGGGTTGCAAGAAAACAGAGTTAGAAAGCCTTATGTTTGAGAAGATCATAGAATCCTTAGTTGGAAGGGTCCTTTGAAGGCATCTAGTGTAGCTCCCCTGCAGTGATCAGGGACACCACAAATAGATCAGGTTGCCCAGGGCCTGATCCAACCTTATCTTGAAAGTCTTCAGGGCTGGGACATTAACTGCATCACTAGGTAACCTGTTCCAGTGCCTCACCACCCTCACTGTAAAAGATTTTTTTCCTTATATCTAACCTAAATCTATCCTCTTTGAGCTTGAAGCCATTTCTCCTTGTTCTATCACTGCAGACCCTGCTAAAGAGTCTGTACCTTTCTTTCCCGTAGCTCCTCTTCTGGTGCAGCCCAGAAGATCTGGTGTTACTGAAACTTGTTTGAATAAATCAATGCCAAGATTCCCGAGTAAAACTTTTTTTTTTTTTTTTTTTTTTAAAGGAGGGTCGATTTATTTCTATTATTATTGACTTGGAATTGTAAAGTTTGAACTAACAGAGTGTTGGATGAATGAGAACAGTGGATTAATCTGTAATGTAGAAATTAAAACCATGTTTTTTGAGAACTTCTTGCACGGGTGCTAAGATATTACCTGATCTATAGATTGTGATTGTTGTTTTGTGTTAACAAAGATGTGGCATCCGGTCTGAGATAAATGCATTTGAGATCCTATCGTGCTGCCAGAAGTAGACTAACTTAGGAAAAGAAAATCAGCAGTTGCTAGGAGAGAGTCCGGTGTTTGTGTGTTGATCGTATATCATGGTCAAGTAGAAGGCTTTGTATGCCAGGGATACATAGCTTGATATTACTGGAGAGCTGTCATTCCAGTGTTGAATAAAAGCTGAAAATAATCTATTTAAATAAAAATTGGGTCATTTATTGGGTGTTTGACAGCCAGGAAGTTATGGCTCACTAATGAATCAGCAGAGCCCTATCTGAGCTCAGTGTTGAAATGAATTTTGTAATTGAAAAAAATGTATAATAGATGTAAAAACTGCAAATGACAAATTGTAAGAAGTTGAGGCTTTCTTAATATCAAAGAGCACTTAAAATTAATCTTGACTCTCTGGAGAGAGTGGAAGTGATGCTGCTAATGCTGTTGCCTTTTCTTAAAGACTGTGTGTAAATATGTTTATCTGAGGGCAGTCGTGGTGATATACTCTTCAGTGTAGTAACCAAGCCATATTTGAATACCATCTACTGTAGATAACAATATTAAATCAGTTGAGTCTGTGGAATTTATCAGAATCCTTAAAAGAAAAAGAAAAAATGAATAAATCTTGAGATGTGTAATTCTGCTGCCATTTTTTTTTTTGGAAGACTGGAAATATTTGGGAAATGTCAGTGAATAAGACAAGGCTTCATACTTCAATAATACAAGCAACGTGAACTATTTTTACTGTTGCTTAGCATAATACTTGCCAGACCAACAACAGATGTTCAGGCATTAGAGGACAGAAATATACCATAAGTGCTGGACAGTGTGAGTTTGTAGAAAATCAGTTATGTCGAGTGTTTTATGATTGATAGATATGGTTATGTGATGAATTCTGTTTTCTCCTCTACGTCATTACAGTTGACCAGATTAGTTTCCATGTGTCTTGCAAACAGAAAAAGTTTTGTGCCTTGTGCTTTTGTGCTTTGCTGTAGAAGCTTTCTGAGAAGTGCAAACCCACATACAGTCCAGCTGCTAGAAGAGAGGAGAGTTTCAGTTCTCTGCACTCAAGAGAGCCTTAGCAAAATCACAGCTCAGTTTTGCTACACATTGGCTCTTCTGTAGTTCCCAAGTGTGCTGCTGGTGCAGTCTCTGGATATTTAAGTTGTGTGCTTAAAATGATTTAGCTCAGTATACTTGTGAGTTTGAGGAATTGTGTTTCTTGTTAGCTTTAATTGATAAATCTCTCCCCTTGCCCCACGCTTTGTATTTACTTGAGCCTAACGGATGTGTTTTTGTGACTGACTTGGAGTGTTGTGTATCACTTTCAAATGGTGCTGGTATTCAGTGTTTGAAACTGAAGGGTTTCTAAGTCACTAGTGAATGGGAGTCATGGGCAGACTGATGTTTTAGAGGAGTGTTATGGCTATTTGTGTTAGGTTTGATACTGTTTACCAGTTCTGTTAATGAATAAAAAAGGAATAAATGTGAAATACTGCTGTCACAATAATTGATAAATAATAGCAATGTTGGTGATCATAGCCATTTCCTTGGATTACTCAGGCGACTTTGTCCATTGAAATGTGAGTTAATGCAGCCAAAATCAAGCACTAAAACTAAGA
Organism: Tetrao urogallus; assembly: GCF_951394365.1. Lineage (NCBI taxonomy): Eukaryota > Metazoa > Chordata > Aves > Galliformes > Phasianidae > Tetrao > Tetrao urogallus. The sequence goes on along the minus strand of NC_136813.1, from coordinate 30,415,096 downwards.
AAATGAAGGAACAGACATTTTACTGATTGTAGATGGATAGTGAATATGTTAAGATGCAGTATTATGGAATAACAGAGCTGATTAACTGCAAGCCATTGCCAAAACCAGCAGTCTGATGTCCAGTGTGCTCCCACTGCTTCTTTGTGCAGCACTGTTTGGCTCGTGTGGTTCAGGAAGCAAAAAGACAGAGATGTAATCACTTTTTAGAAGGAGTCATTGGCTGAACTGTGAGGTGAGAGGGGAAAAGGAAGGGAAATAATGGAGGGAAGTGGACTGCTTCTGTTGATCCAGGCTATGGTTGGGTTGGCTTAGTTGACTGTAAAATTGTCCCTCAGTGCTTGCTTCTGGGTGAAAAGCAGGAAAGACCTTCATTTCTGAGAAGAAACAGGGGTTTGCTCTATAGAGGTCTGATTACTGGGAGATCATGGCTTTCTGATGATATTAGAAAATGAAAAGCTATATGGAAAGATGAGAGCACTAGAGAAAATGCTGTTTGATGAAAGGTGGAGACCCCATTGGTTTCCTGCAAGCAGGAGAAAAAAAAAAGGTGATTCTGGTCTGTGCTGATCTGGGGGGATTTTGGGGAAGAATGATAACCAGAAGGTTACTGAGAAAGGAGAAAACCAAGGACAAATAGTGGCTGGAGGCTGAACAAATCTGAATGATAAATTACTTTTTATCAGTGACTTATCAGTGACAGTTTAATTCTAGTGGTTAAGTTAACATTAAGAATGGTGAATTTTCTGTCTTAGTCTTTCAAGATCTAGATCAACGCTGCTTGCCATCTGGAAGTTGTAAATTAGCCAGATGCACAAGATTTCAGCCAAAAACAGGTGATGAGGCGGAGTGCAGAGATCACTACAGGAAATACAAGAGCCTGTGCTGTACAAATTAAATGAGTGATTTAAGAGTTGCTTTGAAATCTGAACTTCAGGAACCAAAGTTTAAAGCAATTATGCAATTTGTTTTACTGTTGTATATCCCATTTTTCCTTTCCAGAGCAGAATTTATACTCTTCACTTTTATTTTATTCCTAATTTCTGCATCAGGCCCACAATTACAGATATGGACAGAAAACCTCTGGAGTTCTGGGGGTTTGTTCTTAGGTATGTTTTGGCTGCATCTTGTCACATTCTTTCAGTGGCAGTTGTGGTAGGGTGGCTGCAATTGTAAAACAGATTTTTTTTTTGTTGCTCTTAAGGAGAGGAAGAATTTTCTCTTGAAAGAGCAGAATTGAGCTCCAGAGAAAGTTGAGCATCTCATATACAGCAAGGCTCATAATTTTTCTGGGTGGAGGGAGGAATAAAGATGTGTTGTTTGGCAATAGCAATGTAGTGTGTATGAGGAGGAACTTTTTATAGAATCAGTTGGGACAGTCTATTGTTCAGATTAAGCACTGAGGTCTTAAGCTGTTTGTCTTCTGATGAATTGCATGTTTAAGCAATCTTTAACCTGATAGATTTTCAGAAAGGTTTCTTTTTAGAGAGAATTTTGAAATCTTATCTGTAATCACTCTGGGTGACAGAAAGCACAGTAAGTTTCCAGTGGATTTGTCCTATATTTGAGAAGGAAGGAAGTTAGTGATTCTTCGTCGTTTCAGTTTCTTTTCTATTAGTCCTGCCAAGCCAGGACAGTGAAAGTTTAATTGATATCTACTTCTCATCTTTGATATCACAGCACATTAGAATGGTTTGGGTTGGAAGGGACCTTTAAGATCATCCAGCTCCAACCCCCTGCAACAGGCAGGGACACCTCCCTCTGGACCAGGTTGCTCAAAGCCCCATCCAGCCTGGCCTTGAATGCTTTCAGGTGGGAGCATCCTCAGTCTCTCTGGGCAGCCTGTTCCAGTGTCTCACCACCCTTGCAGTCAAGAATTTCTTCCTAATATCTAGTCTAAATCTACCCTATATTTTTTTAAGGTTGTTGGGGTTATCTCTCTTTATTTTAAAGGCTATTTAAAGATGATTGATAATGTGCCAGAAAACTGTGCTACCTGAGTAACTTAAACATAAGTGTATTGAATTGGAGGGACAGTATTTTTATAAAGGAAGTGAAGGAAAAAGAACGGATGCTCTGCAGTTCTTCAGTTCTGTGGTATTGCAGTGCTGATAACCAGAAAAGCTCGTGTGAATGCTTATTGTGTGTGGCTGTTTTGGGAAGTAGATAATGCTCTCCAGGTAACTCTGTTTTTGTTGATGTTTAATAGGGGTAAAAAATGAGCGAAAGTAGAAGCAGAAATGGAAATGCGGATGGAGGAAATATAAGAAAAGAATAGGATTCTTGCTAGCTGCTGACTCTAGTGGGTGCAAGGCCTAATCACCTTCGTTCCATTAGCCATCTTTTGCTATATGTCAACAGTTATAAATAAATAAAAGAATGCTGCTACTTTCAGCCCCAAACCTGATGTTCATGGTCAGATACGTGCTTCTTTACAACACTGTATTTACTTATGCTGTCCTTCCTTCTTATAAATATACCATACTATAAATTTTCCTCTGGGCTGCTTTTTCAAGGAATATGTAAGCAGCAATGTTAAATCTCAAATCTGGATTGTACTCAGAAGAGCTGGAAGGAAGAGTTGAGGACAATATTCTTTTAATATGAACGCTAATTTCAACCAGCTAAATGTCTTTTGTTTATTGTTGTTTAGTAAATTCTTTGTTTTTTCAATGAAGCTGGTAGAACAGTCCTACTCAGGGAACAGTAATTGTAAAGCATTTGGTGACCAATGTGACTGAGAAGTCTTGTTTGCTGAAGAATAAACAGAATATATGGTGTCACAGGAAAGAAAATTGGTAACAGTTTTTTCAAGCTGAGCTGCTGTTTATTTTTATTACAGTGGAACAAAAAGTAACAAAATCTCCTACATATAGACTGTGATTGCCTTTTCTTCTTCGATTTCATAATAATAATGAACTGCTGTGAAGGTGTGCTGGGCCTTGTCCATTGCTTCTATGTTTGCTCTCTGAAATCCTTGCAATTTACAACTTCTGTGCATATTAGCAAAGACCATTTGTAATGAAATTATCACGACTCTAGGAAGACTTATGACTGCCTGAATGTATTTAAGGAAGAAGGAAATACTTTTGAATGTGTCATCCTTTTTCAGTGGCTGAAGCATTACTGGAAAGTGGGTGGCACACTAGTTTTACTATATGTATGCAGACCTCAAAAGAATTAGCTGTTGTTTGAAGACACTGCATTGCTTGTAAACTGTACTTTCAATGGAATTCAAGTGTAGTACAGAGTGTTTAGCTAAAAAAAAATAGTTCAGGTTTCTTACATGAAAAAACTGCAAGTTTTTCAATCTGAGGCCAATGTTTGAGTGGTTCCTTGTTCTTTGGAAATAATTCATTCCAGAATTTGCATTATATTGAAATGCAGTATTGTGAAATCTAAGGAACCTGCTGCAGAGCTTAGGTCAAAATTACTGTGCTGTACCTGAGTCCTTCAAAAGGAGCGAGATTGCTGAGACCTTCCTCTGAGGGAATGCAAGAATTCTGTTTTTATTGACCTGGCCACAGTGGTAGAGAAAAGTGAAGTAGAGAAATAACAACAGCGGGTATCCTGAATGTGCTTAATTTGTTTGTGAATATAGAGATTTTGACATTTTCGAATGCCTGGGAGGGTGTATAGAGACTTGTGTTGTCTGAATCGTGTGTTCTGTAACATTGCATATAGTTGAGACACAGGCAGATGGCATGTGGTAACTAATTGATTGCTTTTTTTCCCTAGATTCCTCCAAATAAAATAGATTATGAATATAGTGAACTGATTTTATATCAAAATCAAGTGATGAGAGAGGCAGATCTGTTTCAGGAGTCTCTGGAACATATAGAGACATACGAAAAGCAAATATGTGATAAACTAGTAGTAGAAGAAATCAAAGGTAAGTTGTTCTTGTCTCAGTCAGTTTTGTTCTAAACTTTTGCTACCAGCTTTCAGATATGGTAATGTGTTCAAAGAATAAATGTGAAATCTTTAATTTTGAGCAATTAATATTGGGAAACTGTTAAAACAGGATCTACAGTGCTGTGCTTGGTAGTTTTCCCTATGGAAAACCAAGTGGATACAGGTAGCTTAATTTGTGTTGACAGTGGAACAAAGATCTTGAAGGTGGTGGTATTAGTGTTTGCGTAAGTGGCTTTGTTAATCAAAGCTATTATAATCCAGTTTTACTCCAATGCAGAATATTGTTTGTAGTACAAACACTTATTTTCTTTTTTTCTGGAACTGAAATAACAAAATGTTTCCTTTGTGAGCCTTCCAATGCATTTATTTTGTATTCCCTGCCTTCAGTGAATACTGAAGTTGACTTTTTTAATTAAAACCACCCATAGTTGTTCTCTGGGTTTGAAGTACTGGGTTCTGAATGTGCACAATTATGTAGTGTAATAGCATGTATTCTTTGGCTGCTTGCACATTCCCATGCCTTGCAGTCCCCTTCATCAGGCAGGAGAGAGAAGTGGAGAAAACTTATGGGTTAGATCAAGTTGACTTAAATGAAGGGAAAAAGAAGAAAAACTAACAAAATGGAAGTGCATAGGCAATTACACAGCACTTCCAGAAGCAGGCTGATTGCCAGCTAGTCTTCAAGCAATGACCATCTGCCCAAACAAACTTTCTCCATATTTTTTTTATTACTAAGCATGATATTATGCAGTTCTGAAAGGAAGTTTCTTTGTTTCTTTGCAATAAACCGAATAACTAGTTTAAATATGTAGTTAAAGACATGCAAATCTTGTTTTTCACCAGTGCTTAATGCTCCAAATTGTGTTGAGCTGTAGGTATGATGACTTCAAGTAGCACTTGTCATTTCTGTAAATGCCTCTGTGCAATATTTTTTTCAGTATCTATGATAAATCCTGATTTGTTTTCACTTAGTTTTGTAGATTTCACTGCCACGCTGTGTTTTCTCACATAATTCATAGCTCTTTACTCCTTTGTTTTTAGGAGAAATGCTATTGAAGTTGGGAAGACTAAAAGAAGCTGGTGAAGTATACAAAGAGTTAATTGAGCGCAATGCAGAAAACTGGTATTATTATGAAGGCCTGGAAAAGTCCCTGCAACCTAGTAAGTTAAAATGTACTGGTACAATGAAAATACCTACAATCCAGGACATACTCAAAACCTTCTGCGTGATGTATTGCAAATAGAGTTCAAAAAGCTTTACTCAGCAGAAGAACATTTACTGTCTAATTTCAAATTTGATATAGTTGCTTTCCATTGAACGTTTAAAAAGTGAATAAACACTTGTATGCATGACGTCAGCAGCAGCAAGTCTTTTTCTTCTTGGAGCTGAAGCTGCCATTGGTTTAATGTGCTCATTTGAAGGACCTTTTCTGAGCGTGAGCTTGGAAACCAAATTGCAATTTGTTCTTATCAACCTGATTGTCAGAGTATTATTTATACTCCAGGAAGTAAAATTATCATTGTGAAACTTGAGTGGCACCACTTTGACATATAGGGAAATAATGAGTAAACCTCTAATCCAGATATCCTCTTAAAAATAAGAAAGTTTTGTTAGAAGCTGACTGTTCTTTGGAAAAAGAAGTGATAAATGTGACAAAGCCTTTTGGTTTTGTTTGTTGTTTGGTTTTTTTTCTGCTCCCAGGGCTATTTCATGTTACTGCTGGTCTGTCTTTTCAAGAATTGACCTAAATTGGATTTAAAAAAAAATAATCCCACAATATTGCAATCATGTATACTATAATAAATACTTTGCAATAATAACTTTGCCAAGTGTCTACTTTTACACTAGAATGCATTCCTTGTATTTCACTGTTGACTAATTAATGGAAGTTTTATTGGAATAATTCTGATGACATCATAAATCATAAGCCCACAAGCATGTTGTTTGTAGATATGAGATCTGCGTTGTATTTCTCAACCAGCTTCCAGAAAGTTTTATGTTTTGGGTTTTATAATGTCTGGAATTGCAGCTTGTGATTGGGAATTGAAGATGATTATATTTGTTGCATTTATGTAGAGACTACCATTGCCCTTTGAATGTTTTTCTTAGTGTATCTCTAGAGGTGAAAAGATGGTAATTGTTAATATTTCAAAATTAATCATCCAAAATTGATTATTCTGCTTGATAGAATATGTTGATATGAATGGTTTTTAACAAGTAACCAATACAGTAGATTATTTGACATATTAAAATTGGTTATAGCATAAAACTTCACTAATTTATAAAACTAATAATGCTACTTTATTTTTTAGGTGGTCTTAGGACTATTTCCTCCCCCATGGTAAGTTCTGGAGCTCCAACTTGTGACTTCAATTAGGCTTTTTATATGCTTTAGTTCCAATTCAAACATTACTTCAGTGTTGCTATTAGAACTGCGCATCTCTTGGAGCCGCTGGGTAATATATTTTTTTCCCCCCCTTCCCCAATATCAGAGCTCAGAGACCACAGAAATCGTTTTTCTTAGAAAAGAAACTGGAAATATTCATTAAACATCTGCTGTGCCATAGTCTTGATGTGAAAAACATTCATTTTTATTGAAGTTGCTTGATGAATTTGAAAAACATTGAAGCAAAATTGATCGTAGTTATATGAAAATGGCATCTCAAAAACCAGATTAATTTAAAGTTCTAACCACATTGGAGCTCCAAAGCATATTATGGGGGAAAGGGGAGGAGTGGGAAGAAAATCTTTAAGAAAAATAAAGTTATTTTAAATGTTAAGGTATTGACACTTGTTGTGCCCAGTGTCTGTGCTGGCAGTGTTGTGCTCTAATTTTGCTGCCACCAAAGGACTTTATGATAAGGACATGCTTGTATAGTTTCTAAATTGGAGGTATACAAATAACATACACAGTGTATTTTCCTGAATGCATAGTGAAAAACATGTTTTGAAGCTATCAATAACAAAATACTCTATGAATAGGTCTGCACAGTGTACAACTGAAAGAAAACAAATATTAATGTTTGATTGAACATGAGTGGTAATTGGATTGTTTGGGTTTTTTTTTTTGCAGTTTACCCCTACTGTGATTATGCTGGTACTTCTGACTTAGTGATTTCAGTGCACTGTTTCACAGTGTTTTTGATTAATTGGGGAAAAAAAGAGCTTGAAATGTTTAAAATGGTTCAAAGTCCAAAATATATACTGAATCTTAACAATTCTCAACGTTTTAAACCTTTAGAAGAATAGATTTTGATCTGTTACTTATATCTATTGTATTTACTGATAATAGGCACTTTAGAAGAGAGGCTTCAGATTTATGAAGAAGTTAGTAAAAGGCATCCCAGAGCAGTTTCACCTAGAAGATTACCTTTAAACTTTGTTTCAGGTAACACGTTGCATATCTGTTCCATAATAATTTTTTTTTTTTGCTTTTTTCTCTTAATTTTTGGTAGGCTGTTAGGTGTGCATTTAATAACTACTTTTGCATGTACACAAATTAGACAAATGCTTTTTTTTTCTGGATTAGACAAAAGTATTTATGTTTTAGGATTTGATAGAAAAAGTTCACACACTCTAATATGGTGGTACCAACTATGTAATGCTGTTTTCATTGATGAAATTACAGGACAGAATAGTGTCCAGGCTTTTTGTGAATGATTGCATGTTGCTTTTCTCCATCATCAACTTAAAGAGCATCAATTAAAAGGCAAGGAGTTTGCTGCACTTGGAGGCAGGGCTCTGTGTCTGTGTACACATGCACAGACATGTGGGCTAACCTACATTCTGATTTATAACCACAGAAAGCAGTTCTAAAAGATGCATATTATAATCAAGAAGCATGAATTTCATGACCTTTTTAATACTGTTAATGTACCAGAAAACACCAAGTCACTTTTGTGAATCTGACAGTGTTTTTGCAGCATTTTTGTCTAGAGCCATTTTTATCTAAAATCTATCAACTTGTTGCTGGTAATTTAAGAACAGGAACAAAAAGCAGATGTGCAGTGTTTCATAATGGGTTGTTGTATTTTTAGTTTTATAACAAAGTTCTTTTCAATGATTATATCCTTTTACAAGTTGTATTGAAATAAAGCTCCAACTACCATCAGCTCTGCAAGGAATATAGTTGAAAGAAAAAACAAAAACAACACAAAACTGTATTGTTCCAAGAGAGGAGGAAGGAAACTAAGGTTTACTTTTGGTTTCATTCATTTACTGAGCATTGCATACACTGTACCTTTAAATACTGCCAAACGTTACTAGTACACTTGTCTGCTTAGGAGTCTAAATGTGCATACTCCATTCTTGTATAAAAGCACAAGACACTTCATAAGAGGTTAGCCCTGAAATTAACACCTCGTGCCTTAGTTAATCCCAGATATCTTACATTTCTTGAAGCTACAAAGGCAAAATGTCATGACAGTTTAGCTAGATTTTATTAAAAAGCCACATGACAGAATTTTTTCTTTTGTTACCCAGTTGTTTACACCAATACATAGCAAATGATTAGTATCTTTCAAAATGATTTTCCATATCTTTATTAGTAGTGTGCTTTGTGTTGACTTCTTCACTGTATGTTTTGTTCTGGGTTACTCTTTCATTGTACAGTGTGGTTTTACAGCTGGTGTTCATTCAAGTGGAAATGAGTTTTGTTATAGGCATCAGTTGTTCCTGCTGTTTCAAAAGCCAAATAATTAACAATTAAATCTAATTTTACAATTAAACTAAATTTGAGAGAAATCTCTCAGTGAATTTGATTCTGTGGTTTTCATAATAAATTAGAATTTCTCTGATTTAAAACTTCTCTGTTGATCCTTTAGGTCTGCTTTGGTCAGATTGAATAAGGCTGTTTTTGAGCCTGCAGAAAATCACCTGATAGGTCTGCATTTCTGTTCCAAATGCCTCGTGTTGTAAATTGAGCAGATAAGAAATGTTGTTGGCTGAAGTTAATAATGAAAATGTTAAGATGTAGAGACAAACTTCTGTGGAAATGTGCTTTCAAATTTCAAAGAGAGGAAAATATTTGGCTGAAGTTGCTGTCCCTGTGTGTTCAGTGACCAGATGCTTACCTTGCATCCCATCACAACAACCTTGTAATTGGTGCAAATCAGATCCTTGATTCTGCTGGAAACCACCTTCTGGGAGCTTGGGGCAGTCAAATATGGGGAAATGGAGTCTGGCAATCCAGTTTTAGATCTGTTTAATTGCTATAGATTCACTGTTCTGTCTCTGTCTGTCTGTCAAGTCTCTTTTGTGTATCAGTTGAAGAGTGAATGCTGAACTTTATGTTGTAGGTAGGGTGCATCTTTTTTTTTTTTTAATGTTTCTTATTCTTTTTCAAAGCTGTTCTGTTTTCTATACAAAAAAAAAAACAAACACCCACCCACATTCTTAATGGAAACTTGAACCTCGCTTTGTTAGATTCTAAGTTACAATTCCATCAAGAATATTGCAACAGAAGAAATTAAGAATGAAGTGTTTTGTCTGTTTGGTTGGTTGCCAATGAGCAGTTCCTTGTAGAGTGAGAAAACTTTTCAATTAAACCACCTGTCATAAAGCCTGGGCTTATGGTCAAGTTATGGATCCCTCATCCACAGGTAGAAGCTCCTTTATTTAGCAGTTTGTTTTACTAAAGAGCTTCTATTATAGCTTCATGTCAGTAACATTGCCAGTAACAAGTTGAGGACAGCTTAGAATTGGTAGAAGTACATTAGAAATGTTACGTGCAGAGCAGTAGGGCCTTTTTTTCCTGGATATTTAAAGCCATGTGTTAATCAAATTTTGTTGTGTTCTTAATGAATTGAGGCTTATTTCAACAGTCTTATGAGCATATGTTAGCATTATGTTTAAAGATTGAGAAGTCCACAACAGTAATCAGTGAAGTGTAACAGCCTCATCTCTATTCAAAGCAAAGTGAAGCAAAAAACAATAAATTGAAACAATTGGAAACAATCATTGTTTTCCATAGGGATACAAACATGAAGAGCAGCTGTATTTTTATTTTTAGTTGGATGCCTTCTCTTTGAAGTCTAGCTTTGTTTCACAAACAGCATTTCTCAGGAACATGAAACTGCAAGTACTACGACTTTGATTAACCCGAAAATGTAATGAAAAGTTCATTAAGTTTACTAAGTGTTGTGGATACGGTGCTGCTGAATACATCTCCTGTTTCTGATTCCAGAAACAATCATTATATTTGAAGTTGTGTCCTACTCATTTAAAAAAAAAAAAAAAAAGACTGGAAGAGAGGTGCAGAACTCATTTTATCCATCCTTCTTCCTCAGTGCAGGGTAATTTTTGTGCTATTGCTAACTCACATTCATGTAATTGAATCATAAAAAGTTAGTGATGAAGCTTTTACAAGATCTCCAAGGTAATTTATTCCAGTGCTTAGTTACTCTTACCACTATGTTTTTCCAGTGTTTATTTGAATGCCCTTGTTATGTGCAGTATTAAAACTTTTAATACCTTCCCTTTTTAACAGCTGTTACAGATTTGAAGACTGTTACCATGTCTTCTAGTCATCGGTCTCCTAAATGCTAGCAAGTTAAGCATTTTCCTTTCTGTTTTTTTTTTATTTTAATTAATCCAGAGCATATTTGCACCTCATTCTTAATTAAAAGATAAAAACCCTTAACTACAGTTTTTCAGTTGCTCTATTATCCAGAACTGTACACGGAGTAGTGCTAATATTTATATAACACTTGCAATCACTGACATATAACCAAATACACTTTTGTTTCTAGGTGAAAAATTTAGAGAACTATTGGATAAGTTCCTGAGGGTTAACTTCAGTAAAGGCTGCCCACCCTTGTTTACCACTTTGAAATCTTTATATTACAATCCAGAAAAGGTAAAGTTTAGTACTTACTTTGCTTTAATGAAGTCTTCCGTATTGAATTTCTAAAAGTTAATCTAAATGTTTGTTTTTAGATTTTACTATTTCTTACAAACAACCTCTGCTGAACCCTTTTCTCCCTAATGTTGCTGTTTTGTCGTATGTGAATCAACATTGGGTGATACTTCATCTGTGACAAGATTTTTACTTCTGTTGATAATTGATTTGAAAATACTTGAAGCCTGGTTGCAGGTTGCACTGATCTTTATTCATTTTTTATTTTTGAAGCTCAAAGGTAACCCGTAAATATGTGTACTCTGCAAGTGTGTCATGATTCATTCAGCTTATGGTTTATGATGTCACCAGAAGTAATGATTTTAAAATATCGTACAGATGGCTAATATTCTACATATATTTCTGAGTTGCATCAATACATAATTGTTACTATTTACCACAAAGGCTTGTTTCCCGTTTCAGTCTCTGGATAATCTTAGTGTTCAATTTCTACACTTTTAAATTCTCCTAGATTTGGAAAAATTGTATCACACTGGAACTGTTATTTCAGACTGAGTTATTTCTTCCAAGCTTTCAAAAGGTGCAGTAAGTGCTTCAAATTAAGGTTAATAAAATGTGCAGCAAATAAAAAAAATTGATTCAGATGTCCAGTTTTTGCTACAGGCAATAAGAACACTTGGTATTCCAGTTGGGAACAGCTTTTATAGCTGGAAGAAAAACTTCAATATATGATGCTTATCAACCAGCTTTGGCTGTTCTTGACTCTGAGAATCTCCTATCATTTTCAAAATGCTTCTGTTTTGAGAATATTCATAGAATTATTCATAGAACTATAGAACAGCTTGGGTTGGAAGGAACTCCAAGGATCATCAAGTTCCAGCCCCTCTGCTACATGCAGGGCCACTGACCTCCAGATTTGGTACTAGACCAGGCTGCCCAGGGCCCCATGCAACCTGGCCTTGAGCACCTCCAGGGACAGAGCATCCACAACCTCTCTGGGCAGCCTGTTCCAGCACCTCACCATTTTCTCTGTGAAGAACTTTCCCCAGTATCCAACCTAAATCTTCCCTCCTTCAACTTAAAACCATTTCCCCTTGTCCTATCACTATCTATCTGAGATAGTATTTTCTCCTCCTTTTTATAATCCCCTTTTAAATACTAGAAGGCTGCAATGAGGTTTCCTCACAGTCTTCTCCAGGCTGAACAAGTCCAGCTCCCTCAGCCTGTCTTGTAGGAGAGGTGCTCCAGCCCTCTGATCATCTTCCTGGCCTCCTCTGGACCTGCTCTAACAGCTCGGTATTATCTGTACCTTTTTCCTGTAAGTTGACATAATTCTTAAGGAATTCTGGCATGCTGTGCTGTACAAGCTTTTTCCACAATGCATACTGGTAATGCATGCTTTCAATGTAAACTTTAGAAACTGGATTGAATTTTTTAAAATGTCAACACATTGAGTACCTAGACAGAGGAAAATAAGTACTGCGAAAGTTTTACCTCTGATAATGATGTATGTAAAAGATACAGTCTCATTGTGCTTGGAAAAATATTTTGACACCTGTTTTGTGAGTAAAAAGATTACTAGCATGGTTGGGGACAGATTCACTCAGAGTAGTTGCTTTCTTGCTAGTTATCTTCAGTATGATCACTGGTCTGACCACATAAGATCACTGCCTATTAGGACTTGAGGAGCTTGATTCTAAATACTAATTTTAGCCTCACATTTGACAGATATTTTCAGATTTGTGTGCAGTGCTGTCTTCTGCAAAAACATCCTCCTTTTCCTTCTATTGCTTCTCTTCCTCAAAATGAGTCTGTTTTGCATTTCACGTGGTTGAGTATTCATGTAACACAACAGAAATCTGTTTGAAACAGAAATTTTCATGTTTGACAGTTTTAGCAGTTATAAAGTTCAGGGGTTATGGGAAGGAAAAGTGTGACAGCTAATGTGTGCTTTTTAGGAAAATGCACCTTGGTATCTAACTTAGCTAAGGTGATGCTTAATGCTAGTTTCTAACTTAAGTTATTGGTATATTTTTCGCTGAAAACTGAAAGAATTGTACTCAAGATCATGTTGTGCCTTATAGATAATTAGGAAATAAGTTCTCTAAAAGTGTTGGAAATGTACATTTTGTCTTCTGATTTTCAGAAGCAGTTCTAATCTGCAATTGCAGTCTGAGACCATATAGATAAGATGATTTTATTGAAGAGTTTCTATGTAAGCCTAGAAGGTTCTTTCATGAACTCCAGGGATGTCCAGAGTCTTTCACATAGCATGGTTTCAGGAAAAAGGGTAAATACTAATAGACTAAAGACTAATAGAAGCTTTCAGATTGTATCAGACAAAATTGTGCCAGTGTCACAGGTGGGAAAGGAGTTTAAATGCCTGCAATAATATAGATGAATAGGGGGGAAGAAATGTAAATTGATTTGCTCAGCTGGGAGGAGGATTAGATTTCTGTATCTTTGAACATTGTGACGTTAACACCTCTTAAACCTGAGTGAGGAATCTAAAATGTAGAGAGTGGCTGGTTCTAGATATCCAATGTCTATCTCTCTCTGCCTGTTTGTAGGGGATAGAGGAAAAGTGGTTATGTGAAAAGTAAATGTTTGCTGAATTGTTGAGGAAAATGTTGTTTGGTATTTAATTGACTGAAGGTGGTTCTTCACACTAAGTGATTTACATAAACATTACTGGTATATTTCAATTTCAAACCAGATTATATTCTGCTAGCACTTAGTAGTAATTTAGGTACTCCAGCTACACTGTGCTGCAGATCTCCAGGATGCACCAGGATCAAAGTGAAGCTTACTCAAGGAAATTCTAGAAACTCTTCTGTACTTTCTCTGCTTAGACCACAAATACCAAGGTTGGAAATTATGCTTTAGTTTCCAACAGACACGTTGTTATAAAGATCTAAAACAGATTTGCTGTATTTGTGGCAGTTGTGGAAATAATATCAGAAAACAGTAGAAATTCCCACTTTCTGGGGGGGGCTGCTTACAGAGTTAAAGTTCAAATGTTCTTTTATAACGTTTGACTGATGATCAATTAGTGGTGTTTTAGTATTTTAGTTTTTATTGATCAAAGATTCTTTGAGTAACTGAAGGCTTAAAGGTAAGTTCTGAACAATTGAGTAACCAAATCCAAGAATACTCGAGTAATTTTTAATTTACAAGTTCCCCAAACACTACGTTCATGTTCTGAGAATTGATTGACAAAATCATAGAATGGCCTGGGTTGAAAAGGACCTCAAAGATCATCTAATTTCAATCCCCCTGCTATAGACAGAGTTGCCAACCACTGGACCAGGCTGCCCAGAGCCACATCCAGCCTGGCCTTGAATGCCACCCTCTGAGTGAAAAAACTTCCTCCTAGTATCTAACCTAAACCTCCCCTTTCTTTCTTAATTTAAAAACCTTCTCCCTTGTCCTATTGCTATCCACCCTTGTAAACAGTTGTTCCCCCTCTTGTTTATGTGCTCCCTTCAAATATTGGAAGGCCACAATGAGGTCTTCCTTGAGCCTTCTCTTCTCTAAGCTAAACAAGCCTTCCCCCAACCTTTCTTCATAGCAGAGATAAATCCTTCCTGGTACTTTCTGTTGTACTCTTTGAGTTGTTCTATAGAGACCAGAAGTGTGATTCAAGGATGCTTATTCTGTTAGAAGGGCAGTAAGTATGAATTCCTAAACTAAGTCATGAGTTAGCACTCAGCAGGCTGCTCAAAGCACAGTACTAAATGCTGCAGTCTTTTCAGGCTGTAACAGTTTTAAGGAACAGCCTGGAGTATGCAGGTTAAAACATAGGAAGCCAGACTTCATCCACTCGGTTGTTTACAAAGCTTTTTTTTTTTTCTTTAAAGGAAGGAAAAAAATGTGTTTTTTGTGGGTTTGTTTATTTTGTTATCATTGTTTTACTTTTTAAGGGATCAAGGTGGGGGAGGGCTGTGATGACACTGTTGTAGTGTAGGAACTTGCATCAATTTTGGCACACCTCAGATAAGTTCATATGCTTCAGAAGTGTAAAATCTTGATGTCTCAGTGTGCAGTAGATGGTTTTTGTTTTTATCTACTAGTCGCCTTATTTACAGTAATAGTACTGTAAGTTATTGAAGATGGAAGAAATTCAGTCAAGCTGTGTTTTCTTTAAGTCAATAACTATACCTTGTATACCTTCGTAATTGTTACCCACCTTGTCTAAGTAACAGAACATCATTTTACAGATGCTTGCTCAACTGCCCCTTTGGTCATGCAATTTTCTTTCTCTTCACATCAGTACACGGCTCACTGAGCTGCTTCAGGGTCAATCCATCTGCAAACAAATCCTTTGCATTAGTGTGATCACTTTTCTGTGTGTTCTCGCTAGGTTTGTGAAGGACAGTAAATATTACAGGTGAATACACAAACAGCGTGCCAGAGTTGTTGAATCAAGACAGGGATCACAGCAGCACAGACTTCAAATTGCACAAAGGCATGGTGGCTTTGTCATCTAAACCCAGCTAAGACATCCACGTTACCACTTAGAACTCATCTGACCAGGAAGCATAGGAGGCAGTTCATGTTGCTGTCAATTGCGTGCCTGTATCCGTAGCCATTGTACCATTGTTTCTCAAATTTAGTATAGAAATATGCAAAACCTGTGTTAGGCTGAGATTTATTTTTTTTTTATATCTCAGGAGATGGTAAGTTGTTGCCTTGGATTTTTCACATCCAACTCTGGCGCTTTGAAACCTGTTTGTTATGACACTGGAATCTTTACTACATGACTCAGTACGCAAAGGAATAAGTCACTAGGTTAAGTATGTACATTAAGTGCATCTTAGGATCATGCTTCAGGTATTGCAAGTCAAGAAGATGCTTTAATTTGCATGCTGAGATTTAGAAACAGCGTTTTTCTTACCTAGATTGTAACAGGTCCAAAGGTGTTTTTGCATTTAGTTTCTGGCTTCTCACTGAACATCTGTTGACAATCTCTGTGGAGATTAATGAAATATTTTTTTAATGCGTTGGAGTCAGTGCAAACATTTCTAAAGCATGTAATCATGATGAGGCAATAAGAAAGGATATAGTTAAGGATATAGTGCTTACATCTTATGTACACCTTGGGCAGAATAATGCCTTGTTCAAATCCTTAATTGAATTTTTTTGTTTGAACTGTTGTTTCGAATCCTTTTGCCTGATGCATCACTAGATGCGATGTCTAAACAAAGGATGTTAAAGGCAGAGAGTGTTTTTGCTACTCTGATATTTTCAGGAATACTAAAACTATACACAGAATTCTTTACATAGTTTATAGTAAAGGATATAACACATTTCTTTACATTATTTCATTCAGTTAATCTTTTCACAAGTATTTGGTTTAATCAAAATAGCGTAGTTCACCTATACATGTGTTTCAGTAGAGGTTACTGAAGTGGTTATTCACCCTGGAAAGCAGCTTTGCAGAAAAGGACATGGAGGTTCAGATAGCAAACTGAACGTAACCCAGTGGCATGCCCCTGTGACAAAGAAGGCCAACAGCACCTTGAGCTGCCTGGGGAAAAGCACCACAATGTTGAGGGAGGCCAATCCTGCTCAGTCCCTTCATGAGGTGCATCTGGAGTGCTGGGTGTAGCTCTAAGCTCACTGGTTCATGACAACTGTCAATGACAAGAACAGTGAGAGAGTCCCTTGTCCATGGTGACAGTCAGAATGTGACTGGACCTAGCCCTGAGTAACTGACTTCAGCTGGCCCTGTTCTGTAAAGGGAGGAGATGGACTGGGTGGTCTGCAGAGGTCCTCTCTAGCCTTAATGGTTCTGTGTAAGTACTTCCGTACAGAGTCTTACCTTCAAGTTTAAGATCAGCTTGTAGCTTTTGACTTGCTGGAGTGCAAGCTACTCCATAAACTGTACTTCAGTACTGGGGTTAATGCTTTTTATACAAGCCTGGCAACATTAAGATCTTAAACAGTGCAAAAGTGTAAAAGAAAGGTGGGCATGCCTTGAATGCATGTAGGCAGGAGCATTGAGGTAACCAATTGGCATGTTGTGATTTGGAATCTTGGTGGTTTTATATCTGTTTGTCAGCAAAGCTCCCAGTCAGTTCCTAATGTTTCTTGCTTCTCCTTTCTCAGATCATTCATGAAGAGTTAAATAAGCACTTTCCACAGAACCTGCTTTTTTAGAAATGGGTTCACTTCAAATACAGGTGAATAGCTGCAGATTTGCATTAGTGTTAGGTTAAATGTGAGAACATGCATGGTTTGCCACATGGCAAGTGAAGCATCTGTAACTACTGCTGCAGAGTAGGCACTTTACAGAAGAGTAGGTTGCTTATTCAAGTGTGTGATCTGGTTAGGCTGAGGGTGCTATTGATAGGAAGGAATCTCCTTGTTTCAGTACAGTCCTCCATTCATCATTCTGGATTTTGGAATCCTCAAAATGCCATATATGGCATCCCATTTTATTTCTGTGATTTTCCACAGTGCACGTTCTAACAGATAGTGTAATAATTGTGCATTTGATGTTTTATCAGTGATTATCTTCCTGTTCTTTTAGGTAAAGAGCTGTATAAAGATGTCCTGCCCTTGTTAGAAATCAGTCGATTAGCCGCTTTGTTGATGGAGTTGTTCACCGATGCTGAATTTGCTCTCATTGTATTGAAGGAAAAGTGGAGGAGAGATGCCAGTAAAATTCCAGTGAAGTGATTAAAATCATATCATATAATGGTTTAGACCTTAAAGATATCTAGCTCCAACCCCTCTGCCATGGGTAGGATTGACCCCCCCCTAGATCAGCCAGCTCAGGGTCCCATCCAACCTGGCTTTGTACACTTCCATAGCTTCTCCGGGTAACCTGATCCTTTCTTCCTCACATCTCACCAAAATCTCACCTGTTTCAGTTTAAACCCATCCCCTCCTTGTTGTGTCACTATGAGAATGTGTAAAAAAATTGGTCTCTTCCTGCTTGTGCCTTTCAAGTACTGGAAGACCACAGTGAGGTCTCCTTGTAGCTTTCTTTTCTCCAAGCTAAACAGGCCTTAGTGCCTCAACCTTTCTTCATAGGAGAGGTACTCCAGCTCTTTGATCATCTTTTTGGCCCTGAGTCATAATTACCCAGGAATTGTTTCCCAGGTCAAATAGCTCATGCTTACTGTGAGTTGCCTGCAGATGAAGACAATTTGTTTGGGCAAACCTGCTGGTGTCTGTAATGTATACAGCAGAAATGATTGGTACAGTATTGCAATGGATCATTGTGTGGTGTGTTAATTGTGTTAATACCCAACAGCTGTTGGGATGCTCAGTGGAGTTCTCTGCCAGGCTTGACAAATACCACATCCTAAGCTTTCAGCAGTTCAATTAGATTCTGTGTTATGGAGATGAGTGGACTTGGGTGTCCAGTGCTTTTGACTTTTATCTCTAACTCATACTCACTGTGCTAAGTAACTTTTGCCTTCTACAGTCTACAGTGGCAATGGCATTTACTTACAGAAGTTATGCAGTACTTTGTAGTACAGTATGCAATGACATGCAGTTAAAGAGAAAACTGTCTTTTACCCTAAACCAACCTGTTCTTTGAGAAGGTGGTAACACAACTCCCAAACTTTATCGTCTTCATCTTGGTTTTTTAATTAATGTGAGCTCTATCCTAGAAAATACTGTGATCACTGCATGCTCTGTATGCTGACAGAGAGAGTAACAAGCACGGAGCTTTTGTGACTTCAGCAGATACTGCTGCTGAGGGATTTGATTCATGTAAGGACCCAGACTTATGGACAGAGTGGTTCCTATTCCCACTTGTTCATTCTGCCCAGGTCCTTTAATTGTGTTTTGTTTGGTTGGTTGTTTTTTTTTTTTTTGTTGAAGGAACTGCTCAGGTGTTTGTGGAAGCAGCAGTTTATTTCAATTTGTTCTCATGTTTGTTTTTCTTTGTTTTTACTATTTAGCTTTATGTTTCTAAGCAATCGAACCATTTCTGCAGTGTCAATCTCTCTAGGATGGTTGGATCAAAGATGTGAAAATAAACTAACTATTCCCATTTGAAAGATCCTATTGCATGGTTAAAATAAATGAAGTTCACGTGCTTTGAGGGAGATGTTTCTGTATAGCAGGGCTGTTGTTGATAGCAAGCTTTGAGGAACTGTACTTATTTCTAGAAAAGATAGTTCATTTTACTTCAGAAGAATATCATTTAAAACATACTTGTGCTGCTTCTGGAAATTATTTATTCATTTGATTTTCTTGATCTTGCCACAAAATACTGAATTTCTGTATCACTGATTGATAAGTACACCATAGAGGTAACTTGCATATCAAAGTGAATTTGTTGTCTCTATTACTTAGTCAATGGTTAAAAATGACGGGAACTGTAGATAACTGAATAAAAAGAGTCAGTTATAGGCATGGCAGACAGAAGACTATAATGAAAGGGCAGCACCATTCTACATAAAGAAACTTGTGCCTTTGTGGGTTTTTTCCCCCCCTCTAACCAGGGTACTCTGTTTTCCACTAGAACTTTGGAATATACAAATAAAGCACGTCTTTAAATGTGAATAAGATGGGGTTTTTGTGGATGGCTGATATTTTTGGAGTAGTATTGAGTTGTGTTTTCAGGATTTGTAAGGTTTTTTGCAATAACCTTTTAAAGAACTGATATGCGAGTGAGAAGTTTGAAGGAACCATGGAACATTTACACGAAGAACATTTCAATATGATACAGCATGTATGTTAAGTATTTTGATATGGATGTCTTATTCTTTTTGCTGGTGTAGCAGACCTGCTGTTCAGTTGCAAGGCTGTTTTATACTGTAAGCACTTTTACAGTTTTTTACTCTGTCTGGTGCTTCAGTTTCTGAAGTTTTAAAAGAAAAGTTTAAGCTAAGTGGTCAATTATCAAGTTCTCTATTACCCTAGACTTTTATTTTCAAAAGCCTGCTATATACTATGGAGTCTTATTAAACTTTTATCTGTCAGGCTTTTAGTTTTTAAATAATTTAAACTACATATGCTGATTTGAGTGCCTGTCAGCTTACACAGTTGACACAGTGTGCGCTGTATTGAGATGAAGCTGTAGTCTCTTGCATAGTCAAGAAACAAAAATTTGTGTTTAGGAGTGCCCACAACAGATTGAGTTCTGTTTTTCATGCTAAGCTACTATTCATGGCTATTGTAGCTGTGGCCCTTGACAGAATTGTTTTGCTGGAAGCTAATTACCTTAAGTGTGTGAGAAGACATGAGATGTAGCTGCTTTCATACTCTGTAAACTACTGTCTGTATCACGAATAACTACAAACAGCCTTATTCCTTACTGTTCCTCACAGGAGATTTCGAAGTACTAACACCCCCCTTCCCCACAACAGTCATTCTCTTTGTACTTGAGCTTTATTCACAAGCGCTCCTTAGTTCTCCACACACATTGATTTCTATATCCACGAGATAAAAATCCCAAGAGTAAAGGTCTTCAATTAGTCAACATCAAGGTTTGCATCGACTGTGTTGCAGGTGCATTGATTCCACTGAAGCTCGACATTAGAGCACATGTGCCCTTTTTTCAGGGTAGCTTGAAACATGGAGACTGAGGAAATACTGGATGAGAGAATGTGTGGCTGGAAGAAACAGGACAGTCAGAAATCAGAAACAACAGTCTTTAGAAAAATCTAAAGATTTTTCTTTACCTCTTACAAGAAAGACAGCACCTTCCCTCCTTGATATAGCGAGCTAAAGGAGTTAAACGAGTTGCAACCATTTTTGTAGTTGCCCTCTGAAGTATTGGTGGTTTGTGTAAGAAAAATGTTAGTTTTGCTCTGAATCTCTCTACATTTTAAGATGAAGTAACTCTGAGATGATGGTCCAGTCAACCAAGGAATACTTCCATGTTTTTGCTGACTGCCAGTTTAACTGTAGATAGAAAAGTAAGATGGCTGAGTTAAAATGATAGGAGTTGAAATCTGGTATGTGGACTCGCTCAGAATCTGGTTAATATCTGATATGTTCATAGTGGAAGACATTACTTCTGCAGTATCAGTATATGCTAAATAAGGGAAATTTTAAAATAAATGGAGAGGAGAGGAGATAAACTGTTTCAGGTAGTGCCAGAATAGGATGCTCCCATTTTAGTGAGCATGAGTATTCTTAAACCTGTTCATGTTGGATAATTTTCTTTGAAGTTAGTACGAGGTTTTTGAGGCAAGTTAAACTATAAATAATAATAGCTAGATGTGCAGTTGAATATGAAACAATGTAAATAACCTAGTCATCACAGAATCACAGAATGGCCAGGGTTGGAAGGGACCTCAAGGATCATGAGTCTCCAACCTCCCTGCCACATGCAGGGCCACCAAACTCCACATTTAATACCAGACCAGGCTGCCCAGGGCCCCATGCAACCTGGCCTTGAGCACCTCCAGGGACAGAGCATCCACAACCTCTCTGGGCAGCCTGTTCCAGCACCTCTCCATTCTCTCTGTAAAGAACTTCCCCCTGACATCCAACCTAAATCTTCCCTCCTTCAACTTAAAACCATTTCCCCTTGTCCTGCTATTATCTACCCTTTCAAAGAGTTGATTCCCCTCTTGTTTGTAGGCTCCATTTAGGTACTGAAAGGCTGCAATGAGGTCACTCTGCAGCCTTCTTTTCTCTAGGCTGAACAAGCCCAGCTCCCTCAGCCTGTCTTTGTAGGGGAGGTGCTCCAGTCCCCTGCTCATCTTTGTGGCTCTCCTCTGGACCCTCTCCAACAGCTCTCTGTCTTTCTTGTACTGGGGGTTCCAGACCTGGACGCAGTATTCCAGATGGGGCCTCACAAGAGCAAAGTAGAGGGGCACAATCACCTCCCTGTCCCTGCTGGCCACCCCACCTCATGTTTGATTTTGTTAACAAATAGAAGTTTTAATGAAAAAGACTCAGTTGTTACAGAATTTTCCCAGCAATATGGAATTTATGAGTTCATTTTCAAGTGCTGCTGAGTCCTGCATTTTTCCATTCCAAATGGTACCTTAACAGCAGCATTGTTATTCAGATGCTGTGACAGTGTAAGAAAGGTATTCAAAGAGTGTTGCTTTGAAACAAATCCTTACATTTAGTTTTAATTTTTATTCTCGTTGATTTGAGGCACTTTAAATTCATGGCTCGCCCTGGTATAGTCATCTTCAAGTTTTTGTTTAATGTGAAACTGATCTTATACCAGTTACTGTTCCTCAGCTTCAAAGGAGCTTGTCAATTTTATATGTAACAAGGTATGGAACAGAAACTTTTCAAGAGAGTCAAAGCAAGTTGGTTGCAAGTAGTGCAGTCAGTGTGAAGCTGCCTTGGATATAACTGGAGATGCTCATTTATGTGCATACCCCATACCTTTCCTTTTTGCACTGGTAAATGTGGATTCTTTACTGCTTTTATAAAAGGTATTTTTAAAAAAATCAAGCGCTGTGGCTCTTGCTGAAATCATTTTTTTGTTTCTCTGTGGACTTATACATGCTCTCATCTTGGATATTCCTTTAGATGAATTTATAGTAGTAAGCCACAGGAAATGGAATTTCTTATTCAAGTAGCTGCCTATGTACATCTTTCTGTATGCATACACCATAAGAGCCTGAACTCAGACCTTTTGTACAGTGCCTGTGTGCCAGCTGGCTCATATTTGGCATGCTCTGTTCTTTGCTGCCTCAATGAAAAGCGCATCTCAGTTCATGCCAACCACTTCTTGGCTATAGATGAAGATGCTTCTTGTCTTTGTTAGCTTTACCAAAACCTTTGTTTTTTTGTCTGCGGACCTGTTCTGTTTTGTTAATTGAGTTCTTTGTTGTTTTCTGAGTTGATAAGTAGCTTCTTTATTTGAAGCTTCTTTAATCTCTGTGTATCTCTCCAGTATCACAGAATCACAGTACTCACTCTCCAGTATATCTCTCCAGTAAGGTATGTTCAGAATCCCTTGGACTGAAATACTATTACTCACATGATGTGTCTGTGCTGGGTATCATCTGCTGCTTTGAAATATTTTCATTCTTAAATATTTTGGAGGCCTGAATGTTCAGATCTATGACTATGTATCTGTAGAGGTGAGACTCTGGGTTGGAAATTTACCTTTTGGGTACAGTCTGGCTGGCTTTAAACCCAGGATTCTCCTTTCAGTTATCTTTAGGAACTTACAGGAGAGGATGCATGTTCCTTCCAATCTGTATGTCTCTTCTGTCCATCACAAATCAAGTAACAATTTTCATTGAGGCCGTGAATATGCTGCTGTGAGCAAATGGAGTTTAGAAATGAATTTTCAAGAAGCGTCACTTTAGAAGATGTTCTTCTTTGTATCAGAGCTTTTTTTTAGTGCAAGTTGTATCTAAAGAAAGCTGTTCAGAATGGTTCATAGCATCAAAATAAAAGCTACAAACCACACTTCACTGTATTCCCTTTCATTATTTTGTGGTTAAACTCCTCAGTTTTCAGTTCCATAGTTTTGACTGGTTTTTGTTTACATGTGTAAATAATCACCACCATCTCAAAGATGGACTGATAAAGGAGACCACTCAAGAACGAGGTGGTTTAGCTCAGCTTTTATTTGTACACCACAGACCAGCCACAAGGCCTGTTCAAAAAGCAGTCATCCAAAGCCTTTGTTAGCAGCTGCTTTCTGTTTTTGCCTAAACTTCATAGGTACTAATTTCTGAAATATTTTTCAAGGCACACTGATACTGTTTCTGCATGCTATAAACACTTTATCTCATTGTAGAAAGACTTGGAAGTTTTGATGTAGTTTCTCTGTATTTTTCCTCCATTTCCCATGAGAATTGAGAGTATTGCTTCAGGCTACACAGCGGATACTTTCTGTCTTGTGGAAAATTAAAGTATGTATGAAATTACTCCCATAAATTTGGCTGCAGGTATTTATCTGTTAATGCCAACATAACTTTCTTTTGGCCCAAGGAAAATGCCAGTGCTACTGTTGCAAAGCTAGCTTGCCATTTGGTCTTTAGTTATCCCAGCTTTTGTAGATGATGAGGTCTGTTTTGAAGTTTTGCACTACAGTGGTTTCAACCTTTGTGTACTCTGTAGCTGAACAACTTGCAAATGGTTTTACATACTTTGAAAGATGCAACTTTTTTGGTTTTTCACATAGACGTCAGTATATTTAGCAAGTTGAGTGGATATCTCTTCTGCTGTGTTGGAAAAGTAGCATCAAACCCAGTTATGCTCTGACAGATTTTACTCACAACCTGAACACTTTTTTTCAAGTGCTACCATATGCAGTGTTGGTAATGGGAAATACCTTGAAAATTCAGCTTCATTTGGAGGTGACAACAAGGAGTTTACTTTATTCAGCTTTGGGGTATACTTCTGCTAGTAAGACGGAGTTTCCACATTTCTTGGAGCTGGTTTTAAGTAGCCCTATGATTGAAGAGAAGTTTTCTTTTTAGATGGCAAGGTCCCGTTGCTGTTCAGGATCTGTTTCTATTGCTGACTAAAAAAACCCAAACAACAACAACAAAAAAAGCAACAAGGGTTGCTTGGGTTTTTTTGTTTGTTTGTTTTAGGAAGTAGAAACTGCTATGAAGACCTTTGTAAGAGGAAAAGTTGATCAATTCCAAGTTTACAGGACAGATTTCCAGAACTCCAAGTTGACAGATAACATAGTCTTTGGATATGAGGCACATTTCTTTCTTATATGTATCTTTCACATTAAAAGAAAATGCAAGATACAAGAATGTGGTTCTTGTTAGTTGATTATGCAGTCCTCCCTCTGCGGGTCTTCAGAATGAGCTGTGAAAAACAACCTTTCTGGTGATGAAAACCACTCATGTTGACATCGTAAGTCATAAGGAGTTGTCACAGTTTAACATACGAGCCAAATTGTGAGGTTCTGTCTTGGGAAACATCCTAGTTCATTTCAAGCAAAGAATACTGTCTTCATCCTATGATGATGATGAACGATTCCACAATTCGTTTCTCTGTCCGTTTCTACCTCCCCTTTTCCCTCTTTCGCAGGTCCTTCTGCAGTGGAAATCTTCTTGCTAAAGCAGAGTGCTTTGTCAGTATTGGGGAAGATTATTCTTTGAAATTACTCCCTCATTTTGATAGGCAGCAGTCTATCCCCTTCCTCGTGAGGGCTTACAGTTGACTTAAATTGTCTCTGCACCAGTGTTCAGAAACTCTAATCTGTGTAACACCTGCCTCTGACGTGAAAGGAATTTCTGCTTGGAAATACAATACTTGTGCCAGAATACAGTGTTTGACCTTTCAGGCTGCTAACTATTTGAAAAATGCTTGGTAATGCTAAGACAATTCTGATTCCTGGATATTCCTACTGTTTTTCTTGCTACCTAAGGTTTTGTGCAATTCATCTGAGTTGAGTGCCTTGAAGGCAGTGGGCGCATGTTTGTTCTTGTAGATAAGGAATGAGAAGTGCCCACACTTCTGGCTCTTCTTCCATTTGAAGTACTGCTACAGAATTCTATTTGAATAGAGAAACTCATCTTTTTCTTACAGCATAATTTGAGTTTCTTGAGGCAGGTGAGTCCAAGAGTAGAAGAGATTCTCGTGAAGCTTTTTTAAGCAAGCCTTTCTGCTGTAACTGCTGATGTGGAAAAATAGAGCAAATTCTTAAGCCGTGCTGGATCAGTGACTGGAAGCTGAAGAATTGTTGGTTAATTTTTCCTTCTTTAGCACTTCATGACAATATTTGAATGGTCTAGCCAGAGCCTTCCCATATGTAGAAGTTTCTGGCCCTGTTGTGGGGTCTCAGAATTGTAGCATCCATCACATTCTGTTTGAAACACTGAAATTTCAGATGCTTGTGCATTTGACACAGAGGCAAGATTGGACTTGTCTCTAGGAAGGCAGCATCTTCTTAAAGCTGCTACTTGCTACTTGATTGCAGTGGAGTGTGCAGCTGCTTGAAGGAGAAGACAAAGTTAACCTCATTAAAATCACTGGATAATTCAGTCTTTGACATAAGGATGCAGAAGGCGTTTCCCAGTTCTCTCTCTTGTAATATACCTGAGAGTGTGTGCTTGAGGAATCTCCTACATAAGCACACTAACTCACAGCTAAGTAACATTTATCAAGTAACAAAACTTTTGCAGAAGCAAAAAAGATGTATAATTCTAGAAATACAAAAGGAGAAAATCTCTTGAGAACAGTAGAGTAAAACATGTTCTAAGGAATTCAAATGACAGGGATGCAAGCCAGTGCCAAATGTTAAATGTCTGGGTTGCTTCTGAAACTGCCTGAAGCAGCTTCTAATCTGTGCACTAGAAGTGCTGATAAGTTTATACTGACTTACAGTGGCAGTAACTGAAACTGTGTTATTGGTATTGGTAATTATATTCAGTTCCTTTTCTTACAGTTACTTCATTGAAGAATGAAATAGAGTTAATCTTTTGAAGATTTTTGTTGAAACAGAAGTCTATTAAGATATCTTACCTGGCTGCTGCAATAAGAGGATATGCAATTAATTTAGTAATCTGACTTTTTTAGTAATGAACCGTAGAAAACGGTTTAGTTTTATTTGAAAAACTAATGTTTTGCATTAGTAATGTAAGTATTTGCTATTTGTAGCGGGTTGTTTTATTGTCTCCCATTGCATTCATCACCTCACCTTTGTTCTATATGTTTGCCTCTTAAAAATCTTTCCTTAACATGTTCCTCTTTACTTCTATTTGTCATTTCATTCAACTTAATGTGAAGAAAAAATAATTAGAAAATAAAATTTAAGCTACTGTAGCCCTAACATTGCATTTTTCATCCCCGTATCATTGTTCCTGTGTGTGATAGTCCTCTCTTGCTCTGCCTAAAGGAAAATTATATAATGCATGGCACAGATTTCCACTTAATGGCTGGCCAAAGGTACCACCGTAATAGTTGCAAGTGACAGTAGAAGAATTCTAGCCATCAGCCATTTATTTGGAAAAGGATTTTCCCTTAGGCCTTGTAGTCTGTTACAAAAGAGGGGACAAAATAGAAAAAATACAAAAGCTAGTGCTCACAGGAAGGTAATTCAGAATTGGTGTTAGAGCGAGTTGTGTTCTGGTTGCTCACATTTTAACATTTAAATTAAATTATTGATAAGTAGGTATTTATTGCAGTCTCACTCTTCCTTAAGTACTTAATTGAAGAAATTGACTCCAGTTTTGCTAGTGGAAAAAATCCTCGCAATGGAAATAAATTGCATGGAACTGAACTGAGAGGCCACTCTGACCTTCGTGGAATCTTTGCTTCTAGTCGGTGTGTGGAACTTTCAGGATTCTTGCAAAATCTGTACTGCCTTGGGAGCACATGCAGATTTAATACAGACATAAGCTGCAGAAAGGCAAACGAGTTTTTCTAATTTTTGGATTCATGCTTCTTAGTTCATTGTTCTGTGATGATACTAAAGTAGCAGGTAGCAGCCAATGGAAAAGTGTGAGGTTTGAATTTTGATTGTATCCGGAGGCTTCTTTGGTGAGTAAAGATGCATTTCCATCAGTAATAAATAGGTGTAGTCTCTCCAGTATTTGGGCCCAGCTGTAGAACTAGATCCATTCTTGTCATAGCAGAACAGGAGATTTGTTGATGACTTAAGATAGTTATCGTAGTAACTCATACTTTCTCAGAAGCATGGGAAGGATAAATGTGAATTTTTTTTCTGTGAGAGTGCTGTTTGAAATTAATCAGGATGAGTACTGTGTTATTTCCAAGTATTTCAGTTTGACTTCTGTTCTTCAGGAATTCTAACATGATTTTTATGAAGAATGATGCATTGCTTCGAAATGATGGAATACTTTACGATGGAAGTGATGATTTTAGCATACAGATTAGTTCTATGAAGCAGCCTATGGACCAGAAAGCATCTTCCTAAGTTGCTAGGAAGCGACTGAGGCAAAACAGCATCAAAATAAAAAAGAAAATAAAAAGTTTTGTGAATCATGAGAAACATGATACTGTTTTCATCAAGAATACCTATAATACTTTAATCACCGGTCTCACAGTTTTATAGTTGTTGCTTTTACTGAATCCTTGCAGTGTTTTTCAGATCCTTGCAGTGTTTTCTCAAACCAGCTTTCCTCATAAAAAAAAAACCTCCAGCACCGGAGCGTAGAACCCAAAACCGCAAGAGATTTCTGAATGTGGAAGATCTTGGCATTTGTTAAGACTTGGTGTCACTTGGTATTGTCAGTCACCTCAAGATTAGAGGTTTTCCTTTCACTTCTGCTGTACACTGACTTGTGACCCTTCTGTATGGTACTGCCTGTCCTTTGCCCACTGCTGGCAGTGGGTCATCACTACATGGGGACAAAACAGGGAGTAAAATCATTTGTAAGCCTGGAAACAGCCACCAGCTCTGACCCAAGGCAGAGTCTGGCTACATGTGTACCTAGGAGTCAGGGAAATATTCTTTTTAGGGGTAGCATGGTCTCTATCCAGTTGTACACTCAATCTGCTTGCAGTAGAAGAAAAACTGGTACTTAAAACTTGGCAATCTGGCTTCTAAAGGTGAAGGGGTCTGTTTCTCCCTTCACACAGCTCACTTGAGATCTAGCGAAACGGAGAGATACTTAAGTTTGTTAACAGTCAGATGAAGATAAGTGGGGGAATACTCTGAAGTTGTGGTGAAAAGCAGCAAGGAAACAGCACTCTGTGTCTGTACTAGAGCCCTGCTGCAGTAGCTGCTTACTTCAGCGTGTAAGTTCATTTCAGGGAAGACAGTCTTCAAAGATATTCCGAGAGTGCTGGAGGTTTCTTTTAGAAAACACATCTGAGGCCAGGGAACAGCTTAATGCAGTTATTTGCCTCTGTCTGTGTACTTGTGATTTCTTACTGTTTCTTTATAATCTGGCAATGATTTGAAGTCTAGTAATGTTTTATTGTATTTGATGAGATTTTTGTTACCAGAAAACTCTGAGGTTTGCCCAGAGTTTTCTAGAACGTGTATATCTGCTTATACATTTTATTATGTTTTTTGAGACATTTACATTGGCTGCATGTGACTTGAGCCTGGCACCTCTGCTCTTTCAAACACCATTTCTTGCCTATGGTGCTGCTTTGGTCTTCTGGAACAAAGTTGATTTCTCTCCCCTTCCTGCTCCTCCCCAAGTGCATCATGAAGTGGTGCTTTGACAAATCCTACTCCTGTAATTCTGCTCTCTCCACATTTTACTCTTGTAACTACATATTTTTAATGTAGGGTCGTCTTATTTTTCACCTTTATTACCTCTTGATTTAGGTTTTTACAACCTATAAGTTTGACTTGATTGGTTAATGTAGCTGTTAACCTATTACGTTTACAGCCAGATCTCATTTTTCAAGATCTCATTTTCCCTTCAGCGTTTTGGGTAGATGAACATGGGTCACAGTTCTTCCTTTGTTAGTACTGTTCTTGTTTCATTAAGAGGCTTTATCTGCTTGCGAAGTATGGCAGGCACATCTCAGATGTTGCAGCAAAACAGGCTGAATGATAAAATGCTTAAAAATCCAAAGTGACACTTGTAAGCCATGGATTTGCTTCTGGAATAGTTGTTTGTCATGAAAAGATAATAAGATAGATACTGACACTTGTAAATTTCAATCTTTAGTAGTGTGAGACTAAAACTAAGAATGAACTTTGAGTCTTTAGCTTTGGAATGAGTAATGAAACTGTGGACAAGGTATGGTTTCAGAAGGTGTTTGCCTTAATCAATCTTTAGAGGGTACGTAAAAGGGATGCACTCAGTATTCCAAGCAGCAATGCCTTCTTAATAATAAAATAATAGTTCTTTAGTAGTACCTATCATTTGCTAGAAAACTAAAACAGCCTGGCCCGTATCTTCATTATTGTGCCCATCCTTTTCCAAAGCACCTTGTTTCAGTTGGCTCTTAATAAATACAATTTTTAAAGTGTAACTTGTGAAGGATACTGATCAAATACACTTCCCCCTGTAAATATGCTGCCAAAGATTACACCTGCTTTCTGCAATATCCCCAGTTAAAATGTGATCAAAGATACTTTCTGAAAGTGAAATTAGGTTATGTGATGATATCTACAGTATTTTTTTTTTTTTAGTTGAGAAATTATTTTAGAATAGCTTCTCAAATTTTGCCCAGGTATTTTTTCAGTGTGTTAATGTACATATAAACAGCAGTAAAGCTGAAGTTAAGTTGCTATTTTTATATGCAGGTCTCTACAATCCAAGAACTTGTTACTGGTTACGAAGCCTCTTTGAGAACATGTGACCTTTTTGGTCCATGTGGTAAGTTTCTATGTATTGATTCTTGTCTTAATGATGATGTAATTACTGTTTATGGCAGCTAAGAAGAATTGTTGTAACGCTGAAACTTATTTTGCAAGAGAAGGATGTAATAAATTAATGTTTAGTAAATGAAAGCATTATAGGAAATACTTGATGAATTTGCTACGATTTTTTTTTTGTATGTTTTTCAAGTGCTGTGTTCAGTCTTAATTTGTTTCTTTTGTTTTGTTCCAGAAAATGGAGAGAGAGAGCCCCCAACGACGCTGCTCTGGGTTCGGTATTTCCTGGCACAGCACTTTGACAAACTTGGCCAGTGTTCTTTGGCCTTGGATTACATTAATGCTGCAATTGCAAGCACTCCAACATTAATAGAACTATTCTACTTAAAAGCAAAAATTTACAAGGTAAAAAGTGAATTTGGACATGTGGAGTATACAGCTTTTAAATTAAAAAAAAAAAAGAAAAAAAGAAAAACAAAGAAGTCCCATGAAACTGGTGTGAATGTGTGGATAGCACAGTGAGTATTGACTTTCATGTAGGTTTCTCCTTGTGCACTGTGCAGTCAGTCAGAAAATGAAAACCCCTCTTCTCTGCTTAGATTTGCGAAAGTGAGTCGCAGCTTAAAGCAAATCGTTGATGTTCTTAAAAAATATTTATAAATGTGGTTGAGAATGAAGGGGGACAAGCAGAGGAATATTGTCTCTCTTACTTCTGAAAGAGAGATGCCAGTAATTATAGATTTCAAGAGTTGGTCAATATAAAGTTTATCTTGAAATTTAGTTATTTAATTTCTCCATAACTACTTTCTTCCAACAGCATGTAGGTAACCTGAAGGAAGCTGCCAAATGGATGGATGAAGCACAATCTTTGGATACTGCTGACAGATTTATCAATTCTAAATGTGCTAAATACATGCTGCGAGCCAATATGGTGAAGGATGCAGAAGAGATGTGTTCTAAATTCACTAGGGTAAGTTACCTGTTATAATGAAGGGAGGTTTTGTTTGCTTTTGGCAGTTCTTGTTTAACTTTGCTAATGTAAGTCTTAATTTTTTACTAAGATCAGGAAGCTATCTTTTTTCAAGTGTCCATTTTTAAAATAATGCGTGTCATAGCTTGCACTTAGTGATAAATAACTGTCAAGAGCCAGTAAATTTTGAGAA
Organism: Tetrao urogallus; assembly: GCF_951394365.1. Lineage (NCBI taxonomy): Eukaryota > Metazoa > Chordata > Aves > Galliformes > Phasianidae > Tetrao > Tetrao urogallus. Next base: position 30,383,999 of record NC_136813.1, on the reverse strand, counting down.
AACAGTTATTCAGAGGTACTTGTCCAGAAGTACTTCTGTAGTGACATACTTCTAAAGTACCTCTCTGAAAATGCCCCCGGTGAATACCTTGTTTGCAAAATCTGCCATTTGCCAATAATATAATTTGAGCTAACTGCACAGGAATGTGCAAGCTACTACATTCATTATGACTCAATTATATTACATAGATGTAATTTGGACTTGAACATTTCATTGAAACTAGTGCTACAGACTACAGTTTTATAAGGCAGTTCTGTTTATAAAAAGCAGGGCAAACAGTTTAAATGTGGTAATAGTTTTTTATATTTATATAAAATTCAGGTTCATCAAGTATGGGTTTCCATATTATTTGTTTAACTGACTGTGAAAGACAGCTACTTGGTGGGGTTTCCTAAAACACATATGTAAGTTAGGCTCTTTAATTCTTCTTAAGTGTGAAAAAACTTGAACGTGAATCCAAGCTTCCTCAGTATTTTTGGGAGCCATTTGAAACTTGACTGCTAAAGCTCAGTGGGATTGAGTACGCTCTCTGCAAGCTTGACAACACTAAGCTGAGTGATGCTCTTGATACAAGGGATGAGATCCAAGCTTGAAAAGTGGGCCCACGTGAACCTAATGAGGTTCAACAAGGCCATGAGCAAGGTGTTGCACATGAGTCGCAGTAATCCCAGTTGTGTACAGACTGAGAGAATTCCTTCCCTGCAAGGGTGCTCTCAAGGACTTGGGAGTTCTTATGGTGATAAACTTGATACAAACATTGTGCACTTGCAGCCCAAAAAGCCAACTGTATCCTGGACTGCATCAAAAGAGGGGTGGCCAGCAGGATGATGGGACGGGTTGTGTCCCTCCAGACTGCCCTTGTGAGGATCCCCCTGGAGTACTGCATTCAGGCCTGGGGTCCCCAGCATAAGAAAGATATGGGGATGTTGGAGCAGGTCCAGAGGAGAGCCACAGAGGTAATTGAGAGGGTTGGAGCACCTCTCCTGTGAAGACAGGCTCAGGGAGCTGGACTTGTTTAGAGAAGGATAGGCTCAGGGAAGAGCTCATTGCAGCCTCCTAGAATTTAAAGGGAGCTTATGAACAGGGAGGAGACTGACTTCTTACATGGTCTGATACCAGTAGGACAATGGGGAGTAGTTCTAAAATTTAAAAAAAAAAGAAAAAAAGGGAGATTTAGATTGAATGTTATATTAGGATGAAATTTTTCACTGAGAATGCGATGAAGAACTGGGACGAGTTGCCTATAGAAGTTGTGGATGCCCCATCCTTGGATGCATTCAAAACTAGGTTGGATGAGGCCCTGGTTAGCTAGATATAATGGGATGCAACCCTGTCCACAGCAAGAGGATTAAAACTAGGTCTTACAGGACCCTTCCAACCCAAGCCATTCTGGCATTCTGTGAAGTCACTGTATATGATTATGTGAAGGCAAGGGCAAGAAGTGAGTAGATACCAGTAGTAAGATAGGATAGATCTGTTCCTAAATATTTAAACATAATGAATTGAATGGGATTTTCTTTGTGTTGTCGTAAAATGTTCTGATTTCAGTGACTGGAATTCTTGATATTTGGATTGTGCTTCCAGTTTGTTCTCGATCTTGAATATTCAATATATAAAGAATGCTTCCCATTAAAAAGCATGAAGTATGAATCCAAACAGGTTTTGTCAGGCTAACAAACAAGTTCTAGTCATGTTTGAAAAAAGATGGTAAACTCTAATGGCAAAAAGTGATAATAGCACTTATTTCAGGAAGGGACTTCTGCTATGGAAAACCTAAATGAGATGCAGTGTATGTGGTTCCAGACTGAATGTGCTGCAGCTTATCAAAGGCTAGGGAAATACGGTGAAGCCTTGAAAAAGTGTCACGAAGTAGAAAGGGTAAGTAGGTAAAAACACTTTATTTTATTCCTGTTAATAAAGATATTTGCAGCTGTAAACAGCACAATTTTCTTTGCATACAAGTTTTCTAAAAGTTTCTAAAGCAGGTTAATTCTTGGTGCTTTATTGTAATAGCTAAGGATGGCATCTGTTATCTGTTATGTGTAAAACTATTGTGGAATAGTGAAAAGGATTCAGTATAAAATGTTGTCTCTTACCTACTACTTCTGCACTAACTTCACGCTGTCTTTTTGCTAATTGTTTTTTAATAAGAGCAATCATATTTCAATTGGCTTTTAAAGAGTGCCTAAGCCTTTGAACATTATCATTATAGTTTTTGCAAACAAAATGAGATTTTCCTGGGTTTATTCTTCCTACTGACAGATTCTCTTGGATGGTCAGTATTATAAGAATAGTTCTATGCTTGTTAAATAATGCCTGTAGTATCAGTTATAATTTTATCTCCATTTATATTAAAAATAGAGTAAGCCAGGGAAATGCCTTAGACTTGGTTTCCTTTTTTTCCCCTCCTTGAAGCATTTTTTTGAGATAACGGATGATCAATTTGACTTCCACACATACTGCATGAGAAAGATGACTCTTCGTGCCTATGTAGACCTTTTGAGATTAGAAGATGTGCTCAGGAAACATGCCTTCTACTTCAAAGCTGCTCGATCAGCAATTGAAATCTACTTGAAGCTTCATGATAATCCTCTTACCAATGAAAGCAAAGAACAAGAAGTGAATTCAGGTATCTAGACCATAACGGAGGCTCATATGTGTATGAAAAGTAAAAGCTTTTTAAGCTATATAAGTTATGTGCTATAGAATCAGTGAGTTGTAACATAAATGCCTTGTTCCATTTCTGTTGCTTATTATTTGATCAGTAACTGGAAAGAAATCATAGATAACATAGTACAGCTTTTTTTTTCCCCTCTATTCTCCCCACATCATATTGTAAAACCAGTGTGTGAATGAACCTAGCTGCAGCTAGAGTATTTGAGAGAGGAGTAGTATTTCAGAACCATAAGAGGAAAATCAAATTGAATTCAGCCATTTATACATTTAAACAGAAGATAAGTGTCAATAACTGGTGAATTATGAAACATAATGGGTAGATATGGTGGGAAAGCAGTCTGACTTGCTGTAAGAATTATATTTTAACATGTATTTAATCTTTATAGATTTGGTAGTATTACATTATAGTGATACTAGTTAGCATTGTGTTACATGTATCATTTTTCATGTAATTTTGGGGCCAAAAAATACATGGACAAGTGTGCATTAGCACAAGCGATACACTTGTGAATTCATTTGAAACTAGTCTGTAAAGAGAATGCAGATTCCCTTTGGAAATCAGTTGTGCATGGCATGAATGTCAGAATATTCAATGACAAGTGATTTATGAGGATTTTTTTTTTATCTTAAGAAAATAGTTGCTTGTTCTTTTGTGGAGTCTTTGTGAGTGTCAACTCTGCAGTAGTAGACAAAAGAGATTAAATTAACACTTAGCTTTTTGCAAAGGGAAGGATATTTGACATGGAAATTAAAGAACAACAACAACAACAATGTTGAGTTTAACCCAAAAGCCTTTTATGTTGCCTTTTATTGTCTTACCTTTTATTGAGGTGAATGAGTTCTTTCCCTCTTTATTTATGTGTATGAAGCACACACAAAAAGAGTCACACCTCACAGCACAGTTCAACTTGCATCATTTTCCACTCTGCCTTTAATTTTGATTCTGTATATAATGTAGCAGTATTTAATAAAAATTAAAGTGAGGAAGATTGTTAAGTCATGTAGCTAATATTCATGTTGCAATTTAGTAGACTTATCCACAGGGGAAGAAAAAAAAGGGATAAAACATTTTTCTCCTTGCTCCACCATCTTAATGGTGGCTGGCCCCAGGATGGGCCCAGTAGATGTGATGCCATTGCCACAAAAAACATGCATGTCCCTCAGTAGCTCGTTTTTCTGTTCCTTGCCACATTATTTGTGCAAATCCTGTTGTCTGTGAAATATGACAGAAGGCCAAGTGGAAATGAGTGTAATTCCAGCTGAAGTGGGAGTGGGGAAGAGTGAAGGCTTCTCACTTCTGTATGAGCCTGTAGGAAATCATGTTTTTTGTGTATTCTTCATTTATAAATCTGAACCCATCAAACAGCATGAAGTCTCCTATAATGGCAGTATTTAACACATACCAGAAATTCTACCTCGGAACTACACTGGTTGCTTGCATCCATTTAGCTATAATGATGATATGTAGAAAATGAAGGCTGTTATCAGGGCTGTATATGGATCAGGCACATTAATGAAAGGTAGCAGGCTTGTTTGAAGTTGAAATGCAAATCAGTCAGGATGCTTTAGTCAGAAAGTTGGAAAGAAGCTGAGCCAGAGTCAACACGTGAGCTCAGTATTACCTTTCAAGGTCATTATTCATTTTCTATGACAAAATCTGTCACGTGGATTTAACAGCTTCCTGTAGTTAATCTTTCAAGTAGCTGAGGCTTTTTTTAAACAATTTTCATAGGGTAAATAAACAAGATCAAGTGTTGTGTTGTAACCCAGTAGTAAAGTTGGATGCTGCAGTGATATGATACCCTGGCAAATAAAAGTACATCGAAATGGATGGAAGAGCATAGTGGCATTCCTGAGGGCTGATTGAGACACACATCTTAATGAAACAATTACTGTGTTTGTTACTTAATCTGTAGAAAATCTCTCAGCCAAAGAACTGAAGAAGATGCTTAGCAAGCAAAGAAGAGCACAGAAGAAAGCAAAACTTGAAGAGGAAAGAAAGCATGCAGAAAGAGAGAGACAGCAAAAGAATCAAAAGAAAAAGCGAGATGAAGAGGAAGAGGAAACTAGTGGACCTAGGGAAGAACTAGTTCCTGAAAAACTGGAAAGGGTTAGCATGGAGTCTTTGTTACCTTTGGGTCATTATCTTAACAAACCTATAATACAGATTGATTGATACAGATTGATACAGTTTTTCTAAAATAGTCCATCAATTTCTGTGTGCAAAGATACCTTTTATTTATAGGCTACTTATACTGAAGAATGATAATTTTTTTCTGATAAATTGAAATTCTATGTTTATATTATGGCTTTAAATCTTGATTCTTCCAAAAGTAAGCCATCTTCCATAAGATTCTGAACAAAAAGATGATTCTTGCCCAAAGCACTGTTAGTTTTCATACAGCGAAAAGAAAGAAGTTAACAGAAATGATTGCAGTCCACAGAGTATGAAAACAAAGCCAGTATTTCCTTAAGCACAAAGAATTTCCCTTTATCAAAGTAACTTCAGAAGCTTAAACTTTTTGCCTGAGGTGGTCATATTTTCTTTTTAACTGCTAACTTAGACCATAACCTATTGCACTACATGAGCGGTGCCAGAGTTAGCACTGCCGTTGCCTTTGTCAGTATGAAGTCATGAGTACACACTTTGAAATCTTAGCTTTCTGAATTTTGTTTGAATAGTGCTTGAACACTTCACCTTTGGCCTCTGATTGTTTAAATGCTCTGAAGAACAAGCTATTATTGGTAGATTGTGTCAGACCTTTATTTGTATTCTTTACTCTCGTTGTGTGTTTGTTAACAGGCAGAAAATCCATTAGAAGAAGCCATTAAATTCCTTATTCCACTTAAGAATCTTATTGGAGATAACATAGACACCCATTTATTAGCATTTGAAATATACTTTAGAAAAGGTAAAGTATCACTTATTTTTGCTCTACAGATTTTTAATTCTTCACTGTGACCTGTGTTATTTGACTGTTACAGAATCACAGAATCCTTAGAGTTGGAAGGAACCTCTGAGGGCCATCTGGTCCAATTCCCCTGTTGACTGTTGTCTAAAATATCCTGAGACAGATAATTCCTTAACTGACTGAAGCAGGGATATGTGATATCCAGAAATCATGGGGCATATACAATACAAAATGCTAAGAGGAAAATAAGTGTTAGCATACCCTGATGAATGCTATAGGAATATATCTGTAGTGTAATCTTTAGGGGAACACAAAACCAAACAGAAGCATTATCAGTTTTGTCAGTTTGATCTTTAGGAATTTTTGTATATCCTTGAGAAGGTTAAGTGCAAAAAGTAAATCTTTCTGATTTCTCTGTAGACCTTGATATTTCTAATGTTTTTACCAGATTTACTAAATAAAACAGTAGCTAACACAGAGAACTAGAAGAAGTTGCATGTTTTCAATCTCAACGTGGTTTTGTTTTTTTTCCCTTCCCACAGGAAAGTTTCTGTTAATGTTACAGTCTGTCAAAAGAGCTTTTGCTATCAACAGTAATAATCCATGGCTTCATGAGTGCTTGATTAAATTCTCTAAAGCTGGTATGTGTATAGGAAGTACGTACATATGTATGTATAAGGATATAGGAGGTAATGTGAATGAATACATAAATACATGTTTTTGTCATGTGTAAATATACTCTTGAAACACAAACTGAAGTCAAGACAAAAATAAATGCTTTGTTTTTCTAGGCAATACCTAAGAAGGCACAGGTTGTGCTATGCAGGGTAAAATATACATGAATTTTATGTACTTTTTCCTGCATTAATCCAGCAGGTGGACCCAGTAAGTCACTGGTTAGATTTCACAGAGAAGTAGGTGTTCCAGACTCCCTTGAAATTCCTAAACGTTTTAACAAAGCAAGTATCAAATATGAGAGAGAGATTCTGACTGAAGTGAAGTATGTGCTGTGAGCTTGGTGTGTTAGTTGCAGAAAATACACATAGCAGAGAGCATGTATGAGTAATTCATATATAAATGCATCTGTAGTGCATTTATAGAGCTAAAATGAAATTGTGCAAATGCATGTTTTTCTTTTTACGTGCAACTACTTTGATTTTTAGAAGCCTATTAATAAATAATGTAAAAAAAAAAAAAATTATGAAGAATAGAAACTGAATAAGCACTATAGAGGTTTATAAATTTCTTAAATCACAGAATCATAGAATGGCCTGGGTTGAAAAGGACCACAATGATCATCTTGTTTCAACCTCCTGCTATGTGCAGGGTTGCCAACCACCAGACCAGGCTGCCCAGAGCCACATCCAGCCTGGCCTTGAATGCCTGCAGGGATGGGGCATCCACAGCCTCCTTGGGCAGTCTATCCCAGTGCATCACCACCCCCTGGGTGAAAAAATTCCTCCTAATATCCAACCTAAACTTCCCCTGTCTCTGTTTAAAGCCATTCCCCCTTGTCCCATCACTATCCACCCTTGTAAACAGTCTTTCATCCTCCTGTTCATACACTCCCTTCAAATATTGGAAGGCCACAATGAGATCTCCCCAGAAGAAGCACTAACAAACCAAGTGTTTCCTTTTGTCATATATATCAGCTTATCAGACTTAAATGTGAAGTCTTAAATGTTCTAGGATGATAAACTATATGTAAGACTGTAAAGACAAACTGGTTGAATATTTCTTGCTGACTTCATTCACAGATAGGTGATTGAAAGTCACTCTGACTAGTAGCATATGTTTTCATCAGAACATGTATGTGTTTGCAACAAACATGTTTCAAAATGTAATCATTCTGACAGATTTGTTTTCTGTATACTGAAGTGCTGACTTACAATACTGTTGATCTGAGATTTGTTTCTGGGCACAGATTTGTGAATTAGAAAAGAAAGTTTTGCAGTGATGTTTGTTGTTTCACATTGTTTTCTACAGTTGTCTAATAGTATTTTTTTTTTTCCCACCTCTCCCTCTTACCCTGCCCCTTTCCAGTATCTGACCACAGTAACCTCCCAGAAATTGTGAGCAAGGTCCTAACTCAAGAAATGCAGAAAATCTTTGTCAATAAAAATTTGGAAAGTTTTAATGAGGAGTTTCTCAAACACAATGCTACCTCCATTCAGCACCAACTTTCAGGTTTGTTTAACTTTCCAATGCTTTTGCAAACGTGTTGATTTCAGTGATTCATGTTACCAATCAATTTCTTCATTATACATCGGTTGGAAAGAGACAGAAACTTGCCTGTTTACTTTTTTTCTCTGTCTGCTTGTACCACTTAAAGCAAACAAAACAAAACAAAAAAAAAACCCCACACAACTTACTCACTTTGTGCATTAGATGCATAAGGAACCTGCTGCTTACCTCTCTGAAGTCTAATAGCAGAACACCTGTAGTGGATTTCATAGAATCACCAAGGTTGGAAAAGACCTAAAAGATCATCCAGTCCAACCGTTCACCTATTCCCAATAGCTCCCACTAAACCATGTCCCTCAACACAACATCTAGCCTTTCCTTGAACACCCCCAGGCTCGGTGACTCCACCACCTCCCTGGGCAGTCCATTCCAGTGCCTGACCACCCTTTCTGAAAAGTAATGCTTCCTAATGTTGCTAAATCCTAATGGATTTGATAGCTTAAGCATGGAAGCAACGTCATCTCTTCTGTTTCGGCTTTTAATGTTGAAATAATTAGAAAATATAAAGCAAAACAATAACGTCTAGCAAATGTAATTATAAAAATCTTACATGGCAAAAGCAGTGTTTTTCCTCCTCTTTTCTATTCAACTGGAATGTCTCAGGGATATTGTCACAACTTTGTCAAGTAGCAATAGCGTGAATAAAAATAGAAGGACACACTTCTTTTCTGCTCACTAGGCAACAGTGAAAGCATGCAAATATGACAAATTCGTATTACTTCTGTGGAAAAGTTATGAACAGCTGCTGGATTTGAGAAAACTTGATTATTATTTTTTTTTCTTCAATTTCCAGTACTAATCTCGTTTAGTTTGCAAAAGTTATCCAAGTTCTGCCAGGGTTCACTGGAGAAAGTTAGCTCCAGAGAGCCGATGGCCTGGCTTAGAGGAGGAGTTTGGGGTAAGTCACCCCAAACTTAGAAGAGCTCTGTTTCAGAACAGCATCTTGAGAGAAATACTAGCACCCTTTTCCCTTTGAGCAGGTTCAGGTGTTGGGAAGTCAAGTACAGGTGTCTCAGCAGATGTTTGCTCCTGATTCTTTCAGATGTGGTGTTCTACTCTTTTCATCTTGTTAGGCATCTTGCTGGATGTTTTCCAGGTTCTACTTTCTCTTTGCATGTTATTATGGAAATATGTTTATTTTGTCCTAGTAATTCTACAGGATTGAGTGTGTCTGTATATGCAGCATTGCATTTGGTAATGCTATTATCTCAATGTTGTGCTTTCTTTTTTTTTTTTTTTGTGATAAGGTGCAAAAATGATGTATTTTCTGGACAAATCGAGGCAAGAAAAAGCAATTGCTGTGGCTACTAGATTGGATAAAAACATGAGAGACAAAAATGTGAAGGTAAAAAATGCAGTATTGAGAGAAGTGTGTAAAAATAATGTGTACTTAACTGAATGATAATATACATGCTTTATTTGTCATGATAAATTAATATTCAGAAGAGTGAGGTTTTTGAACTTTGGAAAAAGGTAATTATATCTAAATGCCAACACAATACCTGTGTTTGTTCAGATTAGTAAAATTTAAAGGCATTAACAGTTATTAACTTTTCCTTTTCTTTCTGTAGACATTAACCAAGGTTTTTGAGGCACTGCTTGACGGCAGTTTTGGAAGTTGCCACACTCAATGTGAAGAATATCAAGCAGCTTGTCATAAACTGTTTCCTTTTACATCTGCCTTTATGCCTGCCACAAACGAAGATGATAGCAGCATTGCATCTGTGAATCACACAGCCATTAACCACGACTTACTGTCTAATGAAATATGAAGTAGCATATGCAAGCCCGTGTGTGTGTGGCTGCATACCCACACACACATACAAAACTCTGACTGTCATTACATGCTGGCTGGATACGGATCAGGGTTACTTTTCCAGGTTGCATTTTAATATCTTTAACAGGTCTAAAATGAAATATTTGGTTAGCTTAATGAAATGGAGTATCCTGTTAGTTACTTTTTTTCCTCCCAACAAAAACTGCCAATATTTATGTAAACATGATCTTTAATCAGCATTTTTCATGTTTATACTTGTACAGTTTTAAGTCTTTTAATAATCCATCAGCCCTCCCTCACAAAAAGGAAAATGATGGATGTTAGACTGCTTTCACAAGTGTCATTGCATATACATATGAATGTGATCATATCCTGTTAAGAAATGATCTTTTGAGCATCTTTAGCAGATTAAGACAGAAGTGCTGCTTGAATGACCCTCTCCATCTTCTACTCTTGTTCTTGGGATTTTATTTTTTTTTACGTTTTATTTTTTAACCTTTGCTCAGTTTGGTTTCTTTTGAAGCACAGTGGATGTTGGCGGTTTGCATGTTTTTGTAAGGTGTGTGTCTCATGGAACCGGTGTTGATGGATATGAAGATTAGGTTTGTATGAAAACTAAGGGTTTTTGAAAAACTGTATTCTATCTGCCTTGTGTTCCATAACTATTATTTCTTAAGTTTATGATCAGTTTAACATCTTCTGTTTGAGTATTCTCAAGCAACTCCCTGAAAATGCAATGAATTTAATACTGTTGTCTGTTTTGGTTTTTTATTGTTGTTGTTCCATCTTCCCCTTCTTTCTCTCGCTTCTGATTTCTCCCCATCTGTTCACTTACTGACACTTAAGTTAAAAAAGCTGCTCCAATATTGGGTAAATGCATAAGGTACAGTAAAGGGGGATGCAGTTCCCCTCTACATCCTACAAATTCACTGCTAAGTTTACTGTATTACCTCCATTAAAAGTCTTAGTTGTGAATTTATGGCCAATATATCAGCACTTCTCCTGCCTAAACACTATTGCTGTAGGTGCTGCAAAGCAAGCAGTGTGTGAGGAGTGTGTTTCATAGTTAAAAACTGTTCAAGGGAGCACGAAGAGGATGACTACAAATCACAATGAATCTTTTTCTTTATTCTGGTGCATTAACTATTAAATACACGACATGAAAATGGAAGTTTGAATCTAATATACCTATTTAAAGCATAATGCTGGACAAAATGGCTACATATGACAGCTTTACATTCTATAAAGAACTGCTATCAAAATATAACTATACTGTGGCTTGTACAGAAAATCCATTTTCTGGAAACTGTAATGGAATCATTCAGTCAGTTTTGTTTTTATTCCACTGCAGTGTAAATAATTTCAGTAATATTAACTAGCCCCTCTAAGGCAAATATGAATTCACAAAGAGGGGATTTTATTAAGACAAATAAACTGTTCTAATTAAAATTCTCTTTTGTGTGTCATCTATTTAGATTCAAAACTGTTGAATGGAAGACTCACTGTAAAATATTGCCAACATATGTTATGCTGTAATAAATTATTTTGTACACACTTGCCTTTGCTTTGGAATTCTTGTGTATTTATGGACATCAAACATCAGCCCATCACACATTTGTTAATTTGTTTTCAGTTGCATATTCACTGGTTTAACCCAAACTCTCGAAATAGTTGAAAAGTAATGGCTGTATTTATCATATTGATGTATAATTCATATATAGCAATATGCTACCCTTAGAAATGCAGCAGGACATCTTTATGTTATGTATTCCCCATGCCGTTTGCTGTTGAACAGCTTGTGTCTCAGGCCGGGAATGGTAACTGACCATGATGGAGTTGTTTTGGCCCAGCTGACCCCTGGCACCACCTATCAGCCTGCATACAGTGGAGACGTTGGTGCAGTCCTTCCTGTCTTAGCATGATGACACGGTGCTAGAAATGTAATTCAGATCTTCAAAAGAAAGCTGCAGCAGTATGGATGGGAAGGTAAGGCTGCTATTCCAGTCCTCCAGCATCTGTTAAGCTTGCATTTTTTCAGATCAAACTCAAACAAAAATACTTGGCTTCTCTTTTTAGCAGTTTATTGCATGAGAAAACTGAGTCTTGACTTCTGGACTTACAGAATTGTAGGTCCTGTTCTGAGAATCCTGAAAATAGGGATTCGTTCTTCTATGACCCAGTGTGTGGTTGTTTTTCCTTGGAAGTTCTGGAGGCGTAAGCTGCTGAGTTTTGGGGCTGTCTTTACAGGTAGAAATCGTTGCAGAGGAAGTGTAAGGTAGTATGGCATGAATAACAAAAGTAAGGAAGAACAGCAAATGATAAGCAAATGCGTTTTTCTTTAAAATACTATGGAATGATTTGGTGTCCTCAGTAAATCTGAATTTAGAAAAGGCACCAAGCTGAGCAGCCCTGATAAGCCTTCCAAGAGGAAGCATGCCATAATATATAAATGCTAACAGTGTATATATGTCTAATCAGTATTTCACATTCCAACACACTGAGCTCTTGTAGCAGATGTGATATGCCAGGAGGTTGCTGATCTTTTCTTATCAGTCTGCTGGCATTGAAATAATTGCTTGAATGCATCAAGGATCTGTGGACAACCCAGATCCAGTCAGTTTGTGGAGGTAACCTGCAAGTCGAACAGCCTTAGATCTCCTTCATCCCAGAGGACTCTTCCTGTTGTCTGATCTTAGATCTGAGTCTGGTTATCAGTTCCGAAAGGAGGCAAGCCAGAAGGAATAGGTAAGAGCTGAGACTCAGGGTGTTTCTTATTTTCACCACCACCTATTCCTCTGAAAATACTCAATTATTATCATTTTTTAAAGGCTTTGACTAATCAAATAAATAATACCGTTTGCTCTGGCAAATTGACATTTCTATATAGGCAAGGTTTGATAGAATAACAAGAAACATTTTTAATTATATCAATAGCATTATATATAGCACTCAAAACTAAGCATACTAGTAATAGTACATGCAAACACTTTAAGATCTTGAGGTGCATTCTTACATCCTTCAAATCTAATCTGTGGTCCAGGTGGGCATGATGTGATGACTGCTTTAGCAGCCTAGAACTACCTGGAGATGAGATTTTCTGTCCAGGCAGGATGAGAACATGCAAATGCAGTGAGAGGCTGCCTGCAGAATACAGGACCTGCTTGTCTGGGCAGGTCTTGTGGTAATTTGTGATAAACGAAAATGTCTGCGTGGTAAATGAAAATGAATGCACGTGGAAGCTCGAACCCTAGGGTTCTTTTCAGCCTGAAACCATGCAACTTTGCATTTACTGTTTCACCATCATGATTTTAAGTATTGTTGGCACTGCTTTTTCCTGTCCATACGCAGGTTTCAATGCAAAGCTGTCAGCTCGTAGCATTTCCACTAGAGGGAAGTCTTGCATCTAGAATGATTTTATAGTAATGAAAGCCTGCAGCCATCTGTCTGTTTTCAGGTGTTTTCTGATATTGTTGGACAAACACAAGGAAATGTTTAATGTCTTTATTTCCTTCAGGCAGCAGAGAGAGGTTGTTTGCTTAAATGGCTGAATCAGATTCGCATTCACGTAGCCCAGGCATCCATAGGCCTTGACTTGGAGTTTTGAAGCTGGGAGCCTGGCCAAATGTGCCAACTGATGGAGAACAGAGGGCACTGTAGAGGATATCTGAGCCCCCGTCCGGTCAGAATAACCTGGGAGACCTCACTTCATATGCAGAAAGCATTGGGCAGCCTAGCTCCTGCCTTAACCCCTGCGCCTTGGAAGAGAGGCAGAACAGCCTTGAGGATTAGCATTTAGTCACGGACTAAATATATTGCCTGTTCACTGCTCACAGTTTTTTTTTCTATTAAACATACTTCAAGCCTAGACAAAGTTTTTGAGAGCATGCTGGTAAGGTTCAGGAGGAGGTTCAGGTTTTGAGAGGTTGCAGAGGTATTTCAGGTATGCGGAGTAGGAAACGTGGTGTTTCCGGAACGGTTTGTGTATGATAAGTGGTCCAACCTAAAGTAACCAGGAGGTGATGCTCAGAGCAGGAGCTGCCTGCCTGTTCTCTGCACAAAGGCATGAGGCAGACCTGGCTCACCAGTATGCCTTAAAACCTGCCCATGAACAGCAGACTAACTGCGTGAGTCCTGGCTTTGTGAATTGCAGTGTGGGAGATATCAAAGGAATCTGTTGACACTGGAGATGTCTAATCAAGTTTTACCTAATCCACACATGACTGTATTTCATACAAGCACAGAGTGCCTCGTCATAGAGTCTTGGGATGGCTCGGGTTGGAAGAGACCTCTGAGATGATCTAGTTAGTCAGCTTGGGCAGTGCGCCTGCACGTGAACTGGCTTGGACTGTAGGCAGCCTACTTCTAACCCTTATTATTTTGATACCAGGATGTGTAAGGCTGAAATCCTGTTTGCTTGTGATGTGCAGGCTCCTCTGTAACATACTGTGCTGAAAGATGCACAACCACACGATACTTCAGCCTCCCTGAGGATTTCTTCATTTCGAAAAGCTGAGCAGCAGGTTGTCTTCTCCCTGCGGCATCCCTCCTCCAGCCTCTCCCCCTGCTACAGGGGCCTTGGCACTTGCTGTTCACTTCTGTGAGTGGGATCAAATCAACAGCTTGTCAGGTACCTAACCCAGCAAACGTGGGTTGGTTGTCTGTCAGTAACTGGCAGTAATAGTGCAGGCAGTGATGTCTGATCAAGTACTTGAGGAGATGCCCACACACAGGTGAATCAGGATGTGAATGCTTTGTTTACAGCCTTCCATTCAGGGAAGGTAAAAATTCCTCTCCCTTGCCTCCAAACATAGAAAGCATGTTTTTTGGGAGGAAGCCATGCTCCTGGTAGAATTATTGAGGCAGAGCCCTGGCTGTGGCCATGCATGTTTCTTTCTAATGGAAAGATCACGGCTCTCCCATCTCTGAGGGGTGAAAAGTACCGGGGAAATGGCAGCAACAAATAACTCATTGAAGGAAAGCTACCTCTGTGTAAATCTGTTTTCAGCCAACTTCTCCTCAGTGTTGTCTATCTTGAGAGCAACCCTGGTCTTTCTTAGGACAGAGGGCTGTGGTGCAAGCCTGACTATTGGATACATGACCCACTGCTGTACAGGTTGGCTGAGGAGATGTGGCTTTTTTCCCTTCTCTTGTCTGATCCTTCATGCTGAGAGCTCATAACCCTGCTCTTCATAACAAGAGATTTATCTTCAGATCAAGTGCTAGGCCAAATACAACCCTATCTAAGTGGTAGTACGTGCTCTAATTTCGCATGTGAGCTTTGGAGTTTGCTTGTGGCTTCAGTAATCCTGGATACAATACACGTTTTCCAGTACCATAGCAGGATAGATCTGGATGTACAGAGCTGCTGTTTTCGGGTCTCTGCAGTAGCAAAGCCAGGCTGGACATGGCTGTGGGCAGCCTGGTCTGGTGGTTGGCAACCCTGCCCATGGCAGGGGGGTTGAAACTAGATGATCATTGTGGTTCCTTTTCAATCCAGGCCATTCTGTGATTTTTCCAGCAGTATTTTATTTCTATTATTTCTTAATACTTCTTTATGAATACTCTGACTAGTTTAATATGCAAATCCCCTACCATAGGAAAAAAAAAAAACACTAATAAATGGGTACTGGGCAGTAGGCAATTTTGAAATCCTGTTATTTATGGAATAATAGTGAAAAATAGAAAATGAGCATATGGAAGTAGTTGCTGTCACAGATCATCCCCCTGGCTGGGAGAATTAGAGCATGGTTTGTTTAACTTTCATTTGTGAGGAAGACAGGATGCTGCCATAGCTTGTCACAAAAATTATTCAAGGCTGAGGAAAAGGGAAAGAACCCAAGACCTTTAAGAATGATTCTTAAACTGAAAAGCAATTGTTTCAGAGGAAAGAGCTGGATGTGGTACGTGGTTTCTGCCTGTAACACTGATCCTTTTCTTCCTAACTACACAACCCCCTGTGCGCTCCTAACAGGAGAGGCTCCAACCTCCTAAAGCATGGTTATTTCCCAACCATAAATATGCAAATCCCCGTCCCTTAAAGGAGGGTGATTTACTGGCTAACTGAAGCGCAAGGCTTACGGCTTTTGTTCCACTTTTGTATGGTGACAGGCTCAATGGGGTCCCGGCCCTTGATTGGCACTCCAGCAACACAAATACATAAAGAGCTGCACTTCTGTTCTGACATACGCAGCCACATGCCTTCAGCAAACAAGTGCTCTTGCTTATTCTCTGCCTCCTACTGCCCCAGTGCCAACAGAGCAGAGAAGGGGAAGTTAAACTCAATTTTTCTGAGCTTGCTGTAGTAGGATGGATGGGAATGGCATCCAGCACCCCCCGTAATTCCTGAATACCTCTATTGTGACCATACTGCTCTGAGTTAACTTGAGATTGGTTCAATACAAGAGAACGATGCTTTTGGACCATAGGAAAGACAAAGCATTGGTCTAGTCACACAGGAGCAAGATGAACAAAATAGAGCCCCAAGTAAATTTTAGAAAGAAAAAAATAAATAAACTCAAGGCTCAGAAGGAATTCAGTGTCTCTAGGGAAATCTGAGAAATATTTTGCTTGTGTATAGTTAATATCTTTTCATACAGGTATTTTGGCCACAAGTATACTTTTTACCACAGTATTTATTAATCAATTCAATTTATGATCCTTATTTCTTTTACTTTGCTTAGAAAAGAGATGAATTAGGGGAGATGTCTTATTATTTTAATACAAAGAGCTGCCTTACATGTTTCAGTTCACAAGACTTACAATTTGTTTCCAGAGCGGTTTGTGTTTTAGATACTTTTCATATAATACAGGCCTCTTGTGGCATAAATTCCCATTTGTTTCCTGCATGTAATTATCTGCTGTTGAGTCAACATTCCTTCTCGACAAAACTGCTGTTTTGTTGGTTGTTTTTAAGTAACACAGCATTCAGCAATCTTGGCTCCTCAGTTTCTCAACAATTCAGAGAAAAAAATACGTGGAAAACAGTTTCTCATTCATATTTGAATCATCGTGGAGTGATATTCATGAACGGTTTAGAAGCAAAACTGGCAGAAAGGTATTGAGTGCTCTTCTCCAGCTCGTGGCACAGCACAAACCTTATCAGCATCCTATTGCTTACATTCTCTTGCTGACTTCTTGTCTTTTTGACCTTTCTTCTCCGCTTGGTCACTGGTTATTTCTTTGTACTGATAGAGGAAAGTCTACGAGACAGCATCCTTCCCCCTGTATTGAGATTCAGAAACACTGGGGCAGCTTTCAAGCAGTGTTTTGCTTCGTTGGTTTCCGCTATACTGAAGCCATCTCACTCATAAAGCAGCAGAGCTTTCATTAAGTGACGTTATTCCTTTCATCTTTCAAGAAGGCACCAAACTGAGTCTGGTCACATTGTTATAAACTTTTCTTATCTTGTTTACTCTCCACCACCCCTCTCCTCACTTGAACTCTTCTCCCATTCCATGCAATACTCAAAGTCCCTCGACCCAGAAATTCCAAATTCTTCAGCAATTTTGCATATCTTTTGGCTGTGGACAGAAGCTTACACTGAACTGTCCCTTCTAGTGATTTTGATACGGATGACTATTACACCATTCTGTTTCAGTGACTTTTAACCCAATTGGAACAATTGTGGTTACATTTAAACCACCAGAGGCACATTTCAGAGTAAATAACTTATTTAAATACATCCGTTCAAAATTCCTAGAGCTGCTGTCTTAAGTTACTAAAAGGCAGAGGAAAACGATGATATTATATTCCCATTTAAGAGGTAAACAAGCAGGAAGTTTGTAAGAGTAATGGGCTGCAGAAGGAAAGTTCTGGTTTTGGCAGAAGTTAGCAATAAGGTGTTTGCTTTGGTTGTGGCTGTGGGTGTCAGTAAGCTGGTCCATGAGTTTGCAGCACTGTTAATCAGAGCAAGAGAGAAAAACGTAAGGAACTGTGCTGGTTTGTGGTCCAGGTTCAGGTTTAAGGAAAGCCAGGAAAGGCTGGGAGGAGAGGAAGGAGAGGAAATTTCTGGCAGAAGATTTTCTTTGTGGTTTCTCAGATTATTTATACTGCTGTGAGTCATGCATGCTCCCCACTGTTGTCATGGATGGAGCTGCAGGTCATTGGCATGTATTTAGCCCAACCATTAGCTATGGTTGTGCCTCTGTTGGCAGCTAGGTAGCCTGTGTAAAATGCATGGGTGATCTCCACCAAGTTTTAATTAGGCAGCTGCCTTCATTAAAGAACAAGTTTAGCAATTTCCCCAAACAGTCAATTGCAGTTGCAGCGTGAAGGATAAAATAGATTGGTGTATTAATAAAGACTGTTGGTTAATGACTGGCTCTGGCTCGCTCTCCAGAGCAGCACCCCGAGGGCAGGGCCGTGATGCTCAGAGCTGGGGGGCAAGTTGTACCTATGATGCTTGGGCTATTCCTGCTTTGTGGCTCAAGGACTTAGGTTTCCCCAGCTGTCAGTCTGGCTGTGCCTTTTCATTCTGTGATAGTTTTCATTTTTTTCTCCTTCATGACTGTCTAAATTTTGGGTTCCCTGACTTTCCTTCGGCTATAATTTTGACAACATTGGGTTTCTCTTGGTCTTTCCTGGGTTTTAAATGCAGTATCTACTTCAACTATCTAGCAATGCTACTTTTTAAAATAACTATTATTTTAACAGGCTGAAATGTATTAGAAGATTCTCGGATGTTATATGTGAAGAGCTGTAGACTGCTTCTACAGGCAGGGATCTGACACATTAGTTTTTGTCTGAGATGAATACCAGTGAGAACACAGGATGAAATTTCACCAAACATCTGCTTTTAATTGTGAGCACATGGTACTTACTCAACAGGATCAATACCTTGGGGTACTCCTGATCTTTGAGGTAGGGAAAGGAAGTGATGGATTAGACCAGAAGTTTTCAACCGCCTCTGACATGCAACCCATCCCCCCTTCTACAGCTCCAGTTTCCAATGGAGCTGCACATGCCCTGCTTGCAGTAAATTTATTTTTTCTTTCCTTTTTTTACACCAATGCTTCATAAGTTATCTATGAACCTGCAGGTATCCCTGGGTTTGAAAACCACCATATCACTCCAGCAGAAGCATCCATGTCTGTGTAAATGAGTCCTAGATTTCCCTTCTTGCACATCAAGACAAGGTTTTGTGTCCAGCATTGGTGTTTCACTGAGAAGACTAGCACCTTATAAGCGTGGCAGCCCAGCAGTGCCAGAGTATCTGTTGGTGCTGTAAAAGTATTTCTGTGAAGAATATTTACAGAACGGATTTATTGGTTTAAATAGCTCTGTGGCTCGCAAGTTTGTCGGGTCAAAAATGCAATAGGAAACCACTGTCAACATTGCAGCACCAGCTGAGGAAGGTCTGGAGACACTGTGTCGAATGGTCAAGAAGACGCTCACTTTAAATACACCTTGGACTGCTGCCTAGAAGAAGGGAGGGATTCAGTAGCCGAAGTTTACATTACAGGCTGTGTTGGAGGCTTCCACCAACAAACAAGAGCAGACGGACGTGTCTGTCTGCAGCATTTCAGGGCACTGTGCTTAGAAGGGACTTTTCCCTTTTGCCAGGTGTTGGCTGCTCCTCTTGGCATTGATGGCAAAAATGCATCAGGCTCAGCTGGAGCATCCTTCAATGATACTTACGGTGACCTGTGGATACACGTGCGCTGTAACATAGAACAAAAAAGGCATAAAAGACAGTCTTTAATTCCACACGCATAAGCTAAGTGCTTATGCAGAAAATCAAAATTCACCAGCTGTATATCTGCTGCAATCAGTGGAATCCACAGTTGCTTAGGAGACAGAAAGAGCTGCAGTAGGTGATATGAATATCTAGTGGAAGAAATGCTTTGACACTTGCCTATGGAGCATAGCCAAGGATTTCTTAGGAAAAGAAAATCCCCAAGCACAAAACAGAAAAGAAAGGAAGTTCAGGGAGCTATTTCTTCAGAATGCCTAGAAATGATTACAAAAATAGCAAATCTGTGTGTAAAGCAGCAATTAAGGAGAAGGCCAGGGAAAAGCTCTTGTGTTGTTACTGGGAAGCAGTTCCCTGCCTGCAACCCTCTGCTCTCTGCTTTTATCAGCTCTGGAGCTCACCTGGCTCAGCTGAGACAGTTCAACCCAATCCAATAGAAAGCTGCTCAATTTCTTTCTTGATTAGCCTTCTGTTCTTCCAGTGTGTTGAACTGGCTCAGCGTAAGGTGAGACAAACCCATTACACATGGCATGCAGAGAATTTAGGATATGGGAAGGAAGGAGGAGAAGCTGTTCTCTGTTCTGTGGCAGAGGTTCTGTTGAGCAATTCCAGCCTTGCTGTATTGCCTCAGCCTTCACTCTTTGTGATGATGTGGCCTAAGTAGGTTCTTGGGCAAGAGAGAACTGAGGCCAGCTATGGGATCAAGCCCTTGTATTCTGAGGCTATGAGTTCTTCCTAGCCACATGCCCTATAGTTCTCCATTGTTCCTGTTGTCTTTCATCCTTCTCATGCTCTTGACGTCATATTCTTATCTCTTCTTCTCCGCTTTTTAACCTCATTTGCTCACTATGGTCTTCAAAAAAGATTGTTTGTAACCACTTCTATTAGCAGAAAGGAAAACAGAGGAAGACCACAAGAAAGGAGGAAACCACAGAATAAATAAGAATTGAACATTACCATGAGAACTTCTTTTGATCCACAGAAAAAATAAATAAGTTCTTCCATGTCAGCTGGTAAGGAAAGGTGAACTTTCTGCTAAATACAGATTATTTGTTGTCTGGAACATTGTTTTTCTCATTGTACGTCTTTGAGGAGCACTGACAATATGTCTCAAAATGTTGTTACAACTTCAAATTCGAGAAGTCTCAGAGATAATTTTCCTTCCCTCTCCCTGTTCCCAACACCTCTATTTTAGTTCCAGATATCCTCATCAACACACGAACATAATCATAGCTCCTGATGCATATGCATGGAATAGCACCTGATGTCTGTTTTCAGTACCACTGGTTGTAACAAAATGTGACAGCATCTTGCCCAACAGGCATTTTACAGAACAGATATTTTAGCTGCTCAGCCAGCTTTTATTTTAAAAGACTGAGAGGCAGCACAAGATCAGTGGCAGCTGTGGCACGTATAAACATCATGTTAACCTGACTTCAGGACAAACCAATATTGTTCAGCTCTGATTAAAGAAACCCCTCCACTGCAGAGTACCCTGGCTCTATGTGTTTAGCAGCTCCCTGTGTCTCGCTCTCCACCTGCTCCTGTGCTCACGTCACCACAGTGATGCTCTAATCCAGCTGCCCCTTGGCTGTATTCACAGCTCAGTGATGGATCGAGCCAAGAAACAACCACAGGACAGCATGGGCAGATTCAGGTAAGTGTGGACAGAGAGCTGAAGTGTAGTGATGTGCCACAGCAACACGTGAAGCTCACAGTGCATCACACAGCAATAAAACACAGGATGTTGCCTCTTTCAGAGGCAGAATGTCTTGGGTTGGAAGAGATGTGTTAAAGCCCATCCAATTGCAATCCCTTGCAATTATCAGGGTTGCCACCCAGGAGCTCAGGATTCCCAGGATCCCATCCAACCTGGCCTTGAGTGCTTCCAGGGATGGGGCACCCATAACTGTTCTGGACAGCTTGTGTCAGGGCCACACCACCCTCTGAGGGAAAATCTTCCTCCTATTATGTAATCTAAACCTCCCTTCTTTTAGTTTAAAGCCATTCCTGCTTGTCTTATCACTGTAAGTCTGTGTAAAAAGTCAGTCCTCCTTCCCATTTATACTGGATTAACTTTGATTACTGGAAGGCTGCGGTGAGGTATCCCCAGCGCTTTCCCTTCGTGCAGGCTGAACAAGCCCAGCTCTCACCTTGTTTTCATAGGAGAGGTGCTCCAGCCCTCTGCTCATCCTCATGGCCTCCTCTGGACCCTCTCCAACAGTGTGGAGAGGGTCTTCTTGTGCTGGCAGCCCTGGATGGAACCTCACAAGAGCAGAGCAGAAAGGCACAACCACCTCCCTGGCCCTGCTGCCACCCCTTTTTTTTTGATGCAGTAGGCTTTCTGGGCTGCAAATGCACACCGTTGGCTTGCATCGAGCTTTTCATCCACCAGAACACCCATGTCCTTCTCTGCACGGTTGTTCTCAATGAGTTTTTCTTCCAGTCTGTACACATATCTAGAATTGCCCTGACCCGAGGACAGCACCCTGTGCTTGGCCTTGTTAAAACTCACTGGCTTCACACGGGCCCACCTCTCCAGCCTGCCCAGGTCCCTCTGGATGGCGGCCATCAGGGGAAAAGAGGTGGTCTTTTTATTTGGGATAGCAGCGAACTCGGGGACGTACCCAAGTGCTCTCCAAACCCCGGCCTCAGAGCAAGCACCCAGTATTTGTAGAGTGATTAAAGGATGTGCCGGGCTCATCCTTGAAGCTCCAGCAACACAAAACACCTTTATCGCCGAGCAAGGAGGAATCGCTGCTCCTTCCCACGCAGCTCTTCCAGCTCCTGGCTGCGAAACCCACTCAGGCTGAGGCGCAATACCCCAGAAAGGCGCACCTGCACCGCCCGCCTTCCCCGCAGCAGCGGGCAGCACCGCCTCCCGCTCCCTCCCCTCAGCCCCCGACCCGGGCGGGCTATAAGAGGCGGCGGCGGCGGCGGCGGCGGCGGGGCCGGCAGTGGCGGGGTGGCCGCCATGAAGCCGCCTCAAGCGCAGCGTGCGGCGGGCCAAGGTAGGACTGAGGGATGGCGGCGGGATCCAGTGGGAGGAGGAAGGGTTCTGGTCTCACCGCGCAGCGGTTCGCTCAGCCGCCGCTTTCTTTTCCCCCCTCAGCCGGCGGCCGGCGTCCCGCGGCGTTGCAGGAGGAGGCGGGCGGCTTGGCGGAGGCTCTGGGAGAGTTCGAAGCGGTGCTGGAGGACTTCGCCTGCCCCGCCGGCCGGAGCCGCTTCCACTACGGGGAGCACCTGGAGCGCATGAAGCGGCGGAGCAGCGCCAGCGTCAGCGACGGCAGCGGCCTCAGCGACTCCGAGAGTGAGTGCGGGTCGGTCGGTCGGTCGGTCTGTCTGTCTGTCTGTCTGTGCTTGCGGGCAGACCGCGCAGAAAACTTTCTTAGAGTTGCTTTGGATTTTGCCTTCGTTCAAGCGAAGATGCGATGGATGATCACGTAATGTGTCTGGCGTTGCTGTTCCTTGCGCGGTCTCCAGTGTTGGAAGGCGCTGTCTGCTCTTGCGCTCTGGTGCAAAACAAGAGGCGCTTAAATTGATCGCTTTGAGAGTCTCCGACTAGGGAAATGCTCTCCTGTTGGGAAAGGGAGGGGGTGAAATGCAAACAAACAGCAGAAAACTCCAAGAAAACAGCATCAAGAACTTAAGTTGTGTCTATGGAAGAAGATAGACTGCTGTCTGTGGTTACTTGGCATGTCTGCTCTGACTCACAGTCACAGAATGGCCAGGGTTGGAAGGGACCTCATGGATCATGAATCTCCAACCCCCTGCTGCAGGCAGGGCCACCAACCTCCCCATTTAATACCAGACCAGGCTGCCCAGGGCCCCATCCAACCTGGCCTTGAACACCTCCAGGGACGGGGCATCCACAACCTCTCTGGGCAGCCTGTGCCAGCACCTCACCACTCTCTCTGTAAAGAATTTCCCCCTGATATCCAACCTAAATCTTCTCTCCCTCAACTTAAAACCATTTCCCCTTGTCCTGGGGAGACTCATGGGACGTGTGTCTTGAACAAGTGCTTTTAATTGCTCTGTTAGGGCTGAAATGAAAGGCATTTTGGGGAAGACAAAGATGTTCTTCTGATTGGGGCAGAAGATCTAGCGAGAGACTGCATGCTCTCGTAAATCAGCAGGTGGGATCTTCAGGAAGATCTGGAAAATAACTTATCAGAAGGGTGAGCTGATTTAGACTGAATACATCAGTGGAATAGCACAGTAGAAAAGAGTTGGCTCTGTGCAAAGTCCTAAAGGATCTTCACTTAGGAACTTGTCTAATGCCAGTCCTGGTATGTAATTGAGTTTCTCCCTTACTCATGTCTAAAGGGGATGGCTATGGAAGAATTGGAAGTTTTCAGGGTGCTCATGTGTGCACTAAGAGTCCTATTAGGATCCAGCTGTCTCAACCATATGAGGGTATATTTACAGGAAAAGGAAAAGAACATCAGTCTGCTTTCCTCCTTTCTTAGAAAAGTCCCAGTAAAACACTTGCGAAAGGCTTCATTCAGGGCAGGCAACTTTTTCTTTTGAAGCGAGAGTAGGGTTGGAGAGGGACTGTGGATTTATGAAGAGCTCCTTGTACAAAACAGGCTCTGGTGTCTGATGTAATCCAGCAATGCTCCCTGTAGCTATTTCAAGAATAGGTGTAGGGAGTTTTCTACTTACCCAGGCTCTTTCCATTCAGACTGAAGTTTTCTCCCTAGGGCTGCCTTTCACTTGGTCTCTGTCCTGCAGCACAAGTGCAGTGCTAAATTCATGACCTCGCTATTCTCTTGGTAACATGTGGGTTAAACATCACTTCAGGATCAAGGAGAAGCTGGGCTGAAAGAGCAAGTAATTGCAGTGTAACAAGGCGAAAGAAATGCCAGCAAGGTTATCTGCAGATGGTTTGGTTTATGGTCTTGCTCATGAAGGCTCTGTCTCTGCAAAGTCTTATTATGCATTGCTGCAGACTATTCTAAGAATATCTTGTCATGTATTTACAGAGCAGTTCCGACTGTTACGTTTTAGTTTCCCATCAAGAAGATAAAGTACTGATCTCATCTCTGCTGATGTGAAGTAGCTGAAGGTTAGGATTTCTGCCACTCCCGTGGTGGTATCTTTGACTGGAGGATGTGGGGGGGGGAGGAGAGGAGGGGGGATGTTTTAAGCTGTAACTCAATTTCAGGGCACTTCAATTGGTCTACAATTTACTTTTCTAGAAGCTAGTAACTGATAGCAAATGGTCATAAAAATACTGTTTTACAGTGTGGTAAGGAAAGGACTCTCCCGGGGCTTCTGCCGTGAGGGTGATTCCATTTAATTTAAACAGAAGGATTTACAAAAGATTGTTTTCAGTGCAGTTCAACCAGCAAATAGTGCTTTGTGGGGGTTTTGTTGCTTTTCTTTTTTTCCTCAGTTTAAAAATCTCTTCTTGGGGA
The DNA here is from genome assembly GCF_951394365.1 of Tetrao urogallus. NCBI lineage: Eukaryota > Metazoa > Chordata > Aves > Galliformes > Phasianidae > Tetrao > Tetrao urogallus. The sequence continues at coordinate 30,359,279 of NC_136813.1, read as the reverse complement.
AGATGGCACCAACAGCACTAATGGAAAAATTTCTATGACGTATTCTGACCTCTTAAGGAGAAGAAAAAAAGAAAAAAAGAAAAAAAAAAAAGATTGAAGATGCTACTTTGGAAAGTGGATGTGATAGTGCTTGGCTCTCCCACTTCTCACCCTGACATTTGATTAGATGATCTTTGGACCAGGTCTGTCTTGGCTGTGGTTAAGCATTACATCTAACACACCAGACTCTAGAGCTTACGGTAATGAAAATGCTAGCATGTGCAGATGTTCATGATGATGTTAGTGCTTGGCACACAAGTGTTACATTAACCACAACAGCTGATTGAGTCACTGCTGGAAACCATGATGCAGTTGGGGGTTCAGTCCAACAGGCATTCTTGGATGAATACCAATTCTGTTTTGACTTTGATGAATTCAACTGAAAGAATAGCAGCTTCATGCTCCAGGTTATTGATTGTGCAGAAGCCTCTGAGTTGAGGGATATCTTTGTTTTTCACTGTGTATGTTCATTGTGATAAAATAGGATTTGGATTAGAGAGTGCAGTCTGGTTAGATTCTGCTAGCATAAATGCAGCAGAATTTATAGACTTTACAGCTATCATTTGCTGCTGGTGTGTTGGAATAAGCTTAAGACTTGAGGGAAAGGACCTGGAGCTGTTATAGGGAGTGTTAGGTTCGGCCTTAAGGAAAGGTTCTTCATTAGAGGGTGGTTGGCATGAAAGAGGCTGCTCTGGGCAGTGGGCACAATCCCAAGCTGCTGGTGTTCAAGGAGTGTTTGGATGCTGCTCTCAGACACAGGGTTTGATGTCTGGGTGGCCTCGTGTGGAGCCTGGAGTTGGAGTTAATGGTCCTTGGGAGTTCCTTCCAACTAATTTGATCCTGTGGAAGAGTAGAGGCTTGCCTGTGCAAATTCTGTGTTCACTTGATGTATTTTGTTTTACAGTACATATATTAATGTCAGGACAATCGAGTTTAGGCTTACAGTAATGAACAGAGAGGAATACTACGAGAGGTAGAGAAGAAAAATGCTTTAGCATTCTACCAAAGCTTCAATAACATCTAGAAGCCAATTACCATAATTTGATGGTATACTCTGAATTGTTTAGACATCAGCTACGGATGCATTTTTTTTTTTTTTCTGAAACAGGTTTGGCTTCCAGTCTGCCTCTTAAACAGCACTGCAAAATAAAATATGTCAATTCAGTTCTTGCACTGATGTAGCCTGCAGTGCATAGCTATTTTTAGGGGCATGTAAATGCTTTCTGACCAATACCTCCTGGCTTTTAAACACAATGAAAGACCATGAGTGCATCTGGAGCTCTTAATTCTTTAATTCAAAGCCGAGCAGGTGCTAGTTTCAGGGGCTGAATCACTGGTAAATGTGCAGTGCCAGGCATGCTGCAAGGAGTCACAGTTACATGCATGGAAGTCTGTGGGGTTGGGCTGATGCCTCTCTGAAGCTTCAGCCACTGCAGCACTCGTCCTGAAAAGCCAGTTTACGTATGTGTTCTATTGCAGTATGTAGGGAAGTTGCAGAGGGACGACAGAAATGAATGAAGAGATGAAATAGTTTCCAAATGACTGACTAGACTGAGCTGCCAGCCTAGAGATGAGATGGCTTGGGTGGGGACAAGCTGTCTTCCAGAACATCCCAAATGACATCAGGAAAGTGACTGCGACCTCGCCCAGTATAAGAAAATAAAATTAAGCCAGCAAGACTCAAATAATCACGGAATCAAAAAATGGCCAGGGTTGGAAGGGACCTCAAGGATCATGAAGCTCCACCCCACCCTGCCACATGCAGGGCCACCAACCTCCCCATTTAATACTAGACCATGCTGCCCAGGGCGCCATCCAACCTGGCCTTGAACACCTCCAGGGATGGGGCATCTACAGCCTCTCTGGGCAAAAATGATCTGAATAATGTTTTAGGCTACTGACACACTTAAGGGAAAGAAAGCCAAGGGATGTCAGGTACACATACTTCTTGCCAGGTGTTGCAGTTTAATGAGAACTATGCTTTTTGGTAAGGTTTCTTGTTCTTGCCTCTGTGGCATACTTATTTCTTTCCTGTCCTTCAGAAAGAAAACCTTAGGGAAGGGGATGACTGGAGCTGGCAATGCTGCCTCACCAGTAGTAAGCATGATAGAGGAATAAGATGATAAGCTTTGAAATAATGAGAAGTTGATCTTGCACATCTGAATTTCAGATGTCCAAAATCTCAAATCTCTTACACTGTTCAGCCTACACATGCCAATGGTGAGAGGTGTGAAATTCCAGTGGCTGTGCTGTAACAGATGGTTGATGGCTGGGCAAAAGCAGCGAAACAATGCAATGAAATGTAAGTGTGATTGTGATGAACCAAGCCTTCTCCTTGAGGGCCACAACATGCATGTTGTGAAGCGAGCTCTGGGTGGTGAGTATTTCTCGCTTCTATGGGTTGCATTCAAGCCCAGATGTTTGATTTGTAGCACGTATCTGTGTTCTGACTCGCAATTAATTATGCAGTCTATTCATTAAGTGCTGAATATTGTTACATAATGAACTCACAATTTGCAGACTTAAGTGGAATTGCAGACCTTTTTCTCTGAAGACTTTGGGAATGAGGTATTTTTCTTCAACTTCACTCATTGCAAATTACAGTCAAAACTTTTACTGATTTCAGTTCTTCTTCGTACCATGTGCTGCGCTGTGGTTCTATAAATAACATAATAATAAAGAAATCAGACAGCTGGTCTCTTCTGTTTCATTTTAAAACAGACAGCCTTGGAGGCTTTCCTCCTTCAGTTAGTTACTGTCCAGAACCTTCCAGTTGTTCACGTCATGGGAACATGCTTATACTTTCATGGTACTGCAGTGTTGCTCTTTTTGTGGTTTATTTATATACTGGAACACCAAAGGTCAATGCTAACTACAGATTACGTTGCCAAAGTAAAATACACCCATATCTGTTGCAACCCCCTAATTTTGCCTCTATTGGCTTAGTTTAGCTCAGTTGCTTAACAATCAGATTTTAAGTTTTTTTTTTGTTTGTTTTTTTTTTTTTTTTTGAAGACAGTTCTAAGAGACATAGTTTGTACAATGGCACACAGGCAGTAGAATCACAGAATGGCCGGGGTTGGAAGGGACCTCAAGGATCCAACTTCCCTGATGCAGGCAGGGCCACCAACCTCCCCATTTAATACCAGACCAGCTGCCCAGGGCCCCATCCAATCTGGCCTTGAACACCTCCAGGGACAGAGCATCCACAACCTCTCTGGGCAGCCTGTTCAGCACCTCACCACTCTCTCTGTAAAGAATTTCCCCCTGATATCCAACCTAAATCTTCCCTCCCTCAACTTAAAACCATTTCCCCTTGTCCTGCTGTTATCTACCCTTTCAAAGAGTTGATTCCCCTCCTGTTTGTAGGCTCCCTTTAGGTACCGAAAGGCTGCAATGAGGTCACCCCACAGCCTTCTTTTCTTCAGGCTGAACAAGCCCAGCTCCCTCAGCCTGTCTTCTTAGGGGAGGTGCTCCAGTCCCCTGATCATCTTTGTGGCTCTCCTCTGGACCCTCTCCAAAATCCAACTGCAGAAGAATCCAACTGCAAAGCCAAAACCATTAATGGATGCAAGATGAACTTGCATCACAGAGAGGGAAGGGGTTGGATGAAGAAGGGCAGCAGCAGTGAGATCCTTGGCATCAGCCTCCAGCTATTAAGTTGCAGGGGATGTTATATTTGCATGGCAGTGGAAGTCTTCCAGGGCCCCTTATTGAAGGCAAGTCAGTGAGCCTGGGCTGTGGCAGGACTGGAGTGTCCTTTTTCCCAGAGCTGCCTGCCCCAGAGCTTACATCACTTACGAAGGTGGTGGTTTTGCACTGTGGGGACCACAGGAATTCAACAGTGCTTTGTTTTCAGTTTTTATTTGCAAAGTTGATATTCCCAGCACCAAAATCACTGCTGCTTGGTGGCAAGCATAAGCCAAAGGCACTACCTAAAACACCACTCTGCTTCTTGTGAAAGATAAATAGCCATATATGCTTGAAATGGTTTAATTTTACAGCCCATCAGAGGGTACCTCTGTTCCGTGAAAGCTTTTCACCTTTCCCTGCTTTTAATACATTGCGAGGTCAGTGGTCAGTACTTCCAAGCGCTCGTAGAAGGACTACAGGGAAAAATACAACAGGAATCAGGATGATGAAGAATTCAAGTATGTGTGTGTGGATGTACATAAAAATGCACAAATAGATCGAGGTCAATTTAAATGGCACAGTAGTCTTCTGAAATCTGAGTTGCCTTCACAGGGGTTCTCAAAAAGAAACCTTTATTTCAGCCATAGGTAAAAGCAACTGGAGCTTTAGATGTTATGCATGAGAAGCACAGGTTTGTAATAGCTTCCCAGCATCGCTACATCTGATGCCTGGATACCAGTAGCATGGGCTTTGCAGTAAAAGTGTACTCAACTTCATAGCTTTTGTTCTCTGGATTACTTCTTATGAATTCACCAAACTTTTAAAATAAATCCCTTGAGAATTCACAGCCTGTTCTTCCCAAATGTTACCTCAGAAATGTGTTTCATCATTGGTCTGTTCTGTTGGTGTTTCATTGGGTTGTATCCTTGGCTATTGCCCTGTTTGTGTGAGGTGTTATTTGGCTTTTTCATAATGGCAGGGCTTTTATCCCAGTTAAAATTTTCCATTCTGAGTTCCTTGTTCAATAGGGTTTGCATCTTGGCTAAAAACTGATGTGGTTTTAGTTGAAAGTTGCTCAATTTCAGGAAGAGATTTGTCATATCTTTAACTATGACTTGAAACCCACTAATGTGCTAGGGTTCATTTCATTGTACAATGCTGCTGAGAAGATGGTGATGCAGAGCAGAGTCAGATTCCTTCTCTCACTTCTTATGAGGATTAGTTAATCTTTTTAGGGGCTGCTTCAAAAAACATTTATGTCTTTTTTCAATGCTTTTTCTTTCTGAAGCTCTCAATTCTGCCCTGTATTCCCCAAATCTGCCAGAAGTTTCAAGTAGACTAGTTCTGATCCTCTCAGGTTTAGACAGAACAGGCATTTAAGGCTGAAGCTGCAGAGATCATGATGAAAAGTTAATATGAAGCATCATCCCACTTCTGCACCAGAAGTACCAGCAGCTGACTTGGCCAAGCCATAATTTCAGATATCAGATGCCATTTTGTTTGCACAGTGCTGTGAGTAGCACGTGCACTTGTAGCAGGAGCTGAGCTAATAGCAGAGGGAACTGTATGATGAGGTATGATGATACTGTGATTGCCCAATATACATATGTACAAGAGAAAAGATCTGCCAGGGTGAAGCCCCTCACGTAAGCATTTGCAGTTGTGTGATGCAGCAGAGTGTTGGGCAGGTCAGCATTTCTGCCCTTAACGAGGCACTGCCTTTTTCTGTATGTTATTGCCACAGCAAGTGATATCATTATGCCTCATGTAATAACGATGCTTCTGAGGAACCATTTCTCTCCCAGAGCTCTTAATTCACTTTTAAAATAACTTCTGAAGAATTCTGGTTACTGAAATTTCCCATAATACAGTGAATCATTCCGGCCTTGTGAGATTTAACTTAGGTATGGGATGATTGCTGTAATACTCCCTAGATGATGCTAAGTGCAGAGGATGCTTTCCTTTCCAGGAGACAAAGAAAGGGCCCAGGACTTCTTCCTTTTAAACAGTAGGTGTGGGAACAATAGCCTTCAAACAATAAGTTATTTACTCATCCCTCTGGCTTTCAAGTTGGTAAACTTCAGTTCTCCAGACTTTGAAGCCCATGTGAGAAACATTCTGTTTTTTCATTTAATCCTATTGCAAAATTTGAGACAGTGCTATTTTTAACTTGAAATGATTTTTTTTGTTTGTTTTTTGTTTTAACAGGTGCAGATTCACTCTACAGGAGTAGTTTCAGCCTCAGTGATGAAAAACTTAACTCTCCAACTGCATCTACTCCAAGTTTGCCATCTCCATCAGTAACTCCTTGTAAAGGTAAACTTAAATCCTCAGTGTTTCTCCTGAATTCTCAACTATATAGGCTTCTCCCTTTGGACAAAGATACACATTTATGCATGAACTCTCAGTTTTGCTTTCATTCAAAAATAAGGATTACTGATAAGCACACTACAAGTGCAAGAATTATTGCTGCTTGTGGTCAACACCATGTCATGAGGCATCCATGCTTCTTCACAGGTTATTCAGTAGCTTTTGGTTTTGAATTGCCCAGCTACAGAAAGTTCTTTGGTTAGTCAAATCTGTTACAAAACTGCTTACAGAATACTCACTTTAGAATTAACAAGTCTAACTTAAGCAACTAAGTAGCCTTAGTGTCCCATCTGTGCACAGAAATGCTTAGCTGTGGGGCTGCAATGTGTGACTGGTTGCAAGTAACAAATAAAATGTTCTTTTACTAATTACCAAGATGCTAGGCAGAAATGTGTCATAGTTAATGAGAAGTAGGGAGTTAAGTGTTTCAGTTAAACTGGTACTACTCAGTTAATACTTGGCCAGGAGTTGCACATGAGATCAAGACCTTTTTCCTGATGAGAAGGTAGAAATAGTTGGGACCACCCTGCAATAGACCTTGGAAGTGAGATAAGGAAGCCACTTGAAATAAACCTAGGTTGAATGGAACCAGTGATGTTCTCAGCAGTGAAAATTTGAGTAAATGCTTGGATGTAAACTGAACGTGTGTGGATCTTGATCAGAGGATCTAACATCTAGCAAACCACAAATAGATGAGGTTTGGATTTGGGCAGGACTAGGAGCTAACTGAGTAGGGTAAGGACATGAATGCAATATCTGAATGCAGTAATAAAAATTCCACATTAGCAAGGTTGACCTTGCTATTCCAAGTAAACTTGACCTACAGCTTTTTTTCCCCACATCTTCAGTGTGTTCTTTTAAAGGAAGCTAGACAGGCTTGGCTTGCCTTTGTCAAAATGATCAAAAGCTTTAGTTTTCAGTTATTTACCTTCTTCTCTAAGAATGCATTTGGACACTGCAGCAACCATCAACTTCTCCAAAAGCAATCCAGAGCAGATTTGATACCACTAAAAATGATTTGGAGGATTGTGTGGTTCCAGTGGTTTCTTTTGTCACGTCTTAATACTGATTATCCCTTCCTAATCTGCAGCAAAACTTGGAGACACAAAAGAACTGGAAGAATTCATAGCTGATCTTGACAGGACACTAGCAAGTAAGTTTTTAGGAGACTGCTTATTGCTTTGTCTCTGATTACAGTCATGGGGTGATGAAAGCCAGTGTATTGGTGGAAGTTGTATATTCCAATTGCCTACTGAGTTCTTCACTATGATTTGAGAGGAGTGTGGGTAAACAAAATAAAGAAGCCAACCCAATACCATGTTCCCCACCATGTATTCTGCCTATTCTTTTTCTTCCTGTGCTGTTTGAGGTGTGATACTGGGTGATTTTTTTCCCCATGGACCAGGGCGTAGAACCCAAAACAACAAAGCATAGGACTAGATCTACAGAGTCACGTGTTCAAAAGCTGTGAGCTGGGTTTTTTTGTATTTGTGGAGGTATTCTCCTTTCCCCATAATTCATGAAGCCACAACCATCTGTCTTGGTTTTAACTCAAGAGAGCTGTCCTTACAAACTTCCCACTTCCCTATCTCAGAAGTGAAACCAGGATTAAGATATTTCTAGCTTCCTGATTATTTGTTTATTTATTGTCTTATATGCATGCTTGAGCCAACTGTCCTTACCACTCCAACTTAATTGACAGATTGGTCTTCTGAGAAACTTCTGAGTTTGCAGGTTTGGGGATTTTTGTTCTCTATAAATCTCCGAATTTGACTTAGCTGTTGTCTTGCACAGCTGTCTTGCAGCTAACTGCGAAGGGGCTGGTAGTGCACTGACTTCACTGCCTCCTTGCAGAGCACAGCTAAAGTGAGGCTAGGAATTGCTACTTGCTGTGCTAGTTCTTACCAACAAAGAAACCTTTAGCTATCTCAGCAGATTCTCATTTATAGTGTCACTAGTTTTACAGTGATGTGCCATCTTTTTCATACGTTGAAGTTCTAGGAAAGTCTAATTTCCATCTGATATTTCACTTTTTTTTCTGAGGAGTCACTATTTACATGCTTTGAGGTTACACAGACTTTTGTAGCAGCTTCTTGAAGCATAATACAACTATTAAAATAATAATAGACCTGAGTTCTTATGTTAACCTTTTGCCTTTCATATTACTTCTTAAAAAACATAAAAAAACCCCAATAGTTGTGCCTATCAGGCAGCTAGCAATCTTACTAAATACAGACTTCATAGTTGCTCTTGTTTTGTATTTCCAGGTATGTGAAATGAATCTTTGGCACTGCTTGCCTGTGGATGTCATCTGAAGGATAAGTGACATCAGTGGTGGAGAACTGCTGCCTTTGTCTGATAACTTTGCTACCCAAGATATTCACCTTGTGAACACAACCTTTGTAAACTCCTACAAGTATTTAACTGGCAAACATCAGTGTTGTTACTTTGCAGCAGCTGGAATCAGATAACTTAAATTTTCCAGCTATATTTTACTTTAAAATATAGCTTGAATTTTAATTTAAAGTTGCTTTTATGAAAATATATTTGTAATTTTATATAGTTGAGAACTTTTAATGCTTTTTTCCATTATAATATATTTTTATACAAATAAACCCTGAACTGGAATCCAGATCTCTGAAACTTTCATATGAACATGTGAGCTGTGAAACATCAGTACAAATTATGCACTTACTGAAAACATGGAGCTTGAAAATATCTGATAAGACTGTATTTTTTATTAGGCAAAATGTATTACACTGTCTTCATACAGGACTTCATACTGTTCCTATCAAATTGCTTGAGTAAGTATTTTTTACTCTGTAAAATTTTACGACAGTCAGGAAGATAAAGTTAGTGTTTATTTATATTAAAGGTAATCTGAAATAACATTGACTTAGTACAGATTTGAACAATAACACCTAGTTTGAACCCTGTCTAAAAGCTGTCTTTAAAGTTACATGTCATTCTCTATTAAGTACTAATTAGGAGGTTAGGAATTTAGGCCTAGGAGTTTAAAGAGATACTGCAGCATCGAGAAAATGCTCAAATGTCCAGAGTCAGAAAAACCTGAACACTTGTGTCCAAAATAGTCTCCATCCCTTTAAAAGGACTGCCTGACCATTGCTGTCTCGCTGCAAGAGTGGAAGGTGAAGCTGTATTCTTTTGTTTTGTATAAGGAACCTGATTCTTTCCATATGCATTAAGCACTGAAGATAATGTGTGAGCTCTCCTTCAGCTGCTGCAGGCATTACACTCAGCTCTGCTGTCCAAGCTGCTCATGTGATTGCTCTCTAATCCTTTCAGGCAAAGTGAGCTAGACTTGTTTAAGCTGCAGGTCTTATTTTGATTGTAGCAGGCTAGTAAACAGTCACAGAAATGGTTCAAGTATTGTGCCTCTTGGAGCTGTTACCTTTAAAAATGTGGCCGTGGCTGGAAAAGGATGCATCTGCACCAATGGCACAGTGACCAGTTGCTTAGGGGCTTAGCAGGTGGATTTGGACCTGTCTTCTGCAACCTAGGGGGAGCATAGTCTGTGTTCTTTGATAATGGAAGCAGCACGATCAAATCCACCCCTCTGCTTTGGATTTTCAGACAAATAATCAAGAACTTGGATTGTGTTAAGTGTAATGTGTTTGGATTTTTTTCTTTCTGGTTTTCTTCACAGATAAGAAAATGGAAATGGCGTCCATGCCAATAAGACTGAAACCTCTTAAAATACTTGTTTGAGCTGTTCCTTCTTTCAACCAGAAGGAGTATTTTCCCGAACAAGAAAAATTCCTTTGTTTCCTATGGCAGATTTAGTTGCTAACATGTCACTTGGAATAGAAATGGGGTGAGCTGGCTATCTGCTAAAGACCAGGACACTTTGGAATAGCAGATGATTCTATAGTAAGAGTATAAATGCAGAATACTGGTGATAAAATTAAAAAGATTAAGAGAGTGAGGTTTCTTGCTGTTCTGGAAGAACTGTAGTAATTTGTGTTAGAGGAACACGGGGAAGTCCTAGTGATGTGCTTCAGTGTGCTCTAGGACCTTACTGAGATTCTTCCACAGTAGAAAAGCTTTGAGCAGCAAGGTAGGTTTGTTGTGGCAAAGAGGCATGTGGAAATTCAATCTTACTACACTTTCCACATAGGAGCAGATTTTCCTTTTGACCCCTCTGTGAAACAGGGGAATCTGTTTCTTCTTGCTGGTCCTACATATGAAGACATATTTTGCTGTGCAAAGCCACTGAGGGGAATTCCCTTATCTGCTGTAGGACTTGCTGCTATGTGGAGTGGGAGGGATGCTGCCTTTCAGAGAAGGGAATGCCTGGGAGAGGTCTTGGCTCATGCTTGAGAAATATTGCTAGCATAAGGCATGTTTTTAAAGCTACTTGAATAGCATCTAAAGTTTTAGCTCTCTTCTTCCACTTTTGAACTGTTTGGTAAGGTGAGAGATGTGGCTGTGGGTCATGGATATTACTGCTCCAAAAGCAGAATAACCAAACTCAGCGTGTTAGGTAAGCCACGTGTTTCAGAGGAGGCCAACTAAAAAGATGGCTGGGTGAAGGGGAATGAGCAGCTGTTTGCTTCTTCATCACTCAAGTCAGATGGCTTGAGGTACTGAACATGAATGTTCCACTTTCCCTGTGCTCATTCAGTTGCTGCTTGACACAGCTGAATGCCTGACCTGTGACCATCAAATCACAAAATCATTTTGAGTTGAAAGAGAGCTTTGAAGGTCATCTAGTCCAACTCCCCTGCAAGGAACAGGGATACCTACAAGCTAAATCAGGTGCTCAGAGCCCTGTTCAGCCTGACCTTGAATGTCTCCAGGGACTGGGCAATCTGTTCCAGTGCTTTACCACTGTTACTGTAAAGCTTTTTTACTGATAGCCAATTTAAATCTCCCGGTTTAAATCTCTGCTCCTTTAGTTTGAAACCATTTAGCCTTGTCTTATTGCAACAAACCCTGCTAGAGCCTGTTCCCTTCTTTTACAAAGCCCCTTTATATACTGAAAGGCTGCTGTCAGGTCTCCTCCAAGCCTTCTCCAGACCAAGCAGCCCCCACTCTCTCAACCTTTCCTTGCAGGGGAGGTGTTCCATCCCTTGGATTCTTTTTGTGGTCCTCCTCTGGATGTGCTCCACTGTATCCACATCTCTTCTGTGCTGAGGACTCCACATGTGGACGTGTTATTCCAAGTGAAGTCTCACCAGCACAGAGTAGAGGAGCAGGATCACCTCCCCTTGACCTGCAGGCCATGCTTCCTTGGATGCAGTTCAGGGTACGGTTGGTTTTGTGGGCTGTGAGGGCACATTACTGGCTCGTGTCCAGTTCGCCATTCACCAGTACCTGAAGTCCTCTTTGGCAGGGCTGTGCTGTATCCTTACACTTTCCATCTTGTACTGAGAGTGGGGGTTGCCACAACCCAGGTGCAAGAGCTTGCAATTGCATCTATTGAACCACATGAGTTGCACCTGGACCCGCTACTCGAGCCTGTCTAGGCCTCTGTGAATGGCATCCCAGGCACGTCAACCAGACCACACAGCTTGGTGTTGTCCACAAACTTGCTAAGGGTGCACTCAGTCCCGCTGTCGATATCATTGATGAAGATACTAAACATTGCTGGTGCCAGTACTGACTCCTGAAGGACACCACTGTGTTGTCTGTCTGGACATTGAGCCATTGACCACCGATCTCTGGCTACAGTCTCACAACCGGTTCCTCATCCATTGAAGAGTTCACCCATCACATCCATACCTTTCCAATTTGGAGAGAAGGATGTAGTGGGGGACTGTTGTCAAAGGCCTTAATGAAATCCAGCTAGATGATGTCAATGGCTCTTCCATTGACTAATGACACAGTTGTTCCATTACAGAAAGCTCCTAGGTTGATCGGGCAGAACTTGCCCCTGGTGAAGCTATGTTGTAGGCAGTACTTAAAGCTGACTGTTTCTCTTCACAGAGTGATGTCTTTCAACTACTGTCAGTTTTGGGGAAAGAGCAGTGCTTGGTCCTTGTAGACACCCAATCCTGAAGCATTTTCCCATATAAGCAAAGGTTTAAAGCAGGCCATGTTCCTCATTTTGTGTAATGTGAGGTCAACTAGGGATGGAGTTGGGGATTAAATCACCATCTGCTTGTTTTTTTAAATCTTATTTATGCATAAAACGGTGGTGATTTCTGCCTACTTATACAGCAGCTCTGGAGGTCATCAGCTACAAAATATGGGAGTGTCTTTGGTGAAGCTGATGGTCTGAATTCCTTTCGGTTTATGCTCTATTTCGAAAGCCTTATTGTGTCAGAACAAAGGCACTAATATAGATGTCATTTCACTGGAGTATACTTACAATTTAAGTTCATCATCTAATTACACGTGTCACTGAGCAATGTGCTGCTGAGAAAAGTTCTTGTGATACTCTATCTGTACTGCTGGAGGCTGTACTGTCCTCGTGGGCCAGTCTGACTTTTTAATCCTTGTTTTGACCTTCTTGAACTGTGAGGCAGAATTTGGACTCAGAGCAGTCTCTCAACCAACACCACTCTTTCTGAATTCAAAGTGAGAGGTTTAGGCTAAGCAGACATACTGCCCCAGTTTAACACGCATAGGATGAGGCACACTATTATTTACAAGTATGCTCCTTACCTGCTGCAAATTCAAGGTTAAATGGATTAGTTTAAATCTCTATTGCTGAGGCTTGAGCTAATATGTCTTATCTTGAGTTTGCTATTGACTGTGTCCTCAGTGCAGTCACCCAGGCTCAGCTGATATGTGGTAACTCATTAAGCTTGCTAACATACTCATTTTTCTGAGCCTTTTATAGCAGGGAGAGAAGAGCTGGAGGAAGGATTTTTCTCCTCTGTGTGTCTTGAGCTGCTGTTGGTGCACCTACAGCCAGGTGAGGCCTTGTGAGGTAGGAAAAGAGTAGTGCTGTCAGTGACTGCAAATGGAAAATCAGGCTCTGCCTTGAAAGGCTGCAGCCTCTGCCTGCTTCTAGAGCCCATGCTTTCTCCTCATCTCCATCACGGATACTTGCTTGGTGGCTGTATTTCAGCTTTGTTTTCAGTATCAAACATCTGCAAAGAGAGAACACACAGGGACTGCGTCTTCCTGGTGGGAAACATCTGTGTCTGCAAATACTAATTTTCTTAGCTCTTATTGCTGCTTTTAGGCTATCAGCCTGCTACTTCAACCACTCTGAAGGGGGAAAAACCCACCTCACGTGGGTCTCTGTAGGTGAATTCAGACTCCATCAGCTCACAGAAACTCAGTTTACTGCCCAAGAGTTATTCTTGCCACACTGGAGCCTGTTTTGCGTGAGAGTAATTTATGTGAAGGTGCTTAAAATATGCTAGACATCACATCTGCTAGGGAGAAACTTCCAACTTTACAGCTTGCTGTGCTTGGAAGCAGAATAATTGTCCTAAAGCCAGTGTGACAGCAACAGCTCCTGAGCCAAATCCAGCTCTGCACACTAATATTGCAAACACTATATCCTCAGTGGGGAGATCTCCTGTTTTCTGTGTTACTTTAACAGGCGTTCTACATTACTGACTTCACTGCAGCTTGGCTAACAGTTCTAGCTGTCTCAGTAGCTTCACGTTCATGTAAGAGCATACCGACTGTTGTATCTCAAGGGTTTAGAGCTGTAGAACAGATCACATCAGGATCCTTTTGTTCTTACAGGCTCTGAGTCACCAGTTAAATGCCCTGGGGATTAAAACAGGCCACTTGATACAGATTTGGCTGCTTTTGTTCTTTCACTTCTGTTTTGGAAACTGAAGTATTGATCAGTTTGGCGTTCCTGACCCAAGTGCTGATGTAAAACACTGCAGTAAGGGTGCTGTCCTTGGCTCCTTCCATAGCCTTTACAAGGAGAGGGAGTCCCCAGAAGATGTCCCTGTGCTACAGTGTGTATTGTAAAGACACCAGGTAAGGAAGTGTTTCATAGCAAGTAGCTATTTCAATTGCAGATCATTTCTGGGTTTATAATCAGCGACTTCGTGGACCAAATGGATAGTACTGAAAGCTGTAGTAAAAGTTTCTGTTGACCCCAGCGGGCTGGGATTTAACTGTGTCAGGACATGGCTGGGCTCGTGGCTTGACTGGTGCTCCAGAAAGGCTTGAGGGTGTCAGCTTTATTATACAGCATAAATACAAGTTTCTGGACATTATTTAAAACATCTCAGGAGACCACTATCTGAACACCTAGGTTAGATTCAAGTGGATGATCATATTCTCCCATGCTTTTCCACTCCATTTCTGAAAACAGCAGAGTTAATGTAAGGACAGCCCAAAAACCAGCATGTCTTACTGCTGTCCCCTGAAAGCAGGGTTATACCAAGAGCTGACCCATGGCTGCAGTGTTTCAAGCTCTGAGTGTCTTAGGCTTTCCTGCAGCACCAAGCACTGATCTGGGCAGTCTTTGTTCATAGTTGGCTTCTTAACGCTGTGTGTATTTTAATAGTTTTATGCACTTGGAAAACTGATTTATGAGCAGTAGCTTTGCTTATCTGCAGAGTTTATTGTAGGAAAAAAGAATGCACATTTTGCTTAGAGGGCTCAGCTCTTTCTAAACAGCATCCCTGCTCATTTATTGTGTTGACAGCTGGCACAATGTGCTACTAATACACCACTGGGTTATTAGGCGTTAGTAGCCACACATCAGCTGTCTCAAAGCTTCTTGGCACGCTCTGTTAAATTCCATTTAAAGAACAAGGCAAATTTCTCCAGTGTGCCTCAACTCAAACTCAGAGGGAGCTGATGAGAGCTTGGCTGTCACCCCATGGCTCATCCAAAGGAAGCTGGTGGTCTGAACTGGAGCCGAGTTTGGGATTAGGGACTCCAAGAGCTCCTCTCAGAGCTGTTTGTGTGCGTTGCTCACAGCACTTCTGCAGCCTTAAACAATCTCAAAGGAACTCCCTGCCCTGGCAAGTGTCTCTGGTACCTGCCAGCTCTCACTGCACAAAAAGCAGATGGGTATTTTTTCCAAACTTGCTATAGGGCAGCTTCAGCCCTGTTGACTGCAGTGGAAGCTGCAGAGTTCAGTGCTTTTCCAGAAACTCATCCAAAAAACACCCGTATCCTTGCATTTCAGTCATGCATCTCACCAGGGATGCTGCAGTTCTTCATACTTTTACCATATGTGCAAGTTATCTCTTAGCACAAAATGCTTCCCATTCCCCCTGAGCTCTTTGTCGGCCCCAGCTTTATTGTAGTCAAAAGCATTCCCTCCAGTGCCCCTTCTCACATTAAGCCAAATTGCATCACAACCTCTTCAGTGCTGTAGAAAGGCAAGAGGAGAGACCCAGAGGCTGCATACTTCTCCTCTTCCTGGATCAACATACAGAGCACTAGGAAGTGTGCAGGGCTACATAACGTGTATAACAAGACTTTTAGATCTTGTTTCCTGAATGCTTGCCTTCCCAAACATTCAGAGGCACCAGAGCAGCATCAGGCACTGAAGTAAGAAAGGGGCTGTATATCTCAGGGTTTTTGAGACCACTTTCAGATGTTCTAGCTTGAAGTCTCCCTCTTTCTGTTTGGTGGGGTCTTTTGCAAGTTTTAGTATTTTAAAATCAATGTGGAGGTGAACACCCCTTATTGGTGCTGAGAATCTCATCTGCTTCACCAACCCCAGCTTTTAGTCGCTATATTCAAGGCTGAGCCATGGCATGGTTGCCCAGCATTGTCCAGCAGATGAGACCACACTTTTAGTTACCAGAAAGTCCCTTGGAAATTCATCATCACACACGACTTCATGACAGTTTTTTTAGTCTTTCATGCCACCTATGCCAGAATTAACGAGAGTTACATGAATTGCAAAGAGTCTTTGTAAAAGTGATTTTGTTGGGGAGAGGCAGCTTGGTCATGCTGAAATTAGCCTATCATGGAAGGAAGATGCAATTGTACCCAGAGAATTAACATTTTTGCCTCAGGTTATCCTAGTGTTTTTGGACTTCCTTCCCATGTACATGTCCCTGCAGTCCCTTGCAGTTGTATGCTTGGGTGACCTCTCTGACTTGATGAGTCTTCCCAGCCCTTGACAAACGTTCATTCTGGGTTTTGGAGAAGATGGCACAAGTTATTCTTTTTCAGTTGCAACCAAAGCAGAACTGCAGGCTGAATGCTGATGAAGACTTACTTCAGCTCCAGCAAAGACCAACACCAGCCACTCAGTGGGGCTGCTAGAAGAAGACACCAGAAAATTTTGTTTAAAAATCTCAGTGCTCTCACATATTTCACTTTCACATCTCTCCAGCCTGAAGATGCAAATCAGAGTATTGTCCATGGCTTAAGAAGGAACAGGACTTCAATGACCTTGAGTAGAGCAAGAGCACATGGATGCATAGAAACTGGTTTGTTAGACTCCTACGGTACTCAGCGTTCTGTGCTTCTCTTGTAATCTCTTCTGGACATTTCTTCTGAAATTCTCAGGAAAAGATCCGAAGGAATTGTGTGGTAGGGAAAGACCATTCTTTCCCCCCCCAGACCCTTAAATTCTCCTAACTATCACATTAACTGTGCACATGAAGACAGCTGGATGACAGCATTTATCCTTACTGGGCTTTTTGTTTTCCTTATCCCTTGTGGAAAGAAAATCTCCAGCAATATCCACCGCTCAGTCTTCATCTATGAGAGTATTTTCTCCTACACACATTTCTACAATTAAGGGCACGGACACCAGGTTATTGGAATTTGCTGCCTGTTACTTTTTTTCTTTGTGTTTAAATGGCCCAAATTTACAGGATAGGTCCCACATATATGTCTCCATGGAGATGGGGACAAATGAGGCAGGAATGCACACCAAAATAATGGGCACTCTCAACTGGAAAAGTATTTAAAATGTCAGATCCATTTTAGTATTTATTTAATATGAAGTGGCTCAGTCTTTCCAATTTCATTCCCAGAGTCCATTTCTGGCCTTGTTTAGAGGGCTAAACCAAGCTTTTCTCCTAGCAGGGACCGAGCCATCTGCCTTTCTGCCCCATCCTCACAGCTGGGTGGCTCAGCAAGAAGGAGCCGTTCAGCCAACCTCAGCATCTGCCAGTTGTGCTTTCTCTTGACCTTTCCAAAAACAGCCGCCTTTTTGCCTAAAAATAAATTTTACGTTTCCAAGCCAAAGAGACAGACTTCCCCAGGCATTGTGAATAACATCATTGTTTTGAAATGTCTCTTGGCTTTTGCGTAGTGAAAGCTTGACGTTAAAAAAGGTGCTTCAATTCAGTACTGAATATTGGCTGATACTCAAAATACAATAGGACAGTGGAGCTTCTGTGCTGTCTTGTGATGTGCACTCCATGAAACAAGTTTGGGGAGGGCAGGAAGAAAAACACCCGAACATTTCTGTGAAGCTTCCTTGAGATATTTTTAATGCAGAAATTTTCACTTTTGGTGTGCCTCCATGTCAAGCCTGTAACTTCCCATCCAGCTTGTGGTGAAATTTTCAGGTGAACTTCTTTGCTTTTTTCACTCAGTTCCAAGCAGATGGTGTAAAGATGGTATTCAAACTGGGAAACGCTCTGAATGGATCCAGTTCCTCCTTAGCCTTGATCTGTGGGGTTTGCATGCATGTATCCTTGCATATGCACATACAAAAGCTCAGACTGCAGCTTGGCATAGAATCATTGATTCATAGGATCCTTGGAGTTGGGTGGGACCTTTAAAGGTCATCCAGTCCAACTCTCCTGCAATGAACAGGGATAAGCACACCCAGATCAGGTTGCTCAGAGCCCAGTCCAGCCTGACCTTGAATATCTCCAGGGAAGGGCATCCACCACACCTCTGGGCAATCTGTGTCAGTGCCTCACCACCCTCACTGTAGAAGTCTTCTTCCTTATATCCAGCCTAAATCACTACTCATTGAGTTTGAAACCACTTCCTATCAGTCATGATGGTGACAATCCTTACAGAGGTGAAGCTGCAGTGCCAGGAAAGTGATGGGTGGGACATTGAGGACGTGGGGCTGCTTTCCTTTCTCAGCCACTGCTCCTCTCTCCCTGAGCCCCTCACAGTTCATGCTTTACACATGAAAGTAAAAATCCGTTTGCAATACGTGTCTGTTATTATTTCAGATGGTTTCCTCCACAGTTTGTGGACCATATCCCAAAGTAATAAATACTTTCAAGATAAATATTAATTTCCCTTGGCTTTTGTGAGCTCCAAATGGCAAAGGAACAAACCTGCCAGTCTTGCAAATGTCAACTTTTTATCAAGGAGCCCTGATAAGTAGTAGCAGTGTGCGGTTGCAAACCAATTGTGCTAATGGGAGCAGGGAAGAAAACAAATCTCTCCTCAGAACAAGGACTACTGCTGGATTTTTCTCCAACTACTGTACTGTCTAACCTGTATTTTCTCCATGATCAAGAAACTGATGCCCTTAGCTCATCTCGGTGCCAGAATTACAACAATCCTAATGGAAAAAAGATGTCAAACCTCCAGACATCCCCATTTCCTGTGGTGTGGGATTTGCTAGCCTACCTGCAGAGCCATGTTTGGTGCCTTTATCTAATGTCATGAAACAGGAGAAGCGGGAAAAAAAGTGTATATTTATATGGTATGTGCCTGTATCTGTGTTCACCAGGTCAGCATTTCTCTGCTGCTCCTGTCTGTGGTCCCCATACGATCTCACCTGGGTGATTCCATCCTCTTTTAGGCTCCGAGAAGAGCAGCCCCAGGGTGCTGGGTTACCTCTAAAGGGAGAAAAAAATACCTTTGTATGGGAGCCTACACTTGTGTGCTGCTGCAAACTCCTTGAAGATTCTGGCAAGCAATGCAATGACTTCTAAGTTCTCATAAAGATGTTGGATAAATTGAGCAGATCTTTTGGAAGTCAACTTCTTGGTTTAAAGGAAGTTTGACCCCAAATCCACCAACTGAAGCAAACCATCCTTCTTCCTTCGGAAGCAGGGAAAGGGAAGCTCAAGATGTGGCAGTAGTGGTAGAATGAAGCCCTCTAAAATCTTTGTGCCTTCATTTGGCACCACTGGGGCAAGGCTGGCGGATGTGGGTCCTGAATCCCATTCAGATGTGCCATTTTGTATTCAGCACTGCAGAGAAAAGGTGCAAGAGGAGTAAGTCTTGCACCTCTTGGGCTTTCTCAGCGCATCTAGTTCCCAGCTAAAGTTTGGGGAAAAATAGGCCTTTAACAGAAGCTTGCCAAAGCAGCACCTAGATGCTGACACCCTACTGTCGTTGCATGGCAAGTTTGACTCTACCTGACTTAATCTCTCACTCCACTGTAAAACCAGTGGTGACCCATGCTGTGAACAACTCACAATGTGACACTCAGCCCAGTGTGTTTTGGAGACACTGTGAACACAGATAGATACAAGCCAGTGAGTGCAATGAAAGGCAAGATTTACTTTAGTGGTGGACTGCATGTAATCCACAGCTCTCCAAAGCTTGGACTCAGACCATTTTTCTCCTTTAGCTCACTGCTTGCTTTAACCAGCACTGAGAAAGCTGCTGACTGTGCTGGAAAACATCATCCACCCAGTGCAGACCTGCAGCTATGCAGAGAGAGAGCAGAGAGGCTGCTCTCAGGCCAATGCTGCACCAATCTGTTGTCTACTGAAGTTCAAAGGACCCCGAGTTCCTATGCATGACCCCATATCTCTTCTAGCCACCCCAGTTTGCAAGCCAAATCAACCAGCCTCTAGCAATTCTGCTGAAGTGGGACAAGTATGAAATAATAATCTTCAAACTGGTAACTTTCCTGTGAAAGTGAGCTGGAGTGGATGGTTTCTCCTCCCATGCGAAGAAGAATCTCAATACATATGAGGGTAGGAGTCCTGCCCTTTCCCTGCTAATGCTCAGGTTGCCCAATATCTGGGGTTTTCAGCTGCTGGGCAGGAAGATTTGGTTCTGCATTGGGCAGGAGAAGGGGGCCATGGGTGGATGTGGCCACTGCAGGTCTCCCAGCCTTTGTCCTGGCACAGAGGATGCCTCTAGTGAGCATTTGCTGCTCTGGATCCCTTACAGGCACTGAGAATCCCCTGGGTCCATCAGCCAGGCACAGCAAAAGGCTCTTATTTTCACATAGCAAGCCACTAGGGATAGAAAACTAGGATTTATTTATGTAGCACACAGAGGTACTTCTTTTGGCTTTCTCAGGAGACAACCTTTTTCTGTTCTTTCTCTCTCCACCCTCATCCATCTTCTCCCTTTCTCCCCGTCCTCCGCCCTCCAACAGATGACAGCATTTGCCACCCGCCCTGCTTGGGAATGGCTGCATGAACATTTTTTTCCACCCCTCTGGTGTTGCTTCTGCGTGACTCAGGAGTGACTGACCCTGCTGGAAACACAGACGCCTTTTACAGCAAGCCTTCCCCTTCTAGAAGATCTGAATCACTAGCCAGCTCCTTGAGATGTGCTGCCTCACTGTGGGGCAGCCCTCCGTCCTCTTCTCTGGAGTCCAACCCCAGCAGCTGGTTGGTTATAGCAGAGCACTGGGCAGCAGGAAGAGGTTTCGGGAAGCACCCAGGGTTGCTTTAATCCCTTCACCCCAAAATACTCCTTTTAAACACCTTATTTAAGACACCTTAGACCAGATGCTGTCATTGTAGGTTATATGTGGGTCAAGTCTTTTTTCTTGGTCCCCTGTAGGGCACAGCCAAATTCTTCATTTCAGATCGAGTCTACATGGCAGGCAAAGATTAAAGGCACTGCCATGGAGTCTTAACTCCAATTTTCTGCACATAATGGACACCCTAGGATCTCCTCCAGAATTTCTGCTCAAAGCCTTTGCTGGAGGTCATCATCCAAACCCAGCTCTGTTTCCCAATACACCCCTTCTCCCCTTAAAAGCTCCTTTCTCTGCACTGCCCTCTGAGGCTCCCTTCTCAGGATCCTGCTATTGCACACAGGCCCTCCTTGACACTGAAAGATGCCCACAGCCACAGAGCATTTCGAAGCTAAGCACTGCAGTGCAGAAGTGTATATGAATAAATGGAAATTGGTGCTTAAAATGTTGATTTAACACCATAAAGGCAATTGTTGATTTAATACCATTGACGGCAACAAAGCTGGTGAGGGGTCTGGAACACAGGCCATATGAGGAGAGGCTGAAGGAGCTGGGAATGTTCAGCCTGGAGAAGAGGAGGCTCAGGGGAGACCTTATTGCTCTCTATAACTTCCTGAAGGGAGGTTGTAGTGAGCTGGGGGTCGGCCTCTTCTCTCGTGTCATTAGTGATAGGACCAGAGGGAATGGCTTCAAGCTACGGTAGAGGAGATTCAGGCTGGACATGAGGAAGTATTACTTTTCAGAAAGGGTGGTCAGGCACTGGAATGGACTGCCCAGGGAGGTGGTGGAGTCACTGACCCTGGCGGTGTTCAAGGAAAGACTGGATGTTTTGTTGAGGGACATGGTTTAGTGGGAGCTATTGGGAATAGGTGAACGGTTGGACTGGATGATCTTTTAGGCCTTTTCCAACCTTGGTGATTCTATGATTCTATGATTCTATAAAATGATGCTTAATAATGGCAGAAAGGTCATTACTCCTAGTTATTTCATTTCCTTGCAAGAATGGAGACTTCTTTAAGAACAGGCTGCCCAGAGAGGTTGTGGATGCCCCATCCCTGGACGTGCTCAAGGCCAGGTTGGATGGGGATCTGGGCAGTCTGGTCTGGTATTAGATATGGACCTGTATGTGGCAGGGGGGTTGGAACTTGATGATCCTTGAGGTCTCTTCCAACCCAAGGCACTCTATGATTCTATGATTCTATGACTTAGCAGTAAACTGCAGCCAGAGAGAAATCTCATCCTGACACATACACAGTGGTTTGTCTGGGTATCTTTCCAGTCCAATTTTACCACTGTTAATGGTATCCATGAGCTAATCCTCTGCATGCTGAAATAGGAACAGAAGGTTTAGCTTTAGACTGCCCTCAGATGGAAAAAGTAGCTGTTGAATATTTTATCTTAGAGATTCACAAGCACAATCCTGTTGGATTCTAATAGGCCAGTGGATCCTCAAAGATTTGATGGAAGGAAGGCATGATTCCACATCCCTCTGGAATCTGGTGTAGCTGTGCAAAAGGTGGCTGCTCTCTCTCCATCCTTCACTCCCCTCCAGGCCTTGGATCAGCATCACTGACTGTAGGAGCTTTGTTCATGGCTGCATTTCACAGAATCACAGAATCACAGAATCACAGAATTGTAGGGGTTGGAAGGGACCTCCAGAGATCATCGAGTCCAACCCCCCTGCCAAAGCAGGTTCCCTACAGCAGGTCGCACAGGTCGGCATCCAGGCAGGTCTTGAACATCTCCAGAGAAGGAGACTCCACCACCTCCCTGGGCAGCCTGTGCCAGTGCTCCGTCACCTCACTGTAAAGAAGTTCTTGCGCACATTTGTGTGGAACTTCCTGTGCTGCAGTTTCTGGCCATTTCCCCTTGTCCTGTCTCCACTCACCACTGAAAACAGTCTGGCCTCGCCATTCTGCCCCCCACACCTTAGATATTTATAGACCTGGATCAGGTCCCCTCTCAGTCTTCTCTTCCCAAGGCTGAACAGACCCAGTTCACTCAGCCTTTCCTCATAGGAGAGATGCTCCAGGCCCTTCACCATCTTCGTGGCCCTCCGCTGGACTCTTTCCAAGAGATCCCTGTCTTTTTTGTACTGGGGAGCCCAGAACTGGACGCAGTACTCCAGATGAAGCCTCACCAGGGCAGAGTAGAGGGGGAGAATCACCTCCCTCGACCTGCTGGCCACGCTTTTTAATGCACCCCAGGATGCCATTGGCCCTCTTGGCCACAAGGGCACACTGCTGGCTCATGGCCAACCTGTCGTCCACTGGGACACCCAGGTCCCTTTCAGCAGAGCTCCCCTCCAGCAGCTCATCCCCATTTCTGCTGGGTTAGCTCAGTTCTGCAGCAGTGACTGCTGGCAGCCCTGGGCAAACCCTGAGCTGCTTTCAGAAGGGACACAGCAGGTAAACGGGGCTGCAAGGAGGGCTGCTCACCCTCCTTGCTTGGTACACATCAGATGAAAGTAGGACCATTTTAGGGGCCATTTTACTCTCTCTTACTTACATTTTACATAGCCCCATCTGAATCAAAGGTGAGGTGAGAGCTAACCACACTGCGAATTGTTTAAATCACATTTAAACATTTGAAGCTGTTTTCAAATGAAGTGCAACCACAGAAGCAGCAGAAGCCACGGGCTGTGACTTTACAACCTGAAATAGCTCTGGCAGGAAGGATAAACTGTCTCCTTTTCTTCAGCCAGCACCACTAGCTCATGTGGGACTTTGTCCTTGACTAGGAAAAAATGAAAGGTGTTGAAGAGGGTGAAGAGCTTTTTCTTCTTCTTCAGGCTGTGGAAAGAGAGAAGAGAGATGAAGCTGAGCTTTGACACTGAATCCCAAAGGAGTCTGTGAGTGGTACCGGGCCGACTCAGCTCATTGCTCCCTCATTTACATTCGCGGCTTAGGTTTAACTGCACAAAAATTGCGGTAGCATCAGTCAGGTGTAAAAATGAACCTAGCATAGCTCAATACTAAATTAGATATCCTGCTCTGAGAGGGTTTTTGGCAGCGTAGAGAGAACACAGGAAGGGGACTCCATCTAATGGATGAACTTGTTCCGCATGGAGAAGAGAAAGCTCTGGGGAGACCTCACTGCAGCCTTACAGCACTTGACAGCAGCTTATAAGCAGGAGGGGGACCGACTTTTTATACAGTTTGATAGTAATAGGACAAGGAGGGACGGTTTTCACTAAAAGGGGGAAATTTAAGTTAAATATTGGGGAGAAATTCTTTGCTCAGAGGTGTGGTGAGACACTGGCACAGCTGGCCGGAGAAAATGTGGATCCCCCATCTGTGAAGGCATTCAAGGCCAGGTTGGATGGGACCCTGGGCAACATGAGCTGCTGGGTGGCACTGCCCATGGCAGGGGGTTGGAACTGGATGGTCTTTAAGGTCCTCTCCAACTTTAACCATTCTATGATTCTAATGGAGAGCCTGATCATCCCCATTTCACCGTATACAGATGAGTTGCACCAGTATTTTGCTATCCCATTTCCTGTATGCTTGTGTGACTTTAAGTAATTACGCCTCCTACTGGATAAGTAATCTGGTATGTTAATTTATGGCATATCTTGCTGCCTTTGATGAGCTTTTCGTGCTGTTTGTCCCCTTGTTTTTAATCTTCTGACATGCAAGTCCCTGCCTGATAAACTGACTTGACAACTAGATGCTTGTTCTTTTACACCAGAATCCCAAATTATCTCTTGTGAAAGCTGATATTGTCTTACATCTCCTGAATCCAATATAAATGATGTTCTGTCCTTGGAAACACAAAGCTGTGGCATATTTGGCCTCCTCTTCCCCTTCTATGCACAGAAATTCTCCAGCACCTTCTCCAGTCAGCCTAATGGCTGCTTGGAACTTCAAAGCAAAATGGAGAAAAAGCTTTCCAGACCTTCCCAGCAACCCAACTGTTAAATCCCCCATCTGGAACCAGTTTCTACTGGTTTTACAAGGCTAGGAAACACTTAGAAACAGGCGGTCCAACACTTGTCTCTCAATTGTAGTGACATTCATGCAAATAGCATCCTCAAGGTCTTCGAGGTCTTTGAGGGCATGCCTGACTGAGCAAAAGCAAGCAGTCGTGGTGGATAATATGAAATCTGGATAGAAAATCAAAGGAGAGCTATCCAAATATTTGATCATGAGGAAGTTGCCCTAAAAGTGCCTGGGAAATACCTCTGATTTCTACCAAAGAAGTACTGTTGGGTGAGAAAGGTTGAATGGCAAAGCACCAGGAACGCACATACTTAAACAAAAATCAGGCTAACTTTAAGAACAGTGACTCTGATTCACCTGATTCATTCAGGTCAAATTGTCATCTGTGTTTTTGTCTGCCTTCCCTAGACATGAAGTTTTTAAGATACTTAAAGCCATGACGAGTATTTAAAATACATCAATGGGATGCCAAACTGCCTTGAAACTGATTTCAGAGATCAGATGTCTACTTTGCCTAATAATACTTCAGTAGCATTTTGACCATTTAGTAGCATTTCCTTTTAAGTGAACTTCCATTAGTCCTGCCCCACGCTTTGCATCCTGATACGCCCATGACATAATCCATCACTGGAGTGGAGGAGTGGAGGTGCTTGTCCACCTGCAAGGATAGAGCCTCAAAAATCTCCTTGATGGGAAAGATCTGTGCTGAGGAATGGAGAGCACAACACAAACGGAAGACTCAGTGGTAAAATTATTGCTTTTTCCTGCTTTTTACAGGCTGTCCAACAGAGCAGCTGTCAAATCTGTTCCGTCTGTGCTTTTTGTGTGGCGTTACAAAATTAGAAAGTTGTTTTCCAATGAACATTACATTACTGAAGAATAGAAATTAAAGTGCCTTAAATAGCACTGTGCTTTCTAACCCCTTTCTAAGCCCACAAAGAGCGGGCTGAACTGCTGGAGATGCCAGCCCAGAAAACACGGCATTTCTTTGTTCACATCTGATTATCCCACAGCTGGTGGACTAGGAGCACAACTCCCAGCTTTGCTTGTGCTGCTAATTTGGGATGAAATGGAAACAGTGATGGGCTGCGAGCGGGTGTCAAGGAAGATCTGAGTCCTTTGACCTGCTGGGCTCAATGGGGCAATGATTTTCTGAGGAGAGGTATGGAGAAGACCAGGTCTGCAAATAAAATTCAGAAGGGAAAAATTATCTGAGCCCCATGAAGGGTACATTGCTGTGTCATCTCAGGAGGGGTAAAGAAATCCCAGTTCTTTCTCTTGAAGTATGACTTGGTCTCCTAGAGCTGTTGCCACCTATGCCACCACAGTGGGACAGTGGCAGCTGAGGTCTTCAGGCAGCCACCTCTGCATTGTCTACCAATCCTGAAAACAGCATTTTGGTGCCTGCTTTGGGCCATTCAGCTACAAGTGCAGCCAAAGAAGCTGATGGAGATGATAGTGCAGATCCTTGTGCCACCCAACATCAGGAAGGGCAAATCACAAGCAAGGTGTAACTTCCCAAAGGTATCAACCAGGAAATGATGGACAAACTGATCCCAAACACTCAGAAGACATTGTTAGAAGCCCGTTACATTTAACCTGGTGCACCATATCCTACCTCCCTGTCTGCTGTCTGGATGGCTGATGTCTTATCTTGAAGCTCAGAGCTGCACAGCTCAGACCATCCACTTAATGCAAGGTGGCTGAGGGCCATGCTGCCTTTACTGATCATCAAGTGAGTTCTAAATTAATGACTATTAGAACCACAAGTGGTTCAATGCAGTGGTTGGTGGAACGCCGGCAGCATCAAGGGAAGTGGAGACCCAGCACATGGCAATCAGACCCTTCCCACGTGGTCCAGGTCCATCCCAATTGCCAGATATGAAGAGGAATAGATGGACCAAGTGAATGACACGCATCTGGTTTCCGATGGAAACTTGGTATTTCAAAAGGGGTTGACTTTTTTTTTTTTTAAGCCATCAGATCATTGATTCCAGTTTTGAGAAAAAAAAAATGACTAAACTTTGACATTCACTACTTAGCCAGAGTGAATTTCTCACATTCACACACATGCTTTTGCTAGAAGAAAACTGTCCAGAGAAACAATGTGCCCTTTGTTCAGGGCAGCCAGTTAAGCTAGTTAATGCTGCTTTCAGCCTCCTCCATGGGAACGGAAAAAGCTTGGTGACCTTTAGTTGTGCTGCCTGCCATCTAGCTCCATCTCATTCTGGATTGGGGTGTGGACAGGATGCCTGTCAGTGCTCTGCAGAGGTGCATTTGGTTCCTGGAGCATATGCTGAGCAGGATGAGGCCAGAGCCAGAACTGGAAGGGATCTTTTAGGATCTCTTTCAACCTGCATGCTTGGACACAGGCATTCTTGGCTATTTGCTTTTGTCTTTGTCTTTCCACCAACCCCCATTTCTTTTCTTCCAACCTTCTTTCATTTATGTTGTCTCTCACTTATCAAAATGAATTTTCTTCTCTTGCTTTCCCTCTTTCTTGTGCATTTTTTTTTCCAGAGAACCCCAGAATCACATGAGCAGGGCTGCTACCCACCGGCTCAGGATGCCCAGGGCCCCATCCAACCTGGCCTTGAATGCCTCCAGGGATGGAGCACCACAACCTCTCTGGACAGCAATGCCAATGCCTCACCACCCTCATGGTGAAGAATTTCCTTCTCGTACCTCATTTAAATCTCCACTCTTTTATTTTAAAGTCATTCCCCCTTGTCCTATCACAACAGGCCCTGGCAAGAAGTCTTTATCTATCTTTCTTGCAAACCCTCTTTAAGTATTGAAAAGCCACAACAAGGTCTTACATAAAGCTATAGGAATCGCTGCTTCCTTTTTATATTTCAGCTAGGAAATCCCACTCTCAAGGCTCACTTTACATGAGCATAACCATTGCCACAGACAAAGGATGCTTCTAAATACCACATGCCACTGACAGTTTGTTAACAGGTTTAACCACAGGTGAGCTGTGCATCTGGATGATCCTGAGGAAGGAGCAAGGGCCATTTAGAATAGAACTATGGAATCATAGAATCGTTTGAGTTGGAAGGGACCTTTAAAAGTCATCTAGTCCAATTCCCCTGCAATGAACAGGGGCATTTAGGGGACTTGTATGCACTGATGATGGGGATTTATGCTCTGCACGAAGCAACAACCCATTTACCCAGGACTGCTGGAAGCATGGGGCACTAAAGGGAGAGGATGATTACGGAGCTAAAGGCTGACAGGCTCCGAGCTGCTGTCACTAAGTTACAGCGCCAGAGCCTTCCAACTTGATTCATGCAGACATTTTGTTTCTATTATTTTGTCATCCCAAGTACTGGATTAACTGCATGAAGTATCATTTAAAATGCTATCTTGCCCATTGGCAATATTCTTCTCCTGCTGAGTTGTTTTGCCTACTCATTAGCACATGGATGAAAATTCACAGCTCATCTCATAATTAAAACAGAGGAGTAAAGACTGCTGTTTATGTTTTCTTGGCATCATAAAACTTACTAACTTCTTAGGAGCTATAATATCACATATTAAAATCCTAGTTAAAGGCATGCTTAATTCCCAGCTTCCAAAGCCCATGCCTGGGTATGCCAGCTTCAGCTCGTGGCTTGAGGAAGGACACAGTGAGGCTGTGAGCCCCATCTCCTCCCATGACACTGGGGTTCAGCCTTCCCTGTTCCTCTCCCTGTTCCTCCGCTGGGAGGAATGGGGCTGTGGGCAGAGGGAGGGATGTGTAGAGCCATTTCAGCTCTTCCAGACACCGACCGCTGCTGGAGCAGGACAGCATCTGCAGCATCACACACACACAGAAAGGCAAGATTCTCGCTGTGCAGCTCATGCGAAAACCAACAGGAGCATCCCTACATCCCTATCCTCAATTGCGTGTCTCCAAAACCAAAACCTTATTCCATAACCCTCAGCTGTGAAAATCTAGTAGGTGATCCTAAGGATATAAAACCAACCCAAGCTGAAATGCAGATGTTGGTATGGTGCACACAGCGTGATTTAGTTTAGATAAAAGAAAAAAGATCCGCAAGGCCATCCCTCGCATCGCTCTCCCTAAAACATTTTCCTAACCAAATAATGATGTTTTTGGACCTTTCCCAAACCTTTTGCTTATAACACTGTCATCTTAGCCAGAAAGACCATTCAGAGAAGTTGCCATAAAATACTCATTGAATGATTTTGAAAAGTCCATTGCCAAGAATGGGTTTTATATCAAGTCCTGGTATAAAATGTTTATTATTATTATTATTATTATTATTATTATTAGTATTTGTGAGCTGCATTACATTTTAGGTTCCCTGTGAATGTTTCATTAAGGGGTTCCAGGCACATTAAAATTTTGGCCTGCACCAAAAGGCAATAACTAACTCGTATGCATTTGAAAAATACACAACAAATGTGGTATTCAGGGGGCGGCCTTCTTTCAGTCCAGTTCCCTCCATCACTTATTGATGTGAACAAACCTCAATTCATCCTGAGCACGTGCCTGGGGTAGAGAAGAAGTTTATTCACTCTCCACTGCTGATGGGGATGCTTCAGCCTTGCACTGCTCAGCTCGTCCTCATGTGTCCATAGGGGCACCTGGCATCACAATCCTCACCTTTAAGAGGAACACCAACCCACCATCCTCATCTTGAAGAACACTGAATTTTCAGGTCTTCCAACATGCACTTATTTTCCAGAAAATTCAGCTGACTTTAAGAGATTTTACTCAGCGCTGATATTGCTCATGTTGTCACAACAACCTCAGAAGCAAAAGCACTTTTTCTTGCTAAGGGAATTTGTTATTTGTTTGTTTTGATGACACTGTATCTGCTTCTGAATTGGTGCACGAATGGTGAAAAAGGGAGATCTTTTCTGCTTTCAAAGGTTAAAATGCCTGCTGCAAAGCCCAGCTCCTAGAATATGAAATCCATGCTAGAGTACCTCTCCTATGAAGAAAGGCAGAGGGAGTTGGGCTTGTTTAGCTTGGAGAAGAGAAGGCTCTGGAGAGACCTCACTGCAGCCTTCCAGTATTTGAAGGGAGTTTACAAGCAGGAAGGGAAATAACAGGACAAGGGGGAATGGCTTAGAATGGAGATGAATTCTTTGCTGTGAGGATGGTGAGCACTGGCACAGGCATTTAAGGCCAGGCTGGATGGGGCCCTGAGCAGCATGAGCTGGTAGGTGGACTGCCTGTATGATATTGGGGATCTCTGGGGAAAAACAAAAACAACAACAAAACAACAACAACAACAAAATGGGAAATTGGGAAGGGAAAAGAACAGAACTCATTTTGATAAAATAAATGAGAGGCAACATAGATGAGAGAAGGTTGGAAGAAAAGAAATGGGGATTTACACAGAGACCAAGACAAGACCACCAAAAGCAAATGGCCAAGAATATGTGTGCCCAAGCATGCAGGTTGAAAGAAATCCTAGAAGAGCTCCCTTCCAGCTCTCTTCGGTCCCCTTGAGTGCCATGAGCTCCCTTCAAGTTCGGTTTGCTCTCCTTGGTGCTGACAGAAAGAACAGTAAATGATAAAATGCAAAAAAAGAGGTCAACATTCCAATTACAGAAGCAGAAGTAGATAGGAGCTAAACAAGAACTTTCTTCCCACCTACAGCAGACAGACCTATTCACACTCAAACGGTTTTGAATGCACTTTCAGCCTTTTCTAATATAGAACTTCTGTACAACAATCACATTTTCAAGCCAGCATTCTGGGTTCAGTCCACAGTTAGAAATTTTGTATTTATTTTTCAGCCAATAGCTTGAACATGCTCACTTCTATAAGCACGTTATTTATTAATCAACATGATAATGTGCAATAGTCCAGCACAACTGCAAGGCTTTTCTCCTGTTATCTGAACCATTTTCATTAATTGTTTTATAATCACTAATAAAAATGAAGATTTTTGTAGAAGAAGCTTTATGTACTCCCAGCTGGGCATCAGGTTGGTTTTAATTTTTAAATACAGTATCTAAATCTCCTGTCGTACGCCTGTTTGCGTGAATAATACATCAGTGTATCAGCAATTATGACCTTTGCTCTTAATTTTATCGTGACAGCTACAACCATGCTTAACACTTGATGTCTGCAAAAAGATCGAAAGGGGAAAAGCAACTGCCGGAGCCCAGGCTTCCATCCCTCCCACATCTCTGCTCACACCCTGTGTCCACACAGAGGCACCTCGGGCTGCTCACCTTCTTACATGGAGGATGTGCCTGGCTCTGACTGGAAGCACATATGCCTGGGCTGTATCTATATATACAGATATATGCATATATGTGTAATGTAGCTGTATGTATATATCATAGAATCATAGAATCATGGAATTACAGAATGGCCTGGGTTAAAAAGGACCACAATGATCTTCTAGTTTCAACCCCCTGCTATGTGCAGGGTCGCCAACCACCAGACCAGGCTGCCCAGAGCCACATCCAGCCTGGCCTTGAATGCCTCCAGGGATGGGGCATCCACAACCTCCTTGGGCAACCTGTTCCAGTGTGTCACCACCCTCTGTGTGAAAAATATATGTTTGCTCCTGGGTTAAACAGCAATCCTAAATGATTGTATACTCCTACTAAGTGAATATTTAGTAAGAATAAACATGACATACATACATAGAACTAGACAAAATTGCATTATAAGAGGTAGTTAAAATTATTAATGATTTGACTGGAGCAATGAAGGCAGTAGTGACAGTGACACTCCAATGGATGGTCCTGTAGGATTAGATTAGCACAAAAAAAGCCATAATAAGCAGTGAGAGATGGAAAAAACATCTCCATGTACCTGCAAAGGAAAAGGCACTGGTGCCTGCGCTGCAATGAGAATTCACGGTCACCACATTACTCCTACGTATGTTACTAATGAACAAATAAATGCATATTAAAAACCACTGGTCTCAGGGCCATGAAAGGACAGTGTTGGCTGGATGTTCCTGTAAGCTGAACAGTGAGTCACACTGCCAGTCCAAGAGGCCACCCTGCTGCTGTGTGAATCATAGAATCATCATTACAATTGGAAAAGACCATTAAGATCAGCTAGTCCAACCATCAGTCCATCATCATCATGCCCACTAACCACGTCCCTCAGTGCCACATCTACACATTTCTTAAACACTTCAAAACCTCACCAGAGCAGGTAAGAGTTGCTTACCCCAGGGAAATCTCCCACTGCACTGGAACAACTCAGAAAGCTGCTCTTAGGTCAAACACAGCCTGCAATAAGCGCTAAGTGTTCATTCACCCCTTCTCCCCTCAGAAAGCACCAAGAGCAGCTTTTCCACTGCCCCCAGCTCTCTACAGAGCCTGCCTATGGCCATATCCTGTGAAATGTGAACCGAAACATAACAGAATGTCCTGACAAAGAATAAAGCTTTGAAAGATGGCCTACATACTGTGACACTAAAAGTGATTTACGGGGTTACCCAAACAAATGGAATTTATTGTAGAGCCTCTCTGAAACAACATTAATTTTTATGATAATGCTAACAGTAACCTAGGAGGTGTACAGCCCATGCGCTAATTACTGTCCAGCAATGCTTCCTGCCTGAAGGCACTAAAGGAATTTCCACTATAAAGATGTTTACTAGCAGGATTCCTAATATGCCAGCTCTTTACTGCATGTAGTATCTCAAGCCATGTTTACGGGACCAGGACATTTATGTTTTGATGTGTGCTTCCCTTAAGCAGCCTGTGTGTACGTGAGCATGTCTACGTGTGTGCATTTGCCCCAGCCAGGATCAACCCAGCACTCCCCTCCTAACTCCCTGCAAACAGGAATTACGTCTTTCTTTAACCTCTTTGTTCTTGTGTACATGCTTACCATAGCAATCCCAGAAACCTCTGAAAAAGGCCTTCTATCATCCTCACACATCCTCCTTTCAGGACATTTTGGGGCACACAGGGTAAAGCTGCCCAGAAAAACTGTGGGTGCTGTGGAACCCCAGCTGAGTTAAATGATAAATTGAATTCTTCAGGTATTCCTTTGTTCTTGATGCACTGCAAGATCTCTGTTCTTTAGTATATGGAGATTATCACCTCTGTTCTTTAGTATATGGAGATTATCACCTCATAGGACAAGCCAAACACCAGCCAACCGAATTATAAAGTATCTTTACAAATATCCTGGATATTCAAGAACTATATGCCAACACAGACATCTTGCTAAAGTGAAAAGAGCTTTTTTTTCCTTTATAAAAAAATAACTTATTTTCTCATGCCTAGATCTGTCCTTCACTTTCATCTCCAAAGGATCCAAGCAATGCAGATCACGAAGGAGCTCTAGCAAAGTGCTAACAATTTTTTGTCTCCCAGTCACAAGGTACTGAGGCCATCTCAAGGACTCTGGGCAAAAGGAGAACAGGATTTCATCATCCATCATGCAAAGGAGATGCTGTAGTCACCCCCTCCTTGGACATGCTGGCAGGTGGGCTCTCAAGACCGTTTTGAGCCCTTCCCCTTTCTTTTCACAGGCAGAACTGAAAGAGGCATTTATTTCCCTCCTCAGCAGCCACTTTCTCTAGATCTGACATCTCTGAGCACCGTGCCTGATCAGATAATGAATGTTTACATGTGACAGTCAGTGTTTGCAAACTGCCCCATTGTTCCCAGCCTCCAGTGGTGAAGCCCCAGTGCCCATCAGGACAAGAGAGCAACAGCAGAGGAAGGAAGGGTTTCCTTCCTGATGAGAACAGCCCTGATTAAATTGGAGATGGGGTTAACTACCCATTCAAACATATACACACAAAACACTGAAACAGATTGTCTGGCTCTGCATTGTATAATATTATCTAATCCCAAAGAGCCATGTTAGTCAAACCGTGCCAGATGATGCTGCAGTGCTGGCAACCCATCAGCCAGAGTAATGATCACAAACTGTGCTTTATCTTTTGTCCCTCTGGAAGAACATCCACTCTGTTGCCAGCCTGAGGTTTACCTCAGCCTCACTGCAGTTCTTTGAACACACAAAGTTGGTGGAGCTCTAATGAAGATTGGGGCTGGTTTGCTGATCGCAGAACAGGATGTATTTTATTAACAGCCGATCATCCTTAGATGCAGAGTTTGTATCTTCAGCAGGAGTGGATTCTTTGAATTCCTGTGCCATGGCATTGGCACTGGTTAGGCACTTGACAGCATGGTTGATGTGAAGATCTGCTGTAAAATCTGAGGGATGTCTTTGGTATCCATGGCAATAAAGGAGCGTCCTGCTGGCAGAGTCCTCTGCAGCCTGCAATGCAGAAGGAGGGACGAGACAGAATTACCATTTCCAATTACATCCCCTACTACAAGCAGGAGCTCCTTCAGAAGGAACGTTTTCCTCCTGAATACCTCGCCAGCACATGTCATTTGTGCTGCTGTCACTGTGCAATTAAAAGCTTGGGAAAGCAGCAGCGGGAGGAAGGACTGAATGCAGTTGGGTCACAGGTCCTTCCAGCAAGACAAGGCTATTTCTAGTTTTTATTCACATCCTCTTTCTGACATGCATAACATTCATTTTGATTAAGGTACCAAGTGTCTCGACAAGGTATTAACCCATTAGGTGTTCTGATGGCAGCAAGACACATTCTCCAGAAAGGCAGATATTTACTTACTCTAAATACCCTGGTTTGATTGAACTCACAGCTCTTTCAATTCAACACATCGAGTGATTCTAAATGCGCTCTTTGTATTTCCTCTTCTAGACCACAGCAGATTAGATGGACAGATATTTCTCTGCAAATATTAGCCTGACACATTCTTATTCACAGCTTAACCTCCCTTAACAAAAAAACTAAACAAGATGTACTTCACTAAATCCACCTCCCTCATGTCCAGCCAGCAGGCTTGGAAGTGATTTTCTCACTGCTTTTTAAACAGGTTTTAGTTTATGCTCTGCACCATTACTCCAATGATAAGTTAAGCCAAACTTTTAAAGTGAGTTTTTAAAAAGCTGCTACAAAGAATTTGCTTGTCCTTCCCCCACAGCAGTTACAGGAAGGCTTTGTCTAATGCTGCCCTTACACATACACAGATGCATCTTAGTGACAGCATTGTGTGCATTTTCCATTCCCAGTGAACTCGGCAATTACAAGATCTCTCCTTACACAGCAGGATATGGTCAATGCTTTTTTTTTTCATTTATTACTAGCAGATGTATAAGGGCATTCTGTAACTGTAATCTGCCAGAATGGTGGTATTTTATAGTGCACAATGCAGCTCTGATGCACAGACCTGCAGACTGGGTTAGTGCTGGCAGTGCAGCTGTAACTTTCAAACTCCTTCAAACCTTTGCTGATTGAAACTACATCCTGAGGGCCAGTTCCCTCTGGGGCATGCCTCACTCTCCCCCTGTCAAAAACGTGATCAGAAGCAGAAAGAGCAGTGTTATTCTTTGTGGTTGCAGCTTCCTGTTGTGTGTACTGCTCCTCAGTGGACGTGGAACATCAGCTTGGGCAGAATTTCCTTATTTTCCCTGTACCCTGCGAG
This sequence comes from Tetrao urogallus, assembly GCF_951394365.1. NCBI lineage: Eukaryota > Metazoa > Chordata > Aves > Galliformes > Phasianidae > Tetrao > Tetrao urogallus. The sequence continues at coordinate 30,324,317 of NC_136813.1, read as the reverse complement.
TTTCAAGTAGAATTATGTAATAGCACTAAGTGCAAGCGTATTGGCTCAGACCCTCCAAAGAATTTAGGTCTCTAACACAAGGGGAGTATCTGTGTCAAATTTTTGGAAGTTTTAAAGACCTCTGAACTCCAGCTTTTCTTGCTTGCATGACTCCTGCTAGGCCAATATCCATTCACACCTTACACCAGTCACTTACAAAGGAATGATGTCTCTGCCAAATCCTCCAGGAGGAAAGACTCAGGTGTCCCTTCAGATGCTCAGAATGCTCTGAACCAGCAGGCCACAAAGGAGGGTTGCAAGGACCCACGAACCAATCTCCTCCTTGACACAAGCTTTGCTTCTTTCTAATACATCAAAAACTACAGTGGAGAGCACCAGCACAGACAACTATACCTACCTTCACTGTATTAAAAGCATCTCAGCACAGCTGAAGCTGGCAGAGGGACCCTCTGGGTCCCTCTGCTCCACCCCTGCCCCAGCAGGGACACCCAGAGCAGGGTGCCAAGGGCCACATCCAGGTGGCTCTGGGAGATCCCCAAGGAGGAGATCCACAGCCTCTGGGCAGCCTGTGCCAGTGCTCCATGACCCATCCAGCACAGAAGTGCTTCCCACATGCTGTTTTCTTCTAGCACAGTTTAGCTTTATGATGAATGGAAACAGTTATATTAGGAATATAGTAAAAAAAAACCCTTACCTATCTGCCTGGTCTCCTAAAGACCCTATAAATATGGCAAAAGCATTGACTTGTGTGTTGGTGGTCAAGACCCGGGCAAATTTTGATGGTTCAATGCCGTATCGCTCCAGGTTTGCATCGCTCAAGACAATAACAAAATACTCATCAGCATCCTCCTTGGCAATTTCCCGAATGGCGTGCTCAGTGCCTTCCAAGGTATGATCTCCACTCATGCAGAACTGAGCATGAGCATGCATGACCTGTGTGCACAACATAGCCAAATGCAAATATGTAAGAGGACTTCATGAATAAACATTTATTTTGGCATGGAAGGAAGCAAATATTCGTTTATGATGTATTAAGGGATGCACGTTCAGAATTATGGCACTGCATCAGATACCACAGAAGATGCAGCTTTTTATATGTAACATGCTGTATTACATGGTGAATCACACACAGACAGAATTAGCACTCAAAGGAGTGCAAAGTACTTTGATAAGCTGCAGTCTGAGTACTTTTATTGCTATATATTTCAGAAAGAAAAGAGGGCTTAGTTTCTTAATTCTGCTCCCACCTGTTTATAATTTGCACTGGACTTTCAAGTTCTAACAGTGTCACGGTTAGTATCAAATATCTGACTCCTGACAGTGGCAGCAAGTTTCTCAAATGCTGAAACACTTTGTTTGAGGTTTTATGACATAAATACACTGCATTGATGAAGCTGCTACCTATGCAGAGGGCAAGGAATTTTAGGTGCTAGAAAATCTGGCCCTTCTAACCCAAATATTTTACAAATATTTTTTGAAGGAAGCTCACAGTTAAAATGTATCAAGCTGCCAAAATAGCTAAATCCTGCAATACACTTGATTTTTTTTTTTTTTTTTTTTTGCATACTATTGCAGTAAAATGTTGATAAATACCCTCATTTTGCAATTGTGATTTACCATGTTTTCAGTCTACCATGTACCACAGTAGCAGCAGGATACACTTTCCCACTGCTACTGTGACATGTTAATTCCTGAAGGTACAAGGCTAAACTAATGACCTGGCATCCCCTTATGGTTCAAATTATCCATGCTAGTAGCATCCCCCCATATTCTTTAGGTAGGACTATGTATATCACTGTATAATGTTTGGAACTTCCTATACCCCTTGATAAGCAGTCAAAATGATACATTTATGACATAGCAGATGAGAATAAGGCATATCTAAGCTCCATTATTTTGGCACAATCTCTGACAGGCTCTGCTTCAGCTTGCTGCCTCTTCTTATCTGTCTTTTATCTCACTCTAATGCTTTGTAGTCATAAAATCCCAGCATAGGTTGTTAGTAGGATTTACCTTAAGAATCTCTAATCTTTGCTTATTGTTCTTGGGAATTTTCCCACTCTCAACCAAGGTGATGTTGTAGCCATCTCCTGAATGTCCAACAATATCATACTGCAAGAAAGAAAATTTCATCAGTTATCTGTTAGTCACATGTGGTCTGTGGGTCACAATGATACAAGATAGATCAGAGGTGATTTCCTTTCAACAAGAAAACCTGAATGCTCTTTACTGCTCACATTTATGAGCTGCTGAAGGGAACTACTTGCAGTTTCTCACTGACATGAAAACATGGGAGAGAATCACAAAATAATGGAACAGCTATTTATTTCTATGGCCCGTTCTTTTACCTCACTCCACCAACTGCAGAGCGGTGATGCATAAGATCAAGACCTTGCCCTCTCACACTGTCCACTCTTTTCTTTTTAAGCAGCCATTTTCTTTCTCTTGGGCCCAACAAACAGTGCATTGTTTGAGAGCAGCTCAAATGTCAGATTAATTGTTTTCGTGACCTCATTCTGCTCTGAAAAAAAAAAAAAAAGCACTACCAGCCTTCTTTTTTTGTAAATCAGCATTCCCTATAGTTGTGTGTTACTGATCAGAACCATTGCTAAATGTATGTAGAGCAGTGAATTCTAAGAGGCTCTGTTGTGTGTACAGCGTTCCCTCCAGAAAGAGGCTGCATGTAGAGCTGTGCTAATTCAAATATCTCACTGAACAAACAGTGTTATAGTTGGAAGGCTTTTGCTTTATGTGAGAGTTACATGAAAACTAAGACAAGCTGAGTTATGGCAAGGTCCTGCCCTACCCTTTGTGTTGTGAATGTGGCAATCACCCCAAGGGAGAATTGAGCTGCAGGACAAAAGTGGATTTAAGAGCTGTCTGCACCAAGTGATGGAGCACAGTGCATGGATCCTGAGCCTGGAAAAACCCTCAGTGTCCCATAGCTAGTGTGACCTGCCCCTGGAGCATGGACATGCCTTTTCTCCCCCCTGACCAGCGGGTGCTGAGCTGTCTCTCAAGGAGCTCTTATGCAATATTTTGCCTTTTTGTTACCTTCTATTCATGCAGTGCTTGGAGGTCCCTGGCAGGTTCACTATCCCTAATTTCTACATAATCATGTGGTGAAAGGTCTTGTCCTCAAAGTCATTCTGTCTTTTATTTCCCATTGAAAATAATTTTATTTGGTGCAAGTTTGTGGAGATTAGAGAAACAGCATTCAAAAGCTCTTTCAATTTGTTTCCATTTAGCGAATTTACTTGAAAATATATCAAGATTAAAAGAAAGCTGTAGCAGATGTAATATTTCTAAACATGACACCTCCCTCTGCAAAGCAACACACGTGCCACACACTATAGGTGTGCTTCACCCAGGGTCAAACTGTTTCAGTACAGCCTCACACAACCCAGACTTTCTTCCTCTGAAAATCACCGAATCACAGAATGGCCTGGGTTGAAAAGGCCCACAGTGATCATCCAGTTTCAACCCCCTGCTACGTGCAGGGTCACCAACCACCAGACCAGGCTGCCCAGAGCCACATCCAGCCTGGCCTTGAATGGCTCCAGGGATGGGGCATCCACAGCCTTGGGCAACCTGTTCCAGTGCGTCACCACAAAAACCTTTATACAATCTTGTTTCCAGGTGTTCCCACATCATTCTGTTCCATTGGCTCCAGCTCCTGTTCTCAGCTTGTCCATGCCTCGTATTTGCCACCCAGCCTCATGTAAACCTTCCTGTCTGCCACACACTTTCTCTTCAAAATGTCCGTTTGCTTGTACACCCTTTCCTTACCATTAACTCTTCAGACTCTCTTTCCTGATGAATAGTGTTTCTGTTGTCCCCAAACTGGGGTCTTTCCAGAGAAAAGATAATAGTAAATGAAAAGACACTAATTTTGAGAAGATTGTTAGGATTACATTCAGCTCTCTTTGTAAAGAATACAAGACTAAACCAAGAACTTAAAGAGCACACGGAGCACGCACGTGTATTGTTTTACAACAGTATTGAAATCAGAGGAACTAAATAAAGCACTGGCTCAATGGAGCAGAAAATATACAGCGCTAATGTGGTTCTTATGTAACGTCCACAGATCTTCAGGGTAGGCTCTTAAATTATGACACCCCGCACATCCTTTGCTGAACAGTTCTTTATTACCCTTAAAATCAACAATGTGATTATGGAAATCCAAGTGCTGTCTTTCTCCCTTGCAAAAAAGAAGTTTGACTGCTTTATAGTGGGATCCTGCCCAGCATTTCATGGGCTTCATCCCCAAGGTCCTTGTAGTCAGGCAGAGCTCATGGGAGCAGGCAGTGCTTTGCTGCTTGGGAACACCATTTTGGTTGTTGGCACACCATGATGGGTGGGTTTCATCTTGAGAAGGTTGGGTTTGAACTTGGTCTGACAGCCTGTGCGAAAGGGACGGCTCTAACTCTGGATGTGGCTCTGGACAGCATGGTTTAGTGGTTGGCGACCCTGCATATAGCAGGGGGTTTGAAACCAGATGATCTTTGAGGTCCTTTTCAACCTTCTATGATTCTAGGATTCCAACTCCTGGTTCAAATCCCATGGATTTACCCCCTCTGCATTTCTGCACAAGGAGGGAATGCAGAGGCTGGGTACTATAATGCAAACTATTTCAGGTGTGCACAGCTGTTCACCCGGGAACATCAGGTCCTGTCTGCTCTGACCTTGGCCACCCATTCATTGTTTTCTGTGTGTGCCCATGCATGCATGTGAGTACATATATTTAACAGATGTTATCTGTTTTCTTGTTTCCTTGCCAACAGTTCACCAAGCTGTTTATGATTTGTTACAGAAGTGCAGTCAGGCAGCAGGAAAGAAGTACTTTCTCACTTCCTCCTGGCTGCTGCAGGCTGGGTCAAGTGGAGCCTCCCCAAAAGCGGAGTCAAACCCTACCTTGCCTATGCTGTGCTGTAGTCATCAGCCCTACCTCGTGCTGCCCTTCGCACTCCTCTCATCTCCCTGAAAGTCAACTCAGGGACCAGAAGTGGCCAAAAGCTCAATAAGAGCTCTGGGGAGCTGTGAAGCCTGATGAGTATTCATCCAGGCTTTCTTTCTCCTTCTAACTTGTGTTCTAATAAAACAAACCCTTAGTGTTCAGTGCTCTCCTGCTGTGAAAGGACAGCTACAGAGCCCTGGCCAGCTGGGAACCTCAACTACTTAGGGCACGTGCATGCTTTCTTAAAACCAGAGGCACTTTTTCTTGCACTTGCAGTGGGGCCAGAACACAGCTAAGAGAAGCACAGAGAAAGAACCTCTGAGAAGCAAAGATCCACTGCAGTTTTCTCATAAACCCCCTTGGAGAATTTACAAAGATAAATTTGATGAGCTGTGATATGAGCTTAATGGAACAGAATTTTATTTTGTTTTGTTTTGTTTGTTTTTCACAAAACAGGGCAAGTACAGGCTCTCAGGACAAATCTAGCAGCAAAATATTCGTTTGCTACAGGGCAGGCTTAATTGAATTAATATATTGTTGTGTACACTGGCTTGTTTTCTGATAGCCTCAGGTACACTGAGCCAAGAACTGCTCCATTCAGCTCTGGGTACCCAGCATGTAAACACACTGTATCTGCAAGTACCTTAATTTGACCATTCTTTCTCACTGGTTAAAACCACCCCTGCTCCATGGCTACATCTGGCACTGAATGGATGGCTGCTGCTGGATAACATGGAAGACTACGTCTTCTGCAGCTGCCGTACTTAAAGCTGAAAGAAGATGCATGCTGGATGTAAAAGGCAGTGGGAATTAGACAGGCCTCTCCTGGAAGGCCACATCTTTACAAACTGATCTCTTCTTTGGACAACATTGAACATTTTTAAAATTTTATTTCAAGTCCTCTGTTTGTTATTTAAAGGAAAGTACTCTGCCAAGCATGTGAAACATTTTTTCTTTTCCTGAATTAAGAGTAATGAGGTAATTAGGAATAATAAGATATGAGGTAATAACAGTAACAAGAAATTATAGGTAAATTCTCCAAATGGAGAATGCTGAACTTGGCTTACAAAATCTGCATTTTTTCCTTTCATACCGCTACAAATACGATTTCAAGCTTTTCCTACCAGTTATGTAACATGCCATTCATTGAACCACTTACCATTTTCTAAAGGCTTCATAAAATTGCCACTGTGCAATTTACTGGACATGCCTCCTAAATCTGCCGTCGTGCGCGTAAATGACAGTAATTAGGGATGATATAGAACCAGATGGTTTACATGACAGACATTACACTCTCCCTGCTATAACAAAGAATGAGCTGCCCCTCTGTACATTTTCAAATAGCTGACATGTACAATGAGGCGTACAAAAGACGTCAGAACTTTAGTCCTGCAAAGCAACTTATTATAACTTACAGACAAGTAGGATATGTACCCACACATCTGACGGGGTCAGGTGCATTTGTAGCAGCATATTTAACCTCCACCACTAGCATGAGATTGGGAACATGGCTTCTCTTACCTCAATCACTCCCACTCTTTTCTTTATTAAAGTAGTTCAGGGGAAGCGTGGATGAGATGACAACGAAGGAGGGCTTTGAAACATGGCTCTTAATTTAAATGGATTTCCTGACTGTAGGATGAGCCTCCCATTTCCCCCTTGACAAGGAATGATTCACTGCCTGCACTTATGGGAAATGGAAAGAGGCAGTTTGTTCTGCACAAGCATATAAAGCTGACAAGTACCTGCTGGCACTCTTCTGGCTTTAGCTGTAGATGTCCCTGTTCATTTCAGGGGAGTTGGACATAGCTAACCTGTGAGTGTTCCTTCCAACTTAAACAACTCTATGATTCTATCACATCATCACCTGCTTGGTACAGTCAGATACCCAATATTTAGCTTCTCTAGAAAGGATGAGGTTTTCTCTCTCTACTCTCTTCTCTACCAATCAGACAGACAATCATCATCAGTGTTACCAAGGGATACTATGCATGGGCAAAGCTCAGCTGGCAGGACAAATCAACCCACCTCATACATTCACGACCTTATTTAGTGGAGAACAAACCAGGTACCAGTAGAAAAGTGATCTTGAACGAGGGCAAAGAATTGGTTTCAAGAGTTTGCACTGTGCTTAGATAACTGGAGTAGGGAATATTACTGTGAAAATCTCCTTTGAATGTTCCACTTAACAAACCTGATGGTTCCCCAGATTCAACACTTGTTATGCAAGAAATCCCTCAAACTCCTTATTGCTGACAGTGGGATTGAGTGCACCCTCAGCAGGTTTTTGCATGGCACCAAGTTGAGTGGTGTGGTTGACATGCTAGAGGGAAGCGATGTCATCCAAAGGGATCTTAAATGGCTTAAAGAGGTGGGCCCACATGAACTGCAAGGTGCTGCATCTGGGTTGAAGCAATGCAAAGAATAATCACAGGCTGAGCCTGTAGTAGATTTAGATTAGATTTTATGAATAAATTTTTCATTATGAGAGTGGGAGGCACTGGAATAGGTTGTCCAGAGAAGTTGTTAAAGACTGGAGTTAATGGTATTTAAAAAAGATCACTGCACCTTACTCTCTGAAGACCTAATTACATTCATTAGAAACAGAGGAACTGGCATTCTGGTGTTCTGGTTATTCTGGTGTGTATTCTGGTTATCCCAGGTGTAGTAACTGCCAGAGCAGACTAGACATGAGAAAAGCTATATTTTAGAGCTGGAGAGTTTAGAAATGCTATTTATTTTCATCAAAGAAATAACAGAAGAAGTCCATCAGCACATGCCTGGGGGATTTCCGATACAAGTGAATCATGCAATTTTGGTTAAAATCTGCTTGATCATTGGATCATGTAAAGACAAATACGACAACATAATAAACAGCTTGATTTGTACTCATTTTTGGGGGCAATTTCAACAGCCAGTGAAGTTTAAGGCCATATCCTCTTTAGTATTCTCATCATCTTCAGGGAGCCTTGTAATATTTGTGTAGATATGCTCTGAGTGAATGAAATCCCAATGGGACAGCAAAGAGAGATATGGAGGAAGAAAAATACTTTTCTTCCCTTGAGCAAAAGCAGCTCTGAGGTTGACAGAGCTCATAGTAAACCTGGCCAGCCCCAAATCAAGCTGCTGTTACTGGCCCACCAAAGTCTTCTCTCTAGCGCAGAGAGCGTTTAAATGAAAGAGAGGTTGCTTAGAGCTGACTGAAGTTGAACAGATGCTGAAGCTGCAAACAACTTTTTCACCTTGCTATAACACTCCGTGCTCAGTTTGAAGTAACAAATTAGCCTTACAGCTCTCCTGACTCATAGATTGTGTGGATAACATTGTTTTGGTTTTCTTTTTTAATTCTGAAGTGGATGCTCTACGGATGTTTACAGTGGCATTCTGATGATTTCTGTGTTGTTCTCTGCTCTTTTGCTAATTATTTTTAGCATACAATTAACTTTTTGATGGCTGGTGGTCTCTGTGTTCAAAAAACCATGCAACATATTTACAAAGGTTCTTTTCAGAGCCCTAATAAATCACTCAGAGTGAGCATCAGTGGACAGCTTAGAGTTCCTCACTCTGCATTTAAAATCAAGATTGTCTTTTTCTATTTACAGTACTTTACATTTGATAGCCCAAACATCATCTGCCATTTTATTTCCCAGTCACTACTTACTGCCAGGTCTTTTTCTCCACTTTTTGCCCTTTTTTTCCCAAATAATTTCATACAAATAGTAACTTCTGTCACTTGACTATCCATCCTCTTTTCCAAATCACTTGCAAACATACAGAACATCACTGGGAGTGGCACAAATTCTAATGCAGTTTCACCAGTGACCTTCCTTTACTTCCATACTCTGAAAAATGGCCACTTACAGTTGTCTGTTTTCATTAGCTTAAGCTGTGTTCATTTCTCTGAGAGCTTTCCCTTTTACTTCTAAAGCAGTTCTATTTCTGTATGAACCGATGGTGAGGGACCTTTTGACAAATGCTTTTGGCCAAGGAGACAGTCAACAAACCTTGCCTGTCACATACATACAGATGCTTCAGATGCTTCACTTTCCTTTTAAAAGCCATGTTGACTCTGCTCCAAAATATTATATTTATCCATGCATCCACTGCTTTTGTGGATGATCCTGCATTTAATAATACTAATATGCATATTGTTCAGATACTCCTGATTTACCAAATACAATCACTTTGTATAATTGCACTTCCCCCATTAGCATTTGTTATTAACATTGCTGTTATCAGCAAGCAGGACCTATATGAGCAGCTGACTCCTTTCCCATTTCCTTCTTAATTACAATTGAGTTCCCACATAACCTCTCTAGACTACTGTACAAACTCAATGTTACAGCATTTTTTCTCAAATAGGAATGCAAACAGAAGCTCACTCTCTCCCCTGCCCATTTTCATGACATTGGCAGGAATTGAATATTTTTGGGAACTCAACCACTGTTTCAGATTTGTTAGAAGTTGGACAATGTGTTCTGAAGTTGAAGGGCAAAAAAGCATGACTGACATAGTACGATAGCACGAGATTTTACTTAGGAAAGCGGGCTAAAGACATAGTGCTTGTCTCATCTTACAGCCTCTTCTCTTACAATTGCAAGACTGAATGATCATTTTTAGAAGTTATTCTAGGAGGATAACTCTATATGTTGTGTTCTTCAGAGGAGATTCTACGGAAGAACAGTAAGATTATGCTATCAGAGGAACAAGACAAACCTGACTGAACTGAATTTGGACTAAGCATTACACTAGCCTTTACTTAGAAGATTTTACATTTTGTTCTGATGCATTTTATGTCTCATGATTGAGATGCTCTTCAGTAAAGACATCTGTATTTTTCCACGAAACACTGAGTTTGTTGAGAATAAATTCGATTGTCCATTTCTGCCATCTTTAAAGATAAAGAAAAATGCCTGAGGCATTGTTTAGGTTGACACAGACAAAAAAGAGCACAAAATTTACTGACATTTCCTTTGCAGGCTGCCGTTAAATAACATTCTGGACCCAGTGCCTTTCAGCACAGTAAATGGTTTTCTTGCTTTCACAACTGATGGACAAATAAGTTTGGTCTTTCTCCATCACCAAGCACTACTGTCTGTACTCTGGGATGAGATGGAAAGGCTGGTCATTTCTGCATGTCCCTAAGCTTATATTTACCTCTGTTCTACAGTCTTAAGTATTTCTGTTCCAAGAAACAAATTAATCGATAAATGCAGAAGGCGGCAGCATATTTCAGCAAAAATTGGAGTCTTAAATTGAATTCTCCCCTGCTGAAGCATGTAATGTTTCTCATCCATTCACTAGTATTGTTTTTCAGTTTGCCAGAAACAGATTAGTGCCTTTATTTCCTTGCAAGTATGAATAATGTCCTTTGGCTAGACTGACCGCTGAAACACTTTTTCCGCTGTTCCATATAGTCTGTGCAATAACCACAGACCTCCTAGCAAAGCTGTAATTACCTTGAATTTGTGCTCATAATTCTCAAAAGCTTCCAAGACCATGCAGACAGCCTCCATGGAGCGCTCCAGCCGTCCGTCGACCCCGTTGAAGCGGTACATGCTTCCAGAAACATCCACCACTAAGCGCAAGCGTTTAGGCTTCTGCTGGGGGCTCCCAGGCTGGCAAGCAAACACAGCAGAAAAGAAAATTACACACTACAAGTGGGAAACCTAAACATCACTACGGATAACACGCTTTGGAAAAAGAACCCACCAGACTGAGCAAAGCACAACACCTTTCTCTAGCAAGAACTGATTATTTTTTTTAAAAAAAGAACAAAAATGTGTTAATTTTTTTCTTTTTTTCCTGTGTTTCAAAGCAGTTGCCGACAGATACCTCTATTCATTCTTTCTCTTCACCTTCAATGACTGGAAACAACATAGCTTTAAAAATTCCACACATGCTTGTCAGGAAAATACTTCTTCTGGTCTCATTTGTTATTCTTCTCATCTCAGAAAGAATATTCTCAACTTTTCTCAGTCTGCCAAAGCTCATAATGGAAATGTTCTTCCTTGGCTTACAATGCTAACAGAGACCCCTAGAAAAAAATCTAATCTGCTGAGGTTTATAATATTTTAAAAATGTTTGAAATCTTGCTCTGTTTAACTACTAGACTTCTCTTCATTCTCATTCCCAAACCATTATTTTTTCCTGAAAACAACCTCAGTCTGTTTTAACAATTACTGGCACAGTACATTCCAAGGAGAGACTTTATACAGTGTGCACTGACATCAGTCTGGATACAAGTTAATGGCTATTAAATACGATTTGTCTAAAAACAGCCACGTTAAAAAACAGATACTTAAAACACTTCTATGAAGTCGAAAGAGCTGCCAGCATTTGGGTGCTTTACTCTTTCATTATTTTCTCAATGGACTGCTGTACCCTCACAAAACAGGGGGGGCTGAGAGGATCTGTTAAATCCTATTCTTTTTTTTAAAGCAAAATTTAAATATATATATATATATTTACTGTTATGACTAACTATACATTATAACTGAACTGTCTACACTGAGAAAATGCACTTTGAGAAAAGATCAGAAATGAGAATCTAGTCACTTCTCCTGCATTGGGAGACAGAATACCTTGCATATCATGGAAAAATAATAGATTCATACAGTGCTTTGCTTTTATAACATTTTCAATGATGTTGTGGTCTACAATAGCAAAAAAAAAAAGTTACATAAGTGAGAAAATCTTTTCCTTCTATTTTTTAGATGAACAAGCGGTTTTCTGATAATCAACTTCAGCACATATATATAAAATATAAAACAAGAGCACTAAACCTGTTGCACTGGATCAAAGCAAATTACTGCTTAGATCAGCACCTCTCTGAGGGTGGCCAACAGCAAATGCACGGAAGATCATAGGAAGAGGTGAAGCAAATCTTCCATTTTGAGGCTGTCTCAGCAAAATCCTGATCCAGAGATAGTTCTTCTGAGTTTCTCATGTCTATACCAGTACAGCCACTAAGAAATCATCAATTCTTTTAGGCCCTCCCCTACTTTTCCCTACTACCTGTTGGATACTTACTTGCGGCTCAAGCTCTCCCCGTCGTTTATAAATGGCTTTCTCTCCTGTCAGCCCATCAATGATTTTGGTATCATCTAGTTCTCCAACAGCTTGGTGTCTCATCCATTGTCTTTCCTTACCCTTGGCCTACAACAGAAAAAAAACCCAAACCTTAATTCACTCAGTGATTTGAAGGTATTTCAAGCAATTTAAGACCTACTGTACGTGACAGGCATATGAACTTTCTTTGTTGTTACATGATATTTTTGGCAAAAGCCAATGAAACCTGAACACATTTTCATAGCTCCTTTCCTCTCTTTCTATGAAAGAAAAGTCAATACTGACAAAGAATACATTCCTCTGTAATTTTGTCCTCCTTAACATCTGATATGTGGGAGTCTACCTGTAGACTGTGGAAATATTAACCTTTTTTCTTGCAAATGTGCTGGAAATTTGAGTAACAAATCTGTGCAAAACTGTATGCAACCAGAGGGATATGCATAACTGGCAAATTTATTTCACACTCTCCATTCAAGTAACACAAGAAAAATCAAAAAGGTGGCAGACTTCAAGGTAAAACTAAACTGCATTAAGCTTATGTAATAGTAAGTGGCTTCTTTTAAACCAACATTTGTAATACATTATTTTTCTATTTTAGAATAAAAACCTTGAAAATTGCGATACTCAAGAGATATTTCAATTAATTTTTTTTTTTTTTTCAGTTTATTTGAAAGAACATCACTTATTTACAACCTGCTTGTTGGAAATGCCTTACAGTCCAGTAACTCGAGTGTTTATGGAACTTCAGTATGTATAAACAAGCACAGAAGATTAGAGATTCAAATCTTTCAGATTAAAAAAAAATCTATTTAAGAATACTTTAAATGGATAGCTTCATCATAGTCCTCACGTCACAAGGTCATCTAAAGATGGCAAAGAGTACATACATGTATTCTAAGCCTTATTTCATTTCTGCTCAAATGTTCAGTTTGAAGTTGTTTATCCCTGTAGTAAGGCCAGCCTGGAAATACGATTTTAAATTTATATATGTATAATGCATTTGCATGCTCAGCAAAATTGCTGGTTAGCAGCTGGAGGTAAATCAAATATCCAGCAGGACACAAACTGCCTGAGACACTGGATCTCAGGAATGAAAATCAGTTGCTCTTTGAGAAGCAGGAAGTGTTACATTACAAATCCCCAGCAAACGGCAGGCCTGGGATTTGAGAGGACAAATCATTGCAATTTTGTACAGTCTGAGCAGTAAGATGATGGTTTCCTAAGGCTAAGAGAATCTTTGAAATTGCTTTGGTCAAAATTTATGAGGTTTTTCTTTTTAGCGCACATGGAAAAAGGCATTTTGGATTACTGCCTATTGCCAATAGCTATTCAAAAGTAATGGACTAGTTATCTATGAAAATAAGTGCGCAGAAAGAACACAAAGCCACAGGGAAAACGTTTTGATTAATTCATTTTACAGTATCGAGTTAACATAGCTGTGACAAGCACAGGTCTTTTTAATTACGTTATGTCAAAAGCTTTACAGATTCTTGCAGTACATGGAAACCTCAGCCTCTTAGTGAATCACATGAGGCTAAAGGGTAGAAGATTTCTTAAGTTATGAATTCAATCACTTGTTCTCTCTGATAGATTTCAGTGGTGCTATGGCTAGCCCAAGTCTAACCACGTTTTGCAGTTGAGCATCCAGGAATTTGCTTCTACCCTAGCTTAGCAGTCTCCACTATCATTAACTACCCTTGGGATAGAGTTTGAAATCCCCTCTTCCATAGGCTTATTGATTCCCTTGTTGTCCTGGGAATTGTGTAACATTGCAAGAAGAGACGTGTAAATTCATAGAATCATGTCACAAAATCATAGAATGGCTCGGGTTGGAAGTGAACTTAAGAATCATCAAGCTCCAACCTCCCTGCCACAGGCAGAGCTGGCAACCTTCATATCTAATACTAGATCAGGCTGCCCTGATTCTAGATGACCCTTCCATGCTCCACTGAATTGCCACACCATAGGTGTTTTCTTGCTGTGAAAATCACAGTAGGATAACACATAACATGGCAAATTTCAACATTCCAACTAATAATTAAAGAAGTGCTCCTACAGACAACGTGTTCAGTGAGCAGAGCCTGTCTAAAGTGAATCATGACACTTCCAGGATGATGCAGATGAGAAGATTTTGTTCCTAATAATCTTAGTCACCACCATACTGGGACACAGATACAGTCTTAAGACTTCCTGAGGTCTTTAGCTTTGTCAAATGGCTTTTATTTGCTTCCTTTCAGTAGATAGGAGGGAGAAACAACAGAAGACTATAAAGGTTCACGTAGATGTGGAAATTCTTAACTAGTCTCACTACAGTTTTCACTGAAAAAGATTTAGCTTTGGGGCTATTTGGTGTTCAAGGAACAGAGTGGGAAGAATATACTTTTTAATGATGACCATAATTAAAAATCCATGACTGTTTACCACATTATAAAGCTTATGCAACGTTCAGCTGATGAAAAAAAATAATAAAAAAAAAGAAAACAAAACTGAAATGTTATTAGAGGAACACAGAGTTTACATTCTTCTCCTAATACAGGAAAGGACGCTGACAAAATCCGACTTAAAATCTTACCCAAATAATACTAAAATTATTTAGACTACTTAGCATCAGCCTATTCAGTGCAGAATTTAGAGAAAGGCCACTAAGATGATCAGAGGGCTGGAGCACCTCTCCTATGAAGACAGGCTGATGGAACTTTGTTTATTTAGCTTGGAGAAGAGAAGGCCCCAGGGAGACCTCATTGTAGCCTCCCAGTACTTGAAGGGAGCGTATAAACAGGAGGGGGAATGGCTGTTTATGAGGATGGATAATGATAGGACAAGGGGGAATGGTTTTAAACTGAGACAGGAGAGATTTAGGTTAGATATTAGGAGGAAGTTTTTCACACAGAGGGTGGTGATGCACTGGAACCGGTTGCCCAAGGAGGCTGTGGATGCCCCATCCCTGCAGGCATTCAAGGCCAGGCTGGATGTGGCTCTGGGCAGCCTGGTCTGGTGGTTGGTTACCCTGCACATAGCAGGGGGTTGAAACCAGATGATCATTGTGGTCCTTTTCAATCCAGGCCATTCTATGTTTCTATGATTCTATGAATTTCTTGGCATTTCTTTACAGAAAAAAAAAACCTTCTTCTTAAGTATTTGTGTTATAAAATGCACACACATATTGCTGGTAAGTTTCAAAGTAATTTCAATATGTAATTTTCATAATCTTAAACAAATGCCATGAATGCTTGAAGGATAAAAACAGTCTCCTTTTCTAGAAAGGGCAAACAGTCCATTACATCTGCAACACTGCCACCACTGCAATAATTCTTCTCACTGAAAGATATCAAAGGCATATTTTGAAGAAATTTTAGAAAATATAACCACGTTATATGTCTGTAATTAACACAGAAAAAGCTGCACATATGAAATGCTTGCATTTAAATATGTAATGCTATAGGGTTGTATGAAATACTTCCAGTTGTGGTCTGCATTTGTTTCTGGGAAAACTTTGTGTGCGTGTTCCCAGAAAAAACATAGTTGTTGAAAGCAGAAAACTACTACTGACAAGGCATGGGGTTTTTCCCACTGTCAGCCCTCCCAGCTGTCTTTATCACCCTACTGTCACTGCTTTTGCTGCTCTGACCTGACAATTCCCACACAGTCCAAACCAGTCAACCCCATTAGGCTCTGTGACTCAGGCCCAGGTTTGCCCAGTTCAAGTGTAAGTGCATAAAGGATGCTCAGAAGCTACAGGGTCAGTTGCTCCAGACTCCCCCTATAATTAATAAAAAGAGAAGTACTTCCAGAGGGCAAGTAATCTAAAATCTCAGGTCTTCCTGAGTCGCTGATTAATCATAAGTTATTAAATTTGGACTTCAGATGTGTAAGCCTTATACAGAGATTGGTCAGCACTAGGAGAGAGAAGAAAGCTCGTCATTGACTGGACTCTGGAGTTCAGGCCTTGCTACTTCTAGAGAAGATCAAGAACAACTTGCAATGCCTCACCAGTTTTGTTCAAATCATTGACAAAGAGTAGTGAGTTACATAAAGTAAAATGAGTGATAAAATTACATTCTCAGACAATATTTATGCGTTACTTCTGACTTGCTGCTGCTACTGATTTTTGAGGTGTCAACAACTGGACCAGAATTCCAGGTTTCACATCCTTGGGACGTAAAATTTAATCGAAGGAACACATTTTTAAAAACAAACCCACAAAACCCAGTGATTAAAAGGCATATGTTGAAAAGGAAATCCTGGTGAAAGGAGTGTGGACAATATATTTTCATTACAAGAACATAGAAAGTTCAAAACAAGGCAAACTCAAACATTTTTAAAAAGCTAAAAGAGTTCTCTAATGAAAAAATGAAATATTCTTGGATTCTAAGTAACCCTTGTTATCATTTGCCTTCATTTTCCTAGTGGATCTTCTAATAAAATATCTACCACAATGTGTACAGAGTTCAAAATTTGCTTTCAATATTGCTTTTATTCTAAGAGCTAGCTTTTCTGAACTCAGCATGGTTTTTTTTTCATCATATGGTAAGTTTATCATCTCTGTGGTTAGCTGTTATGAATTTGCCCAGGATGTTGGCAATCTCATAAAATACCAAGGCTTATAAGTGTTTGCCTTGATATTAAAATGACCTTTTTAACAAAGTCACAGGATATGTCTCCTTTTATTAAAATACATTCTATTTTGTCTATGATTAATGTGACCTCTGAACTTAACAATTCTGGCCCCAAGGAATAGATAAGGGAGATTTTAAAAAGACTTTAAACTGAAGATTCTTTTATTCACTTCTTGTCATAAACCATGCTTCAAAATGCATATCTGACACAAACACAGTAAAAACAAGCACTTGGATAAAAACAATGCAGAAAAAACTGAGATTTATACCTACAGCTTTTCAATGGAATCCTCTCTTTATGAACCAAAAGCCTAAGTTCCTGAGCTGGAATACATACTGGGTGCCTGTATGAATCAAAGTATATTACTACAAGACCATTCCAAATGACCACTATATGAGGAGGCATCTGAGCCTTCAACAGAAATGCTTTTAATCAGAGAGATGTCTTATAAGGAATAAATTTATTTTTCTTTCATTTTCAATGACTATCAGGTTCTTCCTTGAAACAGTGCACTTTTTATTTTAATTACACTGTAGGTGAACACTAGCATTAATAAAACCTCAAGCAACCATGGAACTAATTAACAGAAGAAAAGTAAAGAGGTATATTTGGTTAGCTTCCACTTAGTGACTTGAGCCACGCCTATTTTAATTAGTTAGACTTAAAATAAATCCTGAGGAAGAATTGTTTTCAAGTGCACAGGCAGCAAAACTATGAAAGCCTTTTAACACACATAGTATTTCCATGTTTAAAAGTCTTTTGGACGGAGGGCAAAGAGAAAGACTGTGATCTACTCACTATCACATACTCTTTTAATAATATACAGTATTTTCTTTCTCAAAACTGTGCTCCTGAATAAGTAATCTCTGCAAGCTGTGTGATGGGAGTAATGTAGCTTGTAAAGATGAGCACTGAGATCCACTTAAAAGCTGACTTTGAAATAGTAATACGAGACTGTTTTTCCTAAACACGATTATAACCTGAATCTGCTTTTAACTCTCAAATATATCAGATGGCAACAATATTAGCAGGACAGTGTTTTAAGGAAAATGTAACGAGCTCACCATGTTGCTTTATCAGCGAATCTAAGATTACCTGCAGATTGTCTAAGATGATGCGGAGCGACTGAACCTGACGTCGTACTGCTCCAGAGAATCTTTCATAAGTAGATGCGTCGTACTCACTCATCTGAATCTCTTTCAATCTAGAGCAAAGAACAGGGAGCTCAGAACAGCTTCAGAAACAACCACATCATCCTTTAGCATATATAAATTAGAAACATGCTTACTTGGTAACACGTAAATTGAGACCACAGTGATCACAAACAAGAGGCAAATCAAAGAATTGGCAGCCGCTTTTGTGAATTGTTCAAAAGATCACCAATGCCTACAAGGATTGCCTCACATCAGAACCTACTAAAATTACTCATCCCTTGGCTCTCTCCTAATCTCCTTTAAAGTTTGGGAAGTGAATCAGATGTTCTGTAAAACGTGATTGAATTTTATTGGCTTAGGTGTTGCTATATGTACACACACGAGTGCCTATCCATTACTTCACTGTCGGAGTATTTTAAGCGTATCGCGATCCACGCTCTAACGCAAAGGTTAAGTACAGACATACTCTCAAATCTGTTGTTGAAGATTTACAGCCAGTCACTGTGTCTCCAGTACCTATCTTGGTGCTTCATAAAATGAGGAAATCTTGAAACAAAGGAGCTTTAGAAGAATGTCAGTAAAAACGTGCTCCCCTACAAAAAATGAGTCACGTCACCGAACTCTCTTCTGTCCAGACACACAACAAAGATCAACATCTGCACTATAAAAACTAATACAAGCACCTTCCATAACTTGTGTCTCCACTGAAAAGTTCTTTACTCTTCTCAACATCATATCTAGGCAGATAGTCTTAAGATGGTGAAACTCACAACTGGAACATAATTACAGGGGTCTAACAGTGAAGTATGAGCTGAGGGACAGATGAATACGCTGCATTTATGCACTGCTCAATATTTTCAGTAACTCAAATTCATGCAGTGAGGCTGCAATCTTATATCTGCCCATCCAACCATCCTGACTGGATTCAGCTAAAATATATGACCTACCCAGTATGGGTTGACAGTCAGACTAGATGATCTTAGTGACCTATTCCAACCCTCATTATTCTATGACTCCATGACTCTATCCATGAGCAGCTTATTTCAAACACAAGCACTTTATAATAGCATAATCTCACTCAGACTGAAAATAAGGATTTTAAAATGAATTATAAATTATTAGCAAAGTACATATAGGCTAGCAATACACTGCATCTATCCAAGAGTAGTTGCTAACTCCATTCTACTGAAATGGGGTAATTCAAAATGCTTTCCACTAGCAGTATCATCTAGTTGGGAAAGCAATCAATATCATTCGGATTAAAATTCTTCCTTCCAGACAATAACATATAAACAAAACAGTAAAATTTGCTGATCCCTTCATTTTTTTCTTTACTCTAAGGACTCCAACCTTCCTATTCCTAACTTTTATCTCTTAGTTCCCACAGCTACCCAAGTGGTATAGAATAATAATCTGTGTCAAATGTCGTTTCAGAACAGACTACATCTATTGCTGGTACATGGTAGTTCACTGGTTTTAGCAGGATATGAATTGTTATCTCATGTGCAGACACTCAGATTATACAGGACTCAGCTGCACTGCTCCCACAACATGCAGCACTATCTAGGAATTTCCCCCCATCATGAACTTTGTAGAGCATCACAGAGCATCAAAGCATGCCATGTTTGCTTACACATAAATAGACGTACACTATCTCAGAGCTATTTGTATTACGGAAAAACTGACAGGGAATTTTGCAGAATGGAGACACAGAAAGACAGTTAAAAGTAGTCTTCCTTTGCACACCCCACAAAACACCAGTAAAGAAATACAGGCAAAACAAGCCACGTCTTCCCCCTGAGAGCAAACCCTGAACTGATTACTTTTAATTTAAATATCTGGATGTTGCTTGTGTAAATTAAGTAGCTATTGAAAAGTATTTTTCTTTTCTGAACCTTTTCCTGTGAAGTTCTGATATAATCAGTACACTTTCCTTGTCTTTATTAATCACGAATGCTCCAATGAATACATTAAATGCCTGAGGAAATCTAGTAATAAAAAAAAGATTAAAACAGAAATTTGATCTGAATGCAGTAGATAAATTTAAATACAGTGGTTCCCATACAGAGTGTGCTTTGTGCTAAACCATCTATATTTACACAGCAGTTGAAGCAAATGGCAGTCTCCTTTCCTGTTACTTTTAGCACCCAGATATGCCCCCTTGATTAGGAGTCACTGTTAACAGTGGCAAAATGTGAAGCGACAAAGCTGCTTCTAAATTTATTCGCTTCAATGTTTTAATCTCTCCAGTACTCTTCTTTCAGGCAGACATTCACACTGCAGTATGGCTTGGGATGAAACATAAAGCTCACTTGGTATGACTGTCAGTGCACTTAGCTATTTTTATGATGGGTGCTCCAGACCCCTCACCAGCTTTGCTGCCCTCCTTTGAACCCGCTCCAGGGCCTCAATGACTTTCTTGCAGTGAGGGGCCCAAAACTGGACACAGTACTTGAGGTAGGGCCTCACCAGAGCTGAGCACAGGGCTGAACACAATCACTTCCCTGTTCCTGCTGGCAACAGCAGTTCCTGATGCAAGCCAGGATGCCATTGGCCTTCTTGGCCACCCGGGCACACTGCTGGCTCATGTTCAGCCAAGCATCAATCAACACCCCCAGGTCCATTTCCTCAACTTCCTTCTAATATCTAACCTACTCACTTAGTAAGTGAAGTCAGTAAAGACAATTGTTGTTTTTTGTTTTTCCTTAACATTACCTCTGTTTAAAGGCTTTTTCACCCATCTCTCGAGCAGCTCTCTTAACTTCCTCAGGAACAGCATCCTTTTCAGCTTGAGATATTTGATAAACCTTATGGCCAGCATCCAGACGATATGGCCCACCCTTGCCACCTAGCCCAGCAGTGTCTCTCCCACCTAGAATGGTTGAAATAGAAAAACAAATTATAGAATATGCATTCAGCAATAAATAAGAAAACATTTTCCTTATTGCTTCCATTGCCATATCTATAGATGATATTCAGAAAAATTTCCCAATTCTGAAAATAAATATTTATTGCTAACAACATTCAAAACCAAATAGTTATCATGGAACAGGAGAACCCCGATGGAATATTTGTGTCTATAGTACTCTGAGAACAGATTAGTAACAGTGACCACCATGTATAAAGGGGACTGTAAATTAAGTATAGAACATATACTCAAAGCTCTCAGTCCTTGAATAAAATTGAAACTGAATAAAACAATTCATTCAGACTTTGTCTTTTCCCAAGACTGCTGTTTTACATTGCTTCCAAACCACTTTATCAAGTGATCACTGTTGTGTCCTTTAGAATTAGAAGACACTTTTGCCTATTGTATATGTCTACTATCTACGTCACCTAAAATTCTGCTGCTACAAAAGTCTAAGAGAATGGCAAGTGACTCAGGCCTAGCTTCCGTGGCTGCAAGGTGCTGGTTCCCTATGTGGGCAATGAAGAGTAAAAACTACAAAATGTCATTTAAGTGAAGATCTGCTATACAGAGTTTAAGTCAGGCACTAGGCACTGTATCTACATCTCATAGACAATAAAGGCACTGAGTAAAATAGCACTAGACAGAAAGAGTGGGTTTGTATATGTCTACTTTCATCTGGTACAGCATCTGGTACAGCAGTTTTTGCAAACAACCTTCCAAGATGCATAAAAAAGGTAATGAATGAAAACCTGTTCCACCAGCCCAAGTATTTCCACCAACATGAGGCATGTTGTCTGGATCCACTTTCCCATGTTTGGGGGAACTGACGTCCAAACCACTGTCCCTCTGAATGGTTATCTGTAAAATAAAAATAGAGCTGAAAATCTTTCTTATACCAAGTAAAATCACTCTTACAACCCAATAACTATTAGATCTTACACTCTGCTGCTGAGCGGCACGTTAGACCCACATCAGATCTAAGAGTGCCATCATATTTAAACCGTGCAGTGCATTCAGATGTTAATCATGCTACAAAAATAAGCATTTATTGATGATAGCCAATAGAATCTAAAATTCCACTGTAGACAGGGCCATCCACAGTTTGAATGCCTCTTGTGATACTGATATCTGGCTGCATATTCCCTTTACAAACTGCATGAACGCCCAACTACAGCTTCACATGCTCTACTGATGGGCAGACTGATTTTCTTTTCATGAACAGTGACTAAATA
The DNA here is from genome assembly GCF_951394365.1 of Tetrao urogallus. Classification (NCBI taxonomy): domain Eukaryota; kingdom Metazoa; phylum Chordata; class Aves; order Galliformes; family Phasianidae; genus Tetrao; species Tetrao urogallus. Next base: position 30,302,375 of record NC_136813.1, on the reverse strand, counting down.
AATAGCATGTTCCTCTCACATTGTATTCATGTAATCCTTGACTTCCAGTCTTGACTACAAAAGTCTATAGCGGTGAGTTTTCTACTGCAAATGCCCATCTAGTGACTGCATGTTCCCCACTGACTTACTGTAGAGCTGAAGACCCAACAGCTGTCAGATGTTTGGGACTGAATCACTTTAGGCTGAGGTTGGATTTAAATGGGTGAGTGAAGGTAAAAATACTTCTCCCTGTTATGAACTCTGAGTCACGCAGTGAGTCAATGATTCACGTGTAAAATGCCCTTCAATTACTAATCTTCCACAACTGAATATCAATTTACTATTATATGAAACTCAATGACATATAAAAACAATGTCTTTAAATCTATACCCTATAAATTAGTCTTTTTTTTGTGAACCATAATACATTCATCTCTCTGATGAATTCCTCTGTCCCAGTAATGACAATTTACCGACTTTTCAGAAGTTCACTGGCATTACAAAGATTTTCCCCAAAACTGTATAGTATTTAATGCTTGAACTCACTGTCTTGCAGACTTAACTTAGTACTGACATGAATTCCATACATGTTTTTGAACTGAAAACATGTGCTCTAACAACAGTGTCTTGGCAACTGTTCAAAATAGTATTTACTTCCTCTTTATGGTATTGATATTAATTCAAAGAGGTACAATACATCCTCTGTGAACCATGTCATTAGTGTAAAATCAAGATCTAATCTGTTAAATTGCATTAATTTAACATTTGTAAAGGAAGAAAGACACTTAACCACAACAATATGTTGCCCTTGGGGGCTTCTACTTTTTTGGTTTAAGAAATTTCTTTGGAAATAAACAGCTCTTTTTCCCATACAACAGGCAGATTTCAGAACTATCAGAAACACCAAGGAGAACAAAAGCCACTGAACGTAGTTTATACTAAAATCTGAAACCAAAACGATACTGTCGGCATCATGAATTAAAACAGAATATTCTGTAAAAAGAAAAAACAGGAGGACATTTTCATTCTTCTGGATTCTTTATATAAAAAGCTCACAAAGTTCAGCAAAAGGAAGCTCCAAACACAACGGGTGACCTAGATATAATATTATGTTTTTGTCAAGTTTTTCTACTGAAAAAAAAAAATACTACTTTTGAAATACAACTATCATTTAAATTTTAGCAGTGAAAAGTTCTCTATACAGAAATGCTTTGCTGCTCACATAGATTTCTCACTTTCAAATTCATAGAATCATAGAATGGCCTGGGTTGAAAAGGACCACAATGATCATCTGGTTTCAACCCCCTGCTATGCGCAGGGTCGCCAACCACCAGACCAGGCTGCCCAGAGCCACATCCAGCCTGGCCTTGAATGCCTCCAGGGATGGGGCATCCACAGCCTCCTTGGGCAACCTGTTCCAGTGCATCACCACCCTCTGAGTGAAAAAATTCCTCCTAATATCTAACCTAAACCTCCCCTGTCTCAGTTTAAAACCATTCCCCCTTGTCCTATCATTATCCATCCTCATAAACAGCCATTCCCCCTCCTGTTTATACGCTCCCTTCAAGTACTGGGAGGCCACAATGAGGTCTCCCTGGGGCCTTTTCTTCTCCAAACTAAACAAGTCCAGTTCCCTCAATCTTTCTACATAGGAGAAGTGCTCCAGCCCTCTGGATTTGATGACCACTGAAGGTCCCTTCCAGCACCTACAATTCTGTGATTCTGTGAATTCTTCACAGAATCACGGAATCACAGATGGATGGATTCCACCGATGGTGGATTCTGTGAATTCTTGACACTGGAACTGCTGGATATTTAAGGGGAGGATCCAAAACTGTATTTTGAACCCAACAAACTGAAAGATAGCCAGAGGAAAAGATCTTCTTTGCCTGGAGTAAGAAGAAAGACAAGAAAAACAACTATTTAAAGCAGTGAACAGGCTCAAATATATTTAAGAAATCCACTGTATCTTTTCCAATCTATCCTGACTGGAATGTCTAAGCCTACTGAGATTTCCTGTTCTGACCTTTTTTTCCAAATACATATATAACTTGCTTGCTCAAAAGCTGACCAGTTCCATCACAAATACTTCTATCTTCATTGTAAGACTTCTATCAACTTTGTTTCTTTCAGCAGTTTTCACTAAGCTTTGCATTTTAAGAGAAACCTGTGCTTTACATGCTTTAAATGCACTGAAAGGCTTTGTTCACTACTGTGAACATTTCATACAGCTGGGTGCATATCACTGCACAGGTAAAATAACAAATTCAGTCTAGTAGCCTTGCATTTCAATTATCAGGTGAGAGTCAGAGTAGAAATGCTGGAAAAGAAGGGACATTTTCTTTCCAAAGCTTCCTTTTGATTTCCAAAACAACCACTTCCAAAACATTGCAAGAATGTTTTAGTTGTGCATTATCTGAACTTGCTTATATCTAGTGGTGATTCACGATCAGAGAATGAATGCACTTTTTCACTGCCTGTTTGGGCAGGTTCTTCCTCAAGAGGCAGAACTGCCATACAGGATACAAACGCGATCCTCGTCTTACTCTCCAAAGCCCACATTCTTAATAATAAACCTATGATCGTTGGCTCTGGTTTACAATCTTTATTTGAGATTACTTTGTGAATGGAGACTCTTTGGGTGTTCAAAAGCCAATGAAATAAAACAAAATAACAAAAAAGGTGGTAAGAACAGAAAGATTCTACAGGAATGAGCTTTTCTGCATAAGTAGGGGTATGAAGGAAAAAAGCAGTCAAAAGAATAGGAAGTGAAGAGAGAACAGCAAATGTCAAGAACTGTTGATGCTTTGACTTAGTTTCTGGTCTTCCCTCTTGCAAGACATCTACTCACTCCTGTCATCAGGGGTAGCAAGGCAGGATATTTAATAATAATTAAAATATAATAAAAAATAATAATTAAAAGAATTTAACATTCATTTTACATCGAATGAGAGATACAAGTTATCTTAACAACCCTCTCCATATCACTTTCTTCTAATATACACAAAGGGATGCCAAAAAGCTTCCCGTTTTACTTGGATATCACTGGGGTTCTAGGAGCCAAATGAATAAGGCAAACTGATACAAACAAATCCACTATGGAAACTAAGAATTCTTATCATCCTTCATATAGTAATGTACAGAACACAATTTAAGCCCAAAGAAGCCAGCTACAGGATTCAATGCACTTTATAACACAATGAAACCAGGTGTTTCAGTCTGTGTTCTATTTATGCCAAACTGTTATTAAATATATACTGATGTGTAATAGGGATTACTATGAAAAGGAGGCAAAAGTTGGGTGCTTTTTCTAGACTTCAGCTGGTCAGACAGGCTATGGTAGGGAATTTATACTGTGTACTAAACAAATCCTAGTTATGTTCAGAAGTGGATCTGCCACTTAACTCAATGTGGGATTGAATTCTAGTTAACTTCAAGGGTAAATGATCTAATTTAATAAACTGCTGGAGATAAAGGCATCACTGGCATACCTCACTAAACATAAAGCTCAATTTTGATACTATCATCTTTCAGTAAAACACTTTTCAAGAATGGCAGAGCTCACCCAGACAAAACATGCACTGACTCTACAAGACACTGTCACAACTGTGGAAGGGAAGATGTTTGCAAATAACCCATTAACAAAAGTGTGTAAATTATGGAGAGGCCTGCCGCAGTCTATTGTTACGAGGGCTGCTCCAAAAGGCCAGAGAAGAAGATAATCCTTCTCCTGCAACACAATAACACGAAGCTCCATAACAGTTTGATGACCATGGAGCACGCTGTCAATCTTGGCTGGACTGTCCTACCGCACCCACCAGATTTGGAGCCTTCTGACTTCCATTTGTTCAGTCTGATTAAAGATAGACTGCGTGGGCAACGTTTTCCCAGTAGTGTTGCTGTCGTAGCATATGACAGCAAGCTGTCACAGCGGGTCACCTTTGCTGTGCATTTTTACACGCACAACATGCGGGATCTTGTTCATCGCTGGTGAAAATGCAGAGCTAATGGTGCTGACTACGTTGAAAAAGAGTGCTTTGTAGCTGAGAATTTGCTCTATCAAATAGTGCTACTGTGCTCTTTGTTGTAGTTTCCATGAAAATAAAAAGGAGACACTACTTTCAAAGTGACCCATGTAAAACATTCCACATTTACATCAACTCTAACATATACATTGCTTTCACAATTACAGTACTTTCATTGTGAGCTCACAATTCATTTTCTTTTGACAGCTTACAAATAAACCCACCAGGTGATATAAGTAAAACGGATCAAACTACCGTATTTAGCTTGAGCTGTTTTTGTATGAGTGAACTTAGCATTTTAGTACCTACTGAACTGAAATGAAACTGGAAAAAAAAGTCTTTAAATAGAAGCTTAACACCTCAAAGACAGTTTCAAGTAGCCCAACTGCGCATTTCTGTATCTCAGCAAGTGTTGGCTACCCTCCACTTGCTTGTGTCAAGAAAATAAACATAATACAAGAGGTAACAGCCAGCCTTCAGCAAGTCACATTTATGTTTCTGATGGAAATAAAATAATTCTATTGTCTGACTTCTTATGAGATATTTTCAGTGAACTATTCAGTACACTGAGACTGAATAAGTCTTAATGTTCTAATTTCTCTATTATGAACATGCTTATAATAGCATTTGTCCAATGTGGTCAGTAAAATATATTTAGCAAAGTCAACTGAGAGGAGCATTTTAGTATGCCTATTTTTCAGTCATCCAAGTTGCAGAGTATTCATAACTTTGAAGACTGCCATCTTTTCACTCCTGCTTTTTAAATCCATACATCAGCTCCTTATTGTTCAAGTCTGTTAAAACAAAATTGAAGTTTTAACTACCAGCAGTTATCTTTATTGAAGAGACAGGGAAACAGGGAATCTCACCTCCTCTTTTCACACTTGAAATTCTCTCTGAGAGTTTCATGCAGGAGATAGATAGAATTAAGAACTCTTGCTATCTTTGATGCCCATAGTTCCATTATAGAGCTGTACGTAGCATACTCCCTAAGAGGGAAGGGTAGACCATGTACTTAAACTTAATGACTAATGGGAATTAAAAAACTTAATAAACTAAGACTTAATAAATTAAACTTAATAACTAATGGGAATGGTTTCAAGCTACAGCAGGGGAGATTCAGGCTGGACATGAGGAAGTATTACTTTTCAGAAAGGGTGGTCAGGCACTGGAATGGGCTGCCCAGGGAGGTGGTGGAGTCACCGACCCTGGGGGTGTTCAAGGAAAGGCTGGATGTTGTGTTGAGGGACATGGTTTAGTGGGAGCTATTGGGAATAGGTGAACGGTTGGACTGGATGATCTTTTAGGTCTTTTCCAACCTTGGTGATTCTATGATTCTATGATTCTATGATTAAGAGAAAGGCAGAAAAAGAAATCATGGCTACCAGTAAGGAAATTTCATTTAGAGTTTGCAAGCAGAGGTCAAAGAAGGTTGAAAATCTTTCTAACTTTGAATAGAAAAATGATAAATGAGGGGCAGCTTTCAGTTTTTCCCCTGATGCATCTGAGATACGTCTCTGATGTGGATCTTTTTTGGCTGGAACCATTCCTGTCACTTTACCCCGCATACGACACGCTTCCGTTCAACACAGTAAGTTGGCTACAGAGTAAATGGTCTTTTAATACATCAGCTTACTTCAGCATTCTGATCTGGCTAACTTCATTAAAATTCCTGAAAGGCACAAGATGTGCCAGTGCTTCCCATTCTGGAGTGCTTGCCAGAAAAGCTCCTTTGCAGTGCTCTCAGCAACAAAAGCTTGTTTCAGCTTGAGGACTGGTGAAAAAGCTCAGGCTTCTAATGGAGGAGGTCTGCCCCATGCTCAGAGAAACTGAACTTTCCCCTCTTAGTTTTAATGCAGCTGGTTCTGCCAGTAGTAACTTGTATCTAGCATTCTTATGCTTATATTATACAATGCTTATTTTAGTAGTTTGATACATCTTAAAAGAAGTGGAAAACCAGGAAAAATACTCTAATTCCAGGCTAACATCCCACAGGTATAAAGGGATGTAATTTGTACCTAAGAATATAGACTACGGTTGCATCTTCAAACATTCTCAAATTAAGTTTTTCTTATCCCATTTTAAAACAGACCTGGCCACTCTATAGAATAACAGAGATAGATGGACTGATGATTTAATATACTCGCCCTAATGGACAAAACATTGTTACATCAAAAAGAAAATAGGGTTATAGTTGCAGTATTTACAGCTACAGATAAATTTACATAGGAAGATTTTTAAGTAGAACAAGCTAGAGGATCCAAAGACTTGTTTTCACAAGCATTTAGGAGTAGTAATAATACTGCATTATTGGATGTCTCTTACTTTTTGGGGAAAAAAAAAAAAAAAAAGTAGGAAAAAGAACGTGTGCACTAAGGTGGAATACAATTCACATGATAGAGGTGGTTAGTTTAATGCAAGTTAAATTAGTATACAACAGATTATTATTCACATGATTAAACCAGGAAAGCAGACAGAGGTAGGCAGGATCTAGGCTGCCTAGATCTCATTATTTACTCTTTTCATAATGAAGGGAAGAACTCTGCTAAGATACAAACTAGATGATAACCACTCCTCTCCTAATATACCTGGGATGTAGAAGGAAAGGACTAATTTGTTATTTTGCCTTTCTTAACATACAGTGTTATTAAACAGGGCGCGTATAGTCAATAAGGAATGTATGCCACTTTCCACAGAGTGTTCTAAGTAAATGTTGAATAAAATACACTCCAGATCCTTACATGAACATAAATACACTACAAATACTATAAAGCAATTAAATCATTAACGTTTTCTTAAATAGCTTTCTTCCTTCATTAGTACATTGGGCAAAGATGTCAGGAGATCATGCAGGGGAAAAATCTGAACAAATCTTAAACTTTGGCCCTACATGTGATTTAAGAGACATTAACTTGCTCATCAAAATCTGGAAAGTTCTTCATCACAACCACATGTTATTATGAAAGTAGACTGACTTTGTCTGTAATGGAACACGACTAGTCTCTAGGTGAAAAAGGCGTTAAATAATCCACCCCACAGCAGCACAAAGCATTAGAAAATATTTCCCACAGCATGCAGAATGTAATTTAGCAGATGCACAAAAGATTGGTTTTCCCTGAAACGAAACCATTGATTCATTTTAGCTCCCTTCCCAAGCCCCATCAGCCACCCTAAAACCTCAATGTTACCCTAGATTGCATTTAACAAGGCAAAAAACATAATAACATCCTTTCCCCAGTACCATATTTTATCTGTAGCACAAGTGTATGTATTATTTTCTCAAAGAGTATACGAAAGCTTCAAATTGGAGACAAGAAGTCTTTTTTTCCACACAAAGGAATATTCAGTATTAGGTAAAAATATAATCATAGGATCATAGAATGGCCTGGGCTGAAAAGGATCTCAAAGATCATTTAGTTTCACCCCCCCTGCTGACAATATTGCATAATCATGTATGCAATACTCTGTCTTCAGCTTTGTCCTGAAGTGAAAAAAAAACAAACATTAATGACACTGCAGTATAAAATACTTTTATAGGTTTGTGTCGTTCACTCTGATTTATTCTGCTTTTCTGTCTTGTCTGCAAAACTTCTCAAGAATTCACAATGAACTAACGAGGCTTCGCACATTATCTGACGCCCATGAACACCATTATCTGAACTCAAATGGCAAAACCATTTAAAGCATCATAGCTTTAAAGCAATTTTAGATATGTAAAATAAAAGTGAAATCACAGATAGGTTAATTCATGTGGGGAAAGAAGAGGAGATTTGGACTGAAACACACAGAAGAGCGAATTTAGCTTGCAATGAAAAGGAGTCTTTATACACCAACTCCAAAAATCCCACTATACAAAATGTAGCCATTGCTGGTGTAGATCTTCACTTGAACTAACTGCTGTCACTCTAAAAATCAACCCAGAAGTTTTGCAGCAGTAAATGCATTAGAACCTATTGTCCATAACTACAGATTCTGTGGCTTAAAAGCTGGATAAACGAAATGGAGCAATGACAGAATGTCATATATTTTCTTCCATCTAGCAGATCCTCCATTATGTTAAAACCCTACGGAAATTCCATTGTTATTTTGTGTTAATGAAAATTTCCATGTCAATTATTTTCAGCTAGAAGATATCAGGTCACCCCCTACCACATGTGATCAGAGCAGATACTGTCTGGCTTGGTTATTTATCGTTACTGTTCCATACCTCCTAACATCAATAAACTGAATTGAGTATCTTCTGGAGTGCCCCAGCCAATCCACAGATTGAAAGAAGAGGTATGTGGACATACTATGGCAATAAGAAATATTTTGGACAGAAAACTGCAGGACATCGCACAGTTAAAACCAAGTTGAAAAAAAAAACAAAACACCTACAAATGAAAGCAGAAAAGCTGTATTTTCTACCCATCTAGGACCTTGTCAAATCTGTTCTTATGAATCACAGATGAAAGTTATTACAGATCAACTATGCTTTGGGTTCTATAGGAAAACCCCCTATGTTCAGCATTACCATGACAGATCACATGATCATAGGATCATAAAATGGCCTGGGTTGAAAAGGACCACAATGATCATCTGGTTTCAACCTCCTGCTGTGTGCAGGGTCACCAACCAGCAGACCAGGCTGCCCAGAGCCACATCCAGCCTGGCCTTGAATGCCTCCAGGCATGGGGCATCCACAGCCTCCTTGGGCAACCTGTTCCAGTGCGTCACCACCCTCTGTGTGAAAAGCTTCCTCCTAATATCTAACCTAAATCTCTTCTGTCTCAGTTTAAAACCATTCCCCCTCGTCCTATCTCTATCAACCCATGTAAACAGTCGTTCCCCCTCCTGTTTATACGCTTTCTTCAGATGACTTACATTATTTCTGCATTTGTTCTTTCATTAATTAGAGAACAAGTTTCGTAGGAGCAGAACCACCAGTGCACATTCCCTTGTTCAGCTGGCAGCATTTCACTTGTGTTAGCAGCTCTAGCATGTAAGTCAGCAACATGCACTGCTGCAGACTGAGGTTTGAAGGCTGCCGTGCCGAGGTATTACATTTTCTCCCATGAGGACTGTGGTCTTTCAGAGGAGGTTCAGGGGAAGAAAGAAGAACTTTATGCTGGATCGACCTTCTCTAACAGAAAGTTAAGGTTATTTCCACTCCCACTCTTTGTCTGTCCACTCTAATTAGGCTGGAAGAGCTTTAGGAAATGGAACGTATTTTGAAAGTGTTTGCATAGTGCTTCTGACAAGCGCCTCATTTCAGCTGAGGATATTTATATGAGAAAAAGTAGCTGACAGAGAACTGATGATCTTTATCCAAGTTGCTTTACCCAGCAGAAAATTTTGGTAATGTGAACTTCTCAAGCTCTACAGGTTCCTGACTGTCTAGTCTTGTGTTACCCCACACTCAGGGCCTTGTTCCCACTTTGCTAGAATGAATCACGCTATCCAGGAATGTCACAGAGCTAAACCCACACTGTGCCCCACGCTTGGCAGAGAAGCCCAAAACACCATCCCACTGAGAGCTGATAGAGGGCAATGAACAACTGGAGTCAGAGTGTGTGGGGCTTACGGATCTCAGCACTGGAAGTGCTACCAAACCTTGCAATCCAGATACTGACGAGGCAACGCTGTTCCCTGCAATATTTCAAGTTTCCTAAGGTCTTGTATAGGATTGCAGAATGCTCTCATATGGTTATTCCAAACTTATGAAATCATGCCACTGCAAACGATTTTCATAATTCTATGGCTTTTGTACCAAAAGTACTTAAGAGATGACCAAAATCACTGTTATTAGCTCATTGAGGCCCTCATGTGGTCAGAACAGTCACCTGGTCCGCAGTGGGAAAATAAGAACTGCAGGTGTGGTGGAGGGAAAGGACGAGCCATGCTTGCTGAAGGTCATGCTCTAATTACAGATCAGAAACTGCAGCTTTGCCCATTTTTACTTGCCCACTTTGCAGTTGGACTTGATGATCTTTAAGGTCTTTTCCAACCTGATCAATTCTAAGCTTCGATGATTCAGTCTTAACAACAGGAAAAAGCTGGATTTTTGTTAAAACATTCTGAAGTACGATGGAAAAGAGATAGAAACACTTCAAAAAATGCCAGTATAAATCAAAGTCCATTCTGAGCAGTAAATACAAACAAGTTTGTAACACTGAAATGCCAGAATCAATTATACTTAAGAGAAATACTGAACCTCAAAAATAAGTATCCTAAACTTTCATGTACAAACTGAAGCCTCAGAAAACCAAAAGGAAAAAAAAAAGGAATGATTCGGATAACAGCAAAAATATTAACTTGTTAGAAGGTGAATAACACATCACACAGTTGCACAAATAGTTGAGTGGAGTACAAATAAAATAATGAGGCTGTTTGAGAAAGCCATGAAGATGTTCACTGCCCAAATATGGCAGAGAATCAAACTACTACAGATCTTCTGGGATCAGCTCAAAGCAGAGAAATAGGCATAAAGGAAATCTCCTCCCATTTCTAAGTATCTATTTCCTTGAGTCGTTAAGTGATAGTTTGCATACTGAGGATGGGATTTGGATCCAGACTGCAGACAGCTCAAGGCAGGGATGTCCCAGGTAAGCCAGGTGTCTGCATTTAGCATTACAATTGGTTGTGTATGAATATCCATACAGCTAGACATGTGTAGGTGCCTCCTTCAGGGTGAGCTCTTCGGGCTCTCTTGGTTATAATGTGAGCTCCTATGCTTAGCTCATAAACAGACACCGAAATGCCTGCAGGTCTGAAACTGGATCCTGTTTCATCTCCTTTCTGTTACTTCTCAGTATTCCCAAGCACACCCAGAACAAATCCACTTGAGCTGTTTGTGTATAAATAAGTACACGCAAACACTGTTTAAAGCAATGAATTGGAACTGCTTTCACCAGTAAAAAGTATATTTGGTGCTTCTTTCCATCTAATGAAACACATTATGAATGAAACACATTCAAGAAACACAGCAGGGTAAAGGGCATAGTGGACCACATGCATCCTTCTCTGGAACACTTCCTTCTCTGGAATTCTTTATCTGCTGATATATCACTAAGGCTTGCAGAAGGCTGCATTACGTTTAGGCATCGTGAACATACATTCAGGTGAAAAATCATGAGAAAGAAAAACAGATGATTTGTAAATCTAAGATCTAAGATTTTAATGAGAAAGCCCTACAATTTAGTGGAACTTGAAGCAACCTTGGCAAGACACTTGGGATCATTTTGTTATTCATTTCCACAACAGTATGAGTGATTTCCAAAAAAATCTATGGAAGGCACCTATATCATTTATGAAAACTCAAAACCAATTATGCAACCTTTCTTTTGTTCTGTAGTATCACTATGAAGGAATGAAAGAATCAAATCTACCAGTCCTTCAAAAAATGATGTGATGCTAACTCAGGACAACAAGCACCATTACACTTCAGCCATTTCCCCTGGCCCTTGTTCTGACCATGCAAGGGAGAAGTCAAACTGCAAGGAATGTTAATAAGCACTATGTGAGCTGTCTTCAGTGACACAGGCTGTCTAGAAGTTTTGAGCTGCCTTGCTCAAGCTGCCTTGTTTTTCTTATGTTATTCCTTTGGACTGACCCACCTACAAAGTGGTACATGATTTTTCAAACTAAGCGATGCACATCAGGCTTGAGTATGAAGCAGAAGAAACTTCTGATAGCAATGCCAAGTACTTGATTTTTAAATCACTGATACTAACATGTTTGGTGGCCATTATTCACTTTTGTCATTAGGTTCTCTCTTCAGTCCTACAGTATGTGATCTTGATTCACATTTGATTGCCAATGAAGCTGTGACTGTGCTTCGAGGTTCATGCACATACTGTATCATGCATGACAAACTAACTTTTCTATATTTTTTGAACATTTTTATGCACTCAAATGGTTTGGGTTTGTCCTGAGACTTTTAAAAATAATGACATTCTTAGTACTTACACAGCACAAAACATTCTGGGCAACAATTTACAGTGAAAGAGAATTAAGTGGAATGAATACAGAAAGAAATGATCCTGCTAGTAGTCACATACAAATGAATAAAGATTTAGTTGTAGAGATTTCAGGTCCCTAAGGAGCACAGTGCTTTTCAATATCTCAAAATGATGCATTCTTCAATTACCTTTATGTAAGCATTGTATTCTACCTAGAGAAACACAATAGTAAACCAAGCTTACTAAAAAAACACAAACAAGGTATATCAGGACTTCGTCAACGTTTTCCATATTTAAAAAAAGTGAAAAAGCTCAACAATTAATGGATTTCCAGTTGAGTTTATAACTTCAGAGAACCCAGTTTTATTTAGAATTCTATGCTAGGCACTCCAATTTAATCATTTCTGAATACTGCACTCATGTTCCGAGTTTAAAACTTCAAAAATGAAGACAATTTCTGGCCTGACCATACAAGTGAAAATTAATATACACATAAGCCCTGTTTTCAGAAACTATTTTTGTTGCCTCAAGACTTCAGCAGCTTGAACTCTGCTGAGAGTATCAACAATACAAAACAAATGTTGATTGCCATGACATTAAATCATAGGAGTCTAATTACTGAATATCCCTGGAACAGTTGTTTGTTTTCCTCTGTTTCATTGCTTATGTACATACAGACTGTTTCTGAGATCTAATGCGTTTCTGAAAGCCAAAAAGCAACCCTAGAAGATGGACAGTATCAATAGTTCAAACTGAAATCTGATAGAGGATTTCTTTCCATTCCTTTGAATCTCTACCTATATTGAAAGTACTGTAATTCCTTCTTTTTTTTCAAAGGCTGGGAAAGCTTTGCAGAGGTTCTGTGTGATTTTCCAGAACCGTGGCTCCCAATCGTCAAGATAGGGAACATGAGTTGGTGAAGGAACAGCACTGTGAAGGTGTGGACATTGGGCTATTAAGCTTTGCAAAGCCTGTACTAGCTTTGTGGGATGCATCAATAACAGGGAATAGTAAATTGGCAGGGGGGATGAATTCTAGCAATAAGTGGAACACTGACAATTTTCTTAAGCGAGCTTCTGCTACAAGATTGGGAATGATGGATTTTGTTAAGGAATTGAAGATGCCTCTTTAGACTTAGAGATACTTAATATGTATCTGAGCATGAAACATTATATAGGAGAATGTGACTGATAAATAAGCAGATCAGCATGTGGCTGAAAGATAATTCTGTAAACATGAGCATGGGGTAACATTAAGTTGCAGTCTTCTTAGCAAAGCAGTTATCTCTTGAACCGGAAACATTTGAGTTCTTGCTAAGCTCATCTGATGGAAGGAATCTACATGAGTGTATTTTCAAGCTAATAGCATCCATTCATTTCCAGAAATGAATGCTTTAATGAAGTACTGTTTTTATGTCTATACCCATTGAAAAAATGGAGTTAAGTGGGAAAGGGGAAGGCCTTCATCCCAAATAACAGAGTATAGAGTTCTCACAACATCTATGTATGTACTATCTTACCTGAGATGTACATAAAATATTTCTCTTGATTATTACTCTGTAATGTCTTGGTAAAGAAAGCTCCTTAGGTCTCACGATCTTTCCACTTAAAGCAAACCATGTGCAGTTGAGAAACAGAAGTTAGTGATAAACATGCTGGTTCAAAGAGCATATGAGGCTTTGTTTCAGCCCTCAAGTCCAAATCAAACAGCATGCCATTTTGAATTCCGACAAACCATCAGCTTGAGCTGAATATTCTGTGTTGACAGAGGAAGGAAAACAGGTATGCTAAGAAGAGCTATCCCTGTAGTGTGCCTACAATATAGATATGTAGATTGTCAAGAGAGAGGAATTCTAGTACAGATCTGGAAAACTGCTTTATGACTGCAGGAAAAACTCTGAACCTTTTTGTAAAGTGGCTAGTTGACATCAGTAGTTAATGACTCAAAATTCTCTGATGATGCTTAACTTTCCAAGACAGTATTCTCTAATATTCAGTCGACTATGATGGACACTACAATAATGCTGTTAAATAAGATTACAACAGTTACTAAAAAAGATTTTAAAAAAGAAGGAAAAAAAAACTTTAAAGCAATTAAAATAACTGCTCCTGCTGGCTCCTTCCATTCCCTCCAGACAACTTTATCAGTAGGTTAAATTAGGCTGATGTCAGTTGATGATATCTGACCATAAGATGGCGATAGTGCTACTACATAGGCAACAAAAACAGCACTGGTACAGCAACATGAAACCACACAAATGTGCTACTGGGTAACAGTTTTCCTCTCTCATGACTTCTACAAAAGGCATTTGCTACAATCCAATGACAAGAACATGTCAGTTCTTGCATGAGTTTATATAATTGTCCTGTGGAAAGGGAACTTGGATGGGAAAGGAAAGAATAGGAGAGCTGCTTTCTGCCTAATAAATCTCATTCACGCTTGGAATATCTGGGCTCTTTGTAAACAATAATATAGAGAGATCTAATTTAGAGGTGATTCATTCTGTTTTCCCATTTTAACATACTGTGAAAGTGATTACAGAAACTCACAAAGAAGAAATAATTGCAGCTGTAGGATCTCCCTAGTCAAAAGTCCTTCCTAAAGCACACTTTAGTTCCCAAAGTAAGAATGATACTAACAAAAATTAAAGATGCAACTGAAAAGTTCTGAATTTTCCATTTGTGTTGCCCTGCTGTCCCTACAAACTATTCAATACATTAAGGGGGGTTGGAGCTTGATGATCCTTGAGATCATTTCCACACCAAGCCATTCTATGATTCTATGATTCCATATGCTTCCCTTAAACACTGATTTCACTATTTCACATTTTGAAAGCTGCAGTTAAAAATCAGCATGAGATACAGAATTAATTTACATGCTAATGTACTGAAATTTGGCAACAACCATAACCCTAACACTGAAAGACAAAGGGAAACGTCAGTAACCATAATTACAGGAGTCACAAATCAGCTTGGTAATTAAGCTATTGTGTGTGATTATTTTTCAGGTAAGACATCTACTCAATTTTTCCTGCAGGCATATTTCCACTTCTTAACGTTTTTCAATACATCTGTTCCCTGACCCTTCTCCCACCTGAAAAAAAAGTCATTTCCATCAGTTTACTAAATGTTTTTCACTTCAGATTGGGAATTCCTACCTGCACGGGCCGACCATCCTCCTGTCCAATCATGTTCCTCCAGTCCTGCAGAGAACGCTGCAGGCTTTCCAGCCCAGTCTCCCAGAGCCTCACACCACCTCCCATGTCCACACTAACCAAGCCTACTTTGCCCAGTGGTGCCAAGAGGGCGTCAGCATCTGAGATCATGGAGAGCCAAGATGTATACGGAGAGAGAGAACGTGGCCTGAAAAACAAGAGTGGGTGTGATTGATCTCAAAGTTGCAATCAAAAAGAAGACGAATAATTCTGTAGCTAAGGTGGCAATTACATGAAATCACACTCTCATTCCATGAGAGACCATAATTAAGCCCCCCAGATTTACTATTTTATCTGGAAGATTTCAGCTACTGAAACATGCTATGACCAAACATCTATTCATGACAGCCCAGTCCACTGCTTTATCCTAATTACCTGAAGATCAGTCTTTACAAAAAATACCATAAAGAATATGAAAAAATTAAAAATGTGCTGTCGAAAAACACAAAACTACAAAAGGAATATGAGAAAACATAATCTGAGCACTGAGGAAAGTTCCTCCAATCAACTTTAAATAAGATCCCCAGTATATGAGCAGGAGGTGACTCATTTAAACACTCATTTAAAGATGGCACAGCTTTACGTGTACAGAATCTCAGTACTGTTATAAACAAGCACTCAATTTGCAGATGAAAATTTACTGCTGAAATGGGGATCTAACAACTGTGTAATACAAAGGAAAATTTAGTTAAAATAGGAAAGACTCTTTGCACTTTCTTAGTGCTATTAATGACTTGTACAATGATTTGCAACTTACATTAATTAATACTACAGTTTATAATTTAGAAGAGCAAAGAAGCTGTGACACGTATACCTCTAAGACTGAAATTGGCATGTACTAATTCAACTGAAGATTTGTGTTAGCATTTGACCAAGCTAACTATGCCAGAAGGAGGAAAAGTGTCATACAGAGTATCATTTATTTTCACTTTCCACACCAGAAGAAATATTTGCTTGTCTGGAACTAATAACACACATTAAATTCTGTTTGCTCTTCCTGTGAGGCAGAGGCTGCTCTAATCAATAAAACAACCTACCTAGGAATAGCAATGTATTTGATTTTCTTCGAGTTCAGATCTGTTACTTCCAAATACCCAGCAGCTTGTGGAGGAGCAACATCTGGAAACAAACAAATTTTATTTTCCTGCTGCATGATTAACTGGTTATTGCATTTGCATTTAGGAGATTAAATTGAAACATTTCGTCATACAACACCTGTCATAAAATGATGAACCTTTACATTCAACTCAGGACTATAACTTGCAAACACTGAAATGTTTTACTTCTATGATTGTGAGCAAATAGATAGGCACAATTATACAAGAACAATGTGCTTGCACAGTAAATGTCAAAATTACACATAAATACAGCCTTACTCACAAAAGCAGTGATCAGGCATTACTGCAATCCCTAACTTACTGTATTTATCTGTTACTGAAGATAACATCAATTGTGCAACTGATTCTAAAAGCATACTGAAGGATGTTTCAAAATACTCTACTTCCAGTTCTCACTGGAAAATTTTCCAGTTACATCACAGTAAATGTTGTTGCTTTTTAATTGCCAATTTAATTGAACAACATTTCTTGAAAGTCTCCTTGAAATGGAGAGACTGACATTACTTGCAGAAGTGCTGGTGCATGCATACAGCACAAAGAAAGACCAGCAGGACTAGTAATATAAGGGGACCCAACATTCAAGTAAGTAAAGAATAACCCACAGGTGCACAAAGTGCGTACCCATAGCACAAGAACAGGACAACGGGGAATGGTTTTAAACTGAGACAGGGGAGGTTTAGGTTAAATATTAGGAGGAAGTTTTTCGCTCAGAGGGTGGTGACGCACTGGAACAGGTTGCCCAAGGATGCTGTGGATGCCCCATCCCTGGAGGCATTCAAGGCCAGGCTGGATGTGGCTCTGGGCAGCCTGGTCTTCTGGTTGGCGACCCTGCACATAGCAGGGGGTTGGAACTAGATGATCACTGTGGTCCTTTTCAATCCAGGCCATTCCATGATTCTCTCCCCTCATCCCAAACGTCAGTATCTACATATCTACAGGATGCACATTTACAGTATTTTATTGGCTGTATTTATTGTCATTCTTTAAGAATATAAATACAAAACAACTAGAAGTGACAAAAAAATCTGGTAAAATAGACGTTTGTAGGCCACAGAGCATTTTCTGTTCTGCCTAGATCTTGCTAATGCTTAAAAATGCTCTCTCTTTGGATACTAATGGAGAGTAAGACACACTTGAAAAATTCCAGTAGAAGATCTGAAACATGTAGACAGACATGGAAATACTGAACTGGAAGAGGTAGAATTGTAATTAAAGAGTGGTTGATATATTTGAAAGAAAAATCAATCAGATTAAATTACAAAAAGAAAAGGGACTGCAAAATAGGAAGCTGAAGAAAAAGCAACCAAATGTTTAAGTGCAATACAGAAATAACTGTCTGGGCCTTAGAACTGCAGTCAACGATCTTGCAATGAACATACAAAGCCAATAGATGCTATGCTGCTGTCAGAGCAGGAAAACAAAATGCAGGTTTTACATTAATATGAACATCGGATCTAAAATATATAGTTTGTCCTTCTTCAGTTGAAGTCTGAGGGAGAAAAATAGTCATGCCCAGCTCAAGACACTGAACAGAAGAACATGTAGACACACAAGTCCTGGGTAAGAGGACCTGGCAAAGAGGTTAGAATAGGTGGGTGAGAAGGACAAATTTAAGGAATCAATTTGATTTTTTTCTTCTTCTTTTTTTTTCTTTTTTTTTTTTTTTCTTTTGTCCAAGAAGAGAAGGCCACAGGAAATAAAACACATTTACCATAATATCTTAAAAATTCTTAGAGAAGTATAATTCTGATCGAGTGGAGGCAACACAATGTTTTTATATTAATTTACAACAAAACAGGATGGATACTAGGAAAACCTTTTATTGTACAAGGAAAGTGAAGCATTGCAACAGACTAGCCAGGAAAGCCTTAGAATCGCTTTAAGTTTCTTAAGATGAATGTTTGAAAAACAACAGTCAAGAAGAGTCTAAACATGTGACATCCTGTCCCTACACAAACAGGTGGGCCAGATGACGTGTTGGGGTTATTCCTGTAACCGTGTGTTGCGTTACATGTCATTCCAGTCACACTAATAGAGATATGCACTTAGAAACAGATTGTTATTTTATATTCATATATGGAAAGTGCCGAGAATCCAAGTAAATATTTACCCTCAAGCAGCCCTCATTTCTATAGCCTTGTTTTTAGAATAAACATTAATTCTTATTTGTGGGTTTCTGCCATGAACTCTTGTCTGAGTTTACATTTTGTGGCCATACATCTATTTGGCAGTCTTTGAGGAAATTAATTCTTGTTATAGTTACTTTTCAAACATAACCATTAACCTAGTTTACTGTTTTGATAAAACAAAGGAAATGATTTCTTTCCTTGTTGTTCCTAGAAGAGTTTTGGTAATACATATTGGAGCACACCAGACTTTGGCTGAGTACTTTGAATTATTAATAGAAATGGAAAGCTGTGTGCCAGAACTGACTGGTTGTCCAAGAAGATGAGAAAGAAAGCTTGATAGATAAGCAAACAGAAGCAAGAATACAAAACAAGCCATTAGAGGAAACAGTGCAAAACCTTCAAGGGAGTGTCATGTCACTCAATTCTGTGTGATAGGATTCCTTTGTTTCACTATATAGTCATCCATGACAGGAGAATCACCAAATGCCCAAAGGCTGTCCATAAATTGTGCAGAACAACCAAGAATGAGCAACATGGAATATCCAGAGTTCCCAAACTCTATGTTAGCAGCTATTGGCAGCCATTAAGTTTACACTCAATTAAATATTATATCAGTCAGTGAGAGCCAAACTCCAGAAGAGAAGTGTAGCCCAACAAAGGGTTCTGCAAATGCTGGACATCAAATTTGCACACTAATGAGTCAGACCTAACAATCTCAACTGCCAAATGAGTACATGTATGTGTGTCTCTTTTCTCTGTAACCCGTTTTTCAGTGGACAGATTTTGGATACATGCCTTAACAATGACAATACTAGGTCTTTCAATTAGTGCCCTGACTCTTAAGTTAGATAATTAAAAAGTCCAAGAAGTAGTGGCAAGAGTACACAGCATTTTCTTCAAGACTCAAACAAGTTCCAATCCAGAGGCTTCTTGAGCTGGACGTGGTGCCTTTGGATGGTGTTTTTATGTCTACGTATCTACTAACATCCCATGAGTTTATTCGTTTTTCCCTTGGATCCATGTTTCACCATTTACAACATCCTTTGGCAAATAGTTTTACAGGTTGTTTCTCCGCTCTGGGAAGAACCACCTCTTCTGGTTTGCCTTGATGAAGTTCCTATTACCATTGTTGGCTGCCCCTAATTCTGGTACCACGCATAAAATCACTGCATTTTCCACATCTCCATGCCATCATGCCATACACACTCTTTAGATCTCCACCAAATTTCCCTTTATTGCTCTTGTCTCCCGGTTTAGGAGATCTGGCTGAAGCAATATTGCTCATTTTTGTTGGCCTCTTCTGCACTTTCTTTAGGATGCATAGACTTACACAACAGCACAAAGATTCATTTTTCCTTTGGTAATTCTATTTTTCCCCTGGTAATTCTTAGAATTCGATGTGCTTGTTGAGATTTGAACTATTTTAATGAGACCATATCTCGTAATTCCAAAATCATGCTCTTGAGATGCAACGATCAGCTCATCACCACTTCAGATGTAACGATTAGCCCATCATTTTAGATACAGAATTCAGACTTCTTTTCCTCATCCATGTACATCATATTAAAACTAGATGTCATCTGCCATTTTTACAACATTGTCAGTATTGTACTAGTACAGGTCTTTGAAGGACTCCACTCATAGCTCCCTTTCCACTGGAAAAACAGTCCATTAACTCTTAAATAGAAAATGTCTAAAGCCCTGAAAAATGTTAATGGAATAGAAAACATAGAGTCTAGTTTAATCATACCAGTAAGGTCATAATAAGTATGATTCACTTACGATCAGTCTGGCCATTACATAAATTCAAACATGACTTAGAAAAGAAAAATCAATGGTAACGATCTTCAAGAAGGCCTTGAATTTTGAACTTAAATGGCCAAACAGTACTTTACAAAACATACCCCATAACGTTTCAATACATTTAAAACTGTCACTATTAATGAGCACTGAAGTTGAGGGATAAAAAGTTAACATCCTGTTCAGCTAGTATAAATGAAATTGCTCAGTCACAGAAAAGCCAATTCTCAGACAGAGAATTTGCTCAGGTCATTTGTACCCAGTCTTCATGAAGTATGGTGGTGTGGCAGTAGGAGCTGAACCTTCACATCAATATATTCCATTACATTTTGTTGCTGTGCAACAGATGGCAGCAGAGGGGCAGTTTGACAGAAAAGCATCCAACATGGAACTGTGTATGAAGCAAAGTTTCTGTAGTATGTTAGCACTGCTTAACATTAGTTTAATATACATAGGTTATTCTGAAAGTAACGTGCCTCCTATTTATTTCATGCAAACTACAACAGGTACAATGAGCACAGTAACTATGTTTGATAGAGTAAATTCTCAGCTACAAAACATTATTTTTCAACACAGTCACTGCCATTAGCTGTGCACTTCTACCAGTGATAAACAAGAGCATGCATGCTGTGCTCAGAAAAATCAGCACCAGCAGAGGTGACCCACTTTCACTGTTGACACCGCTGAAACACGCCGCCCACTGCCTCACTGTGCTTCACCTGCCCTTCTATCACATACAAGACTTTTGGGCTCTCTTTAGAGAGTCCTTTTTCCTTGGAGAGGTGGAAAACTCACAAATTCTGCTTATCACTAAGTGGCATGTTTTCAGTAATTGGCTGAAGAAGCTAAAGACACAAGAACAGAGAACATGGCATGACAGTACAGAAGAGTCTGAACGCCTGAAAGTTGCCTATGCCTGTTTTATTAGCATGCAAGAGGAGGATGGTTTTGCTATATGGTAAATGTTGCCCACCATCTTGGAAAAGAGAAGTAAGAAGCCTGGGTCTCTTCAGTCTGGAGAGAAGGCAGATGTGATTGTAGTTTACCAAGCCATGTGGGTGCTGGTCAAGATGAATGAAGAACTGTTATTCACCCAACCCTCAATGCTTGAACAAGAGGCATTTGATAAACCTTGTAAGAGATTGGTTCATGAAAGAGAGTAGTGAACTTGTGAACTTTCTGTAGAGACACAAGTACAAAAAGGGACCAGACAAATTTGAGCACAACAGGTCCATAAACATAGATTTAAAATGTGAAGCCGAAATGTACCCTGCAGTATCCCTGAGAAAACAGTGACAAATGTCGAGATCTCAAGTATGAAAGCAAAGACACAGAAGTGCTAGAGCTACATGCATTCTCTAAACAACTCATCTGCTGTTCCTGCTGGAAACAGAGCCATGGTTTGTTTTCAAACTGAGATGCATGGACAACTGGCTTTGCAAATAAGGCATGCCTTATAATGGTGCATCTGTTGGGTACATCTGAACAGAGGCTGGAAATACTGGTGAAGACTGACTGCTAAACTGGAACAATCACATTCCTCTAGCTGGTCCCCATTGCAGGCAAAGTGAGATGCTATCTACTGGAATATTCATGTAGGCAGCGTGTTTAATTTCTCTGAAGTACACTTAAGCATGTTACTAAGATCCAAATTGATTTTCAAACTGGCAAAATGAGTGTAACTACTCTCATTTCTCCTCAAATGCTTGCTTTGCGATTCTTTAAAAACACTTTGTAAAAATTCACAAGCTATGCAGTTTACAAAACAAAGCCAAGCACATACAGTTGTTGCAGTACAAGTATATGAACCTCTTACCTTTTGGGTAAATGTCTTTCAAAGGCACATCTCCAGGTGCTAAAATTCTGGCTATTTGATTAGAAGCCACTAAAGTTACACAATTGGTTTGTTTTGCAGCTCCTCTTTTCCTTCGGGCTCCATAATAAAATGATTCAGAAGGGGAAGCGTGTTTGCGACTCAGAGAAGAGTTTCTTTTCCAACTGTACACTTCACTGGGAGACTGCAAGAGAGAAGATTGTAATGAAAAACAGAGGTACTACTACTGAGCCTAGAGAGAAAACCATCCCATCTTGAAGGCTTCTACACTTGCCAGTTATATAACATTACTCTTATACACAAGGGCTTAGAAACCTTGCTCATATATAGACACCAACACCATTAACACCTGAAGCTATAGATCTGAATCTGAAGTGTTTCACCATCCCCGCGTTCACATTCACATGGGCATGTACCATGAAATACAGGGCTCCAGTCTGCGTCAAGGAGAACAAAGTGTTTCATCACCAGCGTTAGTGCAGCAGTGTGTAGCATCTTGGGCACTTCCCCTTCTATGCTATTTCACGTGTTCCATAGTTAACTCATATCTACTTAAAATGACTACAGGAATATATTTATAATGAATATACTATACATAATGCTTACACTTCTCATATTATGAAAAGCTAGTGCAGTGGCAATAGCATAAATCCAAATCAGGTAAAATTCGGAAGCAAACTGCAAAGACATAGGGAATATTTTACTGACAAAGACACATTTTCGAATCATATTGGTTTTCAAAGTATTTTCTCCCATCATTTGTCTTTTCACAACATTCATGCATGATTACGGCTCAATTTTCTTTTTTGCCCCAATTTATTAAGCAAATATCACAAAGGATTTATTACACAAACAGTACCTCCTTTGTGCATCAACGGGCAGCAAATACAAATAAAGAATTAAGCGTACCACTTTTATATTTCCCATGTTTGCCTCCAGTCTTTGCAGCAGCATTAGTCATTACACTGCTAAGTTTCACTTTCTTCACTAGTCCTTTTCTGTTTGTGTCACAGGATTTTTGGATACAGAGTGGACAGAATTGCATACATGATTTATACCTGATCACATCATTAAGTAGTGAAGGGGAGCATAATTTAGTTATTGTTTTCTTCATTTTCTTCTTAAATGTAGAGGTTTGTTAGCTGCTGCACACTGAGCAAAAAGCTCACAGTTCAAAATGGTACTGATATACTTTTTTTCCAGTCATATTTAATTAAAAAACACAAGATATGTAAAATACATGTGGCTCTGGGCAGCCTGATCTAGTGATTGGTGGCCCTCCCCATGGCTGGGGGTTGAAACTAGATGATTATTGTGGTCCTTTACAACCCAGGCCATTCTATGATTCCACGGTCTCCAGCCAGCACTATCCAGAACTCATCTTCAGTGAAGTTTGGCTGTGTGACACATTATCTTGCCCAGTTGGTTATTATTTCAAATGCCACTGGAAACCTTTTAGATTAGACTGTCATAGTGAAAGATGCACTCTACACGAATGCACCATTTACTTTCATTCCTTCTTTTTCCATATCGTTTGGTAAACAGGTACTTAATTGGTCAGAGGACAAATGAGATCATACTACTTCACAATATAATAATGCCGGGTATTTACCATGAGGTCTGGGAAGCCAATAACAACAGTAGCATAGTTATGTTGATCTGAGAAAATCCTGTTGGGGGAGCTGATCTTTAGTCCCACAGCTGCACTGAGGTTTTCTGACGATAGCTGGGCACTTGCAACTGCATGCGGTACACACAGTTCTGATGCTAAACAGGGAAATCAAACAAAATGAACGCCGTTTAATCCAGATGTGTAATAGGAAACACCATTAACCGTATGAGTGCTGAGCACCAATCACTGCCATTACTTTGTGCAGAAACTTACAAACAAAGATTTGATTACGCTATGCTATAAAGCAGATAAAAAAGAAAGCAGGAAATAATAGTAGTTCTGTAGAGTAGGGCACTTAAAATCAGGAAATACCAGCTAGGAAATATTTGCTTATACTACTGCATTTTGCCCTCTGCTGTGCAAACGAGGCGGGAAGCCTACAGAATGTAGCAGCATGTGACCTCATTAAAGATTTGTTTAATGCACACACACAAAAAGGCAAAACGTAGGTTTGTACAGGTGTCAGTGTGAAACTGCTTGGTGGCTGTCTTTCTGTCTTTGTAAATTAAACACTGCTATTTGCAACACACTTCTGGTACATAATGGTCTAGTTTTCTTTAACTTAAGGAAAACTAAGTTTTATTCTGTGTAACTGTATCTGTACTTTACCTTCCCTCAAAATACCAACACAGTCAGAACCCCCTACCTTCAGTTCAGCAGTCTACTCTGTTTCCACTTCAATTGACAGACTATCTAGTTCACCTGTCAGCAGGAGGAACTCTTTCCTCCCTCAGAGGATGAATGGACTACAAGCTTGAATCAGTGGAAAACCCCCACTGGTGTACCTTTTCTTAGCTTTCCTGGCACAGGTTCTGCCTCAAAGAATGACAGCAGGCTGAAGATGCTATATTCTGGGTTTGCTGAATGATTAGGAAAAAAAGAGGAAAGGGGATATAATAACCTCTGATATTGGGGCAAATAAAAAAAAAATAAAGGATAACAAAGGATAAATACAGCAGAAAAAGCATGCAGGAGATCACTGTCCACAAATACTTTGAGACTGGAAATTTTAATAGGGCTTATACCCATCTAAGGAATGATACTTTATAACCGTTTCTAAATATGGTAGTAAGGGGAAGGAAACTGTGCTCTGATGGAGCTTGATAACTTGAAAAACTGCCCAAAAGATAAAAAGGATCCCAGATATTTCAGCTACGAAAAGAGTACTTAGTATCAAATTTGTTGCTGTTCGTGTAAAATAAGCCTTATTTGTTGTTTGTCAGTAATTTTTGCCTCTATGATGCTTACACTGCGTTTATCTCATTCTTCATACTTAGGCTAGCCACAAGGACCAGGTAGACTTCTCTTTTTCCTTTAATGAATATAAATATAGTGCTTTCTTTTTCCCTTTGTCTCTCTTGGACACTGGAGAGAGGTCAAAACCCATTAACTGTTAGGTGGGATAAACATAGACTTCTAGCGTTACTAAACCTGATCAAATGCTCAGGGTTGACCATGTCATCAGATCTGAAGACAAGCAGACCTTCCCAAGCAGAACGATGGCCACTGGAGATTTCTGCCTTCTTCTGTAGCAGAAGACATGCTTCACTTCCCAGCACCATCTGGGACTTTTAAAGCACAAATTTTCCCTAGCTCCTAACGCAGGTATGATGGCCCCAGTGCCCTCCTGCGCACTTTCTGCAGATCTTTATGAATAGTGACTTCCTTTCAGACCTTTTTATTTTTAAAAGCATTAGTGAATGTATTCTAGCTCAACTGAGTGTATATAATAGATTTGCACGAGTGTACAGACTGCATTCGCCAATCGATGTGATTCCTTCTATGTGCTACTGACTGCCCAGTAATCTTTTTTCCTTTTCCTTTCTGTATGCTTCTACATTTCCTGAAAGTCCATGACTGAAGGCCTTAAATGCTTTATGTAAACAAACCTGAAGTTTGAGCGTGGAATTTGCCATGCTTTGTGAAAAGTTGTTACCCACACGTGACCAGGGGAGGACAAAAAGAGAATCAGAGGGAAGGTTATCCAGACCTTTAAAGCAAAAGAGCCTTGTTTGTGCAGCTGCAAACACAGAAATGATTAAAAAAAAGAAAAAAAGAAGAACAAGCCAAGCTTGCATTCAATACCCGTTGTTAAGCCAAATCCCATGTCAGCTGGCTCTTCATTCAATGCATACAGCTGGCAAGCCTCACTGTCTTCAGCCTCCATATGGACACGCTTCGTTAAAAGAAATTTCCTGTAAAGGACGCATATTTATAATAATTCCAGATTAAGCTCGTAGCTCTAAACAAGGACTTCAATTTTCTGAAAACTTTCTACATTTATATAAACAAGGCTATCAACACCTTTTTGTAAAACTAGGTGACTTATCAAACATCTGTGAGATAGGAAAGGGTAAGGCAGCCAGAGGCACATTTGTCTGCTGATGACTATTTACTCACTTCTACCCGCTGCACATTCATATATTTTTATGTGGCATCCTACAGGGTTAAAAAACAACTCTGAGACCAAGAGTGAACATCAACCAGGGACAAATGAGAAATAATGGCATTAAGAAAATTAGTTTTAACTGACTGATTTGTTTCACTTTCCACCAAGAGCCACCGGTCTTCAGCCACCAGGAAGACAGATTCCAGATTGATTGGCAGTGAGATGGTGTGAGTTTGGCCCTCTAATGCATCGAGTACAATAAGACGCTTTCTGTCAAATCAGAAGCCACAAGAAGAATAATTAGACAGGCAAGTATGTGAGTTGAATCATTATAGATCAATAAAATACAAGCATATGATTTAAATCTCACCCTTTTTCCTTGTAGAACACCAGCCAGTTTTTGTGTGAAAACTCTCGGCACATTTTGTAGCTGCTCTGTACAGAAATATGTTGTACAGCAATTAGGGTTTGTTAGGTTATTTCCAGCGAGTTTCCCTGACCCCCCTCAAAGCATACAACACTTTTTTTTCCCCTGCATTGAGACTAACTCACTGCATTAATTACCTCCCAAAATACTATCTAGACTGTCTTGTCCTAAATCATATAACTGCATCATAATTTAGTTCATTACTTGGACATAATCTCTTGTGACAAAACGTTCTGTTATTCCCAGCTCTAGCTCCAAGGAGGAAGATATTAAATACACACATCCTCTGACAATACGACATTTATATCTTTGCTGCAAGAGTAAACAATTCAGTGCTTGGGTCCCCCAAACAGTAAGAGAGACAATCCTGGGGCTGTTTTTGCAATATTAAGCTATGATTTCCAACAGAGAGAGTACATTATGTTTTTTACTATAAGACTGGTGAGGTGCTGGCACAGGCTGCCCAGAGAGGTGTGGATGCCCCATCCCTGGAGGTGTTCAAGGCCAGGTTGGATGGGGCTCTGGGCAGCCTGGTGTAGTATTGAATGTGAAGGTTGGTGGCCCTGCCTGTGGCAGGGGGGTTGGAGATTCGTGATCCTTGAGGTCCCTTCCAATCCAAGCCATTCTATGATTCTATGATAATAGAGGCAAGTGCTATTTCTCACCGTCTCTTCCTTGCTGCTCCACCAGTGTGTTCTCCGGGGAGAATCTTGAGCATCTGGCAAGAGCAAAAGCCGACGAATGGCACCATTGTTTGTATCCAACAACAACACAACATTGCTCTGTAAAAGAAAAGCAGATCTGAGTACATCTCAAACCCATTTAAGAATCTACAATAAATCTGTTTGAAGCACTCTTGAAACTCAAGCAGCTTTTTGAAAAGATTATCTAGGCTTCATTGGATACAGGCTGAATATTCTTGGTCCATTTCAGTGCCCAAGGAGAAATGTAACCTGTGCAAGCCAAGTAACTGTAAAAGGGCTTGAGTATTTCAGCTTTTCCATGGTGTTTTTCTTATACAGCTCACCTCCATTCCTGCATAAGCTCCAGAAACTAGACTAGCATGTCTAAGCTGCAGCCAGCTACATGTGCAAGACATACCAGTTTTGCTCTGTCAAACCACTAAAATATTTGCTTTCAGTTTTTTTGTTTCCTTAGCATTACTCTGAAGTACCGACTGCCTAACTTACAACTTACAAATGGCTTAGTATTTTCTGTCAATGTCACGCTTCAAGCTTCTGATTCCTTGAAGCTTATTAAAAAGCTTCCAGTGTGTGAAAATCCTGTGACTTGGGTGTTCAGTGAGCTTAGTGTCAGGGGGAGGATGCTGCCAGAGGACAGCAGGATGGCTCCAGAGGATTAAAACCAAGACAGGATTCTGAACAGTACTGCAAGCATCCTCCACATAAAACATGCGAAGATACGGCATGCTAACTTTTGAACAACTTCAGATTCCTCAGACTGTTACTCAATGCCTCATCGATGTCAAATGATGGGGAGGAGGACCAACATTTCCCCTTGCCACCTCCAGGTCACACATGGGGCAGGGAGTGCAGTATGGATGAAGCTTTTTCCCTGCCTGCTGCACAGTGCCACAGCTGTCCCCACTGCTGTGATCCACGTGCCACATGGACCTAACATGTCTCAGGTGCTGCAGCCAAGTCAGGAGTGCATGATACGTATGAATGCACCTGACACAGAAAAGACACAGCTTGAAGGATTAGCTTTTTTGCAGGGTCATTTTAAACATGCCTTTTTACAAAGTATTGTAGCTGCTCCTAACTTAGTTAACTAACAGTTCAAGGGAACAATCATTCAGAGGCAGCCTTACCTGCAGCAAATGAAATTGAAAAGGTACAAAAGAACACGTTAATGAAGCCTTGGCTTTAATTTTTTGTTTGCCATTTAAGGAAGCATTAAGGACATGAGGTTCTGCAAGGGCTTACTAAAAGTAAACTGTCCACGTACAACATCTGCAATAACGCACGACAGACGTTAAGGGAGTAAAACATAAATTCCCACAAAATTGTCCTAAATAAAACAAGTACAAACAATCTGAGTCACAGTGTTTCTGTTCCGCTTGGGTATGCTTCATACTTTCACTAGGATTATTTGGGAGAATTAACTTCATTCAGTGATGACAGTCATTCGAAGCTAAATATGGTAAAGCACGTAAAATATTACCATGTTATTTGGAGCATTTGGGAATTTCAGCTGGAGTTGAATACGTCTGAAAAAAGAAGTTTGCTTATGTATTACAAACCAAAATTACAGAAACGTGGTTCAGGAAACAAATAGGGCATTTGCTTTGGATTTTGGTTTTCTGCCATGTTTTATTTATATGGTTCAGCAGCACACTGAACGCATTCGCCTTCCACATAAGATAAAGAGCACATACGAATCAATTACATTCTTCCACTTAGCGTTAAATTTATGAGAGCAGTTGGTAATATAAAAAACCTTTCTACTCCACCCCTTTTGATGTTAATGGTTTCCTTCTGTGCTAAGTGACTGATGTATATTCTGTCTGTGTTTAAGAATAGATTTTTGCGTCACTGCAAACACGTCCAAAAGCAGCTTTGGCAACTCCTCAAGTGGGCTGGGAAAAGAGGCTGGTGTGCAATTCCGCTATGTTTGTTCTTGACTGGGAGAAAAGTAACCTTTGGGCGACCTCACGACCCCAGTGTCTGGAATTCCAAACTTTGGACAGATGAAATAACCAATCCCATGAAGTGCCGGGCCTTTATTTTTAGTTACTGCAAAGTTTCCCTTTCCTTACTGCTGTTTTTATTTTAGCAAGCATTTTCCTCTTAAAAGTCCTGAAACCAAGCAGGACTGTGATTTCACTTTGCTGGTATGGGAAGCTGTTTCTTATGGTCTTGCAGACAGAGCAGAGCTACGGGAAGGAATAAATTTCAAATTCAGAGTAAGACAGTATAAACAATTCAGCTTAACCCTCTTGTATTCTTCTCCCCATGCTTACTTTTGCTGCTTCATTCTTTTCTGCCCTCAGTGCTCACGCAAGCCTGCAAACACTCTCCTTTGCTGTGAGCTTCAGATGAGTGATTCACAGCTCTGGACAGTGCACACTCACCTTGTCTCATGTCCACAAGCATCTTTTCTATTAGTGCCACTCCACAACTTCTGGAGTGATGCACAAGTGGCAATACTGCTGGTGTAGATCTTTCTTCTGAGTGCATACATCAGAATGTTACACAGAGGTTTCAGATGCGAGTGCTGGCAGGCTGCAAGTCATTCCTTCACAAAGAGGGTGGTGATGCACTGGAACAGGTTGCCCAAGGAGGTTGTGGATGCCCCATCCCTGGAGGCATTCAAGGCCAGGCTGGATGTGGCTCTGGGCAGCCTGGTCTGGTGGCTGGTGACCCTGCACATAGCAGGGGGTTGAAACTAGATGATCATTGTGGTCCTTTTCAACCCAGGCCATTCTATATTTTCATGATTCTATGTTTCTATGCTTCCATTCCCAGATCCCCACGTGTCTGTCTAGATCACAACATGTTAAAAACTATTTTCTTTTAAAGGATGTTTCCACGTAGTGAGCAAGGTGGATCCCCACGTCAACTCCTATGTCACATACTTCCTCTCACTACATGCTATCTGGGAGCTCTGACAAAGCCCCAGCAGCACGTGGGACAAGGAAAAGCACTTCCTTCCCTTCCTATCCCAGTTCCTGACAGAGAAAGATAAAAGCAGAGTTAAAGGAAGCTGGCTGACACTGCCTGGACAAAGTTCATTGTGCTCACTGAGGCAGGCTGTAGGTTACTCTGTTTGGTTGCAGCCTTTCAGCTTGCAAGAAAATAATGAAGTACGCAGTTAATTTATATGTGAATCAATGCTCAATGTGTATTTTCTTCCTACATGCATCCAATATAAAATCATAACAGAGCTTTTCAAAATTCTTTTCACTTGCTATTCTTCCAACTACTAAATATATTAGGAATGCATTAAGAAAAAGTTATAGGGGATAGGCACGCTTGTGGCTTTAGGAAAAAGGGGTATGCCCTTAATACTTGTGGGGAGGATGGGGCAGAGGCTTTAAAAAGATGTATGTTTCCCCTCTACGTTGCAATTTCCACTTTGCAAGTAAATGATCTGAGCTTTCAGAAGACTGTCAGCTCAGATTAAACAAAGAGTCAAATGGGCTCATTGAGCCCATTGGCCGCTTCATAGAATAGAATAATCTACCCTTTCTTCCAAGAAGATGTAGAGATGCCTTAAAACGAGATAAATGTCTGATTTATACAATAAAACTAAATCCCGAAGAAGTTCAGCTCTAGTAAAATTTTATTCAAAGGGACAAGGAGGAATGGTGATTTTTCATTTTATTTCACTGGAGGGCTCTACTGAATCCAGATGGATGTTATCTGAGAAATAAATTACAAGCTTATTCTAAGAGCTACAATATCATCACCTCATCCTTTCCAGCAGTTATCAACCATTTAAATGGTTCTTTTTAAAACTTAGTTATAAACATTCATTTTCAAAGACCTCGATTAAACAAGAAACTTGGAAAAATTTTATAGCTTTTGATATTTCATAAAACCACTAATTAGGCAATACCAGCTGTCAAGTGATTTTTTATTTTTATTTTTGTAAGTATAGCTTCTGATTTCTACAAATACTGTTCATATTTCTGTCTTTTTGTAAGTGTACATAGACCAATCTCTAAAGCATCACACATACAATTTACGTTATTTGTCTTTTTAGCAAACCTGTTTGATGCATCCTTAGCACGAGTAGGAGATCCTTGGAGCCGTGCCCCAAATACAAACGTGCCACTGATCCACTTGTATTAACATGTGAATGCTGCAAATTTTGAGATTAAGGCTGCCAGAGACCTGAGTACACCCAAAGGAAGACTCTACTCTTCAAGTAGACAGGCACTTCCGGAGGGCAATTATCTGTGCTCTAGCATAGCCAGGATGAATCTTCTTTCAGATCACCTTTATCCACTCAACAGATACATATGGCACTCAGATAATTAGTGCAGACTATACACTTCCTTGCTAATATCATAAATAGGATCTTACTTAATTTCATGTACGGTAACGTCCACCTCATTTCATAGGTGTACTGTGAAGGCACATGACTTTTCCGTGGCTCCACCTCAGGAAGAGTTAGGAACAAAACTGAAGCTCTCAGTGGAAAAATTAAACTATTTGAGAATAGATCTTTTGATTAAGGGGGAACTACAAATCCAGAGATCTCATCACAAGCCCTAATATAAGGAAGGATGGCAGTGGCTGTGAAGACTACAACAGCTGCATATGGTTGTGTTTTGGTACCTCGCTTGAAAAGCAATCCTAAATAAATTATTCATGCAGTCCATGGATACAAACATGCTATACACAAAAGAAGCATTTTTCATCTTTCTTTTTTTCTTTTTTTCTTTTTTTTTTCCTGTGTAAGATGGTTACTTAAGTTACCCAGGGAGTCTAAAATAACTTTTGAATGGTGTCCTAAGTACACAATGACTGTTTGCAAGCAAATGTGTAGTTTATTGGAACACATTCACACTCAGTAAGGTCTACCTTAATATTAACTCTGTGTAGCAAGTCCTAAATTAATGCAAAGCATTCAGTACATTGTAATTCAGTATTACTTTCCAGCAGTATAAGTGGGTTTATTTTCAGACAGGATTTGTTCAATTTAGCACTTGCTAAGAAAGGCAAGACTGGAAACTGGCAATATTTAAGCATTGTCAGGGAAAAAAACCAAGAGGTTACAGATTAGTGGAAGTCAGCTGGAAAGGGACAATGAGCTACTACAGAGCAACCTTTATTTCAGAGCTCAGTCACACTGCTGTTGAAAAATACATGCCATAAAGATAGGCAAAGCCAGTCACAGACTTAATTAATAATCCAAAGCTTTATGGACAGATCTCTGATTAAAACCTTGCTGCTGAAAGAGAATCCTCCTGTCATTTGGTTAAAAACCAATACAGCCTGGCAATTTTTTTCATGGTGGGAATCTCAGACGCTCAGAAAGCAAAGAATATTGCTGGGTTTTATATTAAAAAGTGTGAGACATTCTAAACATTCTTAGACACAAGATAGACTGCCATCTGTTTTACAGTTTCCTGCATTGACTTTGCCAAAAAAGAAAGGCCAAGTATTGTTTAGAATTGTACAAATTTGTTATGTCCATCCCAAAATAGCCCAAATCATACAGCTATAACTGTTCAAGACAACTGTACAAGCAATCTCAATAACAGGTATCTTCAGAATCACATCTTTACTGTTGGCGTTCAGAAGTGTCCAAGGCAAATCTAAAGAAGGCATATACAGCTCTACCAAAGGCAGAATTATGTTTCTTGTAAGGTATTAAATTTGATTGCTGTGTTTGAGACCACAAAAAGGGATCAACACTTGAAAAATTTTTCTGGAACAACGCTATCACAGAGCTACTAAAATCACAGAATGGTTTGGGTTGGAAGGGGCCTTTAAGGCCATCTAGTTCCAACCCCCTGCTGTAGGCAGGGACACCTCCCTCTACACCAGGTTGCTCAAAGCTCCATCCAGCCTGGCCTTGAATGCTTCCAGGGAGGGGGCATCCACAGCCTTTCTGGGCAACCTGTTCCAGTGCCTCACCACTCTCACAGTGAAGAATTTCTTCCTAATATCAGGTCTATATCTTCCACTCTAAAACCATTTTCCCTCATCCTGTTGCTGTGTGCCCATATAAAAAGTCCCTCCCCAGCTTTCCTGTAGGCCCCCTTCAGGAACTGGAGGGCCACTATAAGGTCTCCTTGCAGCCTTCTCTTCTCCAGGCTGAACAGCCCCAGCTCTGTCAGCCTGTCCTCATAGTGGAGGTGCTCCAGCCCTCTGACCATTTTTGTGGCCCTCTCCCGGGCCTGCTGCAACAACTCCATGTCCTTCTTGTCCTTCTAATACTAGTTATGGAATGACTGAAAACTACTTAAACCCCAATTCAGTGTACAAAAAGCTCTTCTAAATGGGTATCTCTCCCCTATTGAAAAATGGGAAGACGAAATTTGAAACAAAAGGAAAAGGAAAAATTAATCAATGATAACGACTAGATTAAACACAAAATCACTGTGACTGGTAGGTCACATTACATGAGTAATGATTAATAACAATAAAATACAAATACTAATCAGCCGCATTTTGTCAACTCTTGTCTCTTCTTACTCTTGGGCAAAAAGGTTTTAAATTGGAATTGTTCAACTCAACAAATGACAGTACTAGAAAGTCAAAAATCTGTGGAAAGTATGCATTAACTGACTCTGAAAAAAAGAATTTAAGTCAAACCAACCCTGAATTCTTCAGTGGTTCTAAATTTTCATTGCTGATACACTAAATATCAAGGCTTACATAGCCTTTCAAGTATCTGTATTTTAGATGTTACGGAACGCAACAGGATTCACAAAACAAAGCAAAAACAGTGGCATGAAGCACACATAAGCAGCAATTCTCTTTGTGACTCAGGAAATGTCTCCTTCATATACTGCTCAAAAAATTAAAAAGAGAGCAAGAACTTAAATTCATAGCATAAAACAGCTTAGTCTATACTTTTCAAATACATGCTGCTTGACTGAGACTCCTGAACTCAATTCAGCTTCCCTTCCTTCATAAAGGCCAACCTTCCTCTATCAGTGAGAGAAAGAAGTAAGTAGAACTCAGTTTCAATAATGCAAAAGGACATAAAAGGTTCTAGTAAATCATCTACAAAGTGCAAGAGAAAAATCTCCACATAAAAACTAAAGCTGAGGCAAGTCTCAGGCTGCAAGTATAATGAGGAATAGAGCACTCAGAAGCAGCTAGACTTACCCAGCCTATTTCTGTCTGTAGAGGAGACACCTTAGTGATTCTGCCTTCTGTTCATAACTAAACATTTAGCTGCAGTTTTATGGTTGCGTGTTGGTCTTTGTTGCTTTTTCATTTTTCTTACCTCCTCTTCATGCAGAATCACTTGACCTTTGAGTGGATTTCCCAGTGGTGCCACAGTCACAAAAGGCTGCCAGACATGTCCAACTGTCCTTGGGAAGATGTCATACAAATCCACAAAGTATCCATTCTTACTAGAGACATTCATGAAGTACAAGGAAACAGGATTGCAGGTAGTAACATAAAGAACATTGTCAGTTTCCTCTTCTGAAATAAGAAAGTAACGATAAGAGAAGGCAACAGACATTGCAAATCCCTCTTAAGAAGGCTCTTGCCACAGCACTATGAACTCTTTAAACAATGAGTCCAAGACACGTTCGCCTAGATAAGGCCTGCCAGCATACACAAAATGTGCCAGGATCTTCTTCTTTGTTTATAATTTTGTTTCTCCCTCCTTCTTTAGCTCATTCTTTCTTTCAATTAATACAATTAATATACACAAGGGATGAAAGCAGACTCCACAAAGAGCACTTCATGCTGGCTTTCAGACAAAGCTCAAAACCAAACCAAAGTTACATGGTTTCTCTTTAACAGTCATGAAAGCTTGCGAATGTATTTGGAACTCAGGCTACCAGCAGGACAAGCAGCACTCCATTACTGATCACCAGCAATCTGTTTATAATACATTACGAAGTTTAGACACTGAGGGATAAACTCTAAAGAAGTTTATGAATATTGTCAATGATGCAACTCACTTTGGTACATTAATATAGATAACTAAAGCAGGCTTGATTCAGAGGGAAAGAATTAAAATCGTTTTAAGCACAGCACTCTGCAAGTTGTAAGATTTGCTTTAAGACTGAACTGACC
Organism: Tetrao urogallus; assembly: GCF_951394365.1. Lineage (NCBI taxonomy): Eukaryota > Metazoa > Chordata > Aves > Galliformes > Phasianidae > Tetrao > Tetrao urogallus. Next base: position 30,267,110 of record NC_136813.1, on the reverse strand, counting down.
CAGAGAAAGAGAAAAAGCCAAAGCATCATTTTCTGAAGCATTACAGTGTTGAACATAAAAACTAGACAGACTTGCAATTTTGTGGCTGTGCTCTACTTTAAATATCCTTCTCCTGGTTTGAGAAGCATGCATATCCTTACAAAGACCACAGTGTATCACTGAAATTATGCTCGCTTTCCAATGACTGATTATTTTTTTATTTCAACTACTGCTTAAAAAAAAAAAAAAAAAAAAAAAAAAAAAAAAAAAAAAGGAAAAAAAAAAGTGGAAAAAGATAGATTATTTTTCACAGAATCACAGAATCATAAAGGTTGGAAGGGATTTCTGGAGATCACCTAGTCCAACCCCACTGCTAAAGCAGCTCCATTTAGCAGGTTGCACAGGTAGGCATCCAGACTGGTTTTGAGTACCTCAGAGGGTCTCCATGACCTCTCTGGGCAGCTTGTCCCAGTGCTCTGTTACCCTCAAAGTAAAGGAATTCTTCCACAGTTTTTATGGTACTTTCTGTGTTTCTTATCCACTTATCCACTGTGTTTCTTATGCCACTTATCCAGTTACTGCACATCACTGAGAAGAGCTTGGCCCTATCCACTTGACTCCCACCATTTAGATATTTATAAGCATTGATAAGATCCCCTCTCAGTCTTCTCCAGGCTGAACTGTCCCAGGTCTTTTCTGTACTCCAAGTCCTAGTATTATTTCTGTAGTCATTTGCAAACAAACCCATAAATATTAACTACTGAACATACACTGAAGTGTTGTTTTTACCCTTAGAATCACATTTTATTGTTCTTTATTCTCTCACTGGCCATCAGCAGGCATTTATGATGTCAACAGCCCAACTCTTCTTCATCTCCAGGATATTTCCTGTATCTGTGACACTGGGGACCATTAAAATAGTTAATTGTATTTCTTACTTCACCTTTTGTGACAGTGACATCGCAAACAAGGTTAATTTCATCCAAAGGCAGTGTCCAATAAGCAAGTTCTTCTGTGAAGTTGAGGGACCGGGCTTCATGTCGTTCCAGTGGAAATCCTTGAATATTTAAGTACACAGGGCCCTGAAACAAACAGTAATGAGGGCTTGCTAAAATAATTTGCTTACTATTCGGTATTAAAATCTAGAAGTCTTCTTCAAAACCATTCATACAAATAACAACAGAAACAGATTAATGGCAGGGAAGGAGAAATGCTTTTCTGCAAGCTTTCTGAATGTTCATGCTGTCATTTTCTTTGCAGTATAGCAACCATCACACCTCCCTTTTTGGTTGCAACCATTATTGCTCAACGGTCTGAGGGCAGTATTATGTTCTGATAAAATTCAATCCATACAAGGGAAAAAGACATCAGAATTTATTTTTTGTCCCAAAGAAGTTCAATGGCAACTTCTTGTTTTATAAATCCCACATCGGATTAGTAGTTTGGGGTTTTTCCTTACCGTTGCAATAATTACTGAAGTTATGCCAAGTGCTCAAAGCTGAAAAGGACTTTAAAGCTTCGGCTGCAGGCCAAATTGTACCAAAGTTTCAGATTCAATCCTGGCAATGCCAAAGACCCTTAAGAATTCAGCTGTGTGTAAAATAAATGCAGAAAGAAGCTTTCTTTTCAGTCTCTGATCTTATCCAAAAACTGAGGTCTGGGGGCTGAAGCCAACCACCTCCAAGCATCCAAACCAACTGCAGAGTTCTTTCAAATATGATATTTTCACTGTCCTTATAAATAGTTCTTTTCAAGAACTTCTGAGCAAACGTAGTGATTTTTAAAGGGCAGCCTACACTCTGAGGGTGAGGTACACATAACAGTTCATTTTTCAAGTCAGCATTAAAAAGCATCAGCAGGTAACAAGGATCAAACTTTGCATATGCTCTTTTTCCTAAAGAAACTACACTTGAGATTCTTCACATCCCAATACATAAAAAGAGTGCTGTATAAAAAAAAATAAAAAGAAAGAAGAAAGAGACAAACCTTTACATCTATTTTTTGAGTTTCTGTGGGACACAGCAGTTTCTGTTGTGCATTCCCCGGCTGATCAATTTTCCAGTAGCCCATAAATTTATGATCTGGTAATGGCAGTCTGTCAAACAATGTAGAACAAATGTATTTTTATATTCATTAACCAGCAACTGATATGGAATAAATCATTTAAATAACAGCATTCTTCCAACTTGTCATATTTGAAGGTTTTCCTGCACAAAATGCTTCCTCACTAAAACATGTCATTTCTTTCATGTTTTAAATCACAAAAATCATAGAATCATAGAATGGCCTGGGTTGAAAAGGACTGTAATGACCCTCCAATTTCAACCCCCCTGCTATGTGCAGGGTCACCAACCACCAGACCAGGCTGCTTAGAGAATTTAGCCTTCTGGAATACCAATAACGTCACAACCTGAACAGCATGATAAAAGAAGGAATCTTTCACATAATATGGTCTCAGATGAAACACTCTTCCATTCTGAATTATCTAGGGCATGTAGCAAAATACATCCAAGCCATCTCTTGCTTTGCTGTACTCGAGTCAGGCAGGATGTGATAGTACTGCTTCAAGGGACTATTGCAAGCAACACGCCCCTCTAAAAACAGTAAACTAAGCAAAGTAAAAACTGTGAAAAGTTAACTATGCAATAAATGTAGTTTTGCCACTGCTCACATGTAATACAAATGTGAGAGCATGCCACTGCCTTCAGCAGCCTACAGGATTGGCATACCCTTCTTTGAGAGCCTCTGTTGGTTTCGCTGGTCTAAGTTCTTTATTTCTCTGCATTTTACTTAGGGAAGAAACACAGGCTACAGCAAAATCATTTATAAAGGAAAAGAAAATGCTGGCATATGACAAAGTAGCTTGACAGCAGAACAGGGACATTTTCTCTAGTGATTTGCAGCCACTAAAAGCAGTATGACTTTGTCGATAGGCATGAATGCATTCAAGCTAGTGAACTTATCGTTTTTGGTTTCTTTTATTTAGGATCTGTTGCTCCTAAAGAGACCTTTCAAAACTCCATTCTGTATTACAAGCACTCACACATTATTGTACAGCTACATAACTTGGCAAGAGAACAGAAGACATTCCCTCTCCCTTGCTATAAATATCTCTAAAGTCTATTTTAAGGAAGTTTGCTTAGACTGTTAAAAGCCTGTGCTTGGTCTCCTATGCCCCATTTGATGATGCTTGTTCCTACCGTTAAAATTATTTCCCCTCTCCCCTCCAACCTGGCCACTCTAAACATAAGTCATTAGTTTTTCTTCCCCTTGATACTCTTTCCAGAACAAGGAGAAATCTCAAAAAAATTCTTTGGGATGACATATGAATCCTGGCCAATTTTGGTACTATTTTTTTTCACTGAGAACGTAAGGAAAAAGTGAAGGAATGAACATTAATATCCTCTATTCATTCCAACTCACGCAGGAAAGACGCATTAACATTTCTACTGGCATACAGCAAACCTCAAACCTCAAACCTGGATAAGGCAGCACCCACAGGGAGGCAGTCACTCCATCTCCACCCCATTCTGAGCATGGACAATGTGCCAAGGCAGTTAGATAGCCAAAGACACTGCATTATTTGGAAACAGAAAATGGTTTGGATGCTACAGATCGTATAAACACTCAGCTGCCAGCAACATACCACTGGGGCACGTAATGAGGAAAGGGTATTTAATTATTTCCCTCATTCAGTCAAAGACCCAGCAGAATATTCACTGCCTGTTTGTGGCCTATTTATAGAATCATAGGATTTATGAATATTAATGAACAGCAATGTTTAAACATTGATTTTATTTGTGTTGCAATCAGCAATAGCTCCTTCCTGTTATCTCAATGGAATATCAGCTTCCGCAAGAATATGGATTCAGTTTTTAATTCCTTATACATTACTCTCATGTACAACATCCTAGAAATCAACAGATTCACTAACAATTGTGAGCACTTATTACATTTTAAAACAAAACAGATGTTAATAACCAGCTCTAACTGAATACTCTGTTTTATACAGCAACAGAATTACAGATTGCATTCTCAAAGAAATAAAACATTTCCATTCTGTTTCAGCTTCCTGGAGATTTGCTTTGCTAATGGTTTTCTTCCCTGAGGAAAATTTATTTCTCCTTTCTCCCAGATTTTTGAGGTTTTGCTCTCTTCCCTGCTCCTGAATGATTTAGCTTCTCTGGAGAGCAGCCCAAGCCATCATGAACAGCAAAGAGAAGGGAGAGGTAGATCAGAATTTAGGAATAAAACATAGAACAGAACTCATAACACAAAGTTCCTCTGTCAAGAAAAATAGGGCCTGACAACGCTACTTCATTCCATCTCACTGCACAGAAAACTGGTCTAAGAAAATCTAGAAGAAGCTGGTGGCACAAAAGGTCTTAGAGCCTGTCTGCTTTCTGATGGTTTTCAGAAGTGAGGGTACAGAAGGGCTGGGGCAACAGAACCACACTAGAGACGTGGGCACATCTGAACAGTTATCCTCTACTGAACGTACGTGATATGTTGTTGCAATGTTCAAGGACAGGTTGGATGGGGCCCTGGGCAGCCTGGTCTAGTATTAAATGGAAAGGTTGGTGGCCCTGCCTGCAGCAGGGGGGTTGGAACTTCATGATCCTTGAGCTCCCTTCCAACCCAGGCCATTCTGTGACTCTGTGATATGTGTTGAAGTAGGGAGACTATTTTCTTTTCCCAGGACTTGCAGGTAATGACTAAGTTTTGAAAATAACTTGAAGTGACAGTGCTAATAAAAAGATTCATAAGGCACTTCTGCCCCTCTGCAGTTTTTCAAATGAATTAAATGAACCAAATGTTTCTTATATAAAGGGTGGACAGAAAACTATGGAAACGGCACCAGTGGCAAAAAGCAGAGAAACAGAGATCTGATGGGTGTAGAAAAATGCAGTGGATCGTTAAGAACTGCACTGAAACACCACTGCTATTTCCAGTAATGTACAGAACAACCCTCAATTTATGCTTTCCACAAAAGCTGGAAAGTTTATAGAGCAGAAAAAACACACGACAGGCTGCAGTAATGTTGTTAGGAAGCCAAGGCATAAAAGCAAGTTCTAATGAATTATTCCTAGACACTTCTTTCATTATGGTTCTGGTCGATGTTTGTAGGTTAAGGAAAAGCTATTTTGATGTTTATTTGCTCCTGGTTTTACATCCTGGTTTTCTTTAAGATCGCTGCTGTCCATGAAATGGTTACATACGAAGACAGTTTAGAAAGGGTGAGGGGCACAGGACTTATGGTTGATGTGACAATTCTACATAAAACTATTATTTAACTTGATTTTGTTCATACACAGCAGTCTGAGGGGAGACAAACTGTCAAAAGATTATTCTTGGGCAACCTCTGATGCAGGAAAACTTCTCAAAGTACCAATATAATTAAAGTGATAGCGACATACACACGTATAGAATGATTCCTAGAGCTTGGGCATTTGCTTGCACACACTACATATTATTTTTGTAGATCCTTTTATGAGTATCAAAAACAAAATCCCAACAACACTGAAGACAACCTATTATTTTTTATACTGATTTAGGGGATAAGTAACAGGACAAAAGCTTATCAGAATCATAGAATGGCCTGGGTTGAAAAGGACCACAATGATCATCTAGTTTCAACCCCCTGCTATGTGCAGGGTCACCAACCAGCAGACCAGGCTGCCCAGAGCCACATCCAGCGGCCTTGAATGCCTGCAGGGATGGGGCATCCACAGCCTCCTTGGGCAACCTGTTCCAGTGCATCACCACCCTCTGGGTGAAAAACATCCTCCTACTATCTAACCTAAACCTCCCCTGTCTCAGTTTAAAACCATTCCCCCTTGTCCTATCACTATCCACCCTTGTAAACAGTCAGTTCCTGCTCCTGTTTATACACTCCCTTCAAGTACTGGAAGGTCTCCCAGGAGCCTTCTCTTCTCCAAGCTAAACAAGCCCAGATTCTTCAAGCTTTTTTTCATAGGAGAGGTGCTCCATCCCTATGAAGCTTGTTGCCATTCAATTAAAAACACAGGAGAAGAAACAAATATTTCCCTTTATTAATATATGTCTGTTTGCCATACAAACTATCAATACGTACATGGACAATAAGTAAAGACTAAATATTAGTAAAAAGCAAACAGTCTGTCATAAAGAAATTTCAATTATTGTAGACATAGAAACTTAAAGCAGAGGAGTACTTCAAGTATTTCAGGTTGGTTTAAAATCAGTTAGCAGCAGCAAGTTAACACGACAGAACAAGTGACCATGAAAGACATGTCTTCTTAAAATGTATCTTATGTTACTCTTACTCCTTGGCCAGCTGTACATTGGTTGGTTTTGCTCCAATAGGTATCCCATATTTGTGCAAAGTGTTGATTAAAATTTCACGCATTTCATTGTTGTAGGAGTCGAAGTCAAACACATTTCGAACAACGTTTGCCAGTCCTTCAGTTGGGAATTTCTGTAAAGGAGCAGAGTCCCAGATTTATTTTACTGAATACTTCTGTTAATAGTTCTAACAGAAACTCTGCTCAACTTATGCAAATGATCAAGAAATATTTTTAATAAATTTCTGGAATAAAAGAAGGTACGTTGCTTCAAGTCAGAGTGAAGTTCATGATACTAAACCTGAATTAAACAAACAGATAGGAGACAGTTAGTTAGATAATCATTTGCACTCATGTTTTGAAGAATCATTTTTGTTACACATCACAAGGTGGCCTAATCGTTCAAATACATAATTAAACATAGCATATATTTTTAAATTTGGAACTGCTAACTGGAAAGTTCTGACACAAATACATATATTCATGCACTCAACTGTATAATTTATTTAAGAACTCTGATTCTCGGTGTTGAATATGGAAAAGCAGAAGATGCATTGCTTGCTTACTAAAGATAACTTTAGGTTGTGATGGATGTCAGTGGAAATAGACACTGAAGATGGACAAGCTTTTATTTAATCATGAAAAATCCTACCTGAAATGTATACAGAAAGAAAACAGTTCCATCAAATTTTATTTAGGATTTCCAACAGAGAAAGTGCTAACTATTGCTACTGAACGGCACTTTTGATTTAAGGACAGTGTTCTCTTCCAGGTTTAAGAACTGCCCCTCACACCTTTTAATTATTGCAGTTCTGCCAGAAGAAAACACATTCTTCTGCTCCCATTTCCCACCAAGACCTAGAATCCAGTAAGACTTCTTCACTGATTGAACTCATGTAGCAGGAACAAACTGAAAAGCAGAAAGATTTTTCAGGCCCTTCAGAAGGCCCTATAGGCAGCTTAGCACTTCTGAAAATTGTTACCAAGGGCTTCATTGGTTTTTGAAACTCCTATAGCACACATGTACCTGTTTGCCAATAAATTAAGGCAGTTTGAAGTAAACATATATTTTTATGCATGCTGCCATAATTTCAAGCTTAAATAACCTTATTTTTAAAGGCACATGAAGGTATTTTAAACAGAATACAAATCATCCAAAATTTAGGTTTCATCTATCACTGACAAAAACAGCTGCTGTTTAAGCTGTGCACTTTAACACATCTAAATCACTGAGCCTTTCACACACGTTCTCATTCATGTAGGATCTAAATGGAACAAATCAATTTAAAAGAATTTAAAAAAACACCTGAACTACTATATCTCCTAGAACTTTACCTCCTAACCACTTTATTTCTCGGTATATGGAGCTGAAATCTTGATTGTTTTTTTCCCATCGGCAAGCAATGGCTGCTACAAAAGCAACTTGAAAAAAAATGTTATAACACACATCACTGAAATGTATAACAGCATTTTAATAAAAGCTGCTGAGTCCTAAAAGAAATCAAAACTAAAACAGAAGAACAGATTTTTTTCATGAACTCTTAATCATACATCATAACTACTGGGGATTTTAATATTTTCCCAAATGAAGAAATACATGACTTCTTAAATATCAGAGTCAAGCAACACTAAATTTAGCTAGCTATTGTGGTACAACTGAATACCACTGCTAGAAGTAAGTTTGCACAAAACCTGTTTTTTAATCTATGGTATACATGCCACAGAATATTTCAGTTACTAGCACTGGCATAAAAGTATACTGAACTATATACTGCTTTTTAATCCTATTCATGAGAAAGCTATTAGAAGTTCTGTATTATCACAGCTTAGCAAAATACAGTTGGTGTATGATAATGTTTAAAATGTTCATTCCTTACCAAACAAGACAGATTCTCGGATTATGACCAATGCTGTGGTTGCTTTGTTATTCCCTTCTCATTGCAGAGCAAAACCAACAGCCTCACACCAAGATACCTTGTTTACTCACCACCCACCCTTTCACCTGCCCTGCACAAGACGCTGAAGAAGCCAAGGTGACATGCCTCAAATAGCAGCCTCCAAGTGTTTCTGTGTTTCTCTGAATCACTGTGTAAAATTCTGACATCAATATCATAGAACCATAGAAAAGGACCACAATGATCATGTAGTTTCAACTGCCCTGCTATGTGCAGGGTCGCCAACCATCAGACCAGGCTGCCCAGAGCCACATCCAGCCTGGCCCTGAATGCCTCCAGGGATGGGGCATCTTATGAAGCAGACTGTCTTGAGGGAGATCACGCGGCATGTGCAGGACAACCAGGGGATTTAGGCCTAACCAGCATGGGTTCACAAAGGGCAGGTCCTGTGTGACCAACCTGATCTTTTATGACCTAGTGACCCACTTGGTAGACAAGGGAAAGGCTGCTTGATGTAGTCTACCTAGACTTCAGCAAAGCCTTTGACACTGTCACCCACAGCATTCTCCCATAGAATCTGACAGCCCGTGGCTTGGACAGATGCACTCTTGGCTGGGTAAGGAACTGGCTGGAAGGCCGGGCCCAGAGAGTGGTGGTGAATGGAGTTAAATCCAGCTGGTGACTGGTCACAAGTTGTGCTCCCCAAGGGTCGGTGCTGGGGCCTGTCCTCTTCAACATCTATATTGATGACCTGAATGAGGGCACTGAGTGCACCCTCAGTAAGTTTGCAGATGACACCAAGTTGGCTGGAAGTGTCAATCTGCCCGGGGATAGCAAAGCTCTACAGAGGGATCTGGACAGGCTGGATAGCTGGGCTGAAGCCAATGGGATGAGGTTCAACAAGACCAAGTGCCGGGTCCTGCACTTTGGCCACAACAACCCCAGGCAATGCCAAAGGCTACAACAACCCCAGGCAGTGCTACAGGCTTGGGGCAGAGTGGCTTGGAAGACTGTGTAGAGGAAATAGACCTGGGGATATTGATTGATGCTCGGCTGAACATGAGCCAGCAGTGTGCCCGGGTGGCCAAGAAGGCCAATGGCATCCTGGCTTGCATCAGGAACTGCTGTTGCCAGCAGGAACAGGGCAGTGATTGTCCCCCTGTACTCAGCTCTGGTGAGGCCGCACCTCAAGTACTGTGTCCAGTTTTGGGCCCCTCACTGCAGGAAAGACATTGAGACCCTGGAGCGGGTTCAAAGAAGGGCAGCAAAGCTGGTGAGGGGTCTGGAGCACAGGGCTCATGAGGAGAGGCTGAAGGAGCTGGGAATGCTCAGCCTGGAGAAGAGGAGGCTCAGGGGAGACCTCATTGCTCTCTATAACTTCCTGAAGGGAGGTTGTAGTGAGCTGGGGGTCAGCCTCTTCTCTCCTGTTACTGGTGACAGAACTTGAGGGAATGGCTTCAAGCTGTGCCAGGGGAGATTTAGGCTGGACGTTAGGAAATACTACTTCTCTGGAAGAGTGGTCAGGCACTGGAATGGGCTGCCCAGGGAGGTGGTGGAGTCACTGATCTTGGAGGCTTTCAAGGAATGTTTGGATTTTGTGTTGAGGGACATGGCTTAGTGAGAACTGTTGGTGATGGGTGGATGGTTGGACTGGATGATTTTGTAGGTCTTTTCCAACCTTGGTGCTTCTGTGATTTCTGTGATCCACAACCTCCTTGGGCAACCTGCTCCAGTGCATCACCACCCTCTGTGTTGAAGACTTCCTCTTAATATCTAACCTAAACCTCTCCTGCCTCACTTTAAAACCATTCCCTCTTGTCCTATCACTATCCACCCTTGTATCATCATCAATACCAATATCAGTGAATTAAACCAACAGTCCTGTGTTTTCCAGTAGGACATCAAATACAATTTATTTCATCAGTACAGCTGATTGCTGCTGCCAAAAAACCCGTTCTGAACACAAGCACTTGTAAAAAGGCCCTCCACTTCAGTTATTAAAAAATTGTAACTCTCTTGTTCCAGTCAGATCAAATTCAACCCCTTTTTAATAACTGCCTGGATAACTGATTACTGAAGAAAGGCAATGACAGCTCACTTGAAGAAACTGAAGTCTGAACATTCAGGTTTAACATTAAAAAAAAAAAATCATTTGGTTTCTATTGATTTTTAAAACAAGATTACTGGAGAAAATATTGATCTCTCATCAGTCTGTCTGGTTCTCGTTCATTGGTTCCTTCCCTTCGACTAACACTTCTGAGCGTTCCTTTGAGTATTTTTACGGTTTGGATTCTTTTCTATTTTTAAAAATATTAAGTGAAATAATTCTTAACATTTTTTTATTTAATTTATATACATAATGCTTTATTTCATACAAAGCTGTGACAGAATTTGGGTGAAAGATAATTTTTTTATGGATCCAACCTTTTTCAACCACATATATTGCTATTGTTGACTCACAAGCGTCAATAAAAAAGTAGTTTACTGGTACAAGCAGGTAATCTTATTCTACAGCACTTCTACCACTACTCTGAAAATAAAGCAACAAGTGTCTGGTATGCAGACTGTAACAAATCCAGATTATTTTTTTCAGATATCTACTTTGTGTGACTACTACTTGCCTCTGTATGCGTTGCAAAGGCTTCAGGTGGCTGTGTGTGTCCTGTACTGACAGCACCATGACACAGGCCTCACAGAAGCACAGAATTGTAGGAGTTGGAAGGGACCTCCAGAGATCATCGTGTCCAACCCCCCTGCCAAAGCAGGTTCCCTACAGCAGGTCGCACAGGTAGGCATCCAGGCAGGTCTTGAACATCTCCAGAGAAGGAGACTCCACCACCTCCCTGGGCAGCCTGTTCCAGTGCTCCGTCAGAAGTTCTTGCGCACATTTGTGTGGAACTTCCTATGCTGCAGTTTCTGGCCATTTCCCCTTGTCCTGTCACCACACATTGCTGAAAACAGTCTGGCCTCACCACTCTGCCCCCCACACCTTAGATATTTATAGACCTGGATCAGGTCCCCTCTCAGTCTTCTTTTCTCAAGGCTAAACAGACCCAGTTCACTCAGCCTTTCTTCATAGGAGAGATGCTTCAGGCCCCTCAACATCTTTGTGGCCCTCCGCTGGACTCTTTCCAAGAGATCCCTGTCTTTTTTGTACTGGGGAGCCCAGAACTGGACGCAGTACTCCAGATGAGGCCTCACCAGGGCAGAGTAGAGGGGGAGGATCACCTCCCTCGACCTGCTGGACACGCTCTTTTTAATGCACCCCAGTAAGCCATTGGCCCTCTTGGCCACAAGGGCACACTGCTGGCTCACGGCCAGCCTGTCGTCCACTGGGACACCCAGGTCCCTCTCCGCAGAGCTCCTCTCCAGCAGCTCATCCCCCAACCTGTACTGGTGCATGCAATTATTCCTCCCCACATGCAAGACTCTACACTTGCTTTTGTTAAGCCTCATCCAGTTTTTTTCTGCCCAGCTCTCCAGCCTGTCCAGGTCTCGCTGAATGGCAGCACAGCCTTCAGGCGTGTCAGCCAATCCTCCCAACTTCATATCATCAGCAAACTTGCTGAGGGTGGCCACTGTCCCCTCATCAAGGTCATTGATGAAGATGTTGAACAAGACCGGTCCCAGCACCGACCCCTGAGGAACACCGCTGGTTACAGGCCTCCAACCAGACTCTGCACCACCAACGACGACCCTCTGTGCTCTGCCAGTCAGCCAGTTCTCAACCCACCTCACTGTCCACTCATCTATCCCACACTTCCTCAGCATTGTTATAAGGATGTCGTGGGGGACAGTATCAAATGCCCTGCTGAAATCAAGGTAGACTACATCCACTGCTCTCCCTTTTACAGTGGGCATCATCTACTGCCAGGAAAAGCAGCTTGCCTTTTCATTCACAGAGACATAAATTTCAGTCTGTTTCTCTCTGCCACATAGCTACTGATTCTGATTAAGCCAGTGGAAATCTCATTATCTTTGGTAACTGGTAACTAAGATTCAATGTGGTTGGCCAAAAGGATAAAAAGCATGTGTTGTGTGTAGAGCTGCACAGACAGAAAAGGATGTAAGTGGATGTGATAAACCTAGCTTCCATTTGAGATCAGATGAACAGAAAAAAATGTATTAAGCACCTGCTATCTTAGCACAAGAGCTTACTGGAGAGGCTTAAAAGACTAATGTAGGCTTCAGGGTCAGAAGGCACCTTACACATTTACCACTCAAAAACTGTTACTCTATTGTCTGCGAACAGAAATCAATCTCAGATACAAACAAGAAAGAAGGCAAAGTAAGAAAAACTAACTAACTAAAATATCTCAAATTGAGAAAAATCTCAATAGACTTGGTAGAAAAGCCATTTCTACTTTACTATTTACTATTTGGACAAATATGAGTTGCTTGATTAACGTCTACCAGAGACACAGGGTGGCTGGACTCTGCATAAGAACATGCAAAAGATCTAGTGAAAGCCTGTAGATCAGTTGGTGCAGAAGCACTCATAGTATACAACACACTAGCAGTTAAGGGCAGCATATGGAGCTTCTGGGTTTGCCCATAAGCCAGTATTAGCGTTAACAATTCTGACATTTGGCACATGCTGACAGTTGCAGGTGAGTGAGACAAAAAAGGTATCTTTAGGCTACCTGCCATCTAGAGCTACAAGACTCAAATTCTCTATACAGTTAGCAGGAAGAAATAGGTGCAATAACCAAGACAGGCAGTTGGAGTAGACAGTCTGCAGTTACAGGTCTTCAGATAGCTTGATATCTCAACCTTCACAAAAAGACTCCACAAAAACAAATAAAAAAAAATCAAGCCATTTCTTAAGAAAAAAATTAGCATAGAAGCAATGCATGTGAATGCAATCTAAGCTACAACTAAATTACTACGGGTTACCTATTTGCATAATATTTATAGGAAAATGCCCTTGTAAACTACACTGTAGACACAATCCTGTACGTTGAAGGCCCATCAGATTAGCCTAATGTTTACATATTGATGTCACAGCAATCAGAATGTTCTCTTAATCGACAAGTTCTGATGCTATGATGCCCACTCAGATAACAGTAATCAACCATAATTTTTTTCTCTGAAATATCCAATTCTTTTTTACCAGATGAAAAAAAAAATACCACCCTAAAATTATGTGAAAGAAACCAACACAATAGTACAATAAAATTGTGACTGTGGAACTGTTGTAACAACATGACTAACTTCCCTCCTTCCTTCCTTTGGACCAGCAATTTCATTGACTCATTTCCCTCCTTCCTCTTTCTTCTCTACCTGAAGACCTAAAAGCTTTTTACTTGGAATAAACAGTATGTTTATATTCACTGCTTACATTTGGCTAGCCCCAACCTTTTTGTCATGCAGACTGAAAAACAAGTTACAGTAAACAGAATTTTGCAACCTTTCAAAGAGGCCAGGATCTTGAAAACTAATGCCACAGAAAAAAATCAAAGCTGCAAGATGAAGATTTATTTGGACATTTACACATGACTTTGAGTGAAGTGAAAACCAGCAAACAGGGATCTTCCTCACTGATCTGTGCCCAATGCCCAATTTGATATGTCCACATTTATCTACTTAGGTGAAGGTGACAGAAGCAGAGAATTGTCCTTAAGACAATCAGCAGTGCAGCTCTTCCATTCTTCAACAATATGAGAAAGAAAAAATAATTAAGCCCATATGTTTCAGCATCAGTTGGCGACTCTAGATTATTTGAAGATAGAAGATGGAGGGATGGAATGCTGGAAAGTACAACAAAGAGTTCATTTAACATAAGCTTTTCAGCAGCCCTCTTACTCTTCCTCATGACTGTAATTTTTCCATTCTCACTTCTGTTCTCATTTCAGATGTAAGTGTGTAACGGACATCAGTAATACTACCAACAGGGCACGCACTCCTATCAGTTTGGAAAGAAAATACCTATCAATTTGTTATTAGAGCCTCATAAAGTATTTTGCTTACATATTTATTTGGATGGACTACTCGCTTTTAGTGTAAAAAGCTGGTCTCTCTCCTGCTTATAAGTTCCCTTTAAGTACTGAAAGGATGCAATGAGTTCTCCCTGGAGCCTTTTCTTCCCAGGCTGAACAAGCCCAGCTGCCTCAGCCTTTTTTCATAGGAGAGGTGCTCCAGACCTCTGATCATCTTCATGGCCTGAAGCCATGGACTCACTCCAACAACTCCACATCTTTCTTGTTCTGGGGGCTCCAGGTCCAAACGCAGTGCTGCAAATGGGACCTCATGAAGGCAGAGCAGAGGAGAACAATCACTCCTTTGCCTTGCTGGCCACCCCTCTTTCGATGCAGCCCCGGATCATGTTGGTCTTCTGGGCTGCAAGCATACATTTCTTGCTCATATCCAGTTTCCTCACCCTGCTGGCCATCTCTCTTTTCATGTAGCCAAGGATACAATTGGCTTTCTGAGATGTAAGCCCGTCAGATCCCACAGACTTGTGCACCCTGAGTTTCCTTAGATGGTCTTGAACTTGATGTACCTCTACAGTGGGCTGTTCTTCTCCCAGTCCCTGTCTTTGGATGCTGTGAGTTGGATATTATGGCTAAAGCACTTGCCAATAAAGGCAAAAAAGCTGCTGAGTATCTCACTATTCTTTGTAAGTTCTTAACAAACACAAAAGCAGAATTCAACCATACTACACCAGTGTTAAACAAAGGAACAGTTGGTCAAAGAATGCATGATATATTTTCTATTTGCACTAAATCCATTAACATTTCCACTATGCTTTTTAAATCTGGGATTCAGTAATTCAGGAAATACTCTATAAATCACCAAGTTATCTACTTTTTGATTATAAACAGAAAATAACAGCACTACCATTTAAGAGGTCATTGAGATATTTAATAGTTCAAATACAGTCAAAATCTACCCTTCAATTCATAAAGATACAAGTCAGAATCTACCATAAACTTAAAAATAATAAAATAATAATAATCACATTAGAATTTAAGATTTTGCATTTAAAATGCATGCAGGAAGCTATCACAGTTCCTAAGTATCTGTCAGCAAAGTCATTATTCATGTAATGTCTTCCTTAGACAAATTCCATCTGTCGCATATTACTGTTGTGCAACAGAGTCTTATTTCCAACTTGGGAAATGAATAAAAACAAAAATCCCATATAGCATAAAGTGCACAGCTACATTCTTTTTCAAGTATTCTATGCTAAGCTGGCAATTTCATAATACAGGCTAGTATGAAGCTGTGTACTTTATTCACTTAACATTTTCTTACATCAAACGTAACAAAAACAGAATCACAGGTATTCTGTACGTCTATATATGCTTAGTACATTTATGATCCTTATCCTGAACATCCTAGCATTACTATGCTTTCAAAATGCAAGCCTTCTCTTAAATGAATTATAAATCCATGAACAATACTGGTATGTTTTTCTGCAAGTATTAGAAATCTAATAGTGATAAAGTCAACAAGTTCTGATGTACTGTACCTGCAAATGCTTCACAATATTCACAACTTCTCTAGTTGAATAGGGATAGTTAATAATTCCTTGGTCAGCTAAACTCCTCAGTTCTCCAAAAGCAGCCACTAATTTCTGAAGAATAGGCTCTGGAACATCAGGACCATACTGTCGAAGCATAGCCAGCTCAGACTGCGGCTTAGGATTATCAACAGCATGGCAACTAAAGATGTCCCCTAATAGAAAAAACAACAACACACATTTATGGTGCTTTTATAAAGAGATGAGATGCAGCAGCTCCACTGCATTTCGTACAGGAGCTTAAATGGGAAAGCAACATATCGAGAGGAGACACTTTGAAAAAAGTGAAGGATCAACTTGCTGTAAAGAACATTGAGGTTTCAGGAACATGGAGATTTCTCCTGCTATTATGATATATGTGATAACAAGGGAGAAATTCACTTCAAGACGAAATGCAGATCAAATGCAAAAGAAAAGAAAAAAAAAAGCCTGAAGAAATTTGTGAGCACCTTCAAAATACCACAGAAGACAGAGAATTCTTGATATCCAGGGATACATACCACAACATAAACCCAAACGGGAGGTTTAGATGAAGTACTGGATTTATCTTTTCCCTCTGCCTACCTTGAAGTATGATAAGAAATACAGCAAGCTGTCCTCCACACATATTTGCATTATGTTGGCCCCAGCCACCTAATCTACAGAACTGAATTTATTTGTAAAAAAACTCAGCAGAAGCTTGATCAGATTCTGCTGAAAAAGAACTTGAGTTAAAAGCAGAAGGGTCCCTATGCTTGAAAAGCAAAATCCATCCCAAAATCTTCATTAAGCCTCTACCACATAGGGCAAATACATTATTAGGATAATTGGTTTTGTTTAAAGGGTCAATACAGGGAGAGAGATTAGGTCATAGAAAATAAATAGGCTATAATAAGAACATCTTGGGGCAGTGTAGCTTGGTGAAAATCAGAGCCAGTGGGTCTCTGCCATGGAATGCCCACTCACACTGCATCTGAAAAACAAAAAGCTATCATACAGAACAAGACTGGGCTTCCTCCTGCTTTTTTTGATGGTATCATTATTTCTTACTGAACAAGCATTACAGCCAGAGTTAACAGATAAAAACACATAAATTAAGGTCCCTGCCTAGAATTTAGGCTACATTGGTAGTGTGGTCTGGAAGGCAATTTAACTGATAATCTAGTTGGCAACACCACCAAATCACTGTAGAGGCCCACTTAGACTAACATTGGACTATACTTTAGACAATAAATTCTTTACTGTTCACGCTTAGGTGACATGAATGTTTAAATTCCTGCATTTACTGTCAGATGAAGCTGTGATGAATCTCATAAATCTTATGTATCACATGATGACACAAAAGGTTTTTAGGAACTACCAGGAGGTTTGGTTTTTTTTTAAATGAGTGTGCTTTTAAAATGAAAAGTTGGATGTGAAATTTGGAGAGGGTTACCTAAAACTGCGATAATTTTAGTATTTTATCAAATGTTCTGACTATAAAACTATACGCACGGAGAAGCTAATGAGGATTAAGAAGTAGATACCAATAGTATTAACACTATAAAGTTAATTGCTCCCATCTTTAGAGAGAGAAAAAAACAACATCCATCAGGCTCCTAATACTTGTATGAAACAAGACAACATCTGGCCAGTGGCTTGCAGTAAAGGAAAGAAAACACTGAACTTTTGTGTTAACCATTGATGTCAGCTATCAACAGCTTACAGCTCATATTATTGCTACATTTACAGATATGTTCATTAACAAAAATTTCTACTGCCTTTGTCCGTATTTTATGTCAGTCCTGATCCAATAAAACAATTCTAGTTGTACAAAGATGACTATGTATAGTTGTTAACCTCAGGGCAAGTTTCAGCACTTTTATTAATAGATCCAAATTTACATTTTTGTCTTCAAGCTGAATATAACCCCAAGCATCATAAGTAAAACAAAGTATTAATATGCATAGGGAATCCCTGCTCCAATGAAATCAAATAAAATACAGATAGTAATTGTATTAATGAGTTCTATTGCACTTCAGCATTTAATGTGAATCACTTACCTAATGTGCCAAAAAAGTCATTACCCAAGAAAGGAAATCCAGGTCTATTTGCTAGAACTATCATTCTAAAATCAGGATGAATTGCTATGACATTTTCTCTCCCCTCTACACGAGCAGGATCTAGAAAAGAAATATAATTTATTAATTGCATATTTAAGCTTTGCAGTTATTACTGAATTAGAAAAAAATGATTAGAAGATTTTATGTTTAACTTTACCAAAATGCTGATGTAAAGGGTGAAAAAAAAAAAGTACTTTTTCTATGTTTATAACATCTGAACACAGGACTCAAAGTCCCCCTGGCTATTACAAAAATCTGTGCAAAGTCAGAATCACATAATGTCACCCATGTGAAGGCTCAGTCCTCACCAAAATTAGTCAGATTGCCCTTGCCTGTTCCCAGCAAATATGTCTCCATTGGCACATGGACTTTGGGAATCCTTTTCCGTCCTCTAAAGTACTACAGTAAAAACTGAAATGAACTAGCAAGTTATTTTAAAAAAATGCACATCTGTAATTCATAATCACAAGCAAAACCTGTGTTATACCACGTGAGTGCTGAACAGACTGCTCCACTCACATTTCTTTATTACCAAACTACAGTGTCTACTAAGTTCAAGAGGGTATTTTAAAGAGGACTTTAAAAAAAAATCATAAAAAATACTTAGTTCTTGCAATTCTTGTGAATTAGCTCCAGCTAATTACAAAGTATCCATCTTGCAGCATATCTTTAAGTAATAATAGCACACCGTTATTTCAGATGAAGACTTTAACAGTTCAACCTTAGCTATACTCTTTTTTTTACTACTGGATCTGATCGAGTTTTATGCCAACTATCCAGACAGGTAAAGCCAAGTTCATAATTTGGTCAAATAGATCCTTACTTCTCATTGTGAAAAGGAAATAAAGAGGTCAGGTTACTGTTTTGTTTTTAATTCCCGAGAATTTGATTCACAAGAATGCTAATTTAAGAAAGCCTGTGTGGTTATGGCAAAAGTAGCTCTAGTTTTTAAAAACAGAAATTGACATGGCATATTTTAGATTGTTCTCTACTGAAAAAAAAGACACTGTAATTTCTTTAACTACTAAACTTTTAGCATCAAGTGCTTTTTACATTTGGACTCTTAGGGCTGCACTTAGTAATGTAAATGATGAAAAACAGGAACATGATGAAGTTTAATATAAGTTATTAAAATGTTTTGTACCCACTTACTGGCAACAATTCGCCTTCCATCTGACAAAACCATCTCTCCACTTTCTACTAAGGTTTTTAAGATACAGGTAACATTTGTTGGTGCTTTGTCTGCTTCATCAACGACCAAAATATGTCCAAACTTCACTGCCTTTACCTGGAAGAGAAAAGAATCCAACCATCACAACTCTCCAAAAATAACTGTGAGAAACTCATTAGTTGTGTGCCAGTCAGTAGTAGGAACATTCCAGTGCAAGTGATATAAGAAAGGGCATCAGAACATGGATAATATATGACCAAATTGTAGCAGAGAGAGAAGGGAAAGAAGCTGAGACAAGAAAGGAAGGTGCTTCTGTTAACTCAGGATATGAATGTGATTTGCCCTAGGGAGGCAACTGAGGAGCCTGACTTAGACCAGGAATGCTGACAGTAAAGTAAGCTCACATCAAAACAGTCAGCATGAAGCTGAAAGAACTGAAGAATAACTGAAAGAGAAGTTTGGAGTAATATTTTGCAGGTAGGTGTGAGGCATTTTAGATACTGCAAAAGAGAAGCAGCAAAATACCACTGCATCAGTTAGAATGTGTCAGGTTTACTATTTACTTTCCACGCTCATTTTGGCTGTGTGCAGACTCGCTGCATTTGGCATAGAAAACACAGCAAGTGGAACCAAGGTAAAAGTTGATGAATTGTTACCACATTCACTGACTATCCTATACAAATGATTAAATCATAAGGGATTTTGTCTGAAAAGTCATCATGCTTAACTACTTGGATTAAACATTTCCAAATATACAATTCAAACGTTGCTACTGACCAGCGGTGAATCTTCATATGTAATAAGACCATCTTTAACAGAAGGCTGTAGGGTGAGGCTTTGTACAGTGGTGTCCCTGAAATGTGGAAAAACAGGCAACATTAACTGAAACACAGAAGAAATTGAGTTATGATAAAGTGCAAAACAACTGAATGAGAACATAAAAGATCTCTTTTCTAAGAGGAACAAACATCTCTGCTTTTCAGAATTCTTCAGCTCAATCTGAGAACGCTGTAGTAGCTCAGTGCTAGAAGATGAGTCTACTAATCTCTGCTACAGATTATTCAGATAGAACTCATTCACTATCAACATGGGATGATAGTGACTGGACAAAGGGGAATGGTTTTAAACTGAGACAGGGGAGGTTTAGGTTAGATATTAGGAGGAAGTTTTTCACTCAGAGGGTGGTGACGCACTGGAACAGGTTGCCCAAGGAGGCTGTGGATGCCCCATCCCTGCAGGCATTCAAGGCCAGGCTGGATGTGGCTCTGGGCAGCCTGGTCTGCTGGTTGGTGACCCTGCACATAGCAGGGGGTTGGAATTAGATGATCATTGTGGTCCTTTTCAACCCAGGCCATTCTGTGATTCTATGAACAATTTTCAATAGCAACTGCTACATTTTACATCACAAACAGTGTGAGCTCTTAGATGGGACGGAGGCTATGATAACAAAATATTTTCCTTTTGGGATTCTATTTTTCTTTGAGTCAATCAATTTTTACAGTTTCACAATTCTTACACAGTTAATCAAAATCTGCGATGATAATATTCCTTAGTTTTCATTATAATTATCAATTTCAATCTCTACTGAATGTACAGATAAAAGAAAAACTGTTGCAGTTCAGAATTGTCCAGCAACATGTATCACCACACTGGATTTAACCATATACCTTATGTCATAGGTGTGAGATTTGATGCAACAAAAATCTCTTACCTTTCACAACCACGCAATACAGCAAGTGTTTGCTTAAGCTAGGCAGACTCACTGTTCCAAATATCCACCTTAGTTCAATCTTTAATTTTCTAACACCTTGCAAAAAACCCAACAATATACTGATAAGCTCCATGGGTACAGGATATCAAACACAGTACTGTTTGCAGTAAAATATTAAATGGCCAGCTTCCAATTACAACTTAGAGCTGACAGCATAACACGCAAATTTCCTTTATTTGAAACTGCTGTCAGCAGGCTTTCTGTCCCTAACAACTGATACTTTCTTGTTTGGCTTTACTCATGACTGATATATCCCAATGCCTCCTACACACTACAATAAGGAACAGGGCAGAAGCAGAGCTTTCTTATTATTTGCCTGCTCATCTGAACTTTAATCCAGGAGAGGAAATGTAGAAGAGGTGATGCTACCTCTATTTTGTTCAAATCCATCAACTTACAAACTGTAACACTCCACCAAAACACAGTCATATTCATATTGTGTAATATGAAGCAAATCCAACTCTACACGCATTTTTAAAATCACTGAAATAAGCTGTAGAACTAAACCTTTTTCTCAGAAATCCTGTCATGGAAATAAAAGCAAAGCTTCTATCAATTATCCTTCCTCTTTGCCCATTTCTACACAGGGCAAAAAAAATAACAGATCATACAAAAAGAGCAACAAACCAATGTTTCTTGAACACATTACTTAGGGACTAAGTTCTCAGAATGCACATATCAGACTACCTCCAGCAACAGTTAACATTTCTGGTTCAAGCTTAAATAGCTGCAGATTTTATCACATATAAACCAAACCCCCCAAGCCCATGAAGGCACAGTCACAGGTTGCTTGTTAGATAGAAATAATTCACGGAACAACACGGTATTAAATTTAGGAGAATAAAAGATGATTTCCCAGGGTGTTATGGATGGGGACTGGTGCCATGAGAAGGAAAGACACAAATGTAAAATCGTGGCGGTTTTTTTTGCATCACAAAACATCATGTATTTTGTTTTTGCAGAGCTTGTGAATGCTCTGGCTCTGCACAGGTAACTCACAGCTCCCAGATACAGAACACTAACTTGTGATTACTACCAGATTGCATATTCATTTGGACGATCTCAGTCTTTAGAGAAGACGAAATAATGATAACTCTGGTGGGAATGCTAAAAGAGTTCACGTGTTTACTTAAGGGCTGGTATGAAAGCTGCATCAATCAATAAAAACTGTAGAAGGAATCAACATCAAGGAACAATTGACATCTCAACATCCTAAATCCAATTTCCAACTATTTTTTTCCTGTGGTTATTTATCTATTTATTTATCTTATCACTTTTCTTCTGCTTTCTTGTTATTCAGGCCTAATTCTTTAAGGAAATATTCTAGGAGGTTTTCAGTGTATTCTATAAGCTAAGTATACAGTCAAACATTAATTCTGTTGGTTTGGTGATGTAAGAGAGCACAATTCAAGAATGTGCTTTGGATGTTACATTCAGTACATAAGAATGATGTTGTTATGGGTACCACAGATAAGTACTCCTTTCAGAATTGCAAGCTATTCAATTAGATGACATTATTTTCTGTTTTCCAGAAACTAACTAAACAGAGTAAAAAACAACTACAAATAATTTTTGTCTTAGGCTTTTTTTCTTGAATTTCTGCTTTGTAATGATTTTTATAAATGTAAAGACACTGGAAGACAATAATAAATACATGTTACATCTGAAATATTTCTGAACAATGTGTCATGCAGATTTTCTGAAGTGTAAATTATGTCTGGCACTCAAAACATTTGAGCGCAGAATTTCATTCCCACAGCAGAGATCTAAAAACTATTTCATGTTTACCTATTAATATTAGCATCTAAGTATTAACTAGGCTCTAACAAAGACAAGAATACAAAACCCTCATAATTTCATCACACCTGGCACCCAAGACGAAAATAGTTCTGACACACAGAGGCAAAACTGTGGGAATACACAAGTGGATGAGAAAAGCTGTCTGACATACTGTCAATCCTGTTCAAATGAATTAATTTAGTTTCCCCTGAATATAAAAGAAAAGCTACAAAAAGCTCACAAATGTCTTTCATAAGAACATGTTATTATCATGGAAACTCTTCTCAGAAACTCTACACTGAAAAAACAAAAAGTAAAAATACCTGGTACCTAAACTCAGCAACTCTTCTGACAGTACCAATCCACTCATAGCAGCACTTTTGGGACTTCTTTTGATGTTTATTTTTTTGTTGTTGTTGGCTCACATCTCTGTCTCTTATTTACTCTTTGTTACTGGTGCATTCTATAGCCCAAAGGCAGCTTTTTCTGAGATCTATAAATTTACTCAATACATACCAGTCTTTGACAGCTACTATTCCTTTGACAACAATACCTTCTCTCCAGGGGAGAGCTACGAAATGCGTCAGGAGAATTTCTATTGACCACAGAAAACAAGGGTACAGCAGATGTGAGGTAAGTGACAATCCTGCTGGACCTTGACCCATCCTCACAAAGCAATGCAAGCTACAGAGGGATGCTCTTCCTGCAATATACTTGTGTTTGCTATTGTGGTGCTCATGCCTGAAGGAAAAGCAAACTCCTGATTTGAACAGAGGCCAGCCAGATGGCAGTGACTACGGATGACAGCATATTTTAAAAATGATTTTCATTTAAATTAATAACATATATATGTTATTACATATATTTACAAGTCTTCACTACGAAAGTGAATCAAAACTACTGTCCACCCAGGTTATACACAATTTCTTACTGCTAACAAGGCTTATAATTCAAATACCTCAATCAGAGTAGAAAAGACTCCATTCTGTCCCTGTCAAGTTACAATATTTATCCAAATCTTCTTAAACAACAGTTGAAAAATAACTCCAAAGAGAGGAGAGGAACTGCAAACCATACCTACTTTGCCATTTAAAATAAAATTCTCCTCTACACAAATTCAATGAGTTCTGCATTTCTTTTGCATAAACAGTTCTATCAATAGACCTTGACATAGGGCAGGATGGGAGAGGTGGAAAGGTGGAAAGCAATTAAATGTCCAGACATTTTGAATATCCACTGGTGAGAAAGAGGAGTTGAAACTAGACAAAAGAAAAAGTTAGGCAGCAACAAGAACAATGTTTTTCTATTTAAAATTCATGTTAGTTTATCTTAAGGAATAGATGGCTGAAATATGTTTCTTTAGAAAAATTACTTCAACGCACGGAATTATTCATTAAAAATGTTAATGCTGTCCATACAACAAATCTGCAAAAGTTCACTGCATGTGCTGACATTTGTCCTTCCCAAAACATCAAGGTGTGAATGCCAAAACAGGGTTTGATCCACTCTATAACCAACATGTTGTCATCTAACTTAAGAAAAGCCAAATGCACTGTGCTGCTTTACTGTACAACATGAGTCCCCAGGGAGGCTTCTGCTCAAATACAGGACTCAGCATCAGGACCTCGCTTAACATTACAAACCTCAGCTTTCACTGTAATTACTACATTGTGGCAAGCCTGAAAAAAGCTGCCCTGGCTTTTTGTGTGTTTACCGAGGCTGACAGAGTAAGAGAATATCTTATAAGTAACCTTGCATTTTTAGGGTTCATAGTAACAAACATTGATAAACCAGATTGGCCTTTGTCTTATTCCCCAAGTTAAACTTCACAGTGGTTGAAAGGAAAAATCAAACACCCAGAACGTACGCTATAATAATTGTTCTTCACATCTGGGAGCTGTATACATCTATCTAATTATCTACATAAACAGATGTACATGTAACTTCTTGATTACATTCCAATCAGAATATATCCAGCTGGTGTGACCTAATTTCAAGAGTATTTGAAAAATAATTAAGCCAAGAGCCATGTGAAGTTGTTAATTGCTAAGTTAATCCACTCATGGACTATCCTGATGAAAAGCAGGCAATCTGCGCGACTCTGACATTTACAAATAAACTTCTCTAGCCAACCTATTATACACGGTATCATTGCATGACACAACCACTATGCTCAGGAAATTCTGAAATGCCTAAAAAGTCAAACAGCTTTCTTATTTCTCTCTTAAAATGACAGTGTAAAGCCTTTTTGACTTTCCCTACGTGTATGGATAATTATATCTCTACATTTCTTCTGCTAAGAGCATTGTAACTACTCAGCAAGACAGATGCTTGTTTAAAATCCAAATAATTATTTGGAATATAAAGGTGCTTATTACTCAGTATAACTGTGGGTGGCAGAACAAAGGCCAAAGGCAATTACATGTTTGATTCAGGTTATATGCTTAAATCAAGTTACAAAATCCATCTTTTAAAACAAGATGCAACACTTGCACATAATGTGTTCTAACATGAGAAATTCGCTCAAATTGCAAAATCCACAAATGAAGAAATCCTACAGCT
Source organism: Tetrao urogallus (assembly GCF_951394365.1). NCBI lineage: Eukaryota > Metazoa > Chordata > Aves > Galliformes > Phasianidae > Tetrao > Tetrao urogallus. The sequence continues at coordinate 30,242,024 of NC_136813.1, read as the reverse complement.
CCCCTGATTGCATATAAGAATACATTTCACTGAGTAAACAGCTAGAAACTACTACTTTAGCTTTAGATGAAAATGAAACAACTTGGTTTTCTAACCTAAGTTATTTCTCCACAGCAGCCACCCAGCAGGATATTGAAGCTGAATTGAATTCCTACAAAAAGATAAATGATGTAGCTCTCTAATACCTGAAATGTGACAATAGCAGAGCTGGTCAGACAGTTTATAAAAAGCTAACACTGGAAAGAAGAGACCACTAGCTTATGTGAACTTCTGCAAGCTTTCATTAAAAATGTACTGGATACTAGCTAGCACACTGAATGCCTCACAGCATAAACTTCCTCAACAGCAATATGTCCTTATTACTTATTTTCAAACTAAGGCTGTATGAAAAATAAAGGATGCACTGTAAGTTTACTTTGTTAAAATGAGAAGAAAATATTCTAGACATACACATTGTAAAAATTCAGGACTTGAAGTCAAGCAGAGCAAATTAGCCAGCCTTTTTGTGTGCATATAAGACACACACACACGCATTTTCACTGAGCTCAATGGATTCCTCTAACAAACCACTGAAGCTTAAGAGCAATTTGTCTACAGACATAACTTCTCTGTGGTTATTCAATTTGAAAAACAGACCTGCAGAGCTACACCGTCATTTAAATTGTCTTACACAGTCCTATCTTCTTTCAAAGGTAATTCTGGGACCAAGTGCGCTATAGCTCTACAGTATTAGGTATCTATAGCTTGAGTAGCAACATCTCGAGTGAAATAAGTAATTCCTTTTTGCAACAACTTTTTCTAATTACAATTTAAAAATCCAAAGTCAATAAAGCTCAAAGGGTAGATTTAAATGATCTCAGAAGGGGAAACAGGTAATTAGATTTTATACTGATTACATGTGCTGGAAAAGAGAGAAAGAAAATTAACATCAAAAGACTAATGCACAGTTTGTAGTAAGTATTGCTTGTAGGGACGCTATATGCTCATTTTCCTACCCCAAACTTCTCAATTAATTTGATTGTTAAAGATCACAGCAAAATTACCTTTATTTTGAAAAGGATAATGTATGTAAACTCAGGTAATTTTTGGAAGAAAAGATCACTGTAATTTATTACGGAATTAGAAAAAGCCAGGATGTAGCAGATACTTAAAATGAACCTTGTACCACACTTTCATCATCAGTCACATGAACAAACACAGTGACTTTGACAGGAAGATGCAACATCATATGGAAATTCTTTGAAATAAAATGTAACATGGAGATAACCAGAACAAGGTAGTGCATGATCATCTAAAATAGCAGCAAGATTATCAGGTAACAAATTGAATTTTTATAGGAATTAGTATTCTAAGACAACAATCAAAAAGAAAGTCAAAATGCTTTAGACGAGGCCTATATTAATGATAAGAAAGGAGACAAAAAAACTTTCTGAACACAGAGAACTATGCATAGTATGGCTAACTTAAGGACATGAACTGCAAAGCAAGCACTACGTTTTATAAAAGCTTTTTTCTTTTTTATCAAAGCTAAAGAAGGGAACATCATAAATTCTCTTGTATCACAAAAAGGCATCAAATCATATCAAGCAGCTTCAACTTTTCAGACATTACAAGAACAACTCTTCTGCACCAAAACACTCTCCTCCTTTTTGTTACACGACATTATAAAGATTTCTATTCTCTTTTTGGACAAAAAAAAAGGTTTAAGATGAATGTTTTCTTGATACACAGAAAGAGAATGCTTGAACTACTTGGTTCACATCTCCTGTAGACTCACTGAAGCACCGAGAAGCAGAAAAACCATCATAATCCATCAATAAATTATTGATGTAGATTGCACTGCAGGATGCTCATCAAAAGCTTCTGTTTTTGTAAACGACCACAACATTCTTACCCAATTAAATGACTGCAATTCTACAAACACAAGATGTCAGAGTAGAGGTTGACAAGTTTTACTTACTATGACATCAGCTGCCACCTGTGTGTAGTAGCTCAGAGGGAATCCAGCTCTCCCACTAGCTGAGATCAACCAATTTCCCATAGCAATGGAAAGGACTGATAGTTTTCTATTCTGAAAGATTTAATTGAGTAGAGGACTGCCTGTGGCACACACTGCAGAGATGGAGATGGTGAGCTGCAACTGTGTTTCCCATGGCTGATCAATGTGGAAGCAGCATGAAGCCAAGAAACATCTCAGAGAAATTTCTGCTTGTTATTTACACTCATATCATAACAATAAACAAATGTTCTACAAGTTATCAAACTTAATGACATTACAAAAAATATTCCTATTTTTCTTGTTCCAAAAACGATTTGAAATTGCTTCTTAATTTCCTCAGCTTTTAACAGTTCTTTCGCACAGACATATTTGCACAAAAGCCAAGGACTTTTTTAATGGACTCCCTGCATGGAACATCACTGCCGGATCATCCAATTTTATGAAGATAAATTAATTTTTTACTTTAATTTTTTTCCTACTGAACAATTTTGATTTAACCGAAAATAAGAACTCACTGGTGTCCTCTATCTCCTGGCTTGCAAAAGTTGTTGGTACATAACAGAATCAGAGTGCTTGAAGTTGGAAGGGGCCTCTGGAGGTCAGCTAATCCAACACATGTCGCTCAAGCAGGGTCACCTAGAGCAGTTTGCCAAGGACTATGCGCTCAAGGCTTTTGAGAATCTCAGAACATCAACAAATGCAATGCATACCAAACTTTACAAAGAAGTACTGACACATAATAATGTCAATTACGTTGTCCTGAACCAAATCCACTGTGCTGCTTGGAACACAGGCCTTCTTTCCACATTTAAATTTTCTTCAAGGTACTACACAGAGAAATAGGCTTTTGTTTGTTTGCTAGTAGAGCAGTTTGAAGCACAACACAAGATGTCAGATAATTTCGTAAGGCTCCTACTGCCAGCTGCTCCTTTTGGCTACATAATATAAAACCAATCCAACACCAACAGAACAGAGATGGCAGCTTTCAGAAGTCGTACAGCATCAAATCTTAGAGTTGACACTACATAATCTCCACAGAATTTCTCCAGTTCTATTTAGCTGTCTAAAATGAAATTTCAGGTGCAATATACCTAGAGAATTATTTATTTGCCAATATTTTCCCTTTTTAAAATCATTATGTTTAAGACTAGGAGATTACTTAATGAATACTAAGAACAGATAAAATTATATGACTCCAGAAAATTGATGTATTCAAATGTCTTCAGCATGTAAAACTAATCCATTATTTATTCTAAAAGAAACCAATATGAACTGTAGGTCACTGAATTTTTTCCCTTCCTAGGCAGAACCTCACCTTTTGAAAACCTTTTTTTTTATTTTTGCAGTCTCTTCACAATCCAAACACAATCAAACAAAAAACTCTGAGCCATAAATCAAGTCTGCGTGGGAAACAAAAGGGAAAATACTGTGTTTATATAATACCAGTCCACACAAAAATAGGAACTCCAAGAAATCATTGTCATTTTAACTTAAAAAAACAGCCTGATGGTAAGACTGAATTCCAAACGGATGCATAATTGTTTAAATGGCAGATAAAGGATATCGTCAATCTGGCAAAACCATTCTTTACATGCAATTAGTTACTAATTTGATGGTGAGAGGGGTAAAATTGATTTTTTTTCTTCATCAAAGGAGCCAACAGTTTTAAGTCTACAGCACTTTTGTTCTGAGGCTTTTACATAGGAGAGGTGTGAGTTTATATTTTATGTACTACTCTTTCATTAGTGATAAAAAAGATTTTATAACCTGAATGGGGCACATATTCTTGCCTAAGTCTTTTCTAAGGCTTTACTGTTGTTTTTGTTGTTTTTTTTTTATTTGCTTTGTATTTTCCTTCTGTGGAATCTTCTTTCAAGAAACTTTAAAAGAAGATGTTATCAGTTCTAATGAAAAACTTTTTTCCTGATCCAGTGAAACCTGTTTTACAGATCCACAATTTGTACAAAGTTTGGTTTCACATTCTTCTGAAGAACCACAGGTGATTCCTTTCCATGTGACTCACACAAGAGACTACAAAAGTAATAATGGCAAGGTCCATAAAATTATGAGCTTTTCCAGGTTTCACACATTTAGGAATAAAGCAAGTATTCAATACTCTGTTACGTTTATTTGGAGGACATAAAAGTTTGTAATAAAGTCATCCAATATTGCATCAAATTTCTAAACAGATCTCTGCTCGGCCCGCAGCTGCCTCAGATTTTCACCTTCCCAGCAGCATCATGAAGGCAAAAGCAGAAAGATCTTAAAGATTAACAATAGGCAAGATAATGCGGTTGTATGTTTCATAATGTGTAGCCAGTATCGTGGCCGCAGTCATCCCTCACAAATAAACAAAATTTGAGGGTTTATCTCCCAGAAGTTATTCTTAAAAGAAAGGGATCAATTGGGAAATCTCAGTAGGTGAAATTCAGCATGGAAAAGAAGCAAGATGCTTTGTAAGTGCAACCCTAGACAGAGGCTATGCAGACCCTAACCCAAACTGTCAGTTTCAGATGGAGTCCTATAACCCCAGTCATATATGATAAAAGAGATCTGCCTTTTTGCAGTTATTCTTTTTTGTGTCCTGATCAACTTCTTATATTAGGAAGTATGTAAGCAAGGGCAGTCAACTTTCTGAATAATTTATAAGCAAACATTTTTCTTAATTTCTTTCCTTATTAAATTTTAATCACAGCTTTATTTCAGTTATTTTATGTTTAGTTTCTTGGTCCCAAAATTATTTATAAAACTTAAAGTTAAGTAAAGTCTAGTGTCTTGGTTTTCAGGTTGGCTTTTTTTTCCAAAAATTGCTTGGAAACAGAAGTGCTCAGTTACTAACAGGCCAACCTGCTATCAGGGTGGTTCCAAAGAATGTTTATCAACAGGGTGGTGTACTTATATATATATATATATATATATATATATATATATATACACACATATGCATGTGTGACTGAATATATATGTATATATATTACTCTCTAAACATGTGTGTATATATATACACACACATAGATGTATATAAATATATGTAAATTATACTCAAGAAAAGAAAATCTCTCAATGAGGTAAGCAAGTCTAAGAGAAAGGTTTATAATCTCCATAAACAATCTAATTCTTAAGGTCAGACTTACATATGAATCAGTGGTAAAGCAAGTAAATACAGATGTTAGAAAAGATGTTTAAGGAAAAACACTCTCTTTTCTGTCTACTATCTCCTCTCACCATCTTCCAGTACAAGACACTAATTTTGAGGTATTAAAATTACCCCTTCTATCAGCTCATTGCCCAAAAGAAGCACACTTCCCAAGTGAATCTTTTGGAATATGTGAAGTTTTAGATCAGAACTTATATAGAATTGATTGGGTTGGAATGGTCCTTTAAGACCATCCAGTTGCAACCCTCTGCTGTGGGCAGGGCTGCCACCCACCAGCTCAGGCTGCTCAGGGTCCTATCCAACCTGGTCTTGAATGCCAGCAGGGATGGTGCCCCCACGGCTTCTTTGGGCAACCTGCTCCCATGCCTCCCCACCCTTTAGGTAAATTTCTTCCTAACATCTAACCTCATTTCCCCCCCCTTTAAATTATACAGCCATTCCCTCTTGTCCCATCACTGTCCGCCCATGCAGAAAGTTGGTCTCCCTCCTGTTTGTAAGCTTCCTTTAAGTACTGGAACATCACAATGAGGTCTCCCTGAAGCCTTCTCTTCTCCAGGCTAAACAAGCCCAGCTCTCTCTTCACAGGAGAGGTGCTCCAGCCCTTTCATCATCTTTGTGGATCTCTTCTGGACTCACTCCACTATCTCTACATCCTTTCTGTACTGGGGGTCCCAGGCCTGGACACAGCAACCCAGAAGGAGCCTCACAAGGTCTGAGTAGAGGGGGACAATCCCCTTCCTTTTTCTGCTGGCCACCCCTCTGTTGACGTAGCTCAGGATAAAGTTAGTTTTCCAGGCTGCAAGTGCACACTGCTGGCTCATGTCAAACTTTTTGTCCACCAAGGCCCCCAAGTCCTTCGCTGCTGTCAAGGAGTTCCTTTCTCAGTTTGTAATCACACCTGGGACTACCCTGACCCAAGTGCAACAGCGTGTATTTGGATGCTGCACTACACTATCTAGAAACCGGTTTTTTTTTAAAAAAAAAGAGAAAAAAAAAAGAAAATACAAACTAAATGAAACCAAAAAACACCCCTTCCCAAAACAGTCAAAATCAAAACATATTTGAAAAGGATATCTAGTTATTTTATTTCTACTGGCAAAAGGTGCAAGGGGTGAGATCTTTTATAAATGGAGTCTTTTATAAATGACACCTACAGTGATTATACTGCATAACACAGAGTGTACGTTACATGACTGTATGTTTATCCCTTATTTACATCACAAGCCATTGAATGTAAATATTTCTGGAATGTCTTCATGAGTTTGGTACTTAAACTTAATTAAAATTCAGTTTTGAAAAATGGCAATAACGTTAACAAATTGCTTAGATATCAGGAAATTTCATCCAGGATCACCTTCACTTACTTTTGCCTGTTATTTATTTGCTTCTTTATTTACTATGTAATGATACATGTTATTAAAGACCCTCATTACATTAATTTTAAAGCTCTTATAGTTTTCTCCACTCCGACAATTTCTCCTCCAGCGACATCTTCGTTAGAGTCATCAGCAAGGCTATTTCTTACCTAAGGATTTATATCTACCTACTCCAGAACATAAAGATGCTATTCAATTGCAAGGCATACTGTTCAGCTGAGACAGCAATGCCATTTTAGAATTATTGTAAGTACATGTTTTATAGCTAATTATAGAAAGTGACACTTGACATGGGCATGTTTGAGAACTGGTGATGTCATCAGCCATCTTCCTACAGATTTGATACTTCACTGGAAACTCAGAGCCTCAGGATATGCAGCTGACAGCTGCATGCTCATTTCTAGAAAGAATTGTTACAGCAATCTAAAGAGAGTCTTCAACCTAAATTCCAAGAACTAATGATGAGCAATGTCAGATACATTTCTGAAAGGGTCAAGAATTCCCATCTTCACCAGGTACTGAATTCCCTTCAATTTTCATTTAATGTATTGCATTTTTTCCTTGAAAAGAAAAACAATAATATTCTTCTTTCCCTTGAAATGCTGTCAACTAAAATGCATGCTTACAACATTCAATTGCTCTAGAGTTATAACTCAGGTATATGAGCACCATTTAAAGTATTAAATTTAGAAATAATTTCCTGCTAGCACAGTTAATGGTACTGATTTTCTTTACAAGGAGAGTGGTTAGGCCCTGGAACGGGTTGCCCAGGGAGGTTGTGGATGCCCCGTCCTTGGACGTGTTCAAGGCCAGGTTGGACGGGGTCCTGGGCAACCTGATCTAAATGTGTATGTTTGGTGGCCCTGCTAGGAAGGGGGGTTGGAGCTACATGATCCTTGAGGTCCCTTCCAACCTGGGTGATTCTGTGTGATTCTGTGATTTTGTAGCTACCTACAAAATCTACAGAAACATCCAGATGAAGTGTACAATGTAGCATATTTCCTATAATGCTGTAAGTAAGCTACTAACTGTATTTCCCCTACAAAATGTCTAAAATTGTAATAGTAAAATGTTCTGAGGGCAAACTTTTTCCTATTTTGTTTTGTAATCCAAAAGTGTGCACTAACAATATCATAATCTTTTTTTAAAGGTTTTATAAAGTTTACCAAGGTACCATATAGACTAAGATCCTCACAAGGTATCAGAATGCCACCCAGGAAGTAGAAATTTCTGGTTTCTCTATACTCTGGAATTGCTCTTCTAGAACTGCTCAGGTTCATCATTTGTTATTTCTATCTATCTCTTAAACACTGTAAAACAATAAGCAACCTTATAAGAGTCTATAGCAAAGGCACCTTATTTTTCTGGAGATATATAATCTAGAATGTTGTACCTGATACATTCTATGGGTCCATCGTTATCCCAAACATCTTTTTTTATACAGCACTCCCCTGAGTTATCTCAATATTAATTTATACTGTTCTTCTTGACCACACCTCACTACAAATTTTCAAAGGTCACATACACAGAGTGATAGGAATACTTCAGTACTTTGTTAATCCAAATGAGATGTGCAAAAAGTGATTATGTGTGAAAAGGAGGGGGTGTCTATTTCAGGCAGAGATGATGACGTGAAAGTTAATGCAAAGCTCAGAGTAGCAGGTCACAAAAGTAGTATTTAGAAAAGCAATGATGGGACTTTAGGAGAAAAAGTATGTAAGCAAACAGCAGTAGAAAAGTGATGAGGTAGAGTTATCCTAGCATCAGGAACACAAGGATAAGATATTTGAAGTCAAAAAGCTAGAGGAGAAGAGAGAGAAAATGCTAAAGAGACCATGCTGTTAAAGGGCTAACTACCAAAGATGATCATTTTTATTAGCATTATTTAAAGAACACTGGTTATAGAAAGAGTAATAAAGCTAGGAAGTTCAAGAGAGAAAGGTAAAGAGTAGGAATGAAGCAGAAATACAATGCAATTCAACTGAAAATAATTCTTCCATACCTATTCAGTCTTTGTTTCAATTTACTGATCCACATGCCACAAAGAGCAGGCAGATAAATTGGTATTAAATCAGTACACAATCATAATTTGTTGTTTATTTCAGCTTTTGAATTGTTCTCAACTGGTTTGTTGTACTGAAAATCTTTTCTTAGCTTGCAGAAAAAAATATCATTTCCTAATCCAAACATGCTTATAGATGACAAATACATGTGCTTAGTAGGAATGACAAAGAAAAAAACAAATACTTAAGAGTATTTCTTATCTTATGAATGATACATTCCAGTAAGAGCCTTTGAAATTCTTCCCTCACACAGTACCTCATGCTTAGGGAAATCTCTCCAGAAATGATAATGTAGTAGGACTTTCTTAGTTTGACATCAGTAGACTCCAAGCTTTACTTCCTGTTATGCTAAGCAAAGCGATTCCACTAGATTCCTGGACCCTCTCATCAACCTTACTGCTTATGCCTACAAAAGGGACACATTTCTGTGGTCTGTGCGCCACCCAAAGTAACAGAGTATTTATTCAAACAATCAGAGCAAATCAAACTTCAGAAATGCGAGTTTTAAAACGTGTGAAATCAGATTGCAAAGTATGAAAATGTAACAAGTTCTTACCTGTGCAGCTGTAAGTACTCTCTGGGCCTGTTTAAAAGGTGAAGGAATCTGTCAACAATCTTGTTCTTCCCAACACCCTGCAGCAAATAAATGTAACACAAAGACATTATTATAACATGAAGACACAACTAAGAGTGATAAAATTTCATTTAAGAGTTTTTATGACACATTTAAAAGTTTAAAAAAAAAAAGTAACTTTCTGAAACTGTTCAGATACTCTCCAAATTTCTTTATAAGCAAATACAATTTCAATTCACATAAAAGAGCTCTGACTACAATTCAATATTGTTTTACATATGTATGTATTTGCAAAACCATTATCTGTTTTACTAGGAGTAATCAGAAAAAAGATTGATTCCCTAGAGATATATCACCCATGCCTGTGAATCACTTTAACTATCTCCCTTTGTTTACAAGCCCCACATTTCACAAAGGTATTACAAACCTCTGAATACCATGAAGTTAGCTTGCACTAAGGATGAAAAGGTAATTTTTGTTGGCCATAGGAAACACACTGCATTTATCTCTTAGACGTCACCTTTGTTAATATTTGCTAATCACCTTCCACTGGGCATTAGAAAAAAAGGCCCAGAGAATCAGAATTGGGTTGGAAATTAATTGATCTACAACACTGCTATACTACAGAAGCTCTACATTAGCAAGGTGTGCAGAACAGTGACAGTGAGCTTATGGAGTGAATCAGATGTAGCTAACACCACTTCGTCCTCTGTACGAGTGTTTCAGGAGCTGGCACTTCATCCCAGGCCTGGCTTGTTTGCATGGAAGGAAGTATGCTGAAGGTATAAGGTGTGCTGCTGGAACACATTCCAAGTCAGTCTCATCCTGAGGGAATTCAGGTCATATGTTCCTTGACATGTACCAAACTGCACTAATGAGCTTCAGTTAAAAAAATCTTATTCCTCCTGTAAGAAAGTGGAAAGGGAAATCCCTGCCAAGGGAAAAAAAGGAACAAGACGAATGAGCAGAAAGAAAAGTTCAGTTGTAAACCTGCCAAGAACAGTTTGAGAAGATTCCGTCCCTCTACCGAGATTCACACTGACTTCGTGAATGCATCATTAGTCCATGCCACTGTAAACTAAAGCAGATAAATATAACCCACGGACAGATTAAAGAGATTAGATTAAACCAACTTGAGACCAGCTAATCTGTTTCACTTGGCACTGAAACAGAATAGGAGCATTCATAACTGTGAGTTATGACATTTACGACTAAATTCTATCTCGAAGATGGCAACTGACAGTTGCAGAATTGCAACACTGAAGCTTCTCAAAAAACAACCACAGGCTCATATGGCTGCATTTATGAGAATAGAGAATCACACACATATGTGTAGAAGTTGAAACCACGAAAGGAAAGTTCTCAGCACAAGAGCAGAGGAAAAAAAATACAGCAGAATTGACAGAAATAGAACTACCCTACTGTAGACTCAACTGGAACATAGGAAAGCTAAGTCAAATCAGTGATCTGCTCACGCCTTCTCATGAATCTTCCTCCATCTGGTCCTTCAGAAGAATCTACAGCTTCATGCATAGCTGTAATAAGAAACTACAACACAATACTTGTCACTAGATATTGCTGAAAATTGTCACCTGAAATACAGTTCTCCACCGCTTTGAAAAACGGGATGATATCGTGATGTCAGTTCTTCTAGAAACTCAGAGATGTGGAAACACACAACTTTAGGAACTACATCAGAAGCATCAAAAGTAACCAGAAACAGGCTAAGAATCCTCTAGTAGTGCACATGGACAGTTTTATTCTCCTATTTTTGCAGTCAGATAGTTAAAGTCATAAATAGGTGAATAAGTGGGTATTCCTCTAACGTCAAGATCACATACCCATACTGAAAGCAGATGCTTTTTCTTTTATGAAGAGAGCTAAAGAAAACTGGGCAGACGCCTGCATAGTTTTCTGTACCTACTCCTAGTGGTTTGCACGTCTTTATCTCTGCAGATGGAGACTCTAGACAGCTACTGCAAGTACAAAGATGAAGAAATAGATCAATATATCGAATCAATGTAAGGCATACTCACAACTAAACAAAATGGTTACCATAATTTAAAAAAAAAGAACTTCCATGCACATTAATGTATGGTCTGTGGATTCTTCAAATAATACTTGAAAATAATATTTTCACACCTACAAAATGACAGCTAACTTCCCTCCCTTTCCCACAGGAAGAGAACACGCATAGCTGGTTTTGCACAGTTCTATCCATGCTGTTGTCACCAAGGTTATTAACAGGAATGCAGCTCACTTCTGAATGGATGTTCAGAAGACACAAGCCTGGTGGGGACTACCATGGAGGAAGGCAGAGAGCACTCTTAGCCAAGCAGCACAGTGAAGTCAGTGGGAGTTGTGCCATCACCACACCGCACCCTTTCCTTGTTCGTGTTTGGGCCTCTCACCAGATTCCATACACACCTGCTTTCATTTCATTTTAAGGATACCTTGATTCTAGAACATAATACATTTTTGAAAGGTGCATGCAGTATTCAAAAGGCATTCCCACCACATTTTAGCTATTATAAACACATTAACATTGCCCAATTTCTAGACTGAACTTCTTCAGAGAGTACATGATGTGCCTTCTTAGAGGTTGTGGTGTACCACAGAAAATCCTTGGTTGGCAACAGCAGCTAGAGCAAAGTTCAAGTGAAAGCTCCTCGATTCTCTTCCTCCACATTCTTACTTCATGACATGTTCCCACTTCTCTTTGTCTCCTTTACCCCATGACATGTTAGAGAGTAAAGAAGAGACCGAAGATATTTAGAGGGCTGTTTTACACCACTAAAAACTGCAGAAAAGAAGAGCTCGGGTGAGTTCTTTCCTTAAATACTACTCGTTAGCACAAGGCCAAGGAAACCAGGTTTATTTCAAACTCATTGGAACCTCATGGGAAAAATACATCTGGTGGTCTTTATCCTTCAGGTAAATATGAAGAGTTGGAAAAGGCTAACTCATTTTAGGAAAAAACTTCTGAAATAAGTTACTGGCATGATCGTAATGGCAACAAAATTACCCTCCTTTCTTTTCAAACGATATGCAGTGCCAAGGAGCAAGCTGTATCAGCCACCCACACCGTGTGCAGTCAACTATGAAGGAATCAGTACTACACATGTCGCAGGAACACAGTAAAATGCTGGTGATCTTGGGTCAAATTCAGAATGCAATCTCACATAATTTGCAATTACTGCAGCCTAATGTAACATTCCAACACTTTATAACACTTTCTGTGTGTTATATATAGACATACTATTGCAGTTACTTAATGTATCAGGAATATGAAAACATGCTAACCAGAGGAAAAAAAGCATCTTTGTTGGTGTTTCAGCTAAACTGAATAAAAGCATTTCAGAAAGCAAGTTACAGGCAATTTTTCCTCTGTCAGACATATGGGACAAGTGAAATAGGAAAATGGTAGGTAAGTATCTATGCTAATGAATAACAAAAAGGAGATTATGCAATTAGAAGGCAAAACAAACCCTTAGTTAAAAATTCTCCTGACACTGTAAACACTTGTTGCCAAGGATAAAATGACTTAATCTTCAAGCAGTAACTGTAGTTTCAAATATAAACAAGGTTTTTACAGGTCCCGGGAGGTGTTTTGCAATTCAGGATGCAGCTATTACAGTAGTGGGACAAAATTCTCCCCTGCATAGTCCAACTTATGTCAACAAAATTAGAGTCCAAGAGAATTGTGCCCATGTTTTTTAAATTAACAGTTTGCCTCTTAGGAAAAATAAATCTAAAAATGCTGCCTCATTTTCATTTCCTTTTAAATAATTTGCTGGTCATAACCAAAGCAGTTAAAGACCAGTGATCTCCATCAGCAGAAGCAATGCAATCACAGCTTTTGCATTTCAGCACGCAACCATCCTGCACAGCTTCAATCACCTTCAGCAGAGCACCTGTCTCATTACTGAAGGACAAAACAATTTTTTAAAGCTAGGGAGAAAAACAGTTTGCTACTTGATCATTTTGGCCCGTAACAAAATTTTGTAATTTTAAAGTCACATTATTAGGGGAAAAAAAAGGACAAAACCTTTTTATTAAATTTTGATACGGAATATAAAGAATCCTAATGTAAAAGTCCAGTTTGTTACTAGATATACAATAATCATATTGATAGCATCATTGTCACAGAAGCTTATGGTTTTTCACTTTCCCAAATGAAGAAAATGAGGACACTTTTGCTAATGAATGGTTTCTAACACTGGGCTTGGCACTGAACCATCTTCCATGTCTGTAACTTGCCTGCTTCTGCCAACAAAAACATTTGCAAGAGTGCAAGCATTTTGATTGAGGCTGCTATTTTTACACCAGAGGACATAAAACCAGAACCATAGTTCTGATTTAAATTAAAAAAAAAGAGAGAGAAAAAGTTCTATCACCAGAGCAACAAGCAGCACCTACACAGCTCTCTCAAATACTCCTGGTGTTATAAGCTTCGCTTGGAATAAATGTGAATAAGTCAGCAGTGATTACGTCTTGCCCCAAGTGTGATCTACATATTGGTCACAGCGGAACATTGCACGTGAGCACCTTCTGGTTTATGAGCTCATTATTTTATTACAAATTCAGAAGCTGGGACAAACAACAACAGAAGATTAACAAATTAAAATTTCACCATTATCAAAAGTCATGAATTGAACGTTTTGGATACATTCCCAACTACAAATGTAGACAAGCTTGCAGATATCTTACTTTTTTTTCCTGGATTTTAGTACAAAAATCCACCCAGCGCCCTACTGGGGCACCGTTGTACTTGTATTTTCAGTGATGTGAGATAATGTAAGTTCTGCAGAGGGGAAGATATGAAAAAATCAAAATAAAAAGAACTGTGGTAGATAAATCCCGAAGAAAATCAATTAGCTGATTCTTTTTCTATTCTGATCCTTCACAACATAACTTGCAAAGGCAGAAAGTGATAATTTAAGCAGACAGACATTTAAAGAGAATGCATGTTCACATATGTGTGTGACTGTAGAAGTAAAAGACAAATATTTTCTGAGTTTTCCGGAACTGTCACAAAAAATTCCTTAGGCAAAAATTACCACAACAGTTTGCCCAATTTAGCTCATTTAGAGCTCTGTTTCTTCGTGTTCAAAGGACAGGAATAAAGTTGCTTTAGGGTAGCACGTTTTTGCCTTGCAGAGGAAGTTGTCCATCTTTACAAGTCGAAGCAAGTAAAAATTTCTTCTAGAGGAGTTAAGATGCTAAGCATTCGGTATTTTAAGTTTTGTTGGTGACTGATAATGTTATATGCTCTCAGTATCTATTTAATCCAATTTCACAAAGATATAAGAATAATATTACCCTAGATGGAACGATCTATTAAAGCACATTCTTTTAAGCATCTTTAAGAAAGACTCAATCATTTGTCTCACTGAATTCTTCAAGGTAATGAGAGTCCATTTACATTCATGTCTGACTTGAAGAAAAGCAGAAAACAAGATCTAATCATGTTAATTTATTTCCTTGACTTGCAAAGTTTTCTCTCCTCATACAAGGGAGAATTAGGGGGGAGCCACTCTGAACAAGTACAAAGGCAAAGTCAAAATCCAAATTTCCACACCATCAACGAAGAAGCACAAAATGTAACTGCTCCTAGTATTCAACAGTAATTGAAACAGTAACTTATGGCATTTCTTATTATTCTTATTATCAACTTGGTGGTTTCTTTTTATACTGGTAACACAGATATTTCAAGAAGAGTCTGGCAAATACCAAATCCATGAAAATGATAAACATTGGCAATGAAGAGAACGACAAGACAAAAGAACAGCTGGGAGTTCTGGAAAGAAGAAAGCAATAAGAAGATGACTAATAGGGAATGGTCCGGATGAACACTGAGGCTGTACCGATGTACACCATATTTTCCTCTGTCTACTCTTAAGGAAGACTGACAGAGGATATTCCTCAGCTTTGGTAATGTCCATACAATAGTGACAGTAATGTTTTCTCAGATACTTCATTCCTATGACCTATCCTTGGTACAAGAATGGTACAAGGCCTACAGCAGTCATAGAATCATAGAATCATAGAATCACTAAGGTTGGAAAAGACCTAAAAGATCACCCAGTCCAACCGTTCACCTATTCCCAATAGCTCCTACTAAACCATGTCCCTCAACGCAACATCCAGTCTTTCCTTGAACACCCCCAGGGTCGGTGATTCCACCACCTCCCTGGGCAGTCCATTCCAGTGCCTGACCACCCTTTCTGAAAAGTAATACTTCCTCATGTCCAGCCTGAATTTCCCCTGGCGTAGCTTGAAACCATTCCCCCTGGTCCTATCACTAATGACACGAGAGAAGAGGCCGACCCCCAGCTCACTACAACCTCCCTTCAGGAAGTTATAGAGAGCAATAAGGTCTCCCCTGAGCCTCCTCTTCTCCAGGCTGAACATCCCCAGCTCCTTCAGCCTCTCCTCATATGGCCTGTGTTCCAGACCCAATCTTAGATCAATAAGATTGATCAATAGATCAAATAATTGATCAAATAGATCAATTAGTTGATCTAATTGCACAAGGCAAAGCAATGCCAAGTGCTTTGTGCCAAAGCTGGTGGGGTGCAATCAAACAGAAGGGCAGAAGGTGCCTCAGATGTACATACAAATATTATCTGTATCTACTGAGATGAATTTTTAAAAGTGTCTATTATTTAACAGACACATTATGGAATGGATAAGGGTTAACGAGGCATTAACCTTAGGGATTATGTGTAGTTCTCAAGGCATGGCAGAACTCCAGGGCCTGATACAAGCTGCATCTGTCATGCTACACAGAATTGCAATTGGGTTGTTTTAGGTTAACTCACCGTAGATCATACTAAAAGTGTATTGTATAGATATTTATGTAATACATTCACATCTATAACATTTACACTTTATGTATACAGTTAATAAAATAGAGTAACTATAAGGGCCAAAATTAACACAGTTTGTTATGAAATACCTTTAGCATGAAAACTGTGCCCTGAGAGCAGAAATATTCAGGACTCACTGCTATGACAGAACCTCTTCAATTTATGAGATCAGTTATCTGAACAGCTCGTACTACAAATTACAGCAAAAGACTAAGGTCAAATAAAATACTTCTATTTTGTTTAACATAAGGTTAAGTGTTTTAGTACTTCAGGGTTATAAAATACTTTAGAAGTGAGCCTTCTCTCCCCAGAAAGTCAGAAACTCTTTAAAATGATGAATATTTCATTTGGTCTCTTCAAGACAGCCGATGTTTTACTTCACTTAGGACCAATAAAGGTGAAGCATCCCACATCTCTCTTGACACAACCTCTAGATGCCAGATTTTTGAAATACGTCTCTGGCAAATGTTACATGTAAAACTTCAAAAATATATTTCACCACTGTTACTTAACAATTTTTTTCCACATAACCAATTATGCATGAGTATAATTTATCTCCTCATGGCCAAAAAACACAAATTCAAGATATCAAGTAAAGACTTACTGTAGACCAAACTGTACGATGTCCATTAGAAAAAAAATTCACAACAAAACAGCCTGAAAGTTTTTCTTGATAATAAGAATAAGTAGTTCACTCTGCCCCACGAAGCCCAGAGAATGGCTGCAACGTAACAGCCACATAAACAGTCACTGCAAAGAATAAGTAACCTTTACTAAACAGGATTCTTGTGGTTGCCTACTTGTTGCTTTGAGAGCAATAAATAGCTGCTTACTCTCAGCCAAGGAAGAAACTGCTTCGTACTTGCTTTGAGAAACTATGGATGGTCTCATTCACACTCAGACTTCAGAGTCTCTCAGGAAGCAATATCAGAAGCTATATTTAAAGCACTGGCATTTCCCTTTATCAGAAACTATTCCACAGCTGAAAATTCTTATCTATTCACTGTGTTTCCCAAGGACCCAAAGAAACCTGTTTGCTTGTAGTTAAATTGAAGCACATTCCAGGCAGTATCCAAAATAACCAGTGTAAACATTTAGTAAAGCCCTTATTTTGCATAATGTATTAAAGATACAAAACCCTGGGCCATATACTCTTCAAGGACTACATGTGAATAAAGTAGTTTGCTTGTGAAGTTGAACTCCTAAAGATTTGCTAATGCCCAAAAATTGTCTTCAATTTCTGCTTGGTTTCATTAAAGAAAGGTAGTCCTTAATATACATCTGTATGGCAACTGTTGAGTCACGGCCTGAACCACTGATTGAGGCAACGACTGAGTCAGCCCTGGAAGCACAGGAGAAGACAAGACTCCATTTAAGGGTTGACTGCCCCTGAGGAAGGATCCCTTTCTGGACATCCCTCCTTTTTGTAGTGTTTCACCTTGAGCCTAGATCCTTGGATACAGGTGAGCATTTCTTCCTTGATTGTTCCTTTTCCACCATGATAATCTTTCCAGCTATAACACCTGTAAAATACCATCTTAACCACGCTATTCTTCCAATGGTACACCATCAAAATCACTTAATTCTGATTTATGGAATTTCAAGTATTTCTCTTCCAAGTTCAAACCCTGGAAAAAAAACCAACTCTTTAAAAGGACTCTCATTGGTCAGCTCACAAATAAAAATTAATAATAGTATACAGAAGAGACTTCAGTTACAACTGTGAAATAAAGAAAATGGATTTGAACTAACAGAAATTCTATGTGTACACATGTAAGGAAAATTGAAGAGGTAAAACAGGAAAATGAAATCCAGCCAACTTAGGGAAGCCAAATCTCTATGAGAGAGACTACGCGTTAATCCTTGCACACTCATTTCATTCACAAAACATCTGTGCACTCAGCATGAAAACGTGGTTGCTTCTAAAGTACTTGAACAGGATTCAACACATGCTACAGTAATTTTCAGTAATACATGTACAGAATTACCCAAGCAATTTCTAAATGGTTAGTGATCATCTCTGTGAAATCAAGGATGGTTGCTGTGGATGGCGGGACTGAAACAATGGCAGAATGGCAAATCAAGTGCTCATAATTAAGGACGTTACTTAATAAATCAGTAAATTAAAATTAAAGGCCACCTGGCCTAACTTAGTCCCACACAGAAACAGTGGAACAAGTCTGGAAATATCAAACCTGGATGTACTCAGAACACACGTTTGTGATTAAAAAACAAAACTCCTAAGTATTACTGATTTGCCAAGGACAGAACAATTTTAATGGCAGAGCTGAGCTGACGTCGAAAATCAAAGCAGTATATTCCAATACTGGTCTAATCCTTTATCACTGTCTACAGCCAAAGTTTCATAAGCTTTAAGAAAATTTTGTACGGATTAAATTATTAAAATTATTAAAGATGAGGATACTGATGTTGGAAAAATACTTTATAACCCAGAAGTCATTCTCAAGTGTCTTACTGCCAAACTAGTTCAAAATACAAAGCACATGTCGGGTACCTGAGTGTACCACCAAGCTCTGCATGCTTGTCTACCCAGTACTTAGGGTTTTAGCTGCCTGCACTGAACTCCTGAAGGTCAGCTCCCGTGGTACAGCAGCAGAGCAAACCACAAATAGCCTCAATGGGGTTCCCTTTCTCCCTGTCATTTCACAGAATCACAGAATTGTAGGGGTTGGAAGGGACCTCTAGAGATCATTGAGGGAACACTCAGGCTCTTTCTTCGGTCCCTTCCTGAATTAGACTTCAGGTGATGCTGTGCAGGGCCCTTTAGCGGCTGCTCACATGATTTCAGACCTTCCTCATCACTATAGACTTATCTGGCAGCCACTAGCACCTGGCTGATCCAAGCTGTTGTTCGCAGACCTGCTCTTCTTGCATGACCATGGTTGGATTGTGGACCTTGTCAGTGAGGACACTGTCCCTATCTTCACCTGACAGTAAATCCTGGAGGCAATCTTAATGTGCAACATCATCAGTAACAATTTTGCAGATGGCACAGAGAGCATTATTTATGGAATAGGGAAAATTGATCATGTCTTGCTAAGGAAATAGTGTTTTTTTAAATTAGTGAACTAGATATTTAATTTAGAAATATATGACACCTCTTGGAAGAATTCCACAGAGATTTAAAGTAAGAAATCTTAAATAAAAGCACTTGAGAAGGACTCTAAATAGATGAGACTGAATATACACATACCCTATAATTCCAACAGAGGTACTTCAACAGCAATTAGCATTTTACATTTCTTTCCATATAGACTAGACCATTCGTGTTCTGGGTTAGACTTTTTCCAAAGGCAAAACATAAAGGTGTTATGAAATACCAGCCAACTAAAAGAATATGACAGCCCCCATGATCTCACCAGTAAAGGCATCATCAACAAAAACATGCAAAATAAAGTGGATCTGTACCTCTTTCAAGAAGACTAATATTTTGAAATCAATAAGTAAAATTTTAATACAACTTATTTGTTCATCTCTTGTCCTTTACTGGAACATCTTAAAACAGAAGTATGATGCATGGGCATCAAAGGTAGAGAATGCAGTTGATTGAAGATTTCAGTGGTACTGATGTTACATGTAACTACTAAGATTTTATCTTTCCACTGCAATAACAATGTAGAAAAATATCCCCAATGTTAGAAGTCTTTACTCCACCAATATGTGCACATCAGTAGATGAAGAACCAAAACTGGGTAAATTACCTTAGCAGTACCAATAGGTGCAATTTCAACAAAGCAAAATAAAGATTTGATTTCATTATTAAATAACAAGTCTGTTCTATGCATTATAAGAAACATTTAACTCACCTGATTGCCAACTAAAAGAAGATGTTCTCCCAACAGAAAGTCTTTTAGCATATCTTCCATTACCATCATGTGCTAGAGAAAGAAAAACATGATTTTCACTCCCGTTTTTACACTATCTAGTTTATGTGTTCACTAATAACACAAGTACACAGAATTACCAGCATCTAGGCCATGTTTTATTGAACGTTGTACTTAGAGCTACTCACTTTATAGCAAGTGTCTCTCAATCAATAATAGCAGAGGCAATTTAGCTGACTAAAACAATGAAACACAATCACTAACTTCACTTATGTATTTCCTTTGCTCCAATTGATCCTGGGTGTTTGATTTCCCTAAATTTACATTACTCTCAGTATTCACTCCTAATGCATTTCCTTCTTAGCCTAGATGAATGTCTGTCACGCAGTGCATAAGAACTTCTGTTCACACACATAGGACAACTTTCCAGCAACACTACTAGGAGGAAGTAAAATGTATCCTGGTAGAACAGTATAGAAACAAAACACAGGGAGAATGTGTTCACTATAAACATGGCTGGTTTTTCATTTGTTTGTTTTTTACATTAAACACCAGGTCTAAATTGGTAACAAATACACTTTCCTACTGTAATTAAGCTTTAGTTTCAAAGAAAATAATAATAGGATAACATGAAAACACAAGCTCAAGTTTATGTTTCTAATAACATCTACAGTAGATTGCCTAGATGAAGAAAAAGTATATGATGTGTATTTTACACACACGTCCAGTATTGCAAAAGGTAACACAAACAATACAAATTCAACCACATCACACTCCTCACAAATAATTTGTTTAAAAGGATCCAAAGGATTAATGGATTATGTGGCAACGTTGACTACTTTACTCTAGCAATAGTCTTGTATATTTCTCCACTGTACCTAGTGAAAATAGGTCATCTGAAAGTAGGTCAGACAAGCTACTTAGAGGAATGAATGTTTGTCTTTAGATTAAACATATATGGAAACAAAGTTTTTCACAATATTGTTCTATCTCTAGTACTTAATTTTGGGAGAAAAAGCAAAAACAAAAAAGAAACAAACCACAGTACCTCACAGATAATTTCTGACTATATAGAAATATACCACTTATAACTGTGTGAAAGATATTTTAAATGTCCAAATCTCTCCAGACGGAGGCTGGGGGCAGGGGGAAGAAATTCATGTAAACAGCTTAATACAACAAAATCCTAACCAGGCATGTCAAAGGACTAATGAATACCCCATGCATAATTCAAGGGAAGACCTGAAGGCAAATCATTTACTGGTTACATTTTTTTATTATTATTATTTGGCTGCTAAAGCTGAGTACTTCCTTCTGATGTATTCTATTTTTATCCCAAATTGGACAAATATGCACACATTCTAGTTTCCCTGCAGAACTGCTTTTCTGCAAGAGATGCTACATATTGATTTTTTTCTTTATGAGGACCAAAATTTACATTGTATTAGAATGCATGCATACGTTTCAGATACAATATTTACATGAAGAAGTAGACACAACAATATTGTATGAACTTAATCCAAGCTCCACAGAGCCTGGAGACTCAAATCTATCATATCACCTAAAAATCATTAACGTGATGGTGCCACTTGTGGACAGAGAGCAATGTGCTGTGGTAATGTTGAATTCCACTGGGACACTTACAAGTATCTAAAGGGCAGGTGTCGAGAGAATTGGGCCAAGCTCTTTTTAGTGGTGCTCAGTCACAGCACAGGAGGCAACTGACACAAACTGGAACCCAGGAAGCTCCATCTGAACATGAGAAACACTTTCCTTACTTTGAAGGTGACAGAGCACCTGGAACAGGCCTCCCAGGGAATTGTGGTGTCTCCTTCTCTGGAGATATTCAAAACCCACCTGGATTCTTTCCTGTGGAACCTGCTTAAGCAGGAGGCTGGTCTCAATGACTTCCAGACTTCCCCCCAATCCCTACAATTCTGTGATAATATCTGCTCACAGTTGTGCACATTTTTATGCAGTGTGTTCAACTGTAACTACTGAAACTACATGCAAGAAGATGGAAAAAGCAATGCAGATACGAGTTCTAGAAATGGCAACACAGAACCAGTTCTCACATGAAATGTTACTGGGGAAGATGAAGATGACTGTGATCTGTCCTCCCTGCATGGTCTGTCATCACCTTCAGTAGGTGACAATCATGTAATAGAAAGGATAGCCTTTCTGGAAAGAAATTCCAACCAGAAAAAGATGAAAAAAATAGAACAAGAGAAGAGAGAAAAATAAATTCACAAAGGCAGGAGGCCCACACCAAGATCCTGAAAGAAAAACATTTCACAAGCTCAGTGAAATATTACAGTATCTCACACCAGCTATCAGGGTTCCAACAGTCACCCAGGGGGTAATTCTCTGGTTAAAGATACACTTGTCTGAGATTTTGAGGTCTCTGTGCTAGATAGCAAAAACAGCTGCAGTACACCTACCCCTGTAAAAGGAAGGTAGGAGGGGTGGAAAAACAAACAAACAAAAACAAGTCACCAAGCCCTTTCCTGTAATTGTCCACACTAATTGCTCTTACTCTTTGCTACCATGAACTAATTACTGCCAATAACAGTAACAACTAACTAAATAACTAATTAATAACTCGAGTTCTATAAAATAAATATTTTTTATCTATATATTATTCTGTAAAATAAAAATAATGATTAACTAATGGCTGATTAATAATATTAATTACTCATCATCTAGCTTCTCAAACTTAACAGTGTTAAGGCTGTCAACCTGCAAAGCTTCCCCAGGAAAAAATTCTCTGTAAAACCCTCTTTCAAGATGAATAATCAAGCCACTGGATTTCTTTAGGAGGAGGAGGTGGTGGACCACGTTGCCCAGAGAAGCATCAAATCACTACAGAAAAATTTTTAGCCTAAAGAAACTATTTCAAAACTAGAACCTTAAAACTGAGTTAACATTTTATTTCATATTTGAGAACATGTACATTAATAAACATGTAACAAACTTTGTGCAAGAGAAGCCAGAGAATTCTACTTACTTGAGCATTTTCATAGAACAAAACATCAGGCACTTTCATTTTCTCACTTGGGTTATAAATTGGCATAGTCACAGATCCTATTTTCAGAATCCCATTGTTTATTTCACCTGGACATTGTTCAGGAAACAAAGAAGCACATGCATTACTTAGAGCATCCTCTAAGCGATCAATTCCCAATGCTTACAAGTGAAGATGTGCAAATTTTAAAAGGCTGTGGGTTGCTCTAAATAATTTCTAACTCAACAAAGTGAATACTTGAAAGAGTGTTTTTTAACATGTGATTGTTTTATATTGACTTTGACTTCTTACAATAAAATTTCAAAGACATCCACTACAACAAATGACAAATAATTGATCTTATGTAAAAATATCATACAGAACATTAGGAGCAGTGACAGTTGCCTTGTTCTGTTGTTGGAATATCATTAACACTATCCGACCACATTTCCTCATCCCACAAGGTTTCTCATTCTCTTCTTATTTTCTATCCCTGCCCCACTGGGGCTGTGGTGTGGACAGGAGTGAGAGCTGAAGCTGAGAGTCGCTGCTGACTTTTCTCTTGAGTTACTTCTGATAAAATTTGTGAATGTCAAAAACGTTAGTGAAAACTTGCTGAATTTACACTTGGAGGTATAACTTTCAACTACAGCTTGAGAAAGAAAGAAGTAAAAATTTCCTACATTAAAAGAACCATATATTCCTTCTCAGGAAAATAACAGCTAAGTGTAAATAATAAAATGATATGAATCTCTCTTTTCTGCCTCCTTCAAAATTATTTGTCCCTAATTTCTTAATCTGGCTGGGTTGGAATGTGAACATAGCACAGTTTCTGGGCAGATACTTTTATTTGTTCTCCTATTATCATATATGGTTCTACCTTTATTTTTTCCTGCATGTTTCACAAAGGGGAACAGTGAAACACAATGCATCAGGATGAAAAAAAAAAAAAAAAAAGGTAAGCAGGTAGCATCATGCAAGTGGTAATAATTCTAGTTTATTTTATAAATAAGTTTTTACATCTATAAAAATACATGCAATGCAGATACAAATAAAATAATGCTTGCATAATTTATATTATAATGTAATACTATGTATTCAACCATACATATGCGTGTATACATATGTAGGTGTTCATGCACTATTTACATGTATTCTCCACATAGTATTATTTATATTTCAGCAGTCATACATACCCAAACATGTACAAATCTGTACACCTATGCAGTCACTGCAGTCATTCAGGCATTGGAAACCCTCAAACAAAATTCCATGAGCAGGGAGTGCAGCAGACTTTACAAAATTACCAACACACTAAGAGCATCATTACATCCTGACAGAACAAAGCCAAAGGGATGTAACTGAAGCAAACTACGTTTAGTTGTGAAGTCATTCAGTTCAGCCTTAAATGCAGAACCATCTAAGTACCATAAATAAAAGGACGAAAGATGACACAAACTTACAACTGTAATCTTTCTCCTCTAGTTTCTTCATGTTATCTGGATTTGCTTCAATCCCAGAATCCTGTAGATTTTTATGTAAAGCCAATCTGGCAAGGTTTGGTAAAAATCTAAATAAAGAAATAAATAGGCAGGTCATTTCTTTAGGAAGTTTTCTTTAACATCTTCTGTATTTTCACAACATAAAATCAGCATGAAGCTTTACTTGTATCTCCAAACATTGAACATCTATGGCCTTAATGCTCAATTTTCAGCATTCCACCTGAAGGAGGAGAAGTTCAACTTCTCCCATAGGTAACTAACTACACTAATAGTTGCACACTGCTTATGAAAGGATTCAGTGTTACAGAACATTGCAACAAAGATGCAAAGTGGAGTGAAGTAGAGCTGGAAGTCTGTAATCTTTTTCCATTGCCATTAACAGATGCAATATAGAAACAATGTTTAGTAGCAAGAACTTCTCTTGATGCTGTTCTCTTAGGGCTTTGGTCCTCAAGTGAAAGAAAAAAAAAACAACAAAACCATACCATTTTTAGAACTGAAAATTTTAGAAATGAAAAGTTTCATCAAACAAGACATTAATAGAATTCTGTTTTGAGTGTTTTGAGACAGCGAAGTTATGTTGATAATGGTGACAAAATTTATACGGTGTCATTAAACACCATCATAAAGATAAGAAAACACTACAAATCCATTTCTACTCACCTCCTATATTTAAAAATAACAGAGAAACTATTCTGAAGAAATTAATTGCACTAGTTACTGAAATGCACTGACAGGTATCTTGCATGCTAGCAATAGACTGATAAACTCTTGAACTTCTACCAAACTAGCACTTCTACCTGGAAAGGCAGGCTTTATTAACAGCATAGTAAAGGCTTTCATCTGGATGTTGTGACAGTCGACGACAAATTCGCAATAGCTGTCGAGTAGATAAAGATGAAGCCAGGGACTGTGCCTGTCAAAAAATACAAGGTAGCTTAATTACTTGATCTCTGAGACTTCAACTGCACAAGTCAGGAAAAAAGCGTAATCCAAAAGCAATTATTTCAACTTTTCTCCTAATTCTGCCTCCTGTAATGGCTGGTGCTATTGCATCTGCAATTTTTTAATTCCTTATTTGTTGCAGTACTTCACTGTCAGGAAAATTATGTCATCTAAAGATGTGCTTTATGTTTTCACTTGATAAGCAACAGAAAGAAAAAATATCCAGATGACTTAATTTTCTGTGCTACATAAAACCAAATACTACAGAGTACTAATAACAAGCAGGTTAGCCATTGTAAAAGGATTGATGTTGTAAAATCTAGTCTTCTTTTCACAAACTGAATATGAGCTCCACATGTAATGCTTTGGCAAAAGAGACTGGCGGGATTCACAGATGTACAAAAAACAACAGTGGGCAGAAGTAAGGAGATTGTATCACCTCTGTGCATGCATTTGGGCAGGCTATTACTGGAACACTGTGTCCCTTTCTGCTGTCCACATGTTAAAGTAAATGCTAAAAACTGCACATAATTGAGTAAAGAGTTACAGAAGTGATTCAATGCTTGTGAAGGCCAACCTAGAACAAATACAGCATCACTGAAAAATAAACAAACAAACAGAGCCCCCCAAATAAGTGGCTATGTATTTAGATAGAGATATAAATATCGAGCAAGAAATCATTCTATAATTACCATCTACCGGATGAAGGTATCTAATACAAACAGGTTCCCTGTTTTATCAGGAAGCACACAACGAGTGTGATCTGATAAGTTGCATCATACTTTGCCTGTGTTAAATGAAATGTTGTAATAAGGTAATTTCAAAACATTTTAGTTTGGGTCATATAAATGATTTCTGACTATAATATATTTCTTCAACTGGTAAAAAAATTCTGAAGTTTGCCAACAAGGAAAAAGTAGAAAAAAAACCCAGCATGTTAGGAATTGCAGAATCTTTTTTCTCTCCTAATAACTTTCAAGCATGAGAAATGTCAAATCATCAACTCTTTCCTCTGGAAAACTAATTTCAACAAACAGACATTATTTCTGGGGGGAAGGAAAAAAGAACAGTTCTATGAGACTGTACGTACTTCTCTCAAATGCTGAGAAAGCAAAGGGTAGTATTTTTTAGCGTAGCAATGAGCAAAAATGGTTTGGATTGGGCTAAATGTTAATACTGCTACACCTGATCCTCCTGTTTTCATTGATGGAAGACTGTGAAGCATCTTCTGAATCATCACGGTATACCACTCAGCATTACAAAGATGGTGTCACACATGATGGCTTTTCTAGTGCTATCTCAAGATCTACTCATCAGTGAGAGGAGTGAGCGCTGTATCTGCTATTTCAGCTCACTAGCCATAACTCTCACAGCCTCTGGATATCATATTCCATCTGGTAAAGTACTCTAAAACAGCTGAAATGTTCTCAACCAAAGTAATTTTCTTAAGGAAAGCAATCCTCATGCCTCACAACCAAAAGGACTGCATTGATACATACTGGCAACAGAGAATACTAATGCAGTACTTTATCCATTGCACTAGGTGGGAAGAAGGAGGCAACTCTTGCCTCTTATTTCACACCTAGACAAGTCCAATCTCCAAGGGCACAGGCAGTTTAAAGTCAAAATGATATAACAAACAAAACAGCATATTGGTCCATAGAGGAGAAACCGTGTTGTATCCTCTGTATATTTGCAACAGGGAACTTAAGATCTTGACTAAAATCTCCTCTTTCCTTCTTACCTGGGACAGCTGTAAACTCAGAAGTAGGCTACTGTCTTTGTAATATGTATCTATGAGGCATCTAATTCAACAGGATCTAGACTGTGGTCTCTAGGTTCTATTGTAAATCAAACAAACAATTGCAATGATGCAGAACACAACCACAAGCTGAATATTCTACAGGTATTCTATTGTTCACAAAAATCACTTTAAACAATGGTTAATATGCCAAGATAATCTCTGGCTGAGGATTACTTACTCAGGCAACTCTATATATAGCCTGACATACCTTAGGCAAACATTTCTGCTCTGCACACAGGCATGCTATTCCTGACATGTCGAATGTCACTGCTCATCTACAAGAAACTTCCCTCAGTCTGCACTATGACTCACATCTTATCCTACATCATATATTTCATTTAGATATTTCACAATGCTATAGATATCCACTCGTTTGAAAATGACTATTATAATGTTCTATTCAAGCATGGTATGTCTCCAAATATGTTACAAATGATGTATTTATCAGTCTGCAATTGTCAAAGATTAGTTGTAGGGAGCTAAATACATATTAGCAACAACGCTGTTCCAACACTGTATATAGAATTCAGCCTTTTTACTCCTTTTTTTCTTGTTTTTAATCTCAGAACAGCACAAAGGCCTTTCAACAACCCTCAACTTCCTATACAGAAATGCTGTGAAACTATTGCCCATGTCAAAATGACGAAAATTAAGAGCAGATTACATTTGCATACCAGTTGAACTAGGGATTCCACCAAAAATGTTTTACATTATTTACATTAAAAACATCTAGAGTGTTAGTTGCCATAGCAATGATTCCTTCTACTTTTCACCAACATTTGACTGTCTTTTTAAAAGAATTTTGTGCTTACTATGTCTGCAGAACTTATTTTTCTTGATAAGACTACTTCAACAGAAGAGCCTGTAGCAGTAACACAGCTAAAAATTCTGTAGCTTTCCCTTTCACATTCCTAATCTTTGCTGTTGCCCGCTAGCATTTTATAATGTCTGGAGAAGGCTGCAGGGTGACCTCACTGCAGCCTTTCAGCACCTAAAGGGAGCCTATAAACAGGAGGGGAGTCAACTCTTTACAAGGGTAGATAATGGCAGGACAAGGGGAAATGATTTTAAGTTGAAGATTTAAGTTAGATATCAGGGGGAAGTTCTTTACTATGAGAGTGGTGAGGTGCTGGCACAGCCTGCCCAGAGAGGTTGTGGATGCCCCATCCCTGGAAGTGTTGAAGGCCAGGTTGGATGGGGCCCTGAGCAGCCTGGTCTAGTATTAGATATGGAGGTTGGTGGCCCTGCATGCAGCAAGGGGGTTGGAACTTGATGATGCTTGAGGTCCCTTTCAATCCAGGCCATTATATGGCTTGGTAGTTTCCACTGCCCCTGAGATTTGGCCAATTTCCTGAAAGCTTTACTTAGTCAGATTTTAACAACGTGCAACAAAAATCAAAGAAACTACAGTATATGGTGCAGTAATTACCAGTAATCACTTCCTGGGATTAGTTTTTCAATCAGGCAGCCTCTAAAATCACACCATTGCTTGCTTAGTATGCCTTAGCCAGCCTCTCTGAAAACAAAGTGTCATAGTAGAAAGCAGATTTGAAACAAACAAAAAACAAACCAAGAAAACTGACTCACTGTGGTGTCATTTGTCTCCCGAAGCTTATGTGTTAATGACAACAACTGCTCCACAGCAACACTGGGTACATTTGGAATCTGCTTGAAACAAAAACAGTATTAATCTGAATGCAAGATAGATTGAAGTTCCATATACAGCTACACACAGGTACATTGCGTATATGGTTGCTTTACATCACTGAAAAAGAAATACAGTTTTGACATTGTTTTTTTTATTATGTCATCATTTAATATCATGATAAGAATGCAAATTTATTCTAATACCATTAAGAGATAAACAGGTTTTGAAAATGAAGTTTCATTTGTGCTACATTCAAACATCATCAGGAATAGCAAAATATTTTCTTATATTTAAAAAAAAAAAATCAATAAACAATTATCAGCCTAAAATATTGAACATACTTACCGTTTCTTTAATAACTTGAATTTCTTCATTCTTGCTTAAAGATCGAACATGATGAAAAAGAAACAGTGTCAGAAACTCTGGACCAAGCCACTGTTGGGTACTACTTCCAATGACAGGAGGTTCTGCTAGGACGACTATTCTGAATGAGGGGTGGATAGGAAAGATAGACCTGCCAAAAAAGGTTTCAAAAATGCATTATCTGCAGTGAATATCACATTTATTTTTTTATACTAGATGAAAAAATATATATATATTATTGTATCATATCACAATACCTACTCAGATATTTGCAATGCAACTTTACTAAAAAAGACAAAAACTGCATAATATGACCTGCACTTACATAAATTGCTCCTCATTTTTCACACTGAGAATGGCATCCACTTCTCAATATGACCTACATGCCTCAAGATGAGCAAACACCAGCAGCTAAACTATTGTTTACTGGTTTGTATGTTTTGAAAGGACACATCTCACCAATTAGACAGATTTTTAGAAGTGCTTTACCTAAAGTAGCATGTCTAACAGGCAAATCAAGGAGGGAACAGGATCTACTGGTCCTGCAGTTCCTCTATTAGATTGACAGAAAGGATGACACTGTGGAGATTGGCCTAGATAATGCCAAGAGCTGGATTTAGCAACACTGATGTTCTCTGCAGCCTCTGGAAAATCACCTAGTCTCTAGGGATTGGATTAATGCACCTAACTTCATAATACCCCTGAAAGCTAGTTATACTTCATACCTCGACTCATTTTCAAGTCACCATGGGGGAAAACAGGTCCCTTTAATGGCTGCTTAAGACTTAGAAGAGTTTAATAAACACCCCACTGAGTCTTTCAATCCATGCATCCAGCTAGAAGTTCCTTCCCTGATAGTGGCAGCTGCAGATGCTTCCTGGGGAAAGTATACATAAGCCCTTCTCAAGACTTATGTGAGAGACTGCTATCATCAGCCTATTTCCCTCACCTTCTCCCAGTACTTACAATCATACATTCAAGGGATGCAAGGGCTTATCCTTATTTGCTTTGATGCCTCTTTATCCAAAACTTTGTCTAATCTCTTTCTGAACTACATCATCCTATCTGCCTCTGCAGCTTCATGTAGCAAGACATCCACTATTCACTGTATAAAGTTCATATTGCAGGATTTGGTGAAAAAGTCTTAAATGCCTGTGTATTTCACTCCACTGCAGATAACAGAAGCTTACTGTGACCAATACAAGCTTAAATACAGAACTTCTAGATGCATGTGTTACAACAGTAGAAGGGCATTGCCTCTGTCTTGGGTGGTTTTGCCTTCTTCACATCTTTTGTCTATCTTACCTATATAATATCATCACATCTCTGGATTTGGAATGCACTGGTACTCATTGAACAGCACAACTACACAATTTCTAGAGGTAACAGACAGAAGAGTTGGATACAAAAGCTAGTCAAATTACGCAAGAATTGTTCTCAACAACTTTTCAGTACATTTATTAAAACAGCAGATGTTAATTTGGAAAAAGAAGTGACATTGAAATAGCTTATACTGTTAGATATGCCTGTTATCATGTGTGATTTTTCATATAAGTCAGAAAATCTGAAATCAGAACATTTGGAGACCAGTGGGAAAATGACAGCATAAGTAGGAAAATCTGAAGACAGAATATGACCATTAAACACAAATTATCAAAACTAACTGTGTGGTTGGCACAGTAAAACTGTGACACACCACTGTGATTGTAGCAAACAGACTCTTGATCAAAGGTAAACACAGGGGGTGGGCATGAGTTATTCTTAGCTGAAAGCCATAAGCCTAGAAGCTACTCCCTGACTGATAAAAATAGAAATAGATGTCTGAAAACATCATATGAAAGAGGAACCAATGGTAATGTCACTGTCACTAAGCATAAACGAAGATAGGGAACATTAGCAAACATTATCATGAAAGAAAATGTTTCCTTTACTCCCATTACTAAGGAGAAAAACAACCGCCCTTCCATAACCACCTAAATTCCAAGGACTAATTCCAGTGCTTCTGTAACACAAGAGAAGCTGGAGATGGATAATTGGGGCAAGTTAACATCAGTATGCCAGCTAGAAATTACTGATGTATCTTCTAGACTTCTCGATCCTCTAGACAACCTCCTTTAAAGGTTGTGAATGCTCTCTTCCTGGAAGCACTCAAGGCCAGGCTGGATGGGGCTTTGAGCAACCTGGTCTAGAAGGAGGTGTCCCTGCGTATAGCAGGGGGTTGGAACCAGATGATCTGAAAAGTCCCTTCCAACCCAAATCATTCTATGATTCTGTGACTTGGACAGATTACAACACCTCTGCTGCAGTTTTCCAGTTCCTAAACATGAATAAAACTATATGGCTACTTCAGAAGCCCATTGTTTGGAATGATGTTTGAAATATTAAAAAATGTCAAGCTAAGTGTATTATTAAAACAAATGCCACACATGACATGAACCTGCAATTCTGAGAAAGTTCCCAGTTTCCATGTTAGCAACTGATGAGCTTCTATGTTATTCTGAGGTATTACAGAGCAGGTGTCTAAAGGAATACAATACAGAGCTACTACATGGAGTTACACTTTATAAAACAGAGATCTTTGACACCTTGTATTCTTTGCAGACAAATGCCAAATAAATGCATTTTGCTAAAAACATGACACTTCTTAAATCGCTGAAACTCAAACACAGTGGGAAGATTTGGTGCTGTCGGATTAGTGGAGAGAATCCCCATTCCTTTCTCTTTCTAGTAAATGTTCACTGACAACAGAGTCAGAGAGCACTCTCTTGTACTAATGTCTACATCCTTTTGACATCGGTGCTTAATTCCAACCAAGGATTACCAGCACCGCCTTTGTCAAGAGGATCAGAATGCAGTCTGCTCAGGGTGATTTTAGGGAAAGATTTTCCTTTTATCAACACATGGTTCAAAGCAACTGAAGTTTAATAAACAAACAAACATACAAACAAACAAATAAATAAAATGCAGAATTGCATTCCTAATGCTACTCTGCAAAACCAAACTGGGCTTGGTTCTCTTTCCCTGTAGCATGGCTTCATAAATCCCACTTTCCATCAAAATTTTATGAGTTGGGAATTATTATAATATTAGGACCACAAATGACCTATTTTTTCTTTCCTAGCTGTTTTTACCGAATTTCACAATATTCTCAATTTAGCAAATTACTGTATCTATAAATCCACCAAGCTGAAAAAAGAAAACAGCAAATAGAAAAATTTTCACTGTTGCAAAATTCATTTTCTGCCACATTTTATATTTCTCTCATCTATCTGCTGCCTTTCAACCTAATCATGTGGAAAATCATCCACAGTCTGCAAGGCATTAAACCTGTGCATGCATGAGTAACTTCTAGTGTCTGAACAATCCTACTACATACATCCTTCTAGATTATCTTCTAATAGAAACTTTTCTGCTCACCATACCCAATACTTATCATGTATGTGTGAACACTGCGGAGTATATCCACTCCAACAGGTTAGAAGAATGACTGTTAAAATAAACCAGCACTTCACTGCTTGTAAAAGCCATATTTTTCCCAGAATCTTCAGGTGTTTCAAATCCTCTTACAGACTAAAGAAAGAATACAGAATTATCAGCTCACTGGCTAAGAGCAGCACTCCTTTTATCTATCATGAAATAGTATTTTGTAAATGGAATTTGTAAACAGAATTTAGATGCAAATCTGAATTCTAGTCATCTACAGAAAAGCATGATCACTTGCCCTTTTAGATTACAAAAGATATGCTCTATCTGGAGATCTACACCCAAGTCTAGGGCACCCAGATCAAGAAAGCTGTGGAGCTGGGGTCCAGAGGAGGCAATGAAGATTATCAGAGGACTGGAACAACATTACTTTGAAGATAGGCTGAAGAAACTGAGCTTGTTCTGTCTGGAGTAGAGAAAGCTGCAGAGACCCTCACTGCAGCCTTCTAATGCTTAAATGGAGCTTATAAACAGAAGGGAAATCAACTTTCTAATGGGTAGATTGTGACAGGACAAGGGGAAATGGTTTTAAATTAAAAGAGGAAAGATTTACGCTGTCAGGGGGAAATTCTTCACTGAGAGCATGCTGAGACACTGACATAAACTGCCCAGAGAGGTTGTGGGTGCTCCATCCCTGGAGCTGTTCAAGATCAGGTTGGATGAGGCTCTGGGTATCAGGACCTAGGTTTGTGGTTTGACCTGGTTTAGTGGTTGGCAACTCTGCCTGCAGCAGGGATGTTGGAATTGGATGATCTTTAAGGTTCCTTTCAACCCAAGCCATTCTACAATTCTATAATATGATTATATATATATTTTATAGGTATCTTACAACAGCACCTGTCCACCTCATTAATGAGTTTTAAATTGAGGCAATACAGAGCAACAGTTAGGGTTGTTTTTTTTTTATTTCATGAATGACTAGAAGCACTGCAGAAGAAACTTCAAGCCACATTATGAATAGTCACTACAATCAAGAACACTCATGAACAAAAGCTGACCATGACTTAAAAAAAAAAAGAGAAAGAGAGAATACCTATCTCATCTACTTGGTTTTTCCTAAAGACAGGAGTAAGCTATCAGTTCTTTTTCATCACAGCCGCCTTC
Organism: Tetrao urogallus; assembly: GCF_951394365.1. NCBI lineage: Eukaryota > Metazoa > Chordata > Aves > Galliformes > Phasianidae > Tetrao > Tetrao urogallus. The sequence continues at coordinate 30,208,285 of NC_136813.1, read as the reverse complement.
TAGTCTCCATCTCATGCTCTTATTCACATTCTGAAGACAGTCCTGCCCTCTCCCAGTCTAATAATTTCCTAATGAAGCATTTGTTTCTTCCCTTCAAATTCTGGTCCTTCAGAAATATTCCTTTTTATCTTGTTCTTTCATTTCCCTTCAGATACTTCATTCAGGCCCCATTTGACTGCTTAGAGACTTAAAACTGTCATGTGCTTCCCACTGCATCACTGATATGCCTCTCAATATGTGCTTTCCTCTTCTACCATTTCCCACAAGAACTACATTAATATGTGAGATTGGGTAGATAATTAAAAGGCTAAGAACAAAGCAAAAATTTAATTTCACTAACTGTATAACATGAATCTTAGGTTCCAATTTAATGTATATTGATTTCCAATATACAAATGAAAACTGAAGCCTCAGAATTAGTGAGATTTAAGAGAAAAAAAAAAGATAAAAATAAAATGAAATAATCCTGTTTTAAATAAAACTTGAACCTGCTTTCTATAGGGAACTTTCATTTTGGAAAACTAACAGTAGCCTTCACATGTCACTCAGCAAATACCAGATTAAGTCCCTGCAGAAATAAGAATGCGTATTCTGCAGGCCTTTCAAAGAGCAACTACACCGAAATTACTTTAGTTAAACTCAGAAAATCAGAATAAATGAAGCTCAGTGCCTGGCTTTATTTAGACATGATTTAGAAGCAAGAGTTGTCCTAGATGATCTGTTAAAATAAAACTCAAGGTACAGTGTACTATGTGCTCCCTTCACAAAAGAGTCTGTGCAGGTGAATGACAGACGGCTCGCACCTACACTGTGATTAAATCAGCTGTCAGTAGTGAGATAACATTGGATGAGGAGCTGTCTGGAAAGAACACCTAGTTCTGCATAGCCATTCTGCAACACTGTAAGGTACTGGAGATTACAGTGACAGGTCACTGCTGTTGAAAAGGAAGAAGAACAGTGAGGAAAGCAGTATTGGAATCAAAGAACAACTAGTGACATAATAACTGGGAGACAGTGAAAGGTAAACCAAAAAGTTCAAGATGAGGACCTGGAACATCTCCAGCTTCTCAAGGGGTGACCAAAACAGCACCCTATGAACAGATGAGTGGCCCACTGACACTGAAGAAGACCATATCAAAACCAAAGAAGCTGGCAGATTTTTATATTAATTTACCTTAACTTCCTCTGACTGAGCCAATACAGCAAAAAGTTGAAATAGAGCTAGATTGAACATTTCACCCAGAAGATGGATGTCTCAGCAGAAAGGGCCCTTCCTCACAAAGTAGCAAGGGTTTTCAGCTGTAACCAAGGTGGTGCTAAATGCTCACAATGAGCTTCCAGATATGAGAGAACCCATGTAGTGGGATGGGATTTTTTTGTTTACTTTTTATAAGATCAAACACTGGTCAGGATTGTTGTAAGAGACACCCTTCACTTAGGGTAAAAGCCATTATCAATCAAGTAGAACACTCAGTGCTTAAAATTCACAATAAGCTCTCTATTGCAAAATATTGAAGTGGCTAGATGAAAGCCATGCATTGTGATCTGAATGCAAAAGGGACGCTCTTCTGAGGAAAACCAAAAAAGACTTTTGGTGCTTCCAAAGCAGTCAAAAGCAGGGCAACATAATTAACTAGATTTTATACTGAAGTACAAAATTGAATGTGAAGTCAGAATACAATCTAAGATAGATCCTTGGAGCTTCTTCGCCTCTCTTCTCAAATTCTGGGCTTAAAATACTTACAAAATCCTTACAAGCATTTCTTTGTTCTTTACTCAGACGATATAAATGCAGGAAATGCCCATCTAGCTGGCTGCATTGACTCAACAGCCAATTAGCAACAAGCACTCTTAGACTACATCTTATTTAAGATGTAGTCTTAAATCTCTTAAGATCTTATATTTACTTATATAAGTAAATGCTATAAAAGGCTTAAAATTAAGTCTTTTTAACAACAAAAATGGTGGTGTAGTATTTTAGATAAAAAGCAAACTAGAAAAAAAACAACAAAGAAGAAAACCAGATGAACAACTGTCTGAAAGTATAAACTATGAAGGAGGTTAAAGGAAAAACAAAAAGAACAAACAAAAACCATATTTAGCAAGACCACTGAGAGAAAGGGGAGTGGTACATATGAAGAGGTGGCACACTGCGAGTGCATCCCTACCAGAACTGAGGTCTCTTTCAAAGTTTAGAAACACACACATCCTGCAGTGTAAGTCTCAGCATAAACATGAGACATTTGACATCTAAGTTCAAATGCCTTCAGAGAGATTAGATCTATTTGAGATAAACAGCATGTTTAGTTCTTTATACATGGCTTATTTAATATATACCTGCATATGAAAATGTGTTTGTCTTGGAGCACACTCAACAATACATCTTCTGCTAATTACAATTCATCAGCAGTGTTTGACCACCCATCATGTACAGTCAGCAGTGAATGAGAAAAATGCTACGAGTTGCAGAATGTTTCTAACAGACAAGTGGAAGTGAATAAACAATAAAGAATAAGCAAAATGGATCCCAACCTATCCTTCCAATTTCCTGCTCCATATCAGTTGGAAATTAAAAAAACAGCTTTCTAGATAGTAAAGAAAAAGAAAGTAACAAGCCATATTAAATTTCAATATGGCTTTATTTTTATTTAAGATGGTCTTAATAAATTCTTCCAAAATTAAGTATGACTCACTTACATATCTCTGCTTTTATGCATGCACCATTTATCTTCAATTTCTAACTCCTTCATGTTAAAGTTATTTAATGATTTTCTTTTAGCTTAAGCATTCTGAACAGGATATAATTTTCTCATTCAATAAAAAGAAGAAAAACCTTGAGGAAACTGATGATTAAAATACCTTCTCCTGATGATTAAAAGGTTTAAGAGGGAAGCACTTTTGCATGATATCTTCACAATAAAATAAAGGAGATTAGGTGCTTTACAGGATGAAATAGTGTTTGCATTCTGAAGTCATAGTGGACAGTTTACCTTTCCTGTAGTTTCTCATCAGGGATCTTCAATTCTTCTTTTAAGGTCTGATACCTATCCTCCCTTAATAATCTGGTGCCATCATAGAGGGTCAATTCTCTGTCATGTATCAGCCTGTTTGAAAATAAAAATAAGCAAACTTTATGTAGCCTTTGATTTCTTTTGGCAGTACTTATTTCAACTAACACTTTCCTTTTAAAAAGCTGTCTCAGTCAACACAGTCCATTGGAAAAAGTTACAGCACTCTAAGACGCATCCAGGTGTGAAGGTTATGCAATTTGCCCAAGCAAATAGTTTCAGCATAAAGACACTTAGCCAAGCTACCTACTTTTAATAGAAAATAATGAGAATTATTTAAACTATTTTCTGGCATTTTCTATTTTCAGATCATTGTTCAAATATTACTAATGTATTATTAGTATGTAAATCATTATGTAAATTTACAGTAAAATCTAGTTCATTCTTTACGCTTACACACTGTCTTTACAAAGAACTGAAATTTCCTGTGCTATTAAAGACTTCTAAGGAACTTGAAAGAATTGTTTCTGCTTTCAAGTATGTAAAGACAGAACGATACATGTTCCACAGAGCTTCAACATTCAGCTTGATCTTTACAGCACTGTTGAAGTTACAAAGTCATATTCACCAGAAAAACCTTAATTTATCAGTACATATGTGGCCAGCAAACAGATCACATGCACACTACCCAGCTGTGCTCATAAGCTGACCTTTGCAATACAGCTAGAGTGCCAGGGTTAATTCGATGAATGCCATCAAGAATAACAAGTTTTCCTTCCAGGGCCGCAGTAACAAGTGGTGATGGTCTCCATGCAGTGTCCCCATTAGGAAGAGTATACCTCTGCTGCAGCAGGTCTCTAGCTGTCATGTCCTGTAAGTGCCAATTCATCAGAATTGAGTTATGCTGCATTTTATTCATCTACAAGTATCTGCTTTCTCCTTAGAAAACTCTATTCTATTTTTCCTGGGGCTACACCCAAAGAGGATTAGCAGCAATTTTTCAATTACTTTTTGAAAGAGGGCTGCTCTGAAAGTAATGCCTCCTATTTTATTATGTTGCCCCATGACACCAGAGGCGGATGCTGGTGGTACAGCAGTAGAGATTAAAACTTCTCACCCAAATTCTGTCAGAGTTGTTGCTGTGTGACAGATAGCAGCTGTGAGATGGTCTGACAAAGTGGCGTCTGACATGGAAGTACATATGAAGCAAAGGTGTTTCACTTCATGTGGAAAAAATGGCACCCACTGACATTCACTGATGCTTGTTGAACATTTATAGAGACCAAACAGTAGATGTCAGCACAGTGAGGCACTGGGTGGTGCATTTCTGCTAACAGTGGGGACTATTTTGAAAAACAGAGTTTTGTAGTTGAGAGTTTGCTCTATCAAATAGTATTGTATTCTTTGCATCTATTGTAGTTTCCATGAAAATAGATAGGAGGCATCGCTCTTGGAGCAACCTTTAAATAACACCCACATGGACAGGCACTGTGTCATACAGCCTATGTAAGTACCAGACTTGCCAGTATAACCTTTCTGAAGCTAAACCAGAAGTTTGGTTGTTGGTGGTTATATCAAAAGTATATAGAGTTATCACAAAATACTACATAGGGAATAAAACACAGATAAAGGCAAAATCTAGTCAACACTGTCCAGTATACATATTTTGTTACTTTCCAACAGATGCACACTGGGGCAACAAAGACATAATGGCATTTTGTGACTTGAAAGATGAAATTCCTTCTTTAGGCTACGCTGTGAACAGAATTTAACCTAAAATCAGATGAGAAAAATATTTTCTATTGTAGCTGCAGCTTTTGCAAATGTCCTCTTCACAACTACAAGCCTTTTGAACTTTCAAGAATAAAAATAGAACACATTACATCATATGGCCTGAATCATTTCCTCTTTCTAAATTTCCTTAAAAGCCTTAAAATAACAGGACAAAGTCCGGTTCATTCAGTGCTTCCCCATTTTATAACCCAAAACCTCACATTCAGATGTACCAAAACAGCCATTATTTTTATTGCCGTCCTTCTGCTTTTTAATGCAGTTTGCTCATTGCTAGTATTCTATTAAAGAATTAGCCTAAAACAATTTTTAAGCAAGGTCATAAAAAAAAGTGCAAGTATTTCCAGGATTTGCATCATAAGTGTGCACTGTGTAGTTAGCAAATGCATGCATTCAACTAACACACTTTCTGACACTTCACACCTACAGGAGGGAAACAATATAGAACAGGAATTAATCAGGAGCTCAGTATGATATATATACTGTTACACAGCTGCATTTCCAGCAACTTGATAAATACACTTCTGTTTTCATGAGAAGAAAAAAAACAACCATCAGAGGTGTATTTTCTTGAAAAATATTTTCTGAAATGAACTTCATATCATAATTTAAATGACTGAATTGTATTAATTAAGTGATGCGTTCAAATGAAGCATCATTCATTAACATCTACCCAAAGGCAGTAAGAGGTTTGCTGGGCCCTGGGCAGCCTGGTCTAGTATGAAATATGGAGGTTGGTGGCCCTGCATGTGGCAGGAGGGTTAGAGATTCATGATCCTTGAGTTCCCTTCCAACCCTGGCCATTCTGTGATTCTGTGATTTGTCACGGCAAAGTTCCTTCTTAGTGATTTATTGCTTCTATTTCTTTACACTAAATCAATTTTTAATACATAATATTAAAATTATAATGTTATGAACTGCATGATCACAGAATCACAGAATTGTAGGAGTTGTAAGGGACCTCCAGAGATCATCAAGGCCAACCCCCTGAAAAGCAGGCCTCCTACAGCAGGCTGCACAGGTAGGCATCCAGCTGGCTCTTGAATATCTCCAGAGAAGGAGAATCCACAACCCCCTGGGCAGCCTGTTCCATGATGATAATACTCTGCCACTAAAAATTCCTCCTTTTGGAGGGGGGACAACAGAAAGGTCCTAATTAATCCCTCTCCCCACACACACTACTTTGGGCAAAGCAATTGCCTTCTGAAACATTTTGATTTGTATTGGTCACAGTCATTGTAATTTAGAAAATAAACAATGCAATACAAGCTAAAGTATCTTGTATGTTAGGAAAAAAAATAATGAAGTTGAGCAGAGAAAATACTTGTTTCCTTTCCTCCCCTTTGCAGCCACTGCAATACAAATCTCCAATTCAGCCATTTTTACGGTTCTCCGCACGAATTGTGTTCTTGGCAATTACAAGGTGAAAAAAAATCTATGCTTCCTGCATTCATGCCAATTTGGACTTGTATTTTGTTAATAATTCTCAAAGAACTGGAAGGAGTTTAGAAGGAAAACTATGAGGTCATGCAAAAAAAAAAAAAAAAAAGAAATCCTAGAAACAAAAACATCACAGTACACAAACAGTAGGGATGTGCTTAAAAGATTGCTTTTGCGGTGCAAGAGAAGGAGGAACAAGTTGCAGGAAATTTGTTTTAACGTCACTTTGAATATTGTTGTTGTTTTTTTTTCACCTGAAAATTTACAGGGAAAGATAAAAATAGAAGTGAAATGCTTTATTTTGAACAATCACAACCAAAAGTTCCCTAGCTACAGTACACAAAAACCAGCTGGCTGCTGCTTCTTGCAGAAGAGAAGACCGAGAGTGGATCTTATCAACACTTGTAAATATCTAAAGGGTGGGTGTCAACTATATGGGGCCAGGCTTTTTCAGTTCGATTTACCATGCCTAATGGTTACATCTTTTTATTTTATTGCTAAAGCTGAGTACTTCCTTCTGATGCATTCTATTCTTTATCCTAAGTTGGACAAATATGTGCACATTCTATTTTCCCTGCAAGAACAGCTTTCCCACAAGAGATGCTATGTATTGATTATTTTTTTCCCTACCAGGACCAAAATAAACATTGCATTAGAATGCACGCAGACATTTCAGATACAATATGTACATGAAGAAGTAGACGCAACAATATTGTATGAACTTAATCCATGCTCCACAGAGCATGGAAAGAAATTCACGTTTATTATATCACCTAAAATGATTTAAATCATGCTGCCACTTACTGTGGACATAGCAATGTAGTGTAGCCAAATTCCACAGGAACTCTTAGAAATATGTGAAGGATGGGTGTCAAAAGGATGGAGTCAGGCTCCTTTTGGTGGCACCCCGCCACAGGACAAGAGGCAACGGGCACAAACTGGAACCCAGGAAGTTCTCTCTGAACATGAGAAAGAACACCTCTACTTTGAGATGACAGCACTGGAACAGGCTGCCCAGAGAAATGGTGATGTCTCCTTTTCTGGAGATACTGAAAACCCATCCGGACCTACTCCAGGGAACCTGCTTTAAATATGGGGCTGGACTAGATGATCTCCAGAGGTTCTTTCCCATTCCTAGGATGCAGTGATTCTCATTTGCTGCTTTTTAAACACACACAAAAAACCCTGAAAAACAAATCCTTCCTAATCAGGATCTAAGTTTCCTCTGTCAAGAATCTGCCTACTTAGAACTGAATATAGTCAGAAATGTGTACAATGTCAGAGACCATAAATTAGACAGTAATTGTTCCGTGAGACAAGTGTTACCGTAAGAAATTATCCATATGCTTAAAAGGTTTGGGATATGTTGATTGATATGTTTGGATATGTTTGATTCTCAACTCACAACATAAAAGCTTGTAGAGTTTATTTCTGTGAAAACAATATAGGCAGCTAAGGACTTCACACTATTCAAGTCCTTATATCAACTTCAGATGGAAAGAAGGACGAAGCAAATATTTAAAATAAAAGTAAACATTATATACAAACATCCAAGAACACAATTCTTCACAGAGCCTGAATGAAAATACTGCTGTTTGTTCAGACCAAAGCGAAGAGCTTCATCTAATTTCTTAGCGCCTGTAGAAATGATTGGCAAAATAACAGGAACTACAGCACAGATATGAACCTCTTTCATTTTAGAAATGATTCAGGACAATATAATCTCTCTCCCAGAAAACCAAAAAGATACTTTTTGAAGAAAAATACAGAAACCTATTAAGTATGCTTTATCAAACTTTTCAGAGCCTTCATTGCCCAATTACTGCATGAATTAATATTTAACATTTTTCCAGTCATTAAACTATGTTATTACTTTGCTGTGCAAAGCTACTGATGTGTAAAAAAACAAATGCATTCTTAAAATATATCAAAAGATGCATAGCTCAGCAGCATTCAGTCATTTTTTATGTCTTGCTTCCTGTAAAGGTTTTTAAGATTTTCTGAGATATTTTACATGTGAAATACAGAATCAGAGAACCCTTAGAGTTGGAAAGGACCTTTAAAGGTCATCTACTCCAACTCCTTTGCAATGAACAGGGACATGCACAACCTGTGCCAGTGTCACACCACCCTCACTGTAAAGTTCTTTTCCCTATATATATAACCTAAATCTACCCTCTTTAAGCTTGAAACCATTTCTATCACCACGGATTCTACTAAAGATTCTGTCCCCTTCTTTCCTGTAGCTCCCTCTTTGGATATTGAAAGGCTGCTATCAGATTATCGCGCAGCCTTATCCATGCTCCCAGCACTCTCAGCTTGTCCTCAGGAGAGATGTTTCATTCCTTGAATCATTTTTATGGTCCTCTTCTGGACGTGCTCCAACAGCTCCATGTCTCTTCTGTACTAAGAACTCCACATCTGGACGCAGTACTCTAGGTGAGGCCTCACCAGTGCAGAGCAGAGGGGTAGGATCACTTCCCTGCTGGCCACACTGCTTTTGACGCAGCCTAGGATGCAAGACCTTGCACTTGGATTTGTTGAATCCTGTAAGATTCACCTGGGCCCACTACTCAAGCCTGTCTAGGTCCCTCTGGATGGTATCCCATACCTCTAGTGTACTGAGTACACCACACAGCTTGGTGTCATCAGCAAACTTGCTGAGGATGTATTCAACCTCACTGTCAACGTAATTGATGAAGATACTAAAGAGCATCAGTCCCAGCACCAACTCCTGTGAGATAGCCCTCATCACTGATCTCCTTCCAGGCACCGAGCCACTGACCACCACTCTCTCGACTCAGTTCTGCAGCCAGTTTGTCCATTGAACAGTCCACCCATCAAATCATGTCTTTACAGTTTGGAGTAAAGGATGTTGTGGGGTGCCATGTCCTTACTGAAGTCCAGATAGATGATGTCAGTGGCTCTTCCCTTGTCCATTGATGCACTGACACCATCGTAAAAGGCCATTAGGTTGGTCGAAAAGGATTTACCCTTGGTGGAGCCATGCTGGTTTTCCCCTATCACCTCCCTGTCTTCCTTAGCATAATTTCCATGAGGATGTATTCCATGATCTTTCCCAGCAGTCACTGCCTTATCATCACAGGATTTTGTACATGCTGCAATGTTGCCAGCATCTCTCAAGGAAGTCAGTCTTTCAAGGCCCCTGCTAGCACCCTGTCCTTCTAATACAGCTATGCCATCCCACACCTTATCACAGGAAGGCTCACTGTCACCCCCATCCCTGTTCAGACCTAGTTTAAAGCCCTCCCAATGACTTCTACTAGCTTTTCCCCAAGGACCCTTCTCCCCTCTAGAGAAAGGCAAATCCCATCCGGTGCCGACAAACTCGGTATCATGCAAACCATTTAGTTCTCAAAAAAGTTCTGGCAACAGCACCACATATATATACATACATATATACCTGGATGTTAGGTAGACATGTCCACGAGTGAATTTATTCTGAACAATGAGCTCACAGTTGTTGTTTTTTTTTTTTGCTTTAACAACATTCCCTATTACCATAAATGCCGCTCTACAAAAACCCTGCGCCCTTTTAACTTGATCAAATCCTGGTGAAACCAAAGGAATGGTTCACTCTAATGTGAAATACTTCAAACTCTTAGCCTAGATTTTATTTCAGCAGTAATCACAAGTCCTTCTGAAAGAACGATGTCCAGCAAGTAACTGATTTCTTCATCAGCTCCTCCATTCATGCATCTCCAAAAAGGAAGTCGTCTGCTCCTATTCAGTGAAGCCATACTAATTAAAGTTAGGCTATTGAAAAACAGTGGTTATGTTTTTAAGCTTGCCGAATTAAATAATTCCCTGATTTTGCTGGTGAGTAAAAGTCATAGGCTATCCTGAGTTGGAAGAGATCCACAAGGATCAGTCATTACAAGGATCACTGTACCTCATACAACAAAAGTGTGAGTGAGTCTGTCTTTATGTTCATTTGTCAAGGCAGTAAAAGTAATTTTCTTGGGATGATTTAAAAATATATTTATATGGACAAGTGCAGAGAGAAGTATGACATAATTCTAGCCCAGAATCTATGCACCTATCTTACTATATGACTGTATACAGGATAACAGATACTTCTGGAAAAGCCAGGTATATCACTGGGAACATCATATTGCATTGATAGGGCTGTGTAACTTTGAAAACCAAACCTGATCATAACTGGACAGGTTAAAACTCGGGAAAAGAGCTCTTATCTGACTCAATTTATGCAGATATACTTTTAAAGTCTGCACTTCCATTAGCTAAAGGCATACTGGGGGAAGGAAGAGCAGAACAGTGGGATCGTGTTTGAAGAAGCTCGTGTCAATGCAGAAAAACATAAAATGGACTTTCTCTTTCATAATCATAATTTTTTTTTCCTTTTTTTCTTTCTTTTGTCTCTTTCAACCCTTCAATGATACCACCCATTTTTGTCTGCATCTCTTAACTCCCCACATGCATCCAAACCAGCTGCCACTGTCTTTTTCTTCCTTTTAAGGTTTCCATGCTGTCTGGGAAAGATTTAAATAAGCAAAGGAAGGGGAAGATTATATCGTGTTAAAGAATATACTGTGTTAAGAATATACTGTGTTAAATCTGATGCTAATCTTCCCCTACAATATTGCCAATTATCACTTATGACCACAAAATTTGTGATATTTGGTATGCTTTGGCTTACAAGGTCATGGAACAGCCTTAGCTTCATATTTCATTTGAGAGTGTTTTCATTCCTAAAGGTTATGGAGAAAACCTTACATGTAATAAGCAAATTCAGTCACTCTATTTTTAACCTCAATATTTTTCAGACTATGGCATGAGGTCATAGTTGATCAAGATCTAAGACTGACAATATTCTCCAAACAAGTACCAAGTGAACACTGCCTACAGGAGATCACTGTTAAGCAGGACAGACCTCAGGGTTTAAAAAACAAACAATCTATAGTGCTGTGAGACAGTCTGCTGCACTGTCAGGATGAAATCAACAGAAAAAAACCTAAACGGATAGCAGGGCCACTGCTTCACATTTATCATACTCTGAGACAACTGACATCTCCTTAATTTGATTTTTCTGTACATCTAACGTGTCTGCAACTATTGCTACTTTAAACTAGGGTAGATTTTTTCCTCCAGCTCACTAGAAACACAGCCTTGATGATACCTACAGCTCCTCGACACCACCTGCAAAACACATTGAAGCCCTTATGACTTCTCTAGTTCTTCCTTTCACTTTATCCCTAAGTGTCATTCTAAGACAGTTAAGTCAGCTACCTATAAGCCTCACAAAAAACACACACGTCTCCCCAAATTTATTTTTAAAGCCACATCTCTATTAAGATCCCAGCCAAATTTGAAATAAATTAGCAACAGTTCGGCTAAGAGTGATAGCACCTAAAAAAAAATGAGCAGCATTAATATCAATTGAATGTAATATGCATTTATCACATATAAATACCAATCCTCATTCTTTATTTCTAGGATCCAACATTTTTGAATATAGAACTTTTTCTTTTTTATCTCTACTACAATGCAGTCCCACCACCACTGTAACCATCAGACTAAAAAGAAATGTATAAATAAATAAATAAATAAATAAATAAATAAATAAGGGAAAAAAGTAAATCAAGAGAATCAATAGCATTATTTAAAATCCCATGAGACAGGCATCAGAAAAAATAAGCTGTAAGAGGACACTGAAAGATCTTGACAGAAGTAAAAAAAAATGAAACTGTAAGCCTATAGAAAGTGAAAAATAACTTGAGAACATCCTCAATAAGCTTTAATAACTTAAGAAACCTCTTCCATACCAGTGAAAAATAACATTAAAACTGCTGATTGATTATAAAATGAAACAGCATAGGGACAAACAAAAAAAAAAAAGGAAAGAGAAAAGGTCTTCAATATGCATGAATTACAAGAAGTCACCACTCTGACCAAAAGGAAACATACTTCAAAAGTAGAGAGAAAGTCTGGAAAGACATGGAAGACATCATTTTCTTTATGATGCTCAGTTGCGTCAAATCACAAAACAAATTGTCAATTCTCTGTTGCTAACAGAAAGATGCAGTGAATGCTTACATTTTGCTTATTTAATTTATCTCTCTCACATTCTCAATGAAGGCAGTAAAATGAAAGTAAAGCACTACAAGGGCTAACTTATAAGTAATAACATCAAACTATCTATATTGCTGTATACTACCCCCTTTGTTGAGGTCTGCAGTGAGACAAGATTTTAGATGAGTATTCCATAACAGAAAGTAAAAAAACACTCCATAATTACCATAAAGCTATTTTTAGTATCCTTTATTTTAAAACACACACTGGTGATTATTATTACTGATTATAGAAGCTGCTGCTGTACATAAAGGCTGCCTTACATGGAGAACCTGCCTGCGTGTTGTATTTTGGATCATATTTAAAGCATGATCATCAGCAGATCGTTTACTTACCTGATATAGCATGATAGGTTCTATGCTGTATCCTAGCATATCAGCAAACTCCTTAGCAATAACTGTTTTTCCACAGCCCTAAAAAGTTAGAAAATAATAACTAAATTACATTGTAAGGAACATGGGGAAAGAGGGAAACGAGAAATTAAAATTCTTACTTTTCCTCCAATCAAACACATATCTTTAACCATATGAGATTGCATCATTTCTGCCAACAGCTGATCATGACTGGAAGTTCTTATGAATTTATCTGATTGAGAATGCTGTTTTAATAGCCCAGTCCCAGCTGGAACCTAAAAGGAAACAAGGCAAAAGAAAACAAAACAAAACACTTAATAAGACATATTGTGATAGCTCTAAACTTTGTATGGACTGGGTTACACTTCTCCAAATAATACTGTAATGTTTTGTGGATGTAATTATCAAACCCAAATCTTACACTGAATAAAATTAACACTGTATAATCTGTCCCTGGAGAATTCAAGACCAAGTTGGATGGGGCCCTGGTCAACCTGGTCTAGTATCAGATCTAGAGGTTGGCAGCTTTGCCTATGGCAAATAGGGGCTGGAACTTCATGATCCTTAGAGACCTTTCCAATCCAAGACATTCTATGATTCTGATTTTTTTATAGACAACTTCCTCCACACTTTCTTCTCCCATTCTTAATGGAAAAAAAAAAATTATGAAATGTAAACCAATTCAATTAGTGCTGGTGCAGGGTCTGGAGCACAGGGCTTATGAGGGGCAGCTGAGAGAACTGGGATTGTTCAGCCTGGAGAAGAGGAGGCTCAGGGGAGACCTCATTGCTCTCTGTAACTGCCTGAAGGGAGGCTGTAGTGAGCTGGGGGTCGGCCTCTTCTCTCGTGTAACTGGTGATAGGACCAGAGGGAATGGCTTCAAGCTGTGCCAGGGGAGATTTAGGCTGGACATTAGGATATACTACTTCTCTGAAAGAGTGGCCAGGCACTGGAATGGGCTGCCCAGGGAGGTGGTGGAGTCACCGACCTTGAAGGCTTTCAAGGAATGTTTGGATTTTGTGTTGAGGGACGTGGTTTAGTGAGAACTGTTGGTGATGGTTGGACTGGATGATTTTGTAGGCCTTTTCCAACCTTGGTGTTTCTACAATTTCTGTGAATTATGGCATTGGGGTACAAAAAGAACTTGAGACTGGTCATGCAGAAATCAAAATATGAGAAGTGTTTATTACTTAGAGAAAAACAAACAAACAAACAAAGAATGTGTCTTGCAAAAATCTGCAGGGGACACTTTGATCAGAACTTTGGAGACTAAAAATATTCAGTCATCCTCCACATTAGGATGCTTGCACTATTTCCATTTTCTGTTCTAGTCTGGAACTGTTTAATCAGCAAACTTCTCATGTCCTCTTCCTTGAAAAAAATGCATTCTGCAGGCATATTTTGAGCAGGTATCATCTACCTACACGGTCAAATGAATGCAAAAATCCACCTCCTCAGAAAAAAAAGTCCTATCAAGTCCTTATAGATTTACCTTTGTCTGACAAATTCCTGTTTGCTGCTGTTCCCGTTTTTGCACTGTCACAGTGCAGAGTCTCTGAGGATAACCTTCATCTGTATTAGAACTGTCTCTGACTCCCACTAACTCTCCATCTTTAGAAACTATCTAACGTCCAAACTCAAAATTAACTTCAAATCCTCACATCACCGCCTCTTCCCTGAACATGATCTTCTTTCACTACCTAGCAGGTCACAAACTTCTCAGACCAATCACATTTAATGCAATTATTTTTGTTCCATTTTCCCAACACCCCGTGTCAGAACACTACCAAACACTCATCAGATTTTATTTGAAGTGCAGATACACACAGACCATTATTTTATTCTAAGAAAAAGGGAAAGCAGCATCAAGAACATCACAAGCATTTTTATTCAAAATTTCTGGATGTTTTACTGCATTATAGATTTTCCTTTCATTTATTTTTCAGCACTTGATATACCTGTAGTTTCCTATATACAATTAATTTATCTAAAATATTGCTTATCCATAATCCAATAATCCTGTATCTACGTGCTTTTGAAAAAATAACAAAAAGCAAACACTCAACACAAATGTGTTTCAGGATCAAAGATAAGAGTCAAATTCTTGATTACATGAAAGTAACTTAACAGTAAGTACGTACAGTTTTAGGAATATGTAATTACCTGGAATGTCACTTCACTTTCACCGATCTGTACAGTTACATCAGCCTTGAAGGGTTTGTTTCCTGGTACACTTTCAACTTTTGTAATCTGTCTTGGACGCAATTGTTTGTTTGAGTCTTGGAGCTCAAAACGCTGCAGAATTAGAGGGTTGGGGGAATTATTTATTAAATATAGATTTCTTTTTTAGAATTGTTTGTTCTGATAACAGGGCCAGAAGCATATCCAAGATTAATTACTTGTGAAGTCTTAAACTCATTTCATTTATTTAAACTTTATTTCACTTTACACAACTGTGTTTACAGTCTTGATGGCCTATATATTTCATATACTCTTTTAAACCAAACCAAAAAGACCTACTTATCTATTTATTCCGACTAAAGACAAATGCAATTTAATTGTCATATTGTTACTTTGCAGATACTTACTTGGACAGACTGAAATAATAAAATAAATGGACGATAGCCTTTAGCAGTTTAGTAATGGACCACCTATCTTTGCAGGCAATTATAAAAAACTGCAGATTTAAATATCTGACTACCAGTAAAAATGACCACCAAACATTATGTTTATGTAGCTCCACAGTCTTATCACACAATGAAAACTGAGGAAGACCTCTACCTATCAAGCCTTCAGCACATTCTGGATATATCAAAAAGTAATGGGCTTCTGTATTCCCAATCCACTTCTGAGCATTATATTCTAATGTATGCTTTATACAGATATCATGAAAATGATTGCTTTGTCGTACAAAGAGAAGTCGTTATCAAAGGGCTTAAGTATAAGAAAAGCCACAGTAATATTTTCAAAGTTGAAAGCTGAGTAATCAAGAGAAAAAAGAGGGAAAGGTTGAGGGAACTGGGCTTATTTAGATTGGAGAAAAGAAGGCTCTGGGGAGACCTCACTGTGGCCTTCCAGTATTTGAAGGGAGCGTATGAACAGAAGGGGAACAACTGTTTATGAGAGTGGATTGTGACAGGACAAGGAGGAATGGCTTTAAACTGAGACAGGGGAGGTTTAGGTTAAATGTTAGGAGGAAGTTTTTCACACAGAGGGCAGTGAGGCACTGGGATAGACTGCCCAAGGAGGCTGTGGATGCCCCATCCCTGGAGGCATTCAAGGCCAGGCTGGATGTGGCTCTGGGCAGCCTGGTCTGCTGGTTGGTGACCCTGCACAGAGCAGGGGGTTGAAACTGGATGATCATGATTCTCTGATTCTCTGATTCTCTGATTCTCTGCACAGGAGGGAAAGATAATTTTACAAGGAATAAGAGGATTAAAATTGTACAAGTAGCAAAATAAGAACTGCAAATTGGCATTAATGCAAAAAACACAAAGTTTATAAATGACTTTGTGGGAAGGGATGAAAGAGAAGCAAATTCTGCCTTAGACTACAGTTTGCAATAGAAAGATCTCAGAAGTAACCAGAATAATAGAATTGTCTAAACAAGCAAGATGAATCCAATTTTCTGTAATATTAGCCCACTCCGTAAGAGAGTGCTTCTGTCGTTCAAAGAGGCTTCCTACTGAGAAGCAGCAAAATAGAGGAGGAGGTCGGAGGAGGAGGTCAGGCAACATTAAAGAGGATGAACAAATAATGCAAAAAAAAAGTAAACGACAAACAAAAACAAAACAGCGGATGTTCCCAATACCATAAAAAAAATCAAGCATGCAAATGGCACGTAAGAATTTAAAAGGCAAAGCCCAAATCTGCGATGAATCTGAAACAACTGAAAGCTTATGGAACAATGAAGGAATTAGCTGCAATCTCTTGTGAGCCACAAACATAACTGAATATCAATGGCCAGTTTTATAAATGCCTATCAATAGTACATAGGAAAGAAAACTTCATTACTGTGGAAGACATCATACATATTTAAGCTAATCATTCGGAAATGTTTCACTGGAGACTGTTTTGGTTGAAAGCAGTCATTTGTCTACATCTAAACTGTATAAAGGAAATGCTCAAGTTAAATAACTTTTTACAAGCATATTTCAAATATTCATCTGCCATTCAAAAATAATTTCTCATGCAAATACTTAATCCAAGTACAAAGGCCAGAATTCAAGCCAAGCCATACCTTGCTTTGCAAGATCTCTTACATTTAAAATCTTTAAGATTCAAAACAGAAAATGACAGTTTCTCAAATGAAGCAACTTCAAATATAGGTACACAAAGATAGATCATTCTCAAGTTTTCATTGGCACTTCTGTCTGTCGCAAGCTAATGATGTAATGAACTAAGGAATACTGGAAACTGCATTCCTTTTACCAGTGCCCTGTATGATAACCAGCTCTCTAATAAAGCATCAACAGTGATTCGGTGTGCAATCAAGGAAGATTCCACTCAGTGTTGGCTAGGCTGACACAAGGAGCCACATTTTATACCCTACAAAACAGTTCTCAGACAGATAGAGATAAAACTAAGACAGGTTAGATTTAATAGGTTCACTCAACATGAGATCTGCATTTCAAAGCATCTTTACATACCTAAGACTAACACAGTAACTAATTTCATTTGCAGGGAAGATGTAAGTCAGTAGCTCATTTCATTGATTATCAAGAGCAAGAATTAAGAGGAATACCTAAGACATAGTGGACTCCTATTGAGAAAGAAGGCACATTTGGAAAAGATACACCCAAGCTGAGGATTACGGTTGGGAAGACAGTATCCAGGGAATGTGATGGCCTCTAGAAATATGCACAGGTTCTAACAGCTGCCAAAACCAGCTGTTGAGCCAGCTATCTACCTCATTTCTCACCTCCAACAGCTGACTGAAACAGCTCATGAAAGTAAGATACATTAAAAGCTAGAGCACTACTTGCCCATATCTGTCTCCAACTCTGATCATTAAACTTTACATTTATGACAAGGAATTTGTTTCTGTTTTCTTTAAACATTAGCTGATGTTAAAAGGTGACTCAATCCTCACAAATTAATTAATCAACTCCAAATATATGTCAGGTATACTTTTTTCAACTCAATCTTTCCTTGCTGAAAGTAATATTCCTTAACTGTATTCTGTTACATAGTTTTCAGTAGCAAACATAGCTAGACATACTCTTAATGTCTGGAGAAGGGCAGAATAATAAAGCACATTGCTTTGCAAGACTCCTCTCCTTCACATTTCTTGTGGGATGGCAAAAATAATTTTGTATTCAGTTCTTGCAATGCTACTACTAAAGTACAATTATAAACAGGAGTTCCTCAGTACAACCAGTTGTTTAATATATTTTATAAGATTGTCTGCTTTGTTGCATGCAAACAGAATAAAATTCCTAATAGGATTATACATATCTGCTAACCTAGAGAGACAAGCTTATGAAAGTCATGCTGACAAAGAATATCAAAATAAGAACAACTAACACAGAAAAGTTTAAATGATAAAGAAGATTTAAAAGTAGACAGTCACTAAGAAAGAAAGTCAACCCTCTTATATAAGAAGAAAAAGCATACATAGCAGAAGGCTTATTAAAAGAAATAGCAAATGAAGAAAGCTAATAGTACAGAATGTAAAGATTCCTACTATGCATAACTGATAGCAAAAAATAAAGGACAAGATAACAATAAAAGCACATTGAGAACAGAAGTGACTGTCTCTGCTCTGTTAACAGAGTTAACAGAAATTTCTATTTCCATCTAGATCCTGGTTCTTACTGGCAATTTCAATCATGCTGATGAGTGCTGGAAGGGAAACAGCATGACACAATCAATCTACCTTTTTTGGAAGGTTGTCTGGAATAAATTCTTACCACAGGTGCTGTGCTGGGGTGATGTACAGTGGCTCTGCTGTTCACAAACAAGGAACAGTAGGAAGGGGGTGCAGCAATAGACAGCAGCCTTGGTTGCAGCAACCATGAAATAATGGAGGTCAAAATTCTGAGGAGAAGCAATGAAGCCAAGTAACAGAGTACAGATCTCGCATTTCATGGGACCAGAGTGGCTCATTCAGAGAAGTAACAGACAGGATCCCAGAGCAGGAAGTTCTGAAGGCCTGTGAACACTAGCAGGACCTCCTTCAAAAGCAAAAACTCATGAAAACAAGCTGATAGCCTAGCTAAACTAGGGAGTTCAGGACTAAGCTCCTGTGCAGATTTGGGAAGTGGCAGCAAGGACAGATAACAGTCATTCCCTGACGCATAGACATGGTTCAGGACCATTCCCTAACCACTATGTTGAGTATTCCTAAATAGGCAGGTACAAATGACTTTCATTTTTCAGGACTGAAAGAGCTGGGTGAGATGGTTTAGGCTGCAAATGTTTATTTGCAATATCTCCTACACATTCGAAGAAGAAAGCAAGCTAATACTGTGCTAAAGTTTTAAAAGGATGAATAGAATAACCCAGTACAGTTACAAGCTTGATAAGCTGTTATTAAACACAATCATAACAACAGAACAGATCTGGTCAAAAACAAACAAGAAAAGGCTAATACAGACTAAAGCCAGAAAACTAATACATTCTTTAAGTATACTTTATCAAATGCATCTTGTGCCATGTGATCTGTTTTTATTTCAATATCTCCTCTAAAAGGTCAGGTGCCAAAGGTATTTTTAAGCATTTAACTACTTTAGCCACAGAATAAACTACTCTCAAACAAACATTTCTATATAACGAGTTTTGTGCAGTCTTGAACTCAGGTCTAAGAATTCTATAGAAAACAAGTTTCGCTTTTCACTCTAATGGAATCTATGAGCACTCTAAGGGAATCCGTGAACATCTAAGTGCTTTTGAAAGACTGTATTCATACCAGCAATAATGTAACCACCTCATTCACTTAAGATTTTTTATTCTTTTTAAAAACTGAAATAATGATGTAGCATTAGTCAACATCCATTGCTCCCTTGAATTACAACATGCAATACTTACTTTTAGTGCATCTTTGACAGCAGTTCTGCCTTCCTTTCCAAGGAAAACATTATAGGGATAAAGCCGGTCAATAACATGCTGGACTGACATCATAGGAAATGAATCCTAATTCAAATTAAAAATACAGATGAAACAAAATGATTGGTTCATCATTCATCAGGTGTTAAATCCAAAACAGTGCTAAACTTGAAATAAAAAATTTAATGGCAATAAACAAATGACCAACTCATCCAGCAGTTGGTCAGATGTCAAAACAGGCATTTTGAACATGCAATTCATTACAATGAAAGTATCTCAAGCAAGTTAGATAAATTATGCCAAAACAAGCACTTCTTCTCCCGTGCATAAATGGAAGCCACAGGGACTGTCTCAGAATCTTAACATCACTTGAGGTTAGATGAGACAAATTCCACCAGTGGAAACCGTGTTTCACACTATGACAAGAATCTGTACAATAACAGCCTACTATTTCACAGCAATTTCTAATATTTACTTCTAATTCTATTATATTGTACAGGTTTTACTTAACTAATTTCTAGAAAGTTTGGAACAGCTGAACAAAATTTGTTTTGCTTTGAAATGCGTTACCAAGGATGTTTGCACTTCCCAAACAAAACTGTAAACAATGTTTTACACTTCCTTGCTAATTATAAGTAATAATTATTCTGTCAGCTGTTATCTGAACTAGCAATTGTTCCAGTCATTTTGCCACAGCAATAGAGAAAGAAATAGAAGTACTTTTGAGAATAGTTAAGAGACATGCACACAACTTTCTCCATGGTAGAAAAAGTGTTTCAGAAAATCCTAAAATAATGCTCAATTGCTTCAGAAAAGACATGCATGTTATTAAGGATTGATCCTGAGTAACTGTTGTTATTAACAATTAGTGGACTGCTACTACTTTTTTTACATGCTCTAATATTATTTAAATAAAATGGATCAGTTCTCAGTTACAGACTTGGATTATGCAGAGATCCAACTAAAGAGAAGAGTTGCTCAGAAATGAGATCCAGAGATGCATATTTTATGAAATGCATAATTCAATTCATACTTATAATCAGTAGTACTATTTATAATGTTCCATATTAAAAAAACATCAGTAAAAATAAACAACTTAAGAGCATTGTAGTAAATATGCTGCCTAAAGGATCACAAAGCCCATTACTGCATTTTAAAAGCCCTCTATAAATAAAGATGTAACATATAATTTGCACACATTATCTCAAATTAATAATAATTACAGTGGCATATCCAAAATTAGCCTCTTCAGAACAGCATACTACAAAAAAATTTGGAGAAATGAGTTTTCAAACTAAGAAACACATTTTTGAAACTACATTAATCTATGCAGAAGACAGGGAGACAGTCTTTATGATATATACATTCTACACTGCTATATTGTTTGGGTGTACTGGTGAATGGGAAGCTGGACAGGAGCCTTGCAGGCCAGAAAGCCAACCATATCTCAGGCTGCAACAAAACAAGCATGGCCAGCAGGGTAAGGGAGGTGATCCTGCCCTCCTGCTCCGTGCTGGTAAGACCTCACCTGGAGTACTGCATCCAGATGTGGAGTCCTCAGTACAGGAGAAACATGGAGCAGTTGGAACATGTCCAGAGGAGGGCCACAGAAATTATCCAAGGGATGGAGCACCTTTCCTGCAAGGACAGGCTGAGAGAGCTGGGGCTCTTCAGTCTGGAGAACGCTGCAAGGTGACCTGATAGCAGCCTTTCAATATCTAAAAGGGAGCTCCAGGAAAGAAGGAGACAGACTCTCTAGAAGGGTCTGTGGTGACAGAACAAGGGGAGGTGGCTTCAAGCTCAAAGAAGGTAGATCTAGGTTGGATATAAAAAAAAAACAAAAACAAACCTTCTACATTGAGGATGGTGAGGCACAGGAAGAGATTGCCCAGAGATGGGCCTGATGCCCTGTTCCTGAAGACTTTCATGGCAAGGCTGGATCAGGCCCTGGGTAACCTGATCTAGCTGTAGGTGTCCCTGTTCATTGCAGGGGAGTTGGACTAGATGACCTTTGAAGGTCCCTTTTAACTCTAAGGATTCTATGATTCTACAATTGTAAATCAATCCAAAACCAAAAAAATGGTTAAATCAAAGTAGAGGATGATGACCCAGTGCGTGAAGGAGAAATGCTCCAGCTAGAATCAGTGAGAACAGTTGGCTTAGAAAACTGAGTGATTAAAACTAATTCTAAAAGAAACAGTTCTGGCCTATCCAAAAAAGAGGCTGTCATACAATGGTAACATTTTCACATTCTCTAATGTAAAATAAAACGCTTCCTTCATTCCACGGTTTAGATAATGGCTTACATCTCATTTTCTTTCCATCTCTCTGAAAGCTATCTGGCAGTCATTTAAAAATAATTCTTCATACAGGGCTTAAAGAATAAGAAGTTGTAATTTATTTTAAAACCCATCATGTATTTCTTTCCAAAGCCCTTTATGTGCTCTTTCAGTTCTCTAAACCTGAATCTTAATCACTTCATACTATCTGATGTAATACCACTAATTCAGACCCAAAATTCCATCTCTAAATATCAGGCACAATGACTTTCTAGCTTATAGTTGAAGGGACTGAGCACAGCAGTGACACAAATAACTGACACCTTTTAATATGTACAATCCAATAAAACTTATTGTCACTGAGCAATACCACTGGAGAGATGATTGCATGGAAGATACAATGGAGAATTATTCTAGTAGACTTCTCCACTATGGATTGTAGCTGTCAGGAGAACTACTGTACCTTCAAATACGCTCAGCCTGCATCTCCTGATAACTCCCCTAAGTTTATTGTAAATTCACCAGCCATTCCATAGATCCCAAAGATCTAATATGGGATTCATCTCATACAACTTAACGGTCTCTGACATTGCATTTAAGCATATTATTATTTATTGCATTAACAGTCTCTGCACCTGCATTTTAACTTTTTGTTGTTAAAGGAGAGTAGTAAGTGTCTTTGTAATGCAGCATTAAAATAGAAAAATCACAACCTACAGAAATGCTTATTTCTCTACACTGATAATACAAAGAGGTCCACGACAACCTCACTGTCATCACATATGCTGTATCTGAAGTCACAGAAGTTGATTAAGCAGAGTAGGAACATTATTTTGAAAACACACAGATATATTCAACTATTTTAAAAATATTGCATTGTGCCTTTCCTTGCCCTTCCATATTATGCTTGGTTGAAGCATTGTTATTCAAATCATCTTCGGATTTTTAAGTTATTTCTCCAAAATGTTCTTGTTCATCTTCTTCCAGATACATGAAAAATACAGATCTAATTCTAAGAAATTTTAAGCTTGTACAGTTTCACAGCACATGTGTATACACTTACCAAAATCTGAACTGCAGCAGATAAGCTGTCTAAAGGAAAATCTGGAAGTCCCAGTGTAGAGGATTCTTGAGAGCAGAGAGTTGTAGCAAAAGACAGGATCTGAGAAATTCTGCATAGAAAAAAATAAGTACAGAGTTTTACATATGCCATCTATACTTAAAATACTAAAGCCTAAATAGTTAATTACAGTTTAAGATCAGTATAAGATGCTGAAACTCTATCTGAGCAGAAAAAAAATAATGTGTGATTGAAGTTCTAAAGCATTAAGGATTCACTATGAAGGCTGCATATAGAAAGCTGTTTGAGCATACACCCACACATATTAAAAGCTTCTTCAGTTCTGGTCTCCATGTAGAGACACTAGTTATAAAAATAGCAAGGAAACCTGAAATGACACCACATTTCTTCATTAATTTTGATTTTTCTTTTAATTATGAAAAATTACCTCTCTGCAGAAATGTTTGATCCAATTGAATATAATAGCTGAAGATGGTCCTGAAAATAGAACATGAAATCATAAAGTAAATTCATTTTTGGGTCATACTGTAGGTCACAGCACATGATGGAGAGACACTTTCTATTTTTTCTGCTAATTTAGACATGAAGAGTCTACTCACTCCTGAACACAGATTTAATTTTATGAACGGAAGGAAATATTATCAAATCTTTCTTCTAGGGCTATATTGTCTAATGGAAATTATTTTTCTGCTGCCACATTCCTTGACAACTTTAAGCCTGCCTTTCAGGAATTTATTAGAGAGCAGTATGAAAAAATGCCATTTAAGATAAATGTATTGATTCCAGAGGTGAGCTAAGTAAAACAATGTCAAAATAATAGCTCTACTCAGTACAAATAGCCCAACTCTTCTGTTAAAGTGCTTACCTTAAAAGGCAGATGATAAATATCTCTAGCTTGAAATCTAGAGCGAAGGGGAGGATCCAAAGGGTTACCAGAATATTTAGGTACTGGCAAACCCAATGCTATTACACGAAAATCTTCACTAACCCGAACAATCCTCCATGCATCCAACTCTGATTTCGTATGATCCTAAATTAACCAACATAAAGCAGGAAAAAAAAAGTTACATCACTAAATACTCCTCCAGACTAAGCTGCAGACAGACTAACAATCCTTGTTTGTCTAGCTATAAATATGGTATTGTTCCCATCTTTCATTCAGAAATGCTACAAAGCATTGATCTATTCTAATTTGCTGATCATAAAAGCAAGGTTTTCCAAAACAAAAGGAGATAGAACATTTGATTATGTACAGCTGTCAGGCAATTTGATTAGAGGCCCCACAGACAGTCATGGTTCAGAACTACATGTTCAGAACCTTGCTTTCAAAAAGAACAGAAAATAAACAGATGACAAAATTCATTACAACCTGAAGCACTAGAATTATGGTACTGTGAGTACTTTTTTTTTTCTTCTTTTCCCTTCTTCTTGTAAATGTAAAGGAGACCATTATTGCTTTAAAATTTTCATTTACAAAATATGCTTTATTACAAGCAATACCAAAACAGAGCTATCACTGGACTCCTTCACAAGAACATCTATGTTGTGTATTACAGTTGCTGTCCTGTAAAAGATTCAATGCACACAAAGCAATATACACTGTTAAATCTTCACACATCACAGTTTTGTCTTCCTTGTCCTAGTTATACAGTATATGATTATTCACATTGAAGAAGAGAAAATGAACATTAGCTTATATAATGTAATATCTGCCAAACAACAATATTAGATTTAGTATTATAGCAGAAGATTTATTTAATTCATCAACTATTAACAGTGCACCCGAGGCACTCATTCTGAAGCATTTTATCATTAGAATACTCTTAAAAAAGGAAAAAAGTAAAGAGAAGAAGTTTTACTTTGCAACCAAATCTTGTCCAAGTCTGAATTCTCACTTTCAGTTTTTAAATACAATCACAAATTTAAAAGCTTACTTTTCAAATTTGGCAATAATTCTCCCAACAATTGTATCTTCCGATTAAATACCATAAAAAGATTTTTAGAAAAGGCACAAATCAGAAGATTTCAAACCAGAAATAAGAAACTGAAGAAATATCAATATATTTTCAGAAATTTGCTATGGTACTAACAACATAGGAAGCGAGCTCATTTAATTGTGATCAACTAGAAGGCTTACTGCACATTTCCTTTTTTCATATAGGTCCAAATCATATACTTATCAACAGGCACAACAGACAGAAACATGAGTGAGATCAGACAAGAGACCAACAGGTATGTGAGTAGACACTACAGCACACGAAAGTATGAAACAGAGTACTGGTGGAAACTGAGATTAAATTTACTAAGGTCCCCAAAAGGCCAAAGAGTACCCAACTCAAATGTAAGCAATGGGACTCAAACCTTGAAGAAAATGAAAATGGCTGAAGTAGTAACAGTAGCAGATATAATCCCATTGCCTACCAAAAGTAAACTCACTATCCATTTCTTATTATTTGGATTGGCTCCTCACACATATTTTACTAAATTAAAGGTGAGACAGTACTGAGAAATACTGAGTCACCAATCTTGACCTCTTTGTTTGGCATCCTATTTTAAAAGCTTATCAACAGGACTACTACAATGCTGAAGCACTATCTGAACTTCACGGGGACACTTTCAACTGTAATCTCTTCTCACAAATACATTTTGTTTAACCTCAACAGCTTCCACATTTTACATACAAGCAGCATATAAAGCTGGCATGAGCAACTGTCTTTTTTTTTTAATGGGGGCAGAGGGATATAGGTTAAAACAGTGTTTTAACTGAAGTGGAATGTTATGCATCTCAGCTAACTTCCACCCTAAAATTTCAACCTGTATAACATCTCACATACACACTGTGTTCGAATCCAAGCATTTGGCTTCTAACTACTATCCTCTTCATAACAGTATTCAAGCACTACCAAGAACAGGAAAAAAAGAATGGAAAATCCAAATGGTATTTCCCTACCTGCAGAAGTTTGTCATAACGTTCTGCGGACATGAGAAAACGTCCATCTTCAAGTTGCATTTCCCTGTTCTCCAGCAAATTGTTCAACACAGGTAAGACATTGCGCTCAGCCTTCTCCAAACCTTCCAACACAAGGATTCGTCCTTCTGTAGCTGCACGAACTGCACACTTTTCAAAAGTAACAAGCAATATTGGGAGAGAAATAAACATCAAATATCTCATGAAATCCCACTGAAAAAGAATCCACAGATGATTTCCAAAACAGTATTTATTTCAATAATAATCAGTAAGATTGGAACGGGTTGGCCAAGGAGGTTGTGGATGCCCCATCCCTGGAGGCATTCAAGGTCAGGCTGGATGTGGCTCTGGGCAGCCTGGTCTACTGGTTGGCGACCCAACCACACAGCAGGGGGGTTGGAACTAGATGATCATTGTGGTCCTTTTCAACCCAGGCCGCTCTATGATATGATTCTACAAAGAGTGACAACTGATTGTATTAACATGTTCGTAAGTTGGACTTTTATAACTGTTACAGGGACTGAAAAAGAAATAGTAATATAAATAATAACAAAAGGTGCTGAAAAAGAAATAACAATATCAGTAATAACAAAAGGTATTCTAGTCTCCTGTATCAACAGAATAAAGTGTAAAATCTTGATAACATTTCAGTGTATACCCAGTACATGATAATAATCACCATGTTTTCTTTTTGATGTTGCATAACACTTTTCAGGTATGACAATTATGGCATAGCTATTTATACAGAATACACAGTTTAGAAGTGGTTGTACATGTTTACAACCATATTAAAATATTTAGAAACCAAAGGTCAGAATTTCCTTGGGATTATTCTGGTTATGTACCAGTGTAATTCCACCAGTACAGTGTTTTAGTCTGACCCGAAGAGAACAACAACCTGGTAAAACCAGGTGTGGGAGATAAAAACAAAACAATGCTATCAATAATCAGATTTTATCTATGTGATAAAATTAGAAATGTTTGTAATTATATTCCCAGACTGAACACCGTCTTCTATAAAAACAGAATAAAAGCACAGACTTTCACTTGTGAACACTTTGGAGCATTTGGGGTGGGACTTTATTTCTTTTCTATATTTCTCCTCTTTACTTATTTGTGAATTCTTACTGTTTATATGAGCCTAATGTCTATCCAAAACATAAAACTAAGCTCTGTGTTGGTAATTTTGTGCAGCTTCTTCTCAGTCAATGTTGTGGGCTCAGGGAAATTAGCTAAATTCACTTCATAACTATTATTCACAATTACTGCCCAATGAAAGACAAACTGAAATTTAATGCTTTCTTGTCTATTTCCAGATTGAAAAAGCTTAACCAGATAATAACAGGGAATGTGTACATGTACCCAATATCAAGAAGCACCAAAGAGTTTTGCTTTCCATTCCAACTGCATTTTAACAATTTTAGACACAAGCACAGTGGCAAAGGGAGTATGATTGAAATCTATTCCCAGCATGTCTCCTATGAACTCCTACAGACAAACATTTCATATGACACTAGATGGAAATCTCTGATGAATACAACAGATGTCAAAGACTGAGACAAAGAGAAAGAAGGAGGAAATGAGAAAGAATAATGAAAAAATATGAAGACAGAAAAGAATCAAATAAGAATTTCACATGGAAAAAAATATTCAAAAAAGAAAAAAAAGGTACGAAGGACAGCTGGATAAATCTAAGCTAGAGACAAAGAACAGCTCAGTGCAACCAAACTGATGCATGGTACAAAGCATATGACAGAATCAGAGATCCATCTGTTAACACTAAAGATAACACTAAATGGCACCCTAACTAATTCAGCTGCTTCTTATGCACACCATAGAAGTATACTTCTATACTTCTATCCTATAGCGAAGTAGAAGCATAAACAACAACTATGGGAAAATAAGCCATGATGTAAGATTTCAACATCTTTATTAAAATAGCAATAACTATTTTACCTAAGCTCACAAATCTCAGTACGCATCCGTGTATTAATTTCCCTTCCCTGACATTTTTAGGATCTAATCTCAAAATCAATATCTGAGGAACCCATAATAATCCCATTAACCAAGTGTAGTCCTAAGACTATTTCCCTTGCACTGAATCACTAATTCCTTCCAAAAGCAATCAGCAAGTGAATTATAGGCTAATTCAAAATATTATGCTTTAACAAGCAATAAAAAATTTCACTCTCTCCATTCCAGAAAATCTGTAAGAAAGGCAAATTTTGTACTAACATTGTTCTCTAGGAAGGTCACTGGTCAAATAAAAAATCTGCTTCAACCTGTTTAAATAGAAAATCTGAGTCTCCAGCAACCAGTCCAATACCTGGCATGAACAAAATGCTATATTCTCCAAATGCACTTTGGAGATACAGCCAGAATACATTTCAACAAACATTTTATTTGCCAGGTTAGTTGGATTCTGCATATTATATGTCTATGAAGGCTTTATGACCATATTTTACTAGCCAGAGGAAAATACACATCTTGTTCATATGTCAAAATATTGTCAGTATCCATAGAATCTTGTTGACTCATGTTGAGACATGCACACTATGAATGAAGGCTTGCTGAATTAACAGTCTTCCAGTATTACAAATATCACAACATAACTGAGGCTGCCAGGGCCCTCTGGGTCCCTCTGCTCCAGCCCCTGTCTCAGCAGGGACACCCAGAGCAGGGTGCCCAGGGCCACGTCCCAGGGCAGCTCTGGGAGATCCCCAAGGAGGAGATGCCACAGTTCTGGGCAGGCTGTGCCAGTGCTCCGCCACTGCACAGCACAGAAAGGCTCCTGGTGTTCAGAGGGAACCTCCTGTGCTCCAGTTTGTGCTCATGGCTTCTGACCTGGCACTGGTACCAATAAGCCTCTCTTCTGGACTTGCACAATCTGGTATAGGTTTAGACTATCCAGAAGTATACTGTGAACTTCTGAAAGATGTTCTCTACTGGCAGTACAATCTTGAGAAGTGCCTATTAAAGCACGCAGATTAATTCAGAAGATCACAATTTAAAAAGAAAGCAATTTTTCTGAGCTAGAAAACTGTTCAAAATTTTTATTCAAGGTTGTGTTGCTAAGTACAATATATCAAAATGGATGCTACATATTATAAGAAGTATGTATAGGTAGCCAAAGATGATCAGCTTCAGGAATGTCTGAGTGCTCAACTATGTTTTTCTCAGTTCTTAATCAAAGAATCCCCATAACAACAATAATAACATCATCATCTGGGTTCTAATTTACTCTGATTGGCTTGTTTTTTTTTTACTTTAAACAAATTGTGCTCCTTGGGTATTTTTAAAGCATTTCTAAAATACGGTAAACTATTCTCCAAAATACAATGAAATATACACGCAATTCACCTCACTCTAAGGCTTGCGAGTAGTGCTAACATCAGACAGCATAATGTCTGCTCTTAAACAGCTGTGTATCCCTGGCTGAACTGTGATATTTATGCAACCTGTTTGGTAACGAGTAATAAATTTCTGCAATAAGCTTTGCACACTGCGAGGTATCTTCTGAATCATTATTTCAGTCAGATCTGTGACGGGTTGTTTTGGAAACTAAAATGCGTAACAAATAAGAGAAAGGCAAGCAAGTTTGCAATCTGTCACTGAAAATCGTTTTTTAAAAGATGTTTCCAAGAAACTCATCTTCATAATTCCATAATGAAAACCCCAAAATAGCTGTGCTGTCTCACTCTCTCACCAGCCTCATTTGTTTAAAGTGTTTAATATAAAATATAATTTGACAGAGGGTGTTATATTAGGCAACCTTGATGGTAAACCTGAGATTAAAGGTATTAATTCTTGTTAAAAGGCAGAGAGGGATTTGTTAAATGTTTATCTTCAGGTTTATTTTAACTGTAGCTAGGGACTATTTTGCTCATCAAATGCAGAACCAAGCTCATTGCCTCCCACCTGTGCCCCCACAGATCTGAAAGAATGGTTACCTGGATACCTGCTCCAGGGAATACACGAACTTAAAACAGGCTGAGTTTCTTCCCCAAGAGCAGAAACCCTTAACACAGTATTACTCCCATTGCAATAGACTTAGGCAACAAATATGTAGTGTGGATTGCTTACTCTGCTTTCATAATTCACCTACAAAAATATATTTCTTTCTTCAAAGGCATAAACACCTTATTAAGTACACAACACATAAAAGGTATTCACAGTCTTTTGCACAACAGGGCTCCTGCACTTGAGCAGAGCAAAGCACAACAACTGCAGGAACAATAAAACCCCACTCATGAAAAAAGTCACATAAATAAACTTACACAGCAACAGAAAGAGGGGGCAGAAAATAGCTTGACATAATGTACATGCCTAAGTGCAAACACCAGAGGAAGGACATTTTTATAAAGCTAAGCAAAGTAGTTTGCAAGAGCATGAGAATTTGAACAGTGTTGTCTGAAATGCCACCACTGGAATCTAATTTGGTTTTCTCAGCAGAATGAATAAAATAAAACCAAAACATTCCGGTCACTCTGAAATTTTGCGATTTTGAGCTATATTACAAACCATAAATAGCCTTATTTTTTTCAACTTGTGCATCACTGTGAATATCATGTACAGGCTATGTTTCCAAACAGTAAAAAATGCTCCAAAAAATTGCTGAACATTAATTATTAATTAAACTGTCTCTTTTTCAGGAGACACCTGGAGACTTTTTTTCTGTTTGCGTGCATTTGTCGTGAAGATGAGCACCCTTCACCCTTGCTCTGAGAACTGGATTCCATTCATGACATCTCAAAGACAGCAACAAAAATTACAACATGAAAAAAATAACTAGAGTAAGCAGCACAGTGAAGAAGAGAACTAATGAAGTCAGGCTTCCCTGCATCTGCAAACTACATTTCAGATGTCTCTTCCAGAGTAGTAACTTCTTCCCTCCACCTGCACAATATCCCACACAAACTCATACACCAGAGTTTTCCTGCATCTCAAAAACTTTCCAGCAATGACATGTGCAGGCATCTCTTATGCTAAAAAGATCTTCAGAAATCATCTGGTAAATATAAAACAAAACTTTGGCTGTTTTTGAGTTACCACGATCGTGTGTGCCTGCAAGAAGATAACGGAACTTAAAAACATAAACTCATGCTGCAGCGACTGGGGAGGGGGACATTGATTTGAGTCCCTGTAGCCCAACCAGACATCAAATGTCACAAAGCTCAGATGAAATTGCTAATTTCTGAATTACTTTCCATGGGGTCAAGTAGAAGCAATTTTTTCAAATGTAAATCATTTTAACTAACCAGCAGGTAAAGGAAGAGGATTGGTCAGCAGGTCAGGGGAGGTGACTGTCCCCCTCTACTCTGCTCTTGTGAGGACCCATCTGGAGTACTGCATTCAGGACCAGAGCTCCCAGCACAAGAAAGGCATGGAGCTCTTGGGAGCAGGTCCAGAGGAGGGCTAAAAGGATGATCAGAGGGCTGGAGCACCTTTCCTATGAAGACAGGCTAAGGGGTTTGGCTTGTTCAGCCTGGAGCAGAGAAGGCTCATCGTGGCCTTCCAATATTTAAAGGAGATTATAAACAGGAGGGAAAGCAGCTTTTTACACAGGTAGACAGTGATGGGACACGGGGAAAACGTTCTAAAACAAAAGGGAAATTCAGATTAGATGTCAGGGGAAAGTTATTCACTCAGAGGCTGGTGAGGCATTGGCACACCTGCTCAGAGGAGCTGTGGGTGCTCCATCCCTGGCAGCAACGAAGGCCAGGTTGGATGGGGCCCAGGGCAGCCTGAGCTGCTAGGTGGCAGTCCTGCAGGGGGCTGGAACTTGGTGGGTTTTAAGGTCTCTTCCAACCCAAATCATTCTATGATTCTGTAATCACATAAAAATAAAGGGCAGAATGGAGTATGCAGTGAGGTTTTCCTCCTCACTTTACTGGGGAAGAAGGAGGATATTGACCAAAACTTGCAATTTTCTCAGGTTATTCTTTCAAGAAGATATAACTCAAATAATCAGACCATCACATTTTCTGTAATACTTGTATGGAAATAGAAATTACCTAAAAATTTAGAGGGAGTCTAAAGATAGATGTACAGACATGCTGAGATCAATGAAGCACATAAGGCTGTCACCAACTGGGATAATCTACTTTACTAGAATTTAAGAATATCTGCCAGTCAGGCAGCATGTCTATATAGCTACCAAACAATAACATTTAATATATTTGTTCAATTTTTACAATGCTCAAGTCCTTTCTTATTGATTTCCCTTGAGAGATCAGCAGAGGAAAGCAGCTGCGGAATACTGGAGTGAATGATTAGTTAATGAATCAAAGTGATAACGTATTACCTCTCAAATAAAAATAGTCAAATATTTTGTAGTAATTTGAAGGGCTAATAAAAATAATGTTCAAACAATTTCAAAGCAGCAATGCCAAACTTATTAAAAAACTTAGTATTATCTTTCAGTATTTGTAAGATGTTGCTCATTCTTTTCAGGAACATTCAATGAAAAAAAAATGCTTTCAAATGCACAATGCCATTTAAAGATGAGGTTTAAAACTACTATTCATCAGTTAAATACTACTATTCATTTGAGAGTGTCTATTCTATTTTTTTATAACTATTTTTGTACATAAACTATTTTTTTGAACTTTACAAGTTAGGCCACAACAAAATAAGTTACATCACTTTTAAGCTTGATGTCAGGTTTTATTAAAAGCAATAAATTAGTAATTATTTTGGTTAATTATTTTTTTTTTTAAAGCATGAGAGAAAGCAAATGTTTAAACCCTTTTGTTCCTCTGTAATGGAGGGGAGTATACCTTCATACTTCAGCCCACCTCCCTTGCTGAGACAATCAAATGTTTTCTGGATGGGTTTCATAGCTAATTTTCTCCACCAATGCTAGAAAATTAAAAGGCAGATTGCATTTGTTTTGGGTAATACTGTAAGCGAAAGGAAAGGGAGACACAATTCACAGTATATGATGGCACTGTCAGATGGGATATTCAGTAACCAAAAAGACTTCAGATGTCTGAAACAGTGTTCATAGAACGCCTTTGGTTAAGGATCATCTAGTTGCAATCCCCCTGCCACGGGCAGGGTTGCCACCCACTGGATCAGGTGAAATCAGTTTAATTTTAATCTATAAGGAATTGTAAATTTGCAGTTGTAGTACTCCTCTCATTACATCACAGCCACTCATCTCATATGTCTTCTACATCAAATCAGGATACCAGACTCTTAACAAGCTCAGTTAAACGATGACAACTTTAGGAACATAAAGTAGTGTTGCAAAGGATTAAAATACAAAGAGTTAAGAGAGATTATACAGAGGCCTTTATCATGCTTTTTTTTTTTCTTAATAGACAAGAAATACTGTGTTGATGTCAGTGAAGATTAACTTCAACCAAATACTACTGCTTTCTACCTATTTCCACATAGCATTCTTCTTTCTGTGCAATGTTAGGCAGAACCAGAAAATCAATAGTTCACTTTTGTACTTCTGGACTGCATACCTCTGCTTTCTACAGACTTTCTTATCTAGCTGCCTATATCAAATAGACAGATACTGCAGTGTGGAACAGTCATTTGAATACATCACACTGTTTTGATGATGCCTTTATTGTGGCTAACTTACCAGTTCATCAAAAACTCACTGTGACCTCCAACATAGTAATAATAAATCACAGAACTACACAGTTTGCATTCGCTGTATACTTTTTTTAACAGCTGAATTATTCTTGCTCACCTCTTTGCTAGTTTATAACAAGTTTTTGTGGCATATATGTACTTATTTATATATGTATACACATACACAGGCTTAAATATGAGCATTTTATTCAATTAATCTCACATCTTCACTTTAAAAAAAAAAACAACTTCCTAATCTCTTTTGAATAAAAGAAAATAAATGTAATTCTATGTAGTGCTATGCTGCTCGGGGGTTTTGTGTCACATCTGTTTTACAGACAGGACAGTTTAAGCTGTCATTTCATCACTCTTCAAGTTCAACTGGTTACTACACGAAGTCATTCAAACCAGAGCAGGTCATTTTTTTGTTACCTTGACAAACAATTTGAAATTTTATCACTGTACAATCTGTATATTCCTAACTCCATCATCAAAGATATTCTGTTAAAACAAGCATGCTCACATGGAGCATTGAAACTGTTGGAGAGTGGCCGGAGGAGGGCCACAAAGATGATTAGAGGGATGGAGTACCTCCCCTATGAAGACAAGCTGAGAGAGCTGGGCTTGTTCAGGTTGGAGAAAAGACCTCATTGCAGCCCTCCAGTACCTAAGGGGAGCCTATAAACAGGAGAGGAGCCAACTCTTTACAAGGGTAGATAATAGCAGGACAAGGGGAAATGGTTTTAAGTTGAAGGAGGCAAGTTATAGGCTGGAAATCAGGTGGAAGTTCTTTACTGATTATTTATAATTGGTGAGGTGCTGGAACAGGCTGCCCAGAGAGGTTGCGAATGCCCCATTTCTAGATGGGGCCCTGGGCAGCCTGGCCTAGTATTAAATGTGGGGGTTGGCAGCCCTGCCTGTGGCGGGGGGGTTGAAACTTGATGATCCTTGAGGTCCCTTCCAGCCCAAGCCATTCTATGTTTCTATGATTCACACAATTCAAAGATACACTGACTTTTTGCATACACAGCAATAGCTATGATTTACATACTCATCCACCCACAGCTTAATTAGCAAACGTTCAAAAGTTGTCTTATATTTGTAGTTTCTCAGCATACACCCATATAATATTGTTCTATTTATTCCATCTTTAGTTTGATTATGCTAAAGGAAAAGATTGTTCGCATAATCAGGAGTTCAGTGTTTGGGAAGAGTGTTTCAATTTAATACTAAACCTGGAAGATGCAGTGGTAACAAAACCAGGTGCTCTAGGCAACATAGGAGTGATACACTTCTTAAGCAGAAATTAGCTTAGCTTCTCTCCCAGTTGCACACACTACAAAATTTTAATGTAGGATTTCCTTAGATGTAACAATTAAAAAGCATAGGAGGCTGTAGAAATAAAAATTTATATCAGAGGCGTGCACATGATTTAAAGAAAAATTGCATCAGAAATGGCAAAAGGGTCAAAAATATTACATTTAACTACATAATTTTTGAAAACAGGATTTTGAAAACATTTTGAAACTGAAATAAGAATGTCAATATTGGTTCAATTAAGTGGCTCAGGTACAAAGATTTAAAGAAACAGAAAGATGCTGCAAGATTGGCTCTTCAATCAATAACAGCTGAATTTTCCATTTAAATATCTATGTAATAAGAAGTAAATCTAACTAGCCACTTGATGCATAACTTAATTAACCCATGCAATAAGTTACAGAACAAGATCCAAGAGATTACTTCATTGTTTCAGTAATTTCAGTGATGACACTTCTGAAACTTCTGTCAATTAACAGCTGAAAACCAAAGTTAATGGCTCAAGGTAAAGTCAAGAAGACAAGTTCCTGCTGCCAGTACTTGAATGAAAACAAATAATTCACCATAGTGCCTTTGTTTTACACAATTGTAACTGGGAATTTATTTGATAATTCAAGGTTTGCCTTTATATTAATGGTTCCTAGTCATTCATTTTGTTTTCCCCATTCCTGATTTTAAAATGTTTCAATTTTTTTCCTCATCAGATCTCTCTTCTTACTTTATAACTCCACATCTCCTCCCATGTGATTCACTGTAGCATTAAGAAATGAGAATTGGTTAAGACACATGCTGACCTTTCAATGACATGACAATGCAGAACTTCAGTCAATGCCTACCAGTTACTTTTTCCCAGGTCTATATAAAATAACTATCTGCCATCATACTCAGCAACTTCTTGTTAAAATAAATCAGATGCTTTGAAGTATCTGAGATATTGACATATCCACTTACAGTATTTATTTTGTCATTATTAAATGTAGAGCTATAAGCAGCTATAATACATTAACAATCACTCAGAGACAATTTTGCAAACCTGACGACAGATAACGTGAAATTTATTTCTGCTAACAAGATGCCAGTTGCCATCACAGTATACTATCATTCAAGGTGTTAGATAACTACATTATTATACTGTGACTTGCAAAGAGCCTCCTAGACAACTGACAGGTAAGTTTTATTTGACCCACAGAATTCACCCAGTGGATGTTCTGGAAAAGAAGACTTCTGAGCTTTGCTGTCTTCTATATAGTGTCATGAACAGCAAGCATAATGTTCCACAGGAAAGGAAATAGTGTATAAATCCGATAAGTATAGCTTATATCTTCAGTTTCTCATATAAGTTCATCTTTTCCTTAGCTCACCTATGGCAATGGAAGCCATTGTGTCAAGCTCTACCAGAAATATTTTCTTAAGGCTACCTACTGTTGCCTTCTCTGTCTTGAAACAGTTCATAGACTGAGGTTTAAAGAAGACTAGAATCTAGCTTTTGCAGCGTTTTGCACTGAAAACATTAGAATTATTGAGCAACCTAATTCAAACTTCTGTGTAACCTGTATAACTTCATTCTTTCTATTACCAAATATAACCAGATCTCAGATGGTTCTAAATGTAGCTATCTATCATCCTTTAAGTGTCTATAATTAAAATACAGGGCAAGAAAACTTTGGGTAGAACATCACTATCTAATAGGTTCATCTTTCATGTTTTCAGTACACATCTAAATAGCAGTTATTTGTTTTATCATCTTTCCCACAAAACTTAAGCATATGTAGTCAACTTGAGTATGATTCACTTGAATATCTTGCTAAAGGAAAACCCGGGTCTGAAATACTGCTATGTTGGACTCTGGTAAAAGCCTTTCAACTGAAAATTTCCAACAGATGGAAGAAGACAGGTAATCTGAGACCTTTACTTTAGAAAGGTAATCTTCACAGAATACTCTTACTGAAGCGAGATCACTCAAAATAGCTTGTGCAAAGTGAAACAAGCTGCTTCGTATTTATACTGGGATCACAGTCTTCACACAAATACAATTAACAGATTATTCTCACATCTTGCTGAGATTCATACAGCCCCTAATACTTGGGTTTTATAAATGTTAATTAACTAATGCTTCTACACTGAGAGAGAATTTCTCTTTACTCTGCAGTAAGCGCAAGGATAAGACTGTCTATAACAACAGTTAGCAATAGAGCTCACGAGTTAATAAGTGAGCTCTATAGTCTGCACAAATGCTTCCATCCCCTGGTAAGCAAGAAGTCATTTACAGCCCTAATCCACATAGGATTTATCCTTTAAATTATCTCATATTGTACAACTCTCATATTTATGGATAACCAGTAAATAATTTCAAATCTGAGAATCTATCACCATCATTTACCATGATTTCAAGAAAATATATTTTGAAGGTTGGTAGTGCTGAAAAAGAGATTAATTGTACTTCTTCTTTTCTTATTTTAAAAATAGTAAATTATTTCTTTAATGTAGAGAATAAAACATTTAGGCTTTCTTTCCTCTCCTGTTCCCTTTCTACTTTCCACCCACAAATTACTCATAGGATGGTGCTATCATTAACCTCTATCATACTAACAACTGAAAACTGCTTTAGATAAAACATTTAAATTCATACTACATCAGAGAAACTGACCCACTCTATTTATTTAGGCATCTAACTTGTATATAAATCAAAACAGACATTCTAAACAAAGTGTATATTTTACCTGTGGACATGTCTTTGATATCTTACAAATAAATTTTTCCTAACCTAAGTCACTCTACAGTTTTACTTAATGTGTTGGGAAATACTGATGACAGGAGTGTTTAGATCATTATTTTAATTCTGATCAGAAGTGATCTTCTGAACCAAATCTCCCAGTTGTCTCCATTTACTGTGCTTGGGTTTAAATACACAGAGCAGTACTAACATAAATGAACTAGACTCTTTTTCAATGACATTAGATCAAAGGACTCATTTCGAAAATACATCTAACGTGCTACAGTGGTTAGGCAAGAGCAATATCTAGAGAAGTGCTTGTGAAACTACAGTCTACCTGCACTGAATGAATTTCACTTCTCATCATTATACTAAACATAATAAATTGTCTCCCTAATAGAGTCCAAATAAAAGGGTAAAACCCTATGGTACTTGTAATAGAGGGAGCAATCTTGGATTTGGGAAAAGATAACATTTTCAGTAATAACAAAATCAGGAGTGTTTTACGAAATCTTCTAACCATCAGAAACATACCAGTCATTCTGTATGCCACATATTGAGTTTTCATCATTTAAACCATGATTGTCTTCAAAGCAGTTGTAAACAGGAATGAGGTGGTGTGTGACTGTAACTTGCCTGATCAAGATAAAAAGCACTGCCATCTCGGATCTCTCGTCGCTGTTTGAGGTCTGTCTCAGTGGTGTCCCTTGACAGAGCAATATATTCAACCTCTCTCTTTGTCAGTTCCTGTGGACAACAAACTGAGGTTATTACAAAAATAAAACCACAACTCCAGTAAGAGAACTTTTAACAATAAGTCCAATGGTATAATTGTATAAAAGAGCTCCAGACAAAGCACAGTGATCTGAAATAACTTTCAGATCTAATATATCTTATTTTTAAAACGTTTACAGTGTGTTCTCCCTCGAACAAAATGGTTTGAATTTCTGCTCAATAAAGTTTTATTTTCCCCGAATCTATTCTAAAAACATAATAACCAGCAATATAGATGTTCAACTCAGCATCCATAAAGTCTTCTTTATGGCTAATTTTCTGGTTCTGGACACCAAGAAACAATCAACATCCACAAATCATGGATAGAAATCCAACTTTTCCATAAATTATTTGAAAGCTTCAATTCTGTCACTGCTCAGTAACACTGTGTGACACAGCTGCGATTATTACCTGCACATACTTTGTGAATATACTGATGAACTATATTTTTCTCACCACCTCTGCCCTTAATAACACAAGTTGCAGTTTACTTCTGTAAAATTATATA
This sequence comes from Tetrao urogallus, assembly GCF_951394365.1. Lineage (NCBI taxonomy): Eukaryota > Metazoa > Chordata > Aves > Galliformes > Phasianidae > Tetrao > Tetrao urogallus. The sequence goes on along the minus strand of NC_136813.1, from coordinate 30,169,302 downwards.
CTACTTCAAAAAGAAAAATCTTTAGGTTTGTTTTTTTTTTTTTTAATTTAAAAAAAAATAATCAGGAGTTCTACTTAGAAATTTCCATCTTAAAGCAAAAAAAGAAAACCAAAACAAAAAATAAATGTACTTATACCTGATGCTACTTCTTTATCTGAGATACTACGCATTCTGCAAGGAAACGATTGATGCTGACCTACCCCTAGCCCTTATCACTCATGGAAAGTTATGAGATCTCTCTTTAGAGACTTTAGATGTTTGGCAAAATAAAAAATTAATAAATGAAACAAAGTTATTAAAAAAAAGAAAAAAAAAACACCAACAAAACATGAGATGTACTTCCTCTACATCTTTTCTATATCTAGCTAGCTTAAAAAGCCACTAGTTTCTCTATGATGCATGTAGGTATAATCTTGTTTTAGTATGACTAATAGGAAAAAGAACAAAAGGAAGAATACAGGAGAGTTTTCTATAATAATTAGCCTTGTGTAGTAGTAACAGCAGACAGAAGTTCTCCAGGTGACACTGTTTCAATAAAGGGACCCCAGCAGGTAGCAGCTCACATGCAAAGATCAGTCCTCACACAATTGTCCTATACAGCATTGAAACAATAAGCAGCAATCTTTCTAATAAAGCTCAGGTGTATATACACGGTGGTGTAAACAAGGATACAGCCTATGTCCCATGCCTTGCTATCAGGTGTCTCCTCTTTTTAAGTTATACCAAACTCTCCTCATCTCTTCTAAGGAATGCACTGAGCTATCAAGTAGCATATCTGGTCTATTAGAGCATGAAATCTTTTTTCTCCTTTCCAAAATTCAAAATCATACAGCTTTCCTCTGAGAGCTTTACCTCTGAGAGCCAGTCTTTGAATTCCTTTCTTTTGATTTGAAAAGAAATGGCTGATCTTCATGACAACTGTTACACATCTCCATTCGTGATCCTTCTGCACAACCAGATCTTGGGTAGAATTCATGGCAGACAAAACCCTATGCACATTTCCTTTTGGAGCAGCCACCCATCCCCCATCCTGATCATTTAAAAACACAAATGCCTTTAATGTAAAATCTTGCACACAGTGCTGCCATGGTTCATGCAGATGGATGTAGGCAAGTTCTTCCCACATTCTAAGTGTGGATCACACGCACATCTCCACTTTCTGATCACTCATGATAACTGTTCCCAAACGTTATTTAGAACACTTCTTTCCCAAATCCTTTACTTCATATCTTTTTCTATAAAAAGAAGCAAAAACGATTTGTTGTCTGTAACAGTAGGCAGATATCTTAATCTTCCAACATACATAATGCCTAGAACAAACTGTTTCTCCATTTGTGATAGCATATGGTAACATAGTCTTCCAACTTTCTTTTTCCCTGGAGTTTAGGCAGAAGAACGTATTAAAATGCCTGCACTCTTTATTCATCTAAAACAAACTGAAGTGTGGAAAGAACCTTTACGGAAAAACTTATTTACCTCCTCAAGTTGCTTGCTGTGAAATTTCACAGTAATACTTTCCTCAGTTTGGCTAGTAGAGGAATATCTAACTGATGGCTAACTAATGTCTCTTTCTCCAAGAACTTAAATCAACATACATACCAGATACTGCATGGCAATAGACCGTCGCAAGGGCCCAGGAGGTCCGATAAGAAAGACATCCTGGCCGAGAAGATCTTTCTGCATTATCCATCTTAAATGCTGTACTACAGACTGCGCCAAAGAATCTGTCACTTTGAAAGAAAAATAAAGACAAGAACACAATAAGTCTAAAAAGTGTTAGAGACAGCTGGTCATCCATGCATTTTTTTGTTCTTTTCTCAAAAACTAAAACAAAGACATAAAGATGTGTTATCCTAAAGCCAGATAACAGAATTCTCTGCATTCTACACAATTTCTCTTAGGCTACTTACTTTATACAGTAGTTTATATCTTACCCACTGCCTTTCCCTCTTTGAAAATTGCTCTTTTAAAACAAGTAAAACAAAATAAAAACAGAAAAAAAGTTGATGATCTTAATTTCACACTGAGCTCATTAATGAAAAGACTTCTCAGCATCAGTTTGATATAAGAAAGACAAGCTGATTATCATTTGTAAAAGACTCATCCAGCCTACATCCCAATTCTTCTGTAAATCATGAACTTTACATAAACACTCTGCTTGCATCGCCATAAGTAGATTCATTTTCAGAATATATTTTATTTGGTACTTTCTTAAAAGCCAACTACAGTCCTGCTTATGTTTTCACACAGTAGCATGCACTAACTATCACAGAAAAGCAAGACTCATAGTAACACTACATGACTTATCAATACCATGTAGCTTCCAAAATCATAATGAAAACCAAATCAAAGCAGATCCACATATCCCTGTAAAGAATGCCATTGATTGTATTTAATATTTACCACATTCATTCAACTGCTGGCAGTACTGGAGAGCATGGTGTGCTCTGAGAGGGGGGCACTGTTCCTGCTGCCATACATCACCCACACCCCATACCTTCATGTAGCCCTCAGCACAGCACAGTCCTTCCTCAGATATGGGCAAAAAGCATTAACTAGCATATGAGGAAAGCAAGAGCACAAGCAAGTCAGGAGGGAGGTTTATTTATGCATGTGTGTATATGGCTGCTTTCAGAATAATGTGACAAGACCAATGAGAGGGTTTGAAGCAAGGGCCTCGAGGGAGGTGCCTGCAATGCTGGAGATGCATCCAAAATGCAGTAAGAAAGGAGTGTGAGAAGACAAAATCCTCACATTATTAATTGTTTATTTACCTTTTTTTTAGCATGTTTACTGGACTCAATTAGAAACCAAAATTTTAAGAAACAAGTCCTGTTTCTACTTTAGCTTTCCTGAGGCTGAAATAAGGAGAGTTCAAGGAAAGCAATCAAATTCAAGGAAAGCCCTCAATTCTCAGGGCTTCCAATTTGCCTTTGTGTATCAGAAAGACAATTCCCTTTTGTAAAACAATAGAAACAGCAGAAAATGATCCTGCGAGATTCCAGTAAGATGGTATTAGGGTGACTAAGGAAAAAATTAAAATTTTAAGTGAAGACTTAGATCTATCACTAAAGAAAACAATCAGAAATCTCCCATTTCCAGTGAAATCTGCTATAACCTCACCACCAATATCAGCAAGAGTAACATACACACATAAATAATCACAGAATGGCCTGGGTTGAAAACTCCCCAGGGTTTGACCCCCCAGGCTGCCCACAGCCACATCCAGCCTGGCCTTGAGTGCCTCCAGGGATGGGGCATCCACAACCTCCTCAGGCAGCCTGTTCCGGTGTTTCACCACCCTGTGTGTGAAAAGCTTACTCCTAAAGCAAGCAGCCTGCAGCACCCAGTATTCCCAGGAGGTCTCTCATCCAAGTATCCATGTACTAACCAGGCCCAACCCTGCTTAGTTTCTGAGATCAGATGAGCTTGGGCATTCCCAGAGTGGTGTGGTCGTGAATTAAACAAGTAACCTTTGTGTTAGGATCATCAGATTAACTGTAAACAAACATCTCAGGATTTGGTACTGTTTTTAAACAGCTGTCATTAATGTTCCTGGGATTACTGCATATACTGCTCTCTCAAGTGTTGGTGTGGTAAGATCATATGAATGAAGGCATACATTCCTCTTTACTGCAATACTGTTTTTATCCAAAAGCAATGCACATCACACGTACCACACACCACAGGCAAATGCAAATTGGTCCTTCACAGAGAACGTATTCATTTCTATGAGACTTTCAAGAGAAAACAAAATTCACATTAGATATAATTCTCATGAAATAAGGGCTAATGAAGCACACCAGACCCTAGCTGTCCAAATTCTGCTGCTTTAAAAGTATGCTAATTTGAAAAGCATCACACAGTGTTTTATGAAAGGTACCACTAAAATTCCAAGATACAGACAAAGATACAGACACATTCATTACAACTTCCACCTGTTGTATGAATGCACTGTGTGCATCATTAGTGCATTTCTTTAGCAACTGCTACCAAAAATAAAATAAAATAAAATAAAGGAAAAAAGGTACATTCCCTAAATTGGAGAAATAACCTTGCAAATCTTGCTGGAACACTGAATTCTTTTCACATCAAAAGTCACACATTTGAAGCATTGACACAGCATGACTGCAGGCGCCTCTGGTGTATTTCACTTAACATGTGCAGCTATCTTTTTTATTTTTAGGATGGCCTCAAGAAAAAAGAAAACAAAACCTCAGGTCAGACTTAAAAGCAGCACCATAAATAGAAACAGGATTTTAGAATGTTCAGTAGCATCTGTAAGACAAACTGTCATTTAAATGGGAACATGAGCATTTGAAATCTAACAGTCTTTGGAACATGACCGCCTCCCCCTCCCATGCAAACCTTAAGGCATTTCAGGATGCTTATGTTCCTCTAATTTCCTAACTTTGCTTTTGGAGAAAGGGTCACAAAAAGACACCGTTTCATACTGATTTGAAGTTACTAGAAAGTGGTTTCATTGCTTCATCATTCAAATAACTCTTCCCACATAAAGGTTACAGCTGGAGCAATTATAATGCATTTTTAAGTCACAGCCACCACACTCACCATCTGCAAACTCACTCAAAGGAAGCCCGTTATAAATAATGCTGAGAATTCAAAGAAAGTGTTCCCTTAGGTGAACAGTCATGACAACAGCTTCCACTTTTCAGTTCCTTCTATTTTAACGTGTAATACTTGTACATCTCTCCATATAGTAACCCTACTTCAGTTTCCTTCTAAAAATCAGAAAAATATGAAATTTTCTATGCATATGAAGTCTACATTGAACAAACTGCTCCCACAGCACATTATACTTTTCAAAAGAAACTTCAGATGCAGTATATTATATTGGATATTATTTCTATATATTAAGACTACTTTTACTGCGGTATCTGCACAGCAAACTTCTTGTGTCTACCAAAACTTGAAAAAAAAATTCTCACTATTCAAGTATTATATATTGACTTGACTCCAAGAGGCACATAATCATTTTCTGTGACATTTAGAAGACAAGGCAAATTAGCTGCAAAAGCATCAGCATGTATAATGCAGCAGTTTTTATTAATTATCCCATGAGTCAGATAACACCTAATGCAAACTGGGTTTACACAAGCTGTTCAGTGGCACTCTGCTGATTCGCACTAGTTGAGTAGCTGGCCCAATATTCTTAATCTGCAGGGTGGTGCATTGGAAGCCTCCGCTGTGTATTCTCAAAGACACCATCTGGCACATGCAGAAGAGTAGCCAGTGCTACAGTTTGCTGTTCCTGTTTATTGATGACAGCCAGAGAAAGAAATTGCCTTAGACCTCTTTTGAATATGTTGCAAGTGGTAAAACACCTAGCAGATCTTTGCAAACGTTTTGTAAAGTGAGCAATTAAAGCAGAATGGAGAAATCCTCCAAAGAAGAAAACACTGTAGACCAATTCTGAAGCAAATGCAGCAGCCACTGCTGTCTGATCCACAAATCAGCTTTTGATAAAACAAGATTGAAATGGATATGCTAGCCTCTGAAATTTTCCAGTTCACTCATATTTGAATTCGTGGCATATGCTACACTCATGAAGAAGTAACATTCAGTGGATAGCAGACTTGCTGTTGGCAAGTTGTAGCCCATCTACAGAAGAAATCCCATAAATGACAGATACCTCTTCCCACTGTTCAGATGCAAACAGACAAATAAATCAATTCCCAAGAATATCTAATCCAGATGTGATATAAAATATATCACAGCTCAAGTCTCTGTATAACTCTGGTTTGGTCAATCAAACAAAAACCAGCAGGCACTTAAAATCATAGAGTTAGGTTGCAAAGACCTCTAAGGTCATCTAGTCCAACTGCCAACCCACCACTTCCATGCCCACTAAACCACTTACCACTTAGAGGATACCACTGTGTGTCATTCAAACAAAATGAAAAAGACTACTGCATACTCACACCTTTGTTACAGCACTTGTTTAGAGTTCGAGAACGACTCCTTTTTTTCCAGGTGAGGCAAAAATCTGTGAGGGAAAAATGATCTCCCTTTTGTATAGTTACCAAGGGCTCCTTCAGCTTTACATACCATTTGCTGCACAGCCAGTGTAGGGGTGGCAACTCTATAACAGGAAGGAGGGCACAAAGAGAGAGGCCTTTGTCTACAGACACAAACATATCTTTAAAAAATGTTCAAAACAACTGAGCTCACCAGGACACATTTCACAGCTTTTGTGCGTTAGGGGGAAGGCAGGACATCTGAGCTGAAGAGGAAGGCCCTTACATGCAGCCTGCTTTCAGCTGCTTTCATCTAGCATTTTACAAGGAAGAAACTGTTGCTCTTCCAATTTTACACTGATGCACGGAACCCAAAGAGTTTTCAAAGACTCACAATGTGGTTGCATCACAGTCAGTTTTCATTGGAACGCTATTTTTCCTCATAAACTTTTCATGGAAACAGCCTTCATTCCAGCAGTTTTTGTTCTTGCAGCGGTAGGGCAACAATTAGTGAATCTTTGCAGGGGCTTAAAAAGGGGGAAGTTACCTCCTTGGATTAGACTGTAAATCTATTTATCATTAATTCCTCCAAGCCAACTGCTTCACAGGAAGGGATAAGATGTACACAGATAGATCACTGACTCCATTTGAATATAAATGAGAACATAAAGTAATCATGTCAAATCAAACAGCTTTTTGGAAGGAACACTGAATGGGATTCAAGAGACTAAGATTCTCTTGTTAACCTACAAATATGGAGTAAATGAAACTGTTATTAGCTGGATGTGTAACTCATAAGAAAATATATAGCCAGAGCAGTCAGATCAGCGTCCGACTGGTGGGCCATATTGTTCCTGCTTTTGAGCACAAGAGCTCCATCCAGTACAAACACATTCATGAGATTCAAGAAATGACCAAGAAGAATGATCAAAAATCTAGAAGACATGGAAAAAGATACTGGAATTCAGACTAGAGAAAAAATGAATTACAGAATCATAAAATCACAGAATCACCAAGGTTGGAAAAGACTTTTAAGATCATCCAGTCCAACCATCCACCTACCACCAATATTTCCTACTAAAACATGTCCCTCAGTACAACATCTAAACATTTCTTGAACACCTCCAGAGGCAGTGACTCCACCACCACCCTGGCCAGTTTGCTCCAGCATCTAATCACTCTCTCAGAGGAAAAGTGTTTCCTAACATCCAACCTGAAATTCCCCTGGCACAACTTGAGACCATTCTCTCTAATCCTATTGCTAGTCACATGGGAAAAGAAGCCAAGCCTCACTTCACCACAGCCTCCTTTCAGGTAACTGACAAGAGATAAGGTCATCCCTGAGCCTTAAAATCTTGTTAAATCTTAACAACTGTATTTCCAATATGCAAGACATAATTACAGTTAAAAAAGAAAACCAAACCAATTTGTACATCATGGTTATTATGAATCAGAAATATATCCGTACAGATCTAAATGTGGCAAAGCTTTTTCCCCCCCCAAACAAAATAATCATTAACTATTGGAAGAGATTGGGTCTGGAATCTACATCACTGACACATTTAAAGAATACAGAGGGTAAATATCTACCTTTATCTATAGTTAGGATTCAGCTGACTTTGCTATGAAGCACCAGGGACAGTCTTCAGCACCCAGACTCTTCCTGAAGATTTCTATGACAGTGTGCCACCCTCTGCTCCAGCCTTGGTATAAACAAAATAATGGGGATAATGATGTAAAATGCTGAGAGCCTTACAGACAAAGAAACAGCACTGAAAATTCTTGGTTAGGAGATAATAGCCAAGCAACATTACAGCTGCAAGACTACAAGAAAACTAAGTACTGAAATAATCACAAACTCTGACAGGAGACATCTTTATGCTAGGAGAAAAAGAAATGTATGACAAAAACCTTTGTTAACATGAAATTACAGTCATCTTGCAATCCAACCTGTCTCAGTAGTGTGTTGCATTCAGTTAACTTGCGGATTTGATGTAAACTAAAAAGAAGCAACACACGTTCCAGCGCAAATCTGAACGCTCTTTGAGCAAGAACTGAATGCACACACTTGTTCTCCTCTTCTGCAAATGGTGCATACCATTCCAGGACAAGAACACAGAGGCATCTTACTGTTAAGGCAATACTGATTAATAAGAAAAAGAAGCTGCTGACACCACTGATCCCACTACACAAAAATAGCTCTGATTTCCCCAACATTAGAAGAATTCCCCTTCAACAACATAATTTCATTTAGTGCTTCATTTAGTTTTCCTTCTCTATTTCATTCTCATATGTCTCAACTGGTCTAACTAACAACTTATATGACTTAACAGAGACACACTGAACCCCAGAGGTATATATGCATTTCACTTCTGAGGGGAGGGTGGCATAAAACCACAAACTGTTTGAAACTAACTTTTCCAAACGCAACAGTTACCTGTAATAGGAATACAGGCAAATTCCCAAATGCATTTGCACCTTCACACAGCAGCACCTACGTGGCATTACCACTGAACATCACATTTCCTGCCTTAATGAGGATTCTCTGTCATTATATAAAGCCTACATCAGGAAATTTTTGGTCAAGATTAATAAACACGAAGTAACACAAAAAGCCACACAAAGTTTCAAAGAATAATTACAGAGAAGATCACACTTTTCAGGCATGGTGGGATTTTAAAAATGTAGGTTTTGTTTTTGCTGATAAAAGAACAAGCAGTGCAAAACTAAGTGCCTGCCTTCTAGAACGTGTCAGACAGAAACCCCATTAACAAAATTCCCTTGCGTATGACTCATTTTTACTTGTCACTTAGAAAAATTTAAAACAATTCAGATTTTATGTACCTTTAATTATCATCTTCCAAGAAAAAGCCATTTGCCAACAACAGCAAAACAGTATTTTATATTAGCACACAAAATGGAGTGCTACATAGCGAGGTTGCAACGTACCTAGCAAAAAGCCAAAAAGCCAAACATCAAATCAGAAGGTAACCAGCAGCACATATCCTGTGTGTTTCAGCAAAATGTAATGACATTCAAAGAAAGACTTGAAATTTGATCAGTTTAATGTAGTAATAGAAAGAATGAAGTTACCTTAAACTTATCAATTAAAGATAAAATGACAAAGCCAAGATTTTGTAGGTACTTAATACGTTTACATTCTTTATTGTGTTACAATTTTTCCTCAAGGTTCCTAAGGCTATTTTTAAGCCTAGAATAATAATGTAGAGTTGAGAATAAGTTGTAACTTCCTTAAAATTTTCTGTATATTATAGATATGCACTTCCAATGTTACTGTATTTTACCATGGTTATTATCTGGCAGAATAACAAGAGCATTCTATCCTACACAGATGGTAAGCTAGAAAACTGCATTATTTGCAGTGCTAGTAAATGAACTGCCACTGCTTTAATTCCCTCCTCTTAGCTCTTACTCCACTGCAAACATCACGATGGCGACGTGACTCCAGACCTTTTCTAACCCAGTGAACTGGGTGATCAAACTATTTCTAGTCTTAGCTTAAAGTAAATGTGGTGAGAAACTCGAACAATTCAAATGCAGAATCAGTCCCTATAGCAAAATTTTAAAAGATATGGCATCTAAGCTTACAGATAAATGTAAGCATGCAACTACATTCATATATTTTACACCAAATATCTACAGCACAATCTTTTATATCGCAAAACAAAAACTCTCTTAGGGACAAATACACTCAGTAAGTGATGCCCGTACTCTACAAATGCCTCACAACAAAGGTATAATTGACATGGAGCCAATATAATCAACTTAATTTCAATAAGGGAATATAACCTTGTTCTCCGTGGTGATATAACCACAGAACTTAAAAATCATGGCATAAAAATTTCCTACATTAGAACTATATGAAAAAATACGTATTTAAGTAATAGAGATTTTCTGCTATAAGCACATGAATATTCTACCTTATTTAATTATAATTAATTTACTATTTAGATTCACAAGCAAAATCATGTACCTTAAATAACCCTTCTGTTCAATAAATGAATACTAATGAACAGCAGTATCTCAAGCATGCCAGTTATGATCATTCAAAAAGAGAAGCAACTAATAAGATATAATAATATGTAATTATTAGCAATGTAATAATTGTTAGTAAATTTTACTTTTGGTTGTAGAATCAGATTCTAGCTAAGATCCCACAGCTCTGTACAGTTCCACTGTAATACCTGCTTTCACTAGTTTTCAGCTTCTTCTTCCTTTAAAATCACTAACTAAAACAACATTCTTCTTTGATTTTATCAAGCATTTTCATACTCTCTCGCCTCTCATCAGTCCAAAGACCTGAAAGACATTCTGTTGTTGCAACAGAGTTAACATAAATGTTGCTGAAAAGTGCTTATGTACCAAAACTTGCAATAGTGTCTGCCACAGTTAGGAGAAGTGGAAGGTATGGAGGCATTGTTAAAATTAATGCTTTTGGTACAGCACAGAAAACAAGAAAATAAACCCATCTACAAGAAACTTCAATAAGTGAAACTGATCGCATTAGTCATGGATACAGATAACTAATGTATCTCATGATCAAATGAGAAAGTATAGGAAAAAGTGAAACACAAAAATCTATCCTCTAAGAAGCTACGTAAAGAAATAACACAGAGCAGCATTTCTCAACTGCCTGGCTGCGTTCCCAGAGAGCTCACAAGGTGTGGGAAGCGCTGTTACACTCAGAAACGGGAATCCTTTCTCAACGGGCAACCCCATAACAGCAAGGATTGACACGTGGCATAAGATAGCTTTGGTAACTTCCATCACCTTGAAGAAAGGTGTCACAGTGTCATGCTTAATGGGGCACAGGAACTAAGCAGTCCATAATCCAGATGCCGAGCATCAGCCTGGCATACCAACCTGCTGGCAGACCTCAAAACTAATCACTGGCCGAAAGCAGATAAAATCTCCCTTTTTCTGTTCCTGCTACATTTCTTGAAGGACAAGCAGATCAATACATGTTAATTTTTTATGCATCTAATGTTTATATTAAATGCAAAGGAGTTGCAGAAATGTTTTATATCACAGAAGAAAGGCTGCATTTCAAAAAAGAGGAGAGTTAAGAAACTTAGCTAAATATGGCAACTCTAACAGAGGTCTACTATCCCACAGTTACTAAAAATAAGGAAGGCCTGACAAACCCAAGTACTATTATCTAAGAATGCTACAATATAAACCTTCACACAGCAGTTTCTGCCTTCTCCAATACTGTATGCCTGTAACACACTTAGTGAACATCTCTCACAGCAGTTATCTGCCATTCTGCCAGCTATGTGGCCAGTCTACTGTCAGCCAGTGGCAAGTCTACTCTTGGTATTATCGACACCACCTCTGTAAACCAAAAAGAACCACAGAACCGTAGAAAGATTAAGGTTGGAAAAGACCTCCAAGATCACCTAGTCCAACCATCGGATCGTGACCACCATTCCCACTAAACCATGTCCCTCAGTGCTGTATCTACATGCTTCTTAAAAACTTCCAGGGATGGTGACTTCATCACCTTCCTGAGCAGGCAATCTTCAGCACTCTCTGGGCCTGGGCCTCCAGACAGTTTTCTACCCAGGTAAGAGTACAGTTGTCCAAGCCATGAGCTGCCAGCTTCTCCAGGGGAATAGTATGGGAGACAGAGTCAAAGGCTTTACTGAAGTCTATGTAGACAATCATAGAAGATCAGGTTGGCTAAGCAGGATCTGCCTTTCATGAACTCATGCTGGCTGGGCCTCATCTCCTGGCTGCACATGCCATGTGATTGCACTCAAGATGATCTGCTCCATGACTGTCCCCAATACCGAGATCGGGGTGACAGGTCTGTAGTTCCTCCAATTCTCTTTCTGATCCCTCCAGTCTCAAAATAACCTCTCATCCCACCCAAATAAATCTGCAGTTTTCTTGGTGTCTTCTTCAAAAATGTCATGGAAAGCAAATTCACTGGAAGTGAATGGCTACACTCATATTCCAGCTGTAGGACCTTGCAAGTCTAGGGAGGACAGTGACTGGGAGTTCTCAATGCATGGCCATGTCTAAGCATAGCCTAAGGACTACATAGCCTTTTAGAACAGCATGTGTGTTTGGTTTTAATCTGAAATTTTGTCTGTGTGGAAAAATCAGGTGGTTTTTGTTGTTGTTTTCTTTGTTTGTTTGTTTTTAAGTTTTGGATATCCAGTAGCCTTTACGGCTATGTGGAAGCACTGAACAAGTAGCAAGTGACCATTCTAGATCCACAGGAAAGAATTGGCCTGAACTGCCCTAGGAAACGCCACAACAAAACTGTGATTTCCTTGCTGATCCAAAAGGAAAAGTTGGGAAGCACGTAGCCTCAATAAAAAGGAGGAAATGCAGGAAATACGGGTGGCTACAAATGTGTGGCATTTTTAATAAGGTACCAAAACGTAATGTGAACTAATTGCATATATACATATGCACACTGTTAATCTGCAGAGTTGCCAGTGACTTTGCTAAGTATTTGATAGTACTTTTAATCATTGTGCAATTGATTTCTCATTAACTTGATGAATTTTGAAAGTCTGCTTACAACAATAATATGATAACCTAGAAATAGTAAATAGCACAGTAGGAAAACCTCACACATTCGCCATATAGTAGAAAACTTCTACGACATACTGCAACTGAATGATAAACAGGTACAGCTCTGTGATCAAACAATTTGAGCTTCATGAAAAGTAATTAATGAAGCAGTCAAAATATGTAAACATACATGAATCCCTGTACCTTCCCATATATTATAGTGACAAGATACGGTCAAAGTTAGGACATTCCAGTATAATCTGCTGAACCTGAGGTATCTTAAAGAGCTCAGTAAAGAGAGCCTTTCCTAGTGTACATTATTTTTCAAACCACATTTCTTAAATAATTTCAGTAAAATCAGTAGAGCGACTAGAGGAAGTAAAGTTTTTAGAACAAAACCTCAATGTCACTTCACAAGGAAAGCAGATTCTTACTGTAGTTCTGTGGAACAAGTTCTGGGTTCTTCGGTGTTTTGAGTTTAAAAGACACATCTCCAATAGTGACAGTATCACCTGAAAAAAAGAGAAAAGAGTCTTTTAGTTCCTGTATACTTTTGCTGTGTAGAATATGTTCATATTAAGTTTACATCACAGGCCTGCAGTGGTAATTGAGAGCCATTAGTTTACCAGTCAGGCTCTGATTCTTTTCAATAGGTCAGGTATCAGCTAAATTTATATCCAATAAATATTCCTCATCTTCTTCCTTCCACAGCTAACTTTGTTGGGAGCTATGGAAGTCAAGCTCACTATAGAACCCTGTTCCAGATACATTGCTTGTTTCTTCAAATGAAATCCTTAGCTTGTTTGTCTGCAGAAACAGCAGTAAGAAATACTTGTAGGTAGACCATGCAGGAAGGGCCACATCACTCCCATTTATAGGGATAACGACTTCCTCATTTTCAGGTAGCCTGAAATGGAGTCTCTTGGAGGTACAAAACTTTATACTCATGCCAATGCTCTCTACCTGCACTCCCCAGCTTGCAGCTGAAGAATTTGCTACCTTTTCAAGGTTAGAGAAGTCTTGCACATTTCTTGCTCTGGATTTCAATAAAACTAAAGCACCTGGCATGTAATTTACTACTTAATTCCTAGGACCTGTCTTGTCTGTCCTTCTGCACTGGCAAGCTTGAGTTAAATTGCAGGGCATGCCCTGTGTACTTTCTCACTGAAATCAGAACTGAAATCTAGCTTGAGCCAGGAAATGGGTAAGCCAAAACCTGTGAGGCCAAGAGAACAAGCTGCAGACTGCTAACAAACTCAAAGGGGAATTTTTCCTGTGACCATGCTAACACAAATTCAGAAGTATAAAGACCACAAAGCTAAGTAAAATGTTGTTTTTGCCATTATAGTTGGTGAAGATCACATCAGCTTCGCTGCCTAACAGTGTGTAGATGGAGAGGAGTGCAATGACTGCCCCATGGTGCAGCAGTCCGATTACACCACCTTTCCATGAACTGGGGCCAACCATTTTAGAACCATTTATGCTTGTGTTTGTTTGAGAAATGAGATACAGAAAAGACGCAGCTCATGAACGAGATCTAACTCCAAAAACTGTTTTATTGGTTTGCCTGACAGCAACCAGGGGATGCGTAAGGAATAAATGAGTTCAGAAGGCTGATGTTGGAATTGGAAAGGGGAATGCTGAAGAGGAAGTTTGTCCAAACTGACAAAGGCAATCAAAATGGCTCCCACACATACAGCAGCTCTCCTTTTGTATTTTGCACTCCAATGTGACCCATTACCGGCACACCCAGATGTAACTGCAGATCTCACAGCACTGAGAATTCACAAATTCTGATGTTATTCAAATGAACCATAGGAAATGTTACACATTTAGAACTGGATTCACAGCAGCCAGTGAGGAATCACCTACAGCAACAACCAGGAGGCAATGATGAAAGGATTACAGATCATTTCCTTTCAAATTGAAATGCTTACCAATGCCCTGAGCCTGGGATTTCCAGCCTCACATATATGCCCACTCTTGGGCCTTCATGTTCCTCCTGAAGCACAAATAATCACCCCAAAACATTTTTCCTTAAAATATCAGCAGATGACATATGATGATGGTTGCTCTTACATTTTATGCAACAATACAGCACTTAAATGACTTTCCAGAAAGTGGGAGACAACAGCAGTACTGCTATTTAGAAGGTGGCCAAGGGTTCATTCCTGGTCCTGAGCCCAAGTGTCACCAAGCAGCTCCCACTCTCCCTGCCTAGAGCTGAGCACCCTTCTCTTCCAGACTCATGCAGGAACCAGGAAGCGCAATGGTCCAAAACACCAGGGGCTAAGCTAACTATTAAGCAGCAGTCCAAGGCTTCAGAACATTTCCTGGCTCTCCTTGAACTGCAGGACTGGTATTTGCACTCTGCAAATCAGAGTACTATGCCCTCTTCAGCGTGACGTGTTCAGTCACTCCAAAAGACCAGCAACAGGTCAGGGGTGTTGTGCCTGTTGTGAGAACTGCTACGTATTTTTAAAGAGCTGACAAATGAAAAACAACCACTTACAGAAGTAAGACACTGCAGGCTTTGAAGCTCCCAGGATTTTTCTGTCTTCTCTAAGATTAAAACTAGAAAAACTGTTTTACTGCACAGCCGTTGTCTCCTGTTCCCTTTCCTCTGCAGTAGCTCCAACCACTCCTTCTCACTGGGAAACAGCTAAAGGGTTTACCAAAATGCCTCCAAGTTTACGAAAACATCCTGCAGGCCCACTGCTTCCTGCAAAAATTGACACCTCTCTCATTAGCTCAGCTAGGAAGAATTTGATCATTCTAAAAAGAGCAGGTTGCCTGATATATCCTTAGGAAACCACTGCCAGGGTTTTTTTCTTCTTCTCACCGTTCATCAGCCAACATGCAAAGAGACAGGAGTACATGACTAATGAGCTTCTAGCTGAAATCACCTCAGCTCAAGTTGTAAATACTCTTCCATACATATACAGTCTTCCAAAACATAGTAGGGACAAGATGCCAGATGCTGAGACAACAAAGTGTCAGACTTCTTTAGCACGCTGGAATGATGATATCATCTACATAAGAATGCTTTAATTACCAGTTTTATTGGCACTGAAAACCTCAGTTGATTTTCCAGAATCTAAAATTAAGAATAAATAAATAAATAGATAAATAAAAAGTAAGTTAATTTGCTCTAGGTAAAAAACAGAGAATGCATCTCTTCTGGCAGAATTTACTTCAGACCCTAAGATGCTAACACCTGATCTTACCATTTCCAAAAATTCAACAAGTATTCCAGCCATAAATGGACCCTGCAAAGTAAGGTAGGAGGGAACTATATGAAAGCAGTGGAGAGAGCTAAGCACACCAAATCCCTAACGCAAGCTAAATACATTTGTCTTTTAGGTTTTGTCTCTGCCTGGAGACAAACATTGCCTCAAACTCCCATCTGTCCACAAAGCAAAAATATTAGCCATGTTTAACAGAAGTACAAGCAATATCAAACCAAAACAGCACTGTCTGTTTTCCTAGCTAAATGAGCACAAGAGGGATTAGTACGTTAATCTTATCACACACTTCCACCTGGGCTATATTTTCTTGTCTAATTCGTTTCTCCTACATTCATTTAAAATCTCATGTTTGGTTATGCCATTTCTACTGCATTTCCAAACTCTGTGAGCAGAGTTGTCAGCCCAGATAGGCTCTCTCCAACATTACACCAGCTGGCAAGGAACTGACAACAGCCTGCCTGGTAGAAATGTGGTGTTAAATCAGCTGGGCTTGTCATTTGAGAACATGAATCTCAAACAATTTTTCTCCATTGCAAATTATAGAATACTCTATAAATACTTCAGTTCACAAGCTACTGCTGTACTACCATGCACAAAAGCTACAGAGGTGAAGAGGTGGAGATGTGCCCTGGTTTCTTATCTCTCACATAGAAACTAGCAATCTTAGCTGTCACGGTCTTCAGGGAAAACAGTCAGTGCCTGATGTACAAAGAGATATGCCAGCTAACATAAAGCAGTTGCCAAATAAGCCAGAATCTAAAGGTAAGTGGGACATCCCATTCAAGGACTGGTCAGTATACAGTGGCAGCAGGCAGAGCCCCATGTGATACGGGTCAGAAATTCAGGGCACATAAATACAGTGACCCAATAATAGGAACTGCAAGAGACTCTCCGAAAAAGAGTTATGAAAACAGCCTCAATACATGCAGTGAACTCTTCCTAGAACATACTGCTTGGACAGATCTGACTTGCTGTGAGACAGGAGTTAACATGCATATCCAGCTAGCCAGTAACCACAGTGCACTGATTATGATGTATCTTTTCTCCAGAGCCACACTGTAGATAATAATATATACATCTGCTTTTTCCCATAAAAAAAACACAAGAGCTCTTCAGGTGAGCAGGCCTATGTCTTCCACAGTCTACTGAGGGCTTCTGAAGGGAAGGGTAGCAGTTCTTGCTCCAAGCCCTGCCATGCAGCTGAAGGCTGGCCAAGCACTTTGGTAGAGCACCACTGACAAATGCCCTGTGCTTTTTATCCTCCCTGGCTCCTCCTATTGACTGCAGCCAGGCACAGAAAAGCAGAATCACAAAATCGTTGAACACCCCATATTGGAAAGGATCCGAAAAGATCATTGAGTCCAACTCTTGGCTTCACTCAAAATTCTTTATCTGAGAGCACTGCCCAGATGCTCCTTGAACGCCAGCAGCTCGGGGCCATGCCCACTGCTCTGGGCAGGCTGCTCCATGCCCACCACCCTATAGTAAAGAACCTTTCTTTAAAGCCCAACCTGACCCTCCCCTGACACAGCTCCATGCTGTTCCCTCAGGCCCTGTTGCTGTCACAGAGAGCAGAGGTTAGCGTTGCCCCTCTGCTCCCTGTAAGGAGCTGCAGCTGCCATCAGGCCTCCCCTCAGCCTCCTCCACACTGAATAAACCAAGAACATCCACATCTCCTCATATATCCTGCGTTGTAGACCCTTCACTATACTTGTTGCCCTCATTCAGATAATAACAGTTTTATGTCCTTCTTATGTTGTGGCACCCAGATGCACCCGGTGCTGCAGGTGATGCCGCACAGCACAGAGCAGAACAGACAATCCCTCCCCTCACCCTATGGCAATGCTGGACCTGCTGCACCTCAGGGCACGGTTGGCCCTTTTGGCTTCCAAGGCCAAAGTTCTGGTCAAAAAACACTTAAATGCTAACACTAGCTTCAACTAGTATCAACTATCCTTCTTCTCCTCTCCTCCTCCCAAGACAAGGAACTTTCTCTACTTGTATTGTCTTTTTCTATGTGGTGAGAAGAAAAATATATTGTTGTTTAATTGAAATTATTTACAGCGACACTGGCCATATTTGAAGAGAGACTGATTACATCTCAATTACTATTTAATAATAAGAAAGAAAATAATAAATAGCCCTTTCAAATCACAGAATCACAGAAGCAACGAGGTTGGAAAAGGCCTACAAGATCATCCAGTCCAACCATCCACCCATCACCAACAGTTCTCACTAAACCACGTCCCTCAACACAACATCCAAACGTTCCTTGAACACCCCCAGGGTCGGTGACTCCACCACCTCCCTGGGCAGCCCATTCCAGTGCCTGACCACTCTTCCAGAGAAGTAGTATTTCCTAACGTCCAGCCTAAATCTCCCCTGGCACAGCTTGAAGCCATTCCCTCTGGTCCTATCACCAGTAACAGGAGAGAAGAGGCCGACCCCCAGCTCACTACAACCTCCCTTCAGGCAGTTATAGAGAGCAATGAGTCTCCCCCGAGCCTCCTCCTCTCCAGGCTGAACATTCCCAGCTCCTTCAGCCGCTCCTCATAAGCCCTGTGCTCCAGACCCCTCACCAGCTTTGCTGCCCTTCTTTGAACCCGCTCCAGGGCCTCAATGTCTTTCCTGCAGTGAGGGGCCCAAAACTGGACACAGTACTTGAGGTGCGGCCTCACCAGAGCTGAGTACAGGGGAAATATATTAATGTATTAAATAAAGAAACTCACAGCAAATGAGAACACCCTACATAGTTGTATACATGTATTTAGACTTTGGATAAGAATTCTGCACAAAACAGTTCCAACCTCTTGGGAAAACCTTTCTGTAATCAAGGTTTTTACAAGATTCTACAACAAAGCTTGAGGAATGCTGAGCTTTTAGACAGCTAAGATGATTGCCATTTGGCCTCTTTAGTCCTGAACATATGTGAGATTACCACAGTCCAACAGCAGTCTTAACGTATTACACATTCACTTGTATGCAGACCATCCATCTGGACTCAAAAGCCAAAAACAGCAAAAGCACATTAAAACCGTGAAGGTGCTAAGCTCCACTAACATTAATTTTTGTGGGATTAGATCACATCTGCTAGAATGAAACAGTTTGATTTCTAAATTATATTCAACTGCGTATTTCCAGGTTTTAATTTCAATACATTATGAAGGAAAAAAAGAAAAAAAAAAGAAAAGAAAAAGGCTTTCATTTGACATTTATCCAGCACCTGAGCACACGGGTGGCCCATCCTCGAAGTGCCAACTTTTTTCTTTATGAAACAGAAATTAAGCTTTCAAATTCTTTTTCCTCAACTTCTGTGAATACATTATTCAGTCTTTAAAACGCCTAATGCCACAATGCTCTCACATACCTGAAATACAAATTTCAGAATATATCTTAGTAACTTGCTTACTGTATCAGAAAAATGCTAACCTAAATGCTAAAATCAATTACCAAACAATCTTTGAAATACTGGCTGGAAGGCACTCTGAATATAATCTTCTCCAGCTTCCTGCTCAACTTCAGCTTATAACCAAGGCTAGATCACATTATCCAAGGCCCTGTCTTGGTCTCAGAAACCTTCAAGGATGGAGATTCCAAAGTCTCTCCACTTAGCCTCTTGTCCTGCTGCACTACTCTGCTAGCAAAAAGGTTTGTTCTGCTGTTCACCTTGAACCTTATAAGACTCAATTTGTAAGCACTGCCTCTTGCTATATTATTTGCCACTATTAGGTAGTTAGACTTCATCTTTGTAACCCTAACTGCAAGTTGCAAGCAGACTTCTCCTCTTTTCCTCTCCCTTCCTTGCAAGACTATCAAACCTAGCTCCCTCAACTTCTACTCACCATCTGGTGCTCTAGGTCCCTAATAGTTTTGATAGCCCTGAAGCAGACTTCAGTTTCTCAGTATTGCCCTAGAAAGGGAACTCACAACTGGACACAGCATTCCAGGTGGAACCTCAGTAGAGCATTCTAGAGATGAGCCCACCCTTGCTCCTCCTGATCTAGCCAAGCCTGTAGTTTGCTTTATGCTATGAGGGTAATGTTGGCTCACATTCAACCGCACATCCACCACAACCCTTCAATCTTTTCAGCAAAGCTGCTCCTCAGCCAATCCCTTCCCAGCCTGTAGTGCTATAACACAGTAAAACTGAAGTAGAACTGGCAGAACTTCACACTACTCCTTGAACTTTTGGAGGTTTCTCTGGTCCCAAACCTCAAGTTTAAGGCCTTTCCGGACTTAAGACCTGCAGTTTACAGAGCACAGTGGTTTCATCCCTACATAGCACATGGTACTTCCTACAGTCCTTTTCTGTTGCCTGTCCTTATTTCATTTCTGTATACTCCTTTTTCGTGTTTTAGTTCATTGTGAGGTTTTCCGCTTGACCAAACAGACTTCTTACTGAAACACCAAATAAGTGTTTCCTATTTGGGATATATCCTACACCACGGGATTATTTGTTTGTGAGCTGCCTTTAAGTTTTCTTTAAAAATGGTCCCCCTCTCCTTGGCATTTGGCTGTTATCAAAGGATTTTACCTGCAGGTCTCCTGAAAAAGCAGAAGTCTGCACTCTCCAAGCCCAGAATCTGAATTCTGCTGCTCACCTTCCCCAGCCTTGCTCCAGCTTCTGAGCTCAGTCATTTTACAGCCCCAGAGATACAGGCCACCATCTATAACCAAATCGGTCAGTTCTCCTCTACTTGTGAGCAGCAGACAAAATGTTACCCTTGGCTAGGCTCTCTGGCATATATACTGCAAAACTGTTACCAGCACTGTCTAGAAATCACTAAAAACTCATGCAAATACCAGACTGCCCTCCCAGCAGATGTCTGGATGGTTGAAATCCCCCACTAGTGTGAGGGCCCAGGAATGGGAAGCTTCTGCTAGCTCTCTGAACACCAGCTCACAACATTTTAAAACCGTACGAAGATTCTTAAAGTACAATTTGCTCAGTTCAGAAAAGCCAGGCTATCAAACTAATCTAAACAGAGCACAGATATCAAGTAAAATGTCAATAATGTGTTTCAATTAAAAAGAAACTATGACTTAAAATAAATAGTGAGTTGTTTTGAAAAGTTCTTAGATACTGAGAAGATAATAACGCAGATGAAACAGCCTTCAAAATTCACTGTGGCATTTCCTGTGCAACCATTCTGAGTTTGTTAAGCAGGTTTGACTTCGGCCTCATCAATTACAATGGGCATCAACAGGTGCCTTGACTGTAACAGTTGCTAAACAGGAAAGCTTAAATTTTGAACGCCTGCCAAACAGAAAAACTTGGAAGCTATTTACTGACATTTACTCATGGGAGCAACTGTGAAACCCTACTGAAGACCACAAATACTCAGAAACTTATCTGCCTGGCAGCTCATCCCCTTCTTCCAGCCGTATCTGTGAGTCTAATAAAAGACATCGGGTTTTCTGCCACCTTCCTTTCTTAAATGTTAGAATAATTTTACATAACTCGGGCATAACTCCATACACTTCCAGGGACAGTTGGCTTTAAAAGTTCCCATCTACTTTTTCTGCCTTCTCAGCTGCACTGATGCAACAAGCATAAGGCCTTGCAGTAAATTAGATCACTGGAGTAATTGCAGCCATCACAAAGTCCATAAATACAATTAAGGATGCAACCAACAACAGCATGAACATTGTCTTTCAGATTTCTCTCAAACTTTACCACTGAATAGCTCTAGCAGTTCTTTTGTGGCCTTCTGTGCACCAGCAAGACAAATCTGCTTTATAAAGGCAGAGTTAAAATTGCTGAGCATGACTCTTTCACATAAAACAGGACAAAACAGACAACAGTTCCTCCCTTACGCTTAAAAACTACCATCACAGAGAGTAAATCAGATCTGGCAGGGATGTCAGATCCAAATTACTGCACACTCTACAATTTGCTCTTTGCCTGACTGTTAACAGCTTCCAGCCCTTACAGAAATAGTTTCCTTTTCAGTAGCAAAGAGACATGCAACATCAAGTCTTGCTATTAGTGCAGCCCCACAGAAATATCAGAAATCCATTTTGCATACATAAGTTCAGATCAGCTCTTCAGATCTCAGTAATCCGAGAGGAGCAGCAGGGCCTGTAAGACGACAGGCAAGCATATTTAAAATAAGATTTAAAAAATAAAAATTAAGAAAAAAAAAACCAGAAAATTAAGAATAAATAGGATCAGCACCTGAGAGAGCAAATAATCCTATTATCATCCATTTTCCTGTCTCTAACAGCTATGAGATTGTCTGGAGTTTTGAAGCAAGAGATTTAAATCTTCCTACCAAAACTACCACCACTATTAAATGTAACGGGGAATATTTTCCTTATTCATACAGCATGCTCACATCCAGTTATATCCCATAACACTGAATTTTAGGAAGTGCTTTCAGTAATTCTGCTATTGACGCACTTCCATTTCACTGAACTTCTTGCTCACCAAGTCAGTCACCACAACTGACCTATCATCATCAGGCACTTGTTTCACAAACTGGTTACTTTGTTCCTTTTCATTCCTGTTTTTAAAAAGAAATAACCCCAGCTTTCTTTCTGTATTTTTTAAAAGTTAAATACTTTCTATTCAAGAATTCTTTCAAGAACTTCACAGTTATCTATTCTTCAAAGGCTCCTCGTGAAGGAAGCAAATACATATACCAGACACGAACAAAGTCAAACAACAGAAATGGAGGTAAATGGCATTGAAGGGGCCTTCAGAAAGCACCCCTCACCAGAACCCCTTGGCAGCATTCTGTTTCCTTAATTCACAGCCGCTCATTGTAGGCTTTATATTTAGCAGTTTGATGCTTCTGGCTTTCGTCCCGAGAAGTGCCCGCTACCATGGGCATATGTCACCACTTTTGAGCGGCAGTTCTGCTCTGCTCAGGCCCAAAGGGCATCAGAGGACACTCCAGGGCAGCCCGGGTCATCTTCCCAGCACACACACTGCTCAAGGTCAGCTGCACGCTCACTGCCACCGCTGATGGGAATCCCTTTTTGAACCACCTGCCTCGGCAGCCCTGACACCAGCCACAAAGCACAGAAACGGCGGCTCTGCAAGAACTAACTTGACTGAGGAGAGCGATGCTCACAAGCAGGGGCTGAGTCTCTGCGGGCGAGACGTTTTGGAAGAGAACACCGAGCCAAGACACTGCCCTTCATCTCATACGGCACCCAGTAACGTAAGGGCAAGCAGGGCCCATACCGCAGCCGGGACAGCCGCGGGCCCAAAGGGCTACCGGCAGCCTCCGTGGCTCCCCGCTGCTCGGGGCTGAGCACCGCAGCGCCGCTCCCTGAGCGCACGCACGGAGGAACTCGGCGGCACCGCGCCCGGCACGGGGGAGAAGGCCGAGGGGAGCCGGGGACGGGTGTCGGCGGGGTGGTTACCTGAGCCGTGCAGCGCCCGCACCTCCAGGCGGCCGGGCCGAGCCGCGGCCGCCCCGCCGGCCAGCACCTGCCGCAGGAGCAGGCGGACCCTGCGCGCAGCAGGAGCCCCGGCCCCGCCGCCCAGGCACAGAACCCGCGACTGCATGGCCGCGGGCAGCGCCGGGCCGAGGCGGGGAAGGGAAGCGCCGCCGTACAAAGTCCCACCGGAAACTGCAGCCGGGCCGGGCGGCGGCCGGGGCGGGCAGAGCCTGCGGGGATCTGAGCGGCTGGGGGGCTGCGCCATCACCGTCCTTCCACTCCTCGCAGCACGGCTGAAGCTGGCATGGACCTCTGGGTCCCTCTGCTCCAGCCCCTGCCCCAGCAGGGACACCCAGAGTAGGGTGCCTAGGGCCACGTCCAGGTGGCTCTGGGAGATCC
Source organism: Tetrao urogallus (assembly GCF_951394365.1). Lineage (NCBI taxonomy): Eukaryota > Metazoa > Chordata > Aves > Galliformes > Phasianidae > Tetrao > Tetrao urogallus. The sequence goes on along the minus strand of NC_136813.1, from coordinate 30,145,736 downwards.
CCAGGGAGGAGACCCCCCCAGCCTCTGGGCAGCCTGTGCCAGTGCTCTGTTACTGCACAACACAGAAGGGCTCCTGGTGTTCAGAGGGAACCTCCTGTGCTCCAGTTTGTGCTCATGGCCTCTGGTCCCGGCACCGGGCATCACTGACAGAGTCTGGCTGCAGCCTCTGGCACCGTCCCTCAGGCGTTTATTGGCATTGATGAGACCCCCCCCCGAGCCTCCTCTACTGCAGCCGAGCAGCCCAGTGTCACTCAGCCTCTCCTCATATTTGAGGTGTATTCACTTCTCTGTGTCCCATTGGAAAGGAACTTCTTTTAAGAGGCCTTCCTGTGTGTAAAAACTCAGAACACAGAACTACAGTCCATAAAACACTGGACAAGGCTAGTCTTAGGACATAACCTATGTTTTTGCTTCTAAGCAGCTGACCATATCTTACTGTTTCATAGAGGAACAATTTAAAGTTTGAAGCTTTTAAGCAGGAAAAGTGAGAATTTATGTAATAAAAGGGGTAAAAAAAAAAAAAAAAACCAAAAAAAAAACAAAAAAACCCCACCAAACTTATTGCCATATCAGCTGGCAGGTTTAAGTTCAGTAAGGATGGTTGGAGTGCTATCTGTAAGAAAGACACAATTTTTATATGAAAGTGACTGAACCCCGTGACTGGAGAAGCTTAAAACACCCCAGAAAACAAAGTATGGGCAGCAGCTGCTGAAATAAATTTACATGTAATAGATATTTTCTAATTTTAATTTCTTAAATTCTATCACAACATGCTGTATTAATATGCCCTGTTGTCCCAGGACCACATATTTGATATATTAGTAGAAAAAAAAATCGTATTGTTTTTAATTTTATCATTTAAGACAAATTCCTAGAAAGTGATGTTTTATACACAGTTTAGGTTTGAGATTTTCATAACGTGGTATGAAAATATAGATCAAATTATTCTTATTTTAACTGAAGTTACAAATTGAATATATTTAAAAGATTGAGAGTAAAATAGAATAATTCATTACAGCCTGAAACTTTCATTAGGCTCCAGTGTCAACAAAAAATACTAATTTCAAGGGAAATCCACTTGCGTCTTGGATCTTGGCACTAATAAAAAAGAAGATAGATAGTGAGGGAGCCCAACCAAAGGTTGAAACTGGAGTCAAATCACCAGCTTTTTTATCTGTATCTCAGTTTTTAGATATCTTGGATTTAATTCTCCAATAAATTTCCCATTTCTTGCCTGTTTTAAGCATTGAACAGTTATCCCAAAGGACAACTGCTGAAGAATAACTTGATAATCTGTTTAAACATAGACAAGTTAGACTTCTAAGCCCTGAAAAATGATGTTCTGAGTTACCAGTATTTAGTCCTATACACATTTCTGCAGCTCAACATTATGCTCTAAACACTTCAGAATGATGAGATGAGGTGAGATGGGAAACATGAGTGTTTCCCATTGGCTATCATGTTGTCTGTGTATAAATTCTTTTCTTAGTACCTAATGTAGGTTTTTGAACCTCCTTTCTGGGTCTAAGACATGTTAAACTAAATTGAAACATCCTTTTATAGACATTGCCCTAATTTCTTGTAAACTGAAATCTTGAATGCTGAAGGCCAGAGATAGCATGTGAGCTACTGTGTTCAGTTCCAGGCCCCCCAGGACAGGAGAGATGATGAGCAGATATGGGAAGGAGTCTAATAGAGGGCCACCAAGATGATGAAGGGCCTGGAGCACCTCTTCTGAGGGGAGAGGATGGTAGAGCCCGGCCTGCTCAGCTGGAGGAGTCTCAGGGGGATCTCATCAATGCCCTTTCTTTTATGTTTTGTTTTGTTTTTGTTTTTGTTTACACTGAGAATGATGAGGCACTGGCCCAGGTTGCCCAGAGAGGTGGTGGATGCCCCATCCCTCGAGACAATCAAGGCCAGGCCAGACAGGGCTCTGAGCAACCTAACTGGGCTGTAGGTGTCTCTGTTCATTGCAGGAGAGTTCAACTAGGTGACCCTTAAGGGTCCTTTCCAGCTCGATTCTATGAAACAATAAGATTTCTCCAGATTTTGTACAGGTACTTTCAGCCTTTTTTAAATCCTCACTGTATTTGTACATATATACACCTGTCAAGCTAAATGCTTTCAATTTCAGCTCTTTCTGAGTCATATATCTGTGAAATGTTTTGCCTTTTAAAACATTATCTTAAGATTCTAAATTAGTCAGCTTTTCCAAAACTTTAAATTCAGCTTTAAGTACAGCCTCGAATTTCCATTTTAGCATAAGAAAACTATTTTTACCGATTGTCAAGCTATTGCTGAAAAAGTTCTAAGGGGAACATTGCCATCTCTCTGCATAATTATGAGCAGATATTTTATTGAATGTATGTGTGTATGTGTGTGTATATATATATATATATATACACATACACACGCAAGCAATCAGATGTGTAACTTGAATGTTGCGTTTTTTATGCCATATTGTCAGTTATTAACCACTAAAAAATCAGTACAAATTAATAAAATGAGAGTATAGAACCTGCCTTTTATATATATGTATACATCCACGTGTGAAATTTTATCCTGCTCCACAATGTTACATTATTGCTTGAACATAGCATCTGCTTCACTTGCAAACCATAACTGAAAGTTCTGTGCAAATGTATACGCTTTACATACATGGTACTTGCTCCCTCCTTTTTCCTGAGAGCATGATTCCATAAGTAGTTCAGTCCTGTCACGAAGTGGAAGGATTTAGCAGTCTGCATCTGGTGTGCTGGCAAGGCTTTCCCAGATGATTTACAACACTGGTAACAAACAGCTATTTCATATTTTCATTCCCTGGCTTAACAGCATTCTTATTTGGAACGTGAAGTTTCTGAACAAAAATAATTTTCCTTTGATTAAACAGAAAAGAACTTATTCCAAGGAGCAAGAGCTCAGAAAGTATCTCTATGAGTTGACAGCTTCCAGACTCTTCTCTGTAGTAGCTGTCATCTACTTTGGTGCAGATCTGTAGCTGCAAGACAAAATTAGACACAGGTGCAGGCTGTAAAGAACAATGCATCATCTTTTCCTACTTATAGTCACTTCTCCTACACAACCAGATAGAACACAAGTGAGATGAAACCCTGGCTTTCTCTGAAGTTTGTAGGAAATCTTTTGAAGGTAGTGAGGCCTGATTTTTACCTAAGTGACATGGATGAACTGAAAGAATGTAAGTCAACCAGTTTTCATTTATTGTTATCTCTTCGTCTAGAATATAGGTCTGTCACTAAACTCCTTGAAAACTATGGCCAGAAAGAGGCAAAGAAAGAAGTCTATTAGAGTCCATGCCATTCTCCAGTGCTGTGGGTTCCATCTGGTAATGTTAAGAGAGAGAGGCAAACCATAGAGACCCGCCTCACCCACCAAAAATTTTCATTCCCTAGCTCAAGAGGTAACCTTGTATCTCTTTTTAGTCAGGCAGAATTCATTTCCTTAGTTTAAAACTTGTAGTTGTTTTCCCGAGCTGTGTTCAATCATTGCTGGCTTGTGTTAGATAACAGAGAGAGAGAGAGAGGCTGGCTTGTTTTCTTTTGGCTTATCTCAGTTTTGAACAAATTTAAGTACCGATTTCCATGGAACCACTTTGATTTACAATAGTGAGAGTATTTCTAACACCAGAAGGTGCTTTTCTTGTATGGAATCAATTTGGAACAATATAAATCGAAGAAAAGTTGTAGTGCACAGCTGTTCCTGTGTTGACTTGAACCCTGAATTTGTCCTCTGTTTTAATCTAAGCTGGTTTTAAGAATGAATCAACATTGCCATACTAAGACTATTGTAAACTCTCTTCTTATCTCCTGATTCTTGCTAAACTGGCTTTCACTGGCAATTTCTTTCTGTGCATCTCTTGATTATTAGTACCTTAACCTTTTTCTTCTGCACTATTATAAAATAGGCATGAGTGAAAGCTAGGTTATGTACCACAAATAGTGTTTATCACAGATTTTCCACTGATGAAGAATGCATAATTACCACCTCTTTGGTTAAGTGTTGAAAGATTTTTGCTCTGTTTGAACGACAACATCTTTCAAGGAATTAACATTCACTCCATTAGCTTTCTCAGTGTCTGTTCAGAGCCATCTCTTTGCACGTTATGCTGTGCTGTTTGCACTGCTACACTGAACTACAACCAGTAAGGAGAAGGGCATTATTAATTTCTTTTTTTTTTTTTTGTAAGACATCGAGGTGAGGAGCTTCTTGCCATCTGATTGCTCACTAGAAACACCTGAGGTTGACCTAGCAGCCTCAAGATACTTAGAAGTACGTTCCTCACAGAACATTACTGCAGTCATAAAACCTGTTCATATTTTTAAAAGCAACAAAGAAGGTAAGAAAAGCAAGTACCATGTTGAATGGTACTGCATATACCATATGCACATATATATATATACCATATACCACAGATATATATCCATATACGTGTACTGTACAAATGCGCAGAGGATGAAGGCCGTAAGTGAAGGCATCTGTAATTTCTTATGCCAAACTCATCTGTTTTCAGTAGTTTGTAACTCCACCATTCTTTAATAATTTGCACAGAAATTTCTCATGCTGAATTTCTGCCTCAGGCTGAAGGCTTTTTTTGAAAATTTGAACAAAAATAGCTTAGCCACTTTTCAGGAAAGAAAAAAAACCATTTTTCTCAATAGCAGCTGTAACCCCTATATTGCTGGGAAGGCTATACAAATCAGCAGCCCCATCACTTGAGGGAAATGCATACAACCTTTCTGATCCTATTAAAGGGCAAGGAAGAGACTGGAAAGAATGAAATCTCCATCCTAGCTGATAAATCTGCATCTGGTTTTACCTATGTGAAAATAGCTCTTATACTAAAAGCTTCACTATTTCTGTGCTTTAGAACAGAGATTAGAGTTTTGCTAAGAGAGCCATTCTGGTTTCAGAAAGCTGATTTTGATGACCCCAGTTTTTGCTGAATCGTGAGCTTCTGAAAATCAGAGAAACACACTTCATTACAGTTCAGCAATTAACTTGTCTTATTCTGATTGAAAGAAGTCAGATGTAGGGTTTGACTGCATGGGCTGAGCCAGACTTACCCCTCTTACTTCTCCTTCAAAGCCAGAGAGCACTGCAGGCAAAGAGATTCATGTGCTTTCAGTGGTCTTCCTCCTTCTCTCCCTAGGTTGGGGAAGCAGAGGGATGAGGAGCCAGGCCTGAAGGGACTGTTAAAGAGTGGTGAGTTGAGCACAAGGAGCTCTAAGGGGAAAGAAGAGCATGTGAAAGCACTAGAAAATGTTATGTACTAGGTAGGATGAGAGCAAAAAGGGACGTGAACTAAAGTTATGAAGGATGAGGTTAAAACAGGCTGAAAGCACTGTGGCCATCACAGTCTGCAGGTACTGGAGCCTTCAGTGTTCTGCTGCTGATAGATACAGCACACGCTCCTCAATATTTATCTGTTATTTAAAGCTTTCTCTTTGTTGGCAGTTGCAGCTAGGTGCAGATCTTTTGCTGACACATAGTATTGAAGTATATTACTGGTTATTGAAATTAAGCTACTTTTGATATGAATGCTTTCGTACAAAATCAGTGAGATGATCAGAAATCTTGATTTCATTGTCTTCACAGATATATGTACCCTGGGAAAGTCTAGCAAGCATTACTTGTGTGTGTGTGTGTGTGTGTGTGTGTGTGTGTGTGTGTGTGTGTGAGAGAGAGAGAGAGAGAGAGAGAGAGAGAGAGAGAGCTGATGGACTGACTGAGTATGTAGCACAGGGCTAACATGGGAAAAGGTAATGACCACTTCAGAAAGAGAGAGCTGGAAGAACCACTTGTCAAGATCCTGTCTCTCCTGTTGAAGAGCAACTTAAGCACTGACTACTACACCTCAGGGAACTCACTGATGTGTGTGCTAATTACCAACATAGGGTATAAGATCATTTGTGGCTTAATCTGTTTAGCTGCACTTGCATCGAACATATGCTTGTTAGCAAACATTTCCAATGTCCTTCCTCATGTCCTTCATGTTGCCTTCTTACCATAAACCAACTTTTGTGACAGCTGGCTTTAAACACTGATACAAAATATCAGCTAAATAAACTCCACTGGTTTGTCCTTAGTATTTCATTTTGTCCCTAGGAGAAGCTCCAACTGTGCACAAAGTGGGTTAGTCTGGTGGATGGAGAGTAGCTTGGTAAAATTCAGTAGTTCCCCCAGAGTGCCATCTATCCATATCCTAAAAAAATTCCTAAGTCCACAGCTCAAGAGTAGACCCAAATTTCTGGCAATTACCTTAAGACTTAAGCAAAATATTTGATCCCAGATTACCTGAAGTAAATCTTGATCCATTTTCATATTGAAATGATGTCTGCCTTTTTTTCCTTAAGTTATGAACACCTTGTTTTTTTCCAAATATTTATGTCTTGATAAATTGCATTTTGCTATCTATGAGATATTGCACCGAATAATCTGGGAAGGGTCACAGGCAGCATGATCTGCTGAGATAACATCATCATGATAAATGCCAAAGTTCCTGATGGCAGGATTAATCTTATCCCCTATAATTCAGCACTGTCCTTGTCCTGCTCAGGCTAATTCTGTGCATCACAAAGGTCATTTAAATTAACCAGAATTGTGAGGCAATCTCACAGGCTCACGTTTGCCCTTAAAGAACAAAAATCAGCTTTGCTCTGGCTGTGGAACTTGCAACGTGACTTCAGAAGGAACCGAGGCCACTTGTGGGGGTTACACGTTCCCAAAAGATGTAAATACTTGCTGCCTTATTCCCAAACCTTTGAACTCTCTGCAGGCATTATTTTCACAAAATAAGTCATCAACCTGCCTGGCTTGGTCACAGAGTAGAGCTGTGAGTGACACACAATGACAGATTTAGCCCTGAGCAAAGGCTGAGGTGAGCACCCAACTATTCAATTTCCACACAAATATCCTAAATCTTTGCTGGAAGGAGCTGCCAGCAAATACTCTGCTGGTATATGTTCTGGGCTCAACCAACAGGAGAGTTTGTAATCAGCTGCCTGACCTCTTGACCTCGTGAAAGTGAAAAAAATGCACAAAATTATGCCTGCTGTGCTGTAATCTGGGAAAAGCCTGCACATCACCATTGCATTAACACTGCATAAATACTGAATAAAAATCTTCAGACTCTGCATGCACAGAAATACAGATTTAAAATGGCTCTGTGACCTGGTCTGAGATTTGAAATGCTGCACAGAGCTGCATTGATATAATCTCCTGTTTGAATATAAATCTCTTGTTTTTAATATAAATTAAGGTGAATAAGATGATCATTTTTTTCCAGGAATTTTAAACAGAACTTTGATTAAATCTGTTTAATCAGATTTTTAAATGATTAAAGAATCAACTTTAAGAAAACAAACAAACAAACGAATACAAAACCAGCTGTCATGCGGCTGTGATGTGGTTTTCTTTCTAAAAGAAAATGTCATAAACAAGTTTGATTCGTCTCTCATAAAGAATCATAAAATCATAGAATGGCTTGCCTTGGAAGGGAACTCAAGGATCATCAAGCTCCAACCCCCCTTCCGCAGGCAAGGCCACCAGCCTCCATATGTTATACTAACAAAGTACATATCTGAAGAGAAGTCCAATCTTTACTTTCTCTAGACAAGACTATTTAACACAGATCCTCCAGGGAAGCTCTGAGTTGATAAGAATTCTCTTCGTGCTTGCAGAAAAGCGGGAATACCACTTACAAACTAGACAAACCTTACAGAAACTGATTGTTTCACCTATTTGTGGTGCCTCTCAGTTCAAATGCAACCTTTTAAATTAAAAACTAGAAATGTTAACCACACTAGTTGTGGTTACCTTTACATTGTTCAGAAGAACAAGTGAAAGCTGAGTTGAGCTGCGTTACTCCTGGGTGATGGAGCACTGGAACAGGCTGACCAGAGAGGTGGTGAAGTCTCCTTCTCTGGAGATACTCCAGACCTGTCTGGACACCTACCTGTGTGACTTATTGTAGGGTATCTGCTTTAGCAGGGGCTTGGACTCAATGATCTCTTGAGGTCTCTTCCAACCTTCCACAGTTCTGTGATTCTGTGAAGTGAGGAGAGCTTCCAAAAGAAAATGCATGAAGTACAAAGATCTCTTTCTTTTTAGATCAACCAGAGTTACACTCAGTGAATACGCAACTTGCTTTCAGCTGCTGTCTTTTGATGTACTGTAGCTAACTACGTAATTTTATCAGTCTGGAAAGACTCAATTTTATGAAAAGTGAAAGAAATGTGAAGATGGTAATTATGAGGAGATTAAAGTAACGCAGTACAAATTCAGCTCGTATGGAGCTGGATTTTTTCTTTCTTTTCTAAGTGGCTGTAGGATTATTTTCTTTTTAAAGCAAACACCTTTAAAGTCCCTGATGGAGCCTCCTAAATAATAGAAGATCTCAAATATCTGTAAATAAGGCTTCAAAATTGAAATAAAGCATCTCTCTGTGTTGGAAGGAGTAACCCAGCCCATCTCAGCTTTCACTTGCTCTTCTGAACAATGGTGTTTTGCTGTGCTAATATCTTAAATGGCTTAATGTTCTAAGGGTGCTTAAATGGGATTGTGGAGCTTTCATTCACACTGGGGACACTATTCTTCAGTCACCATTCCTTTCTCAGTGTTCAGCATTAGTTTTGCCCAAAGGTCAATGTAAGGACTTCTCTAAACTTACCTTCATTTATTTTCTCACTTCACAGTACATCAAAGTAGTCTGAGAGCACTGGAAAGCATGTCAAATGCAGTTATGCCTTCAAAAACTCTGAATTCGAGTGCTTAACCCAGTTTGCATACAACTAGTCAGTCAAACTTTGATTTCAAAGAATAAATACAATTACTCATGTGAGTAGGTGTTAGCAGAACTGGTCCATGCAGCACAATAAATCATCTGATGGGAAGAAGGATTTGTTTTGTAAGAACTGAGAGTGGTTGGCCTTGATACATATTGTGCAAGGTCATTTGACAGTCTAGCCAGTTAATTTGTGTTGTATGGGAGAAGATGGTATGGTAGGTAGTGATAGTGCCATTCCTCACAGTAAATCAGCATCTGAAATCCCTTCCTATGTCAACACAGGTGAGCTCCTCTGTTTGTTCTGAATTGGGATATGAAGCAGCTCACTGCCTTGGAAACCAAAATGCCCAAGTAAAAGGACTTTGGCTCAGTCACTCAGCATGCAGGAACTCAACTGTGAGTTTTAGTTGCTACTCTATTATTCCCATTTGTAGTAGAGGGCACTTGAAGAAGAGAAGGTGGGGTCCTAGCGAACAGGAAACGAGCGACCTGAGTGTCACTTCAATAGCAGTTATTGAGTGCAGCTCACAGCATTTATCTAACTTGAAGACTTAACTGAGCAGCTAATTGCTTAATTATAACAGAATCTATTTAATGTCCCACTTCAATAGAACAAAAGAAAGGAAAATCAACAGTACAGTTTGCACATATTCTAAGGAAATGTCATGGTTCTATGTTTTTTTGTTGTTGTTGTTTTTGATTTTTGTTTTTGGGTTTCAGTATTCCACATCAAAACATCATGTAGTGTACGGGGCATTAAAGTGTCACTGCCCCAATTCCAAGTACCTATCCCTGTACATTACAGCAGTCACGGGATCTGACCCTTCCGGGTGGGGGGGTGCGCTCTCTTACTGCCTTGCAGTGGGTGCTGGAGGGTGCTTTCCTAGCCGTTCACAACAAAACCGCGACCCTGAAAGAGTGAGGACAACGCCTGAGATATGGCAGAAACTCGTGACAACAGCGCCGGACAAATATGCCTCTACACTAATGTCAGCGTGTGACAGATACAACGAACAACAGAGAACGCCCTTAATTTATGAATTAATTCTTACGCTCCAAAACTATCAACAGTTGCTATCCCCCATTCATGCTGCTGTAGCTGCTATCTCAAAAGTGACGGACCAACTGAATGAAACGCGGCAGCAAATGTCTCAACTGATTAACCGTGACAAACCTGTAGCAGTATCAGAGATGCTTGATGAAGATCAGGATAATCAAATGAGTCTAGCTCAGTCGGTAGAGCATGGGACTCTTAATCCCAGGGTCGTGGGTTCGAGCCCCACGTTGGGCGCCAAAAATCTGTCACAGAGTTGACCAGATCAATCTATGTCCGTGACAGGGGCGACAGGCCTCTGCCCTCCCCCCCCACCCCAGTCCCACAAAAATGGGAAGGAAGGAAGGGAGGAAAAGAGCAGCGGCAACAATCTATGGAGGAAAACTTATTTTACTATAATATTGGAATACAAAATAACACAATATATACAATTTAATTGAAATTGAGATTAATAAATCAGACAAGATGAGAGAGAGAGAGAGTTCCCGGGACCGATTCAAACCTGAAAAGCTTGGAACGGCTAGGAAAGCACCCTCCAGCACCCACTGCAAGGCAGTAAGAGAGCGCACCCCCCCACCCGGAAGGGTCAGATCCCGTGACTGCTGTAATGTACAGGGATAGGTACTTGGAATTGGGGCAGTGACACTTTAATGCCCCGTACACTACATGATGTTTTGATGTGGAATACTGAAACCCAAAAAACTCCTGAGCACCTGCAGTACATTGATGACATCATTGTGTGGGGCGATACAGCAGAAGAAGTCTTCACGAAAGGAGAGCGAATAATCCAAATTCTTCTGAGTGCTGGTTTTGCTATTAAGCGAAGCAAAGTGAAAGGACCTGCCCAGGAGATTCAGTTCCTAGGTATAAAGTGGCAAGATGGCCGTCGTCACATCCCGACAGATGTGATCGACAAAATCACTGCTATGTCTCCACCCACTAGCAAAAGAGAGACACAATCTTTTCTGGGTGCAGTGGGATTTTGGAGAATGCATGTTCCAAACTACAGCCTCATTGTAAGCCCCCTTTATTATGTGACGCGAATGAGAAATGAGTTTACATGGGGCCCTGAGCAGCAGCAGGCTTTTGAACAGATTAAACAGGAGATAGCCCGTGCCGTGGCCCTAGGGCCAGTACGGACGGGACAGGGTATAAAGAACATCCTCTATACCGCTGCTGGAGAGAACGGTCCCACTTGGAGTTTGTGGCAAAGAGCCTCAGGAGAGACCCGAGGCCGACCCCTGGGATTCTGGAGTCGGGCGTACAGGGGGTCGGAAGAGGGCTACACTCCAACTGAGAAGGAGATCTTAGCTGCATATGAGGGGGTTCGGGCTGCTTCTGAAGTAGTCGGTACTGAAACACAGCTCCTTCTGGCACCTCGACTGCCAGTGTTGAACTGGATGTTTAAAGGAAAGGTTCCCTCCACCCATCATGCTACTGATGCCACTTGGAGTAAGTGGATTGCACTGATTACACAACGAGCACGGATGGGGAACCTCAGCCGTCCAGGAATCCTAGAGGTCATCATGGACTGGCCTGAAGGTAAAAAGTTTGGAACACCACCAGGAGAAGTAGCTCGTGCTAAAGAGGCCCCACCATACAATGAACTACCAGAGAATGAAAAGAAATATGCCCTGTTCACAGACGGATCGTGTCGTATTGTGGGGAAGCATCGCAGATGGAAATCTGCTGTGTGGAGCCCCACACGACAAGTTGCAGAGGCCACTGAAGGGAAAGGAGAATCAAGCCAATTTGCAGAGGTAAAGGCCGTCCAGCTGGCCTTAGATGTTGCTGAACGGGAGAGGTGGCCAATGCTCTATCTCTACACTGACTCATGGATGGTAGCAAATGCCTTATGGGGGTGGTTACAGCAGTGGGAGCAAAATAACTGGCAAAGAAGGGGTAAACCTATTTGGGCTGCTGAACTGTGGAAAGACATTGCTGCCCGAACAAAGACTATAGTTGTAAAGGTGCGCCATGTAGATGCTCATGTGCCCAAGAGTCGGGCTACTGAAGAACAGCAAAACAACCATCAGGTAGACCGAGCTGCCAAAATTGAGGTGGCTCAAATAGACCTGGACTGGCAGAACAAGGGTGAATTATTTCTAGCTCGATGGGCCCATGAGACCTCAGGTCATCAAGGGAGAGATGCAACATACAAATGGGCTAGAGACCGAGGGGTGGACTTAACTATGGATGCCATTGCACAGGTTATTCATAACTGTGAAACATGTGCCATCATCAAACAAGCCAAGAGGATGAAACCTCTCTGGGAGGAAGGGCGATGGCAAAAGTATAAATATGGGGAGGCATGGCAGGTTGATTATATCACCTTGCCACGATCTCGCAATGGTAAGCATTATGTGCTTACTATGGTGGAGGCAACCACTGGGTGGCTCGAAACATATGCAGTACCCCATGCTACCGCCCGAAACACCATACTGGGTCTCGAGAAACAAGTCCTGTGGCGACATGGCACCCCAGAAAGGATTGAGTCAGATAATGGGACTCATTTCAAAAATTCTCTTGTAAATACTTGGGCCAAAGATCATGGCATCGAGTGGATTTACCATATTCCCTATCATGCACCAGCCTCTGGTAAAATTGAACGATACAATGGATTGTTAAAAACGATGCTAAAAGCACTGGGTGGCGGAACATTTAAGCACTGGGAGAAACATTTGGCAGAAGCTACCTGGTTAGTCAATACCAGAGGATCTATCAATCGTGACGGTCCTAACCAATCCAGTTCCCTACATACCGTAGAGGGAGATAAGGTCCCTGTTGTACATGTAAAGAACATGTTAGGAAAGGCAGTTTGGGTTCTTCCAGCTTCTGGAAAGGGCAAACCTCTCCGTGGTACAGTTTTTGCCCAGGGACCAGGATCCACTTGGTGGATAATGCAGAAGAATGGGGATGTCCAATGTGTACCACAAGGAAACTTGATGCCAGGGGAGTGCAGTCAGTAATTCTATGTATATACATATATATATATATATATAGCCATGTGTGAGTAGTGCATTTTAATCATTTTTTTGTTTGTATATATGTATATATATTTTAAGCATGATGTAATGATGTAGAATAAGGGGTGGAATGTCATGGTTCTATGTTTTTTTGTTGTTGTTGTTTTTGATTTTTGTTTTTGGGTTTCAGTATTCCACATCAAAACATCATGTAGTGTACGGGGCATTAAAGTGTCACTGCCCCAATTCCAAGTACCTATCCCTGTACATTACAGCAGTCACGGGATCTGACCCTTCCGGGTGGGGGGGTGCGCTCTCTTACTGCCTTGCAGTGGGTGCTGGAGGGTGCTTTCCTAGCCGTTCCAAGCTTTTCAGGTTTGAATCGGTCCCGGGAACTCTCTCTCTCTCTCATCTTGTCTGATTTATTAATCTCAATTTCAATTAAATTGTATATATTGTGTTATTTTGTATTCCAATATTATAGTAAAATAAGTTTTCCTCCATAGATTGTTGCCGCTGCTCTTTTCCTCCCTTCCTTCCTTCCCATTTTTGTGGGACTGGGGTGGGGGGGGAGGGCAGAGGCCTGTCGCCCCTGTCACGGACATAGATTGATCTGGTCAACTCTGTGACAGGAAAAACAATTGTGCCATGGAAGTGCCAAAGCACCACTTTAGTGATAGGCTTTTCCTCCTTCAGATCTTCATCTGAGAACCTGAAAAATTTCCCTCGCCTATAAAATGCAGTCACAAATATGTTTGGCATTAATACTAATAATATTCAGCGGCCACTGTCAGTACCATCAGGTCCAGGAGAGATTCCATTCTTATAATTCAATATCTATTTATTTTTACCTAAATTACAGAGGAATCATTTTAAAAAATGGAGTAGGCCGTGTTATCTTTTGTCCATCAACCGCTAGAATATATCTATGCCACTAAAAGATTATAATCACTCAGAAAAGGTGTTCCAAATTTGTGACATGATTTTACTGTCCCTGACTTTAAGTCTACTCAGTCTAATTTTTTCAACCAGATCCCAAATCAGAACACCGAAAAATCTGCTGTACACTGACCCCATGCTAAGCCCCAATTTGAGCTTATCTGGGAGACAGAAGAATCAGTGAAAAACAATATAGTATAACGATATTTATTTCAAGTGAGGAGGTCTGAGAACACTACACGACTTATAGCCCAGACAACTGATACACAGGGGCACAGGAACAAACACAGGCTTGAATAGTGAAGTAATTAGGGCTGGAGTAGGGGTGTTACTATATACGGATTATTGAATTATAATGATAACAATGTAGCACCATGATAAAAATGAGGAAGAAAAAGAAAGAATCAAGATTAAAAGTTCTGTTGACACACAGAAAAGGTAATCCACCAGAGGGAGACAAACTGAAGAAACCGTTGCACTGAAGTCACGTTAATCAGTGAAGTGGAAGAAAGAAGAATTGTGTAAAATTAAACACAACAATTTATATATTTTTATCATTAATTTACTCAGCTTTCTTACTTATCTTTCTTTCTTGCCAGTGTCAGGAAATCCAAATATCTCTTTTAATTTTTAGATTTCCTGCTAATTATGTTGGTTAAGAAAAGTGATTCTACTGAAAGCGTGACATCTGTAATTCATGAAGCCTATTTCTTGGTTCTGGAAGCATTTCTCATTATTAACAAGTCCGTGTGAAAGAGCCATCATTTAGATTCCTACTGTTTCTTGACAGAAAGAATGTGCAATGTAAAACAAGTTTAATTACAGAAGTATTTCAGATTGCTTTTATATCTTCAGAGGTTTGCAAACAATTATTTAGCAATGTACTACTTCAACAAGGTTGACCAACACATGTTTGGCTGTTGGCTGGGGTCAACCCAACACAGTCCTTTCAGATCCAGACATTTACTTTCTTCTTTATCTGATTTGAATTGTTCCTTTTTGTACGGGTTTTGATACCTTTTCAATGGAGTCAACATAAATGTTCTGTGTTGCAGTTCAGTTGAGTTTCCTCTTTATCCCTGCACTATCATTTACTTTTGCTTTTTTTGTCAGCATTTTTACTGTGTTATGGTATTATTTCTGATAGTATGTACCCCTTTTGTTCAGTAACAGCCATTCATTACGTTAGTTGTAACATTCTGTACTGATAAAGCTGTAGGCTGAGCAGACCTAACAAAACAGGAAAAGGTTGAAACATCATTAGTGACATGCTAAATTTTCAGGTGCTTCATGTGCTTACTTCCTCGTTTCACAGCTAATTACCACATTTATACTGAAGTAGTTACTCTTACTTCACTCATTAAAAGGTTACTTTTTGCCAAGGAATGAAAGGAAAAGTTTTTCCTATATTCTTGTAAAGACAGTGTACTGATATTGTCTCAGTTCCGCTTAAAGAAGTTTAATAAAAGTCTGTGTTATTGTTCGTAACTCTTCTACAGCACTTCTTTTTTTTTTCCTCCTGTAGAACTGGAAGCCCTGACATTTTTAAGGAGTGCAAATGGTATCAGGAATAGAAACTCACCAAAACCAGCATGTGACTGAGTACTGAGTACTCCCTCCTACACTCTATACCCTCCTTTCCTCCTTCCTTCCTTCTTTTTACTCTCCTTTCTTCCTCTTTACCTTTACTTTCTGATCTTTCTCTCCTTAAATCTTCCTTTCCGCTTTCCCAAGGCTTTGAATCCATAAACTGTTTTTTTATCAGATTTTTCCTACCTTCTCCTTCAGCTGCTTTTCTTTTACACCATCTGTTTCTCGTGGTGGAGCATATTATCACTGCGACTACTCATGCATTGCTCCTTAGAAATCCCAAATCCAAATCTAGTCAACAAAGATTAGAACTAAAATTTTGTTTAAGGGCAGACATCAGTCCCAATTTACTGAAGTGAAAGGCAGATCTTCCCATGACAAAACCAGCTACTCTGTTCTAACTTATTTTTGAGACTCGTGTTGGTCAGAGGACTGTAGTAGGTTCATCTTTTTACTGCTTTTAACCTGAAAGCAGGAAGTTAACTGAAAATGAACTCTTGTTTCGCAGTCCCTAGTGGATAACACCCACTTGGATGAAGTTGCCATCTGTTGTTTTCTTGGATTGTGTCAGAATACGTAAAACAGAGTGAAAGGGAGAGAAGCAAAACAGAAGACAGATGCAAGCAGAAAATATTGCTTGGAAGTTGAGGTTCTCCAAAGCAAGAGGATGTTTGGAGTTAACTTTGGAAAAACCCTGCAGGGGCAGTACAGGTGATCGCACTGATCAGCAAAGAGTAGCTGGAGCAAAAGGAAAGCTCCCTGGCTGCCATAGATCTGATGCCTTTGCTCTTCATTTCTTTTTCTCATAGCTTGCTGAGTGCAGGCGGTGGTAAGTGGGACCAGAACTATCCTTCAGAACAAGCCAAGAAAGATGAAGGAAGAAGAGTGGCTACAGTAAATAACACACAGGCTTAACAACAGGAGCTAGAAGTATGACATTCCCTTTATATTTCCTTCATCAAGGCTGAGCTGTAATGAGGAATCCAGCCTGCATTGTACTCAATTATATGACAAGAGAAGAGAGGAAATGAGGAAAAAAGAGGAAATGTAATGTTATGATTGAAAGTTTCATCAGTTTAGTAACAAAACTTTTGACTTAAATTTAAATTTAAAAGGAAATGTTTCAGGATTCAAAATTGTACAGCGGCAATTCTGTTAGTGAATGAGTAAAAGCATCATTTATGCCTATTATGCTCCGTAAAGAAGCCCAGTTAAATCCATTTCCCTTCTTTTGACTAACAATTGGTATATTTAATATACAAAGAAAATAGCAATATTCTGTGCAATATGGCACAAGGCTCACAATTGGTATGTTGTACAGTAAGTGCATTTCTTGAAAATCTTCTCAGAAATTTTTGTAGTAGCAAATGCTTCATCAAGCTGTTTTATTATGTTATGTACAGGAAGAGGGAAGATAGCATAGTTAGTTCATCTTCTACCTTCAGAATTTAAGTGGTCAATTAATATACTCATCACATTTATTGCTGCGATGTTACACGTGTTTGAATGGAGTATTTAAATCTGATTCTCTTAAACAGAAATAGTTTTATCGACTCAATACTGCAAGCATTTCCTGAAAAAGGATATATTTCCTGTGTTTTGTTAGTGTTCAACAGCACAGACTTTTAAAAAGCAGCAACGTGACACTGATTTGTAAGACAGACTCTAAGTAAGCTTGTAATTCTATATTGTTGTATCTCACAAGAACTCAGTTACTGAACTCCAATGATTATAAATTCCATATTTAAAAAAAAAAGACACTCTTGTCCTTACTTCAGTGACAATATTAAGCAAAGATACGAAGAAGAGAGAATCCTGCAGATAAGCTCGAAGATGAAAATGCTTTCTGTTCATACAGTGAAGTTTCTTCAACTTTGTAACTGCGATCAACAAATAAACTCCATGCTTTGGGCTCCTCAAAGGAGTGAGGTTTGTCTTCACTGCTTAGGTGCAAATTAGCTGCAAATTAAACAAAACAAATAGGTAAAATGAAGAAAAACTTCCTAACTGGTCTTCACAGAAGGGATAAAATTGAGATACTGAGCGCTTTTAAATGTTAATGTCAGTATTTTCAATGGAGAGAAATAGTATCTTCA